>NC_079493.1:76937097-77553207 GCF_030052815.1 Hevea brasiliensis | reverse complement strand
ATATTGACACCACTAAGCTTTATGCTTAGCGCATCGCTTTTTGCCACGCGTAGGTACTGGAGACCAGGAGTGAGAGCCCAGTAAACCATAGACTAGGATTATTGCGAGAGTCCAGATATGCACTTGTGTCCGGTGTCACTTCTTCTGCAATGCATTTTGGTAGGACCCGCTAGGCTTGTTAGTGATTTTGTATTTTGTAGTTAGATATTCATTTTGTCATGTAAATTATGAACTTATGTAATTATTTGTAAATTTTGTAAATTAATGAAATTGAGTATTTCATTTATGAATGTGAGTATCATTTTATTTATTTATATATGAATGAAATTTGTGAGTTTGAAATAAATGAGATGAAGTATTGAAATTATGAAAAATTTATGTTATTGAGATTTTAAACAGGTGGCATTCGTTAAAATTGTGAATAATTTAAGGGAACTCCGTTAGTTTCTTCGGTTGATAAATTGACCCCAAATTAATAAAATATAATGTGAATACTGGGAAATGTAATAAAATAAGTTAAGACGCTCCAGCACCAAGTGTGACATGCTTTGCTCGGCCACACTGTAGACGGATAAGGGGTGTCACAGTGAGAGTTTACAAATAAAAATTAATAAAAGTTTAAAAAAAATAATGAACAAGAATGAATGAAAATATTGTACTTTATTAAAAAAAATGTAAATAAAAGGAGCTTGTCATTGATGAATATTTGCAACAATACCAAGACTTTTTTCTGATAAAAAAATGAAGGGATAAATTATGATATCTTTTAAGTTATTACTAATAGTATGAGGTTAACATGGATAATTATTACATTTGTAACTTTTATCTTTCATTAATATTTTTTGAATAATTAAAAAGATTAAGTTTACTTTTAACTTAATTAATATTTATACTATTTTAATGGGTTAAATATTAATATAAGGGGGGTTAGGTTAATAATTACTCTTTTTAGGAGTTAAAACTTATAGAGCTAATATTTAACTCTTAATTTTTTTAGCCTTCTACCAAACCAATCCTTAAACTAATTTATAGATATGCATTCAAAATTGCAGTCAGTAATATATAAATATCAAATTAGTAAGGTTTAATTATAAAAGAAGTAAAATGGTTTTACGAATTTGTAATTTAATCTATTTCAATATATTTGTTATAATTTTACTTAATTAATTAAAATTTATACTGCTTAATTAAATAGAATATAAATACAAGTGTGACTAATAATTTTAAATTCTAAAATTAATTCAAATAAAAAATATAATTGTAAATAATATAAATAATAAAGGGTATTTTTGGCAATCCTAATAATCCCCCTCCTTTCCACTTCATATATATATATAAAACTTAATTAGATTTTACATAATTTATATTTGAAATTAAATTAAATTAAATTATAATTATTTTTAAAATACCTTTACATAATAATTAATTTATAAAAGGAAATTAGGAAAAAATATATTTGAGAAGAGAAATATGTAGAAAAAACGAAAATGAGAATGTAAAAGAATATTAATAAATTAAAAAAAATAATAGAGAGAAGAATATTTAGAAAGGAATTGATCGCACATGCTTAACTCGATTAAGAATTATATTCCTAATTGCTCTTTGGTCTCTTAGTTTGAACATACAAGTATATTTTAATATCCAATATATCTTCTATTAAGATATGATTTCTACTCCCAACACAGAAAATTATCATCAATATAGAATCAATTTTCCATTCCAATAAGGATTACAACACTTTCATCATAAATACACCTTTGTCTTTTTCTTTGGTAGAAAAAAGGCCTAAACGACAAATAAACATGTAACGCCCCACCTGAGATAGTCCTGTATATTCTACTGTTCTAGCGACTAACGTCTGTCCGGAAGGCTGGGATGTCTCAAACTACTCTTAAATTTAGGTAAGGAGTCAGAATTTAAATTAATAAAGATTAAGTAAGGTTGAAGAAAAAATAAAAGAAGTTGAGTATAAATCAGTTAAATATGCACAAGTCCCGGTGATAGGTAACTCCACTGGAAAGTGACATGGGTCTGGTTCCTACTCTAATGCATGTAGGGCCTTGTAAGATTCTTAATTAAGGCTTAATTGAAGCATTATTATGAACTAATAAGTTAAAGAAATGAAAAGAAATAAGTTCAAATAAGCAAAGTAAAAACCAAAGTGAAAAACGGAGTTAGGGACTTATTGGGCATTATGGAAAAGATGAACAGAAACCCGATAAGAGCAAAATTTGATCAATTAAATTTAAAGGTTAAATATTGACAAAAAATGAGATTAATTAACTTAATGAAGTTGGATTAGCTTAATTAATCATGATTAGGATAATTAAGCATAATCAAATTAAAAGTCAAATATAATGATTAGAGATTTCAACATATTTATAAGTTTACCATTTTCAAAAAATTACAAGTTTGCCATTAGGGATTAAAATAAGATAAATATTAAATGAAAGAGACAAAAGTCATCATCTTCATCTTCATCTTCATCTACTCCTTAACTGAAATTTATCTCCTTCCTTCCACCATTTTTGTTTCCTTCAAGCTTGATTTCCCACACAATTCCCAACTTCTATCACTTCAAATAGCCAAATTAAGTTTCAATTTGGTGAGAGCACCTCTTGTGAGCAAGAAATTTCAAGGATTAGGAAAGTTACAAAGTAATCAAGTTGGGGAAAAACTAAAGGGAAGAGCAATAAAGTTGATTAGAGATGATATTGAAAAGCCAAGCAAAGATTAGGAGCTTAAATTTAGGTATGTGCACTCTTAATACCTTAATTTCTTCTAAAGTTGTTACTTAGGGTTTCATGCCTATTAGGGTTTTAGCTAATTTGAATGTAAATGTCCAATTTTTATGTAGAAAAATGATGCTTAGTGTGCGTAAAGGATGTATTGCTTATTGGGAATTATGTTCCTTATATATGTTGAAGTAGGCATTATGAATAAGCATGTAAAGTAATCGGGCTGAATTTAATCAAGCTGAACTTTTAAGTCCATATCTTAAGTTCTATAATTCCAAATGACTTAACTTGTGGCAAATTAAAGCTAAGATATAATGCTAAAACTTTCATGAGGACAAGTTGCCTGAATTTTATGTGTAAATACCTTGAATAATTACTTGGATTTGAGTCACAAAACTTGGAACCTAGGAGCAGGGCACCCTGAATAGTCTAGATTAAAATAGGTATAACTCACTCTAGAGAAACCCAAATGAGGTGATTTTAATTTTTTTGAAAAGCTAAGACATAAAGAAATAACTTTCCTGAAGAACCAAATGACAAATTCTGATTGCAATTTATTTAAATCTAGACTCCAAAAAATATCTAGAACCTATCCTACGATTAAAAATGAATGCATCTAAACATGTCTTGCTTATTTGCACATAACTCACTATGTAAAATTCCAAACAAGGTGAATCTTACCTTGTTAGAAAGCTAAGACATAGAGGAATAACTTTCATGAAGGCCAATTTGACAAATTATGACTGAAACTTGATTGAAATTAAGTTCAAAAATTTGTCCAAAGTTTGCCCTATATTCTAGAAGAAAAAGGCAATCTGACCAAATCCTGCTTATTTGATCATAACTTGTGATCTATAAATCAGAATCAAGTGATTCAAAAACCAAATGAAAGGTAAGACATAAATCTAAAAATCTTATAAAGAAAGCACAAGCTAATTCTACCTTTTACCTGAGCTAATTATTGGTGGAATAGTTAGAATGTGTAGTTATTTTAGGAATTTCACTAGGAATTTATTTGGTTAGTTACTAGTGGAAGTTAGAATAAGTATTAAAGCTTTTAAAATTTTATGTTTCAGTGGAGAAAAGAAGTTGGAAGTAAAGGGAGAAATAAGTCAAAGAAAGGAGACTAAGATAAGGTTTGTGCACAACTCTAATCTTCTAGTGTTTTAAATTTACAAATGAAAAGAATAGATTTTCTACAAGCTCAAATGTGACTTTCCTTTAAAAAAAATGTGTGATTGATTGAGAATTATTTATATTGTTTTGAGAACATTTTTAATGTAACATCCTCACCGTAGGTAGTCCGTACGTTCTACTGTTCTGGTGACCAATGGCTGTCCGGACTGTCAGGATGTCTAGAACTACAACTAAATAATAGTGAGGAGATATAAAATGATGGAATAAATTATAAGAAAATACAATAAAAATTAAGAGAAAATAAAAGAGATGAAATGTAACTAGGTTAAACGAGCCGGAACCGTAGTGATGGGTGTCCGCATCAGGAAGTCACGGCGAAGACAGTTGCTAACCCCAGGACCACGGGGAACCCTAGAAAATATTTTTGAGACATAATTAAATGTCTATTAAGGTACAATTGACATTGAAAATGTCAAAGAAAAATTTAATGAATCGGAACAGACGAAAATGAAAATTTAAGAAATTGTCAGATCAGGAATTAAATCGGTGTTACCGAAAAATTTGAAATACAACCCGAAGAGAGGCATTTTAGTCATTTGACTCCTAGAGTTGACTTTTGACCTAAATGTCCATTAAAATAAGTGATACTAAAATTTTGAAAATCCCATAAAAAAAATGAAATCATTTGTGAAATGCAATTAAGAAAAAATGAGGGGTATAATTTGAAATAATGAAAACTTTGATTATTAAATTAATTAAACCTAAGTTAGTGGGAATATAAACAGCCATAAGATGACACATACCTCCATTAACTCACTCATCTTCATCTTCCTCTCCTCATTGCCGAATTTGAATTCTCCCAAATCCTCCATTAGAGCTCTTCCATGCAAGCTCTCCAAACCCACCATTTTCAACCTAAAACTCAAGGCTTACTTCATTAAACTTGGTCCTCACATTTTGGGAAGGATATAGGCAGCAAGAAGAAAGGGATTTGGTGAAGATTTACAAGCTTGGGAAATCCTTGGTTAAAGGTTAGTGCTTAATCTTCCCATTTTTCTTCATTAATTCTTATTTTGAGCTTGGGATGAGTTGATTTCCTAAGAAAAAATTAGGAAATTAATGAGTATTTGGGGAGCCATAAATTTGGCAGCCATAAAAAGCTTAGGAGTTTGTTTAATTCTTGCATGTAAATGATGATTAGTGAGGTTGATTAAGGTGATTACATGTATTAGAACTTAATTGTATGTATATTTTGGAGATTGATAATTGAAATTGGGGTTTTGAATTGATTATTGGAGACTTATGTAATTGCTGGAAATTTGATCAAATTGAGGTTTGATTGATGATAATTAGAAGTGCCATGAATGTTAATGTGGAGTTTGGGAGTTGGAGAATAAATATTGGAAGTGCAATTTGTGTGCAGGTTTAGTAATTATTGAGGTAGTGTGTATTTTGAGCCATAAGTGAAGTTGTGTGGCCCCAATTGGTATGAGGCCAAGTGAAGGTAAAACTAGACCTAAAGTGGACCAATTTTCATGTAGAAGTCATGCCAAATTTTGCCAAAAGGTGACCTAAAAATTGACCTAATTCAGATTGACAATTGTGAACCCAGAATTTTGACCAAATGAACAGTATTTATTTAATTGGCCATATCTCACTGTAGATAGGTCCAAATGGCCTGAAGTTTATACCATTGGAAAGCTTAGACATAGGGATACAACTTTTGTGAAGGACACAAAGCCTAGAAATGCCATTAACCAAGTCAAATTGCTTGCCTAATTTGGATTACCAAAACTGTCCAGTACCAAAACTGCCCAGATTTTGCCATACATATGCAATCTGTCCAGTTTGATAAAAAGACCATATCTTGGTCTATAGAAGCTCAAATGACATGAAATCAGTGTCAAAATTTTAATAAGACATATACCTACAAAATTGGTATTTGGACCAAAACCCAGATATTAAGGGAACTAGGTCAATTAGCCTGATTAAGTTGGCATAAAATTATTTGGAAAATGCATAAGTGACCAATGAATCCAGAATATTGTTTTAAACATATCTACCTTTAGAGAACTTCAATTGAAATGAGTCATACCATTTTGGAAAGCTAAGAAGTAGAGCTAAAACTTTGTTTTAGACACTCTACTCACATTATGAATGTAAGAAGCTTTAATTATAGGTCAAAGTTACTGACCTAAATTGGAAACTTGTGAAATAGGATATTTAAGTCCAGTCCAATAATGTGGCTATAGTTAACCCTACAAGACTTGAAAATTTGCAACTAAAATTTATGATTGACCGTAAGACATAAGGTAACATATCTTATGAAGAATACTAGGCCTAAATATTACTACAAACTGTTCAAAGAAATTGGTACAATCTAGAACCAAAATTGCCTAGTAAGGAAACCAAAACTCCAAAATTGACCTAGTTATAGTTATTTGACCATAACTTGAGTTATACAACTCCAAATGGAGTGATACAAAAAGCAAATTAAAGAAGACATAATAAGAAACAATTTTATGAAGAGAATTTTGCTAAATTCCCACTGTAGCATTGGTCTAATGGAACAGTAAACATTGGCCATAAAATCTGAAAATCTGAAATAACATATAATGAGCCTTAAATTAAGATTGGCAATTGATGCCAACAAGTGTTAAACTCAAAATGTGGGATCATAGTGCAATTAGAACTAACACGTCTATTAAGGGTGAAAAAGTTAGTATTTATGTTTAACTAGTAGTGTGAATAGTAAACATAATGACACAAAAATGCTTTGAGTACAATGGTATTTCAGGACAACTGATGTGAATTATGATCATTATGATGACATTTGTGATTTAGAAATCTATGTTCCCATTAGGAGCAGAATCAATTGTGATAAATTGTAATTGAACTTATAATTAAATAATGATATTGTAATACACATTAATGTATAATGGTACTTATGTGCCCATGTATTGCCTAGACACGTGTGTCAGATTGGATAGATTGGCATGCCAATAGGGTATCATTTGAGCAGTACTGCGTAAGGCTTTATGCCTATATTTCTGGGGCTTGTATGCTCAATTATCAGTTTATCTGTTAGCATGGCTTTTTAGCCATATTGATTGCATACGTCGTTGACGTTCTGTATCCATTTTTCTGTATCTGTTAACATGGCCTTTTTGCCATATTAATTGCATACATGGTTGACATTCTGAGCTTACGCGTCCCACGGTATAACAGCCCAAGACACTAAAGTGTCCAGTGCCTAGGACCCGTTATCCAGTTTAGTCAGTCAGTCTATCATAAGTTACTTGGGCAGTAAATTTATTGAAATAAGTTAAGAATATTAGTAATTAAAAATATTAGAAATTAAATAAATGAGTAAGAAAACCTGAAATAAATTAGATTAGCAAAAGAATTATAACTTAAATAAACATTACAAATGCGACTTACATAATAATATAAGCATAGACTTAATATTTAGATTATTTTTAATATTGTACATCACTACTGTAAACTTTGTTAGTAGTATGCCCTAGGGCGTATCATTTAGTATGTATCTTGTGCATATTTTATTAATAAAAGGCAATTTGACTTTTTCGTTTACTTATGTATTTATGTGTAATTGAAAAGGTCCATTAATATTTTGTTAGAAATGCTATTCTTAAGTTGTTAAGAATATGAGTGACAGTATTTCTAGCACAAAGTATCATAAAATGGTTCACAATCGAGGATACTTCACACAGAAAATGACTTATCCAGAAAGATTGTAATTATGTTTGTTCCCAAGGTATTTATATGAGATATAAATAAGATGGAATGGTGAGTCTTATGCCATATAACAAACATGATAGGCACTTATACATGATAAGTAGGTCGAACCAATGACGCATATGATAAGCACATAGAGTTTACTCTTATCAATGCATTGTCATATATCATATTAGTGCATATAATCTTTAGACCTGAGATAACACAGTTATCTTGTATATAGGTGGTTTGAATTTGATACTGCTTTCATACTTGTACTGTGTATGGGTATACGGGCATGTGTTGCCTGTCACACCCTACTCCGCTGTAAGATGCAACATGATCCCGTAGTACACCTAATGAATTACCGTACTTCGCCTACCGATAACCCATTAGATATACTACAAGGGATTTTAAAACAATTTTCGTGAAATTTAAATCATCGGTTAAAATCTGGTGTTATAAATTTCTTTTTCGTAATTTCGCAAAGTGCCAGCTGTATTTTGAGAAAACAGTTCTTCAATCCTGCAAAAGAAAATGCTCCCAATATGTTTTCTCAAATACAACTTCAATAACTTCATTTCAATTCACAATTCAATTCTCAATAAACAATCAATTCATTTTCAAACTACTCTCATCATAAAGAAACATTTCATTGATTACAAGACTCAAAATTTATAATACAAAACTATTCAAGTAAATGAAATCTCAACTTTATATTTACAATAATTTACATTTAATTACATACTAAAATATTTTACAAGAGTTTTTATACAACTGCTCAAATAATTTACATACATATTATTACATGCATACATCAAAACCTATGTACATGGGTATACCTATGATATACCTGGAGCTGATATGAATATGTCTTCAAAGAAACTTATTCACTGCTCTATGCTCTTTTTACCTGCGACAGCATACAAAGCTATCGCTGGGTGGTGAACTCAGTCGTGCACAACTATAATTTAAAATATAGTACAATATACATTGACAAAATTTACAGTAAATAATTTGGAAATCTGAATACTCATCAAATTCCAAAACTCAAAATATTCATTGCCAATAATGTAAATCATTTGTATAAATGACTTTGATCACAAAATTGAATTTATCAAATCATGACTAACCATTTAAGTAATTCGAACAAAATCAATTATACATAAACCATAATTGAAATCACAATTCTTTACCATTCAAAAGCCATTCTGTATCTCAAAAATCATTATGTATCTCAAAAATCAATCTTTATCTCACTAACTATGCAAGACTAATCCGAAAGGGCCATATTCGATGTGATTCTAACTCCCTATGGTCGGGGAGGTTGAATCATATTCTAACTCCCTATGGTCGGGGACGTCAAATCATCGTGCACAGTACCATCACAATAATGAATCTTCTGCAAGGGCCATAACGATAAAATAAACTTAGATCTAACCTCAAATCAGAGGAAAATCTAAGCCTGTGCACGTACCATGGTAATCAAAACACAACTAACTCCATTGTCTTCTCAACAAATGAGAGAGAAGAGTAATAACCTAGTCAAGCATCTATAGTGAGATATAAAACAATATCACAATCCTTTTAGTGAGCATAAATCACAATATAATTCAATTCAAAGTTAATTCCAATATCCAATAATTTTTATGCTCATCACAATTCAAATCATAAATTTGCATTTTTCCATGAAAATTACCATCACAATTCAAAACATGTTTTATCACAATTTTCCAAAACATAATTTATTCAATCCATAACAATGCTTAATACTTGTGGAAATACCATTTCACAAAGCTAAATTCATACATACTATAACAATTTCAATAATCATTGAATTAAATCCAATGCTTATTAAACATAATACATAAGAAAAGTATGTCATTTAATCATATGAAATATTCAAACAAAATCAGTTAAAAACTAGTTGTGCACAAACCTCTGATAACTATCTCTTGGTCTTGACTCAGTGTTTCCTTTCCTCTCCCTGAGTCTTTGCTAACTGAGAAACACAATTTGAAGTGTTTCAGTACTTAATTAAACTGTCTCTAACGATAATGTTTGATAAATAATTCACTGAATGCTATTATTTGCTTAATCAACTTAATATATCGACCCTCGGTGCGTTTTAGGTAATTCAGGTTTTAACGTTACTAATATGTCACATTCGATAGTCTTTTAGGGTTGGTACATGTTACCAAGTTCATTTCCGTGTATACTGCATTTTCTTGCAATTTGCTGTATTTCGGGATACTAGTTTGACCTAGCCGGACTACCTAGTTCCCTCGGTTTTCGGGTTTTGGTCAAAACTAAAAACTTGTAGATCTATGTCTTATGGAACGCGGGGCAAAATTTCAGGTCATTCTGAGTTATGTAGATCAAGTTATGGTCATTTTACTATTGCTGGTCAAATTGCACCAAAATTGGTCATTTTAGGTCACTTTAGGTCATTTTAGGTTCGGCCAGTTTTTGGACCCGAACTTGTGCAAGCTTTTTGACTTGTTTATGGTCATTTCTGGGCTTTGGTGTCTTCATAAGACTTGTAGATATGGGTCTTAACTATTCATGGTTAAAATTTCAGGTCAATTGGACCTGTTTTGAGTGAGTTATGGCCTAAACACTAACTACTACCCAAATGGTCAATTTTCAGGCCTTATTTGCACTTAATCCGGATTTGGTCATTTTTCAAGTTACCATACAAGCAGAATTTTGGCAAGCTTCCTTCATGAAAGTTGGCACATTGTGTGCCTAGTTTCACCTCCAATTGGTCTCATACCAATTGGAGCCACACACTTAAAGTTCTAGGCCAAAATGCATACTGCCCTATTGCACTTTCTTCCATACACATCAAGCATCACTTTTAACACTTACCAAACTTAACATTCAAGCCAATTCTGGTTGTACCATAACCTAAACATAATTCACAACATATTATAGGTCATTTTGGCAGCTTACAATTACATTCAATGTGCACCAATAAGTGCAGAATTTGTCCAACTCAATTTACAATAATTCATTCACCAATTCATGCTCATTTACATGTCCCACTTCACACCATCATACATGCACTCAAACTTCCATAACCACTATCACAATTCAACACCATTATTTCATAAACCAAGCATGAATTCCAGCATTCCTCAAGAGTTAACAAACTACCACAATGGTACATTTACATTCCATTAATTTCCAAGCTTTAAATTTCATTTCACACTTACATATACTAAGTATACATCACCCAAACAATTTCCTACACAATATACATTTAATCAATCATTTAATTCACCATTTACAAGCACAAATAAACTACCTTCAAGGTGTTTCCATGGCTGCCAAAAGTACACATTCCCATTCAACATCAAACCTCAAAAATTTCTCTATAAATCAAACACCCATAACATCCTTGCAAACTTTAATTAAACAATAATCAAAAACACAAACTTACCACTTTGGAAATTCTTCAAAACCTCATCAAAACTTCTCTTTCTTGCTTCCTACATGCTGCCCATGATGTGTAGACCAAGTTTAATGAAGATACTTGCATAGAATCATGGCTTGATCAATGGTGCATGGAGCTCTTGCATGGATGACAATGAAGGAATTTGGAGAAATTGGAATTCGGCCATGGATGTGTGTTTTGAAGGAAATGGAAATGGGAGTGGATAAAATCTGTCCACTTATGCTTTATTTAACCCCATAGTGCTCCACTCACCATAAGTTAATTAATTAAATAATCAAGTTTTCATTTTCCCACATTAAGCTTCTCATTTTTGTTATTTACATTAGGTAGCACTAATTTAATTTTTGATGACATTTTACAAATATAATATCATGTATTTTTAATGGAAATTTAGGTCAAAAGACAACTCGGGGTGTCAAATGACCACAATGCCCCTGTTTGGGTTGCATTCCCAATTTTTCGGTAACACCAGGTTTTGTCTGTTTTTCGATTTCTCACTTTTCTTTGTACTAATTATTTAATTTTTCTTTGATATTTCTAATGATATTTATACTTCAATAAATATTTATTTGAGTCCTAAAAATATTTTCCAGGGTTCCCGCAAATTCGTATTAGTCAACGGTCCACGCCGTGACTTCCCGGTGTGGTCACCCATCGCTAGGGTTCTCGGCTCGCTTAACTTGGTTACATTTCTTTGCTATTATTTTTCCTTTGTTTTTCTTGTATTTTCTTTTCTTGTATTTCATTATTTTATATCTCCTCACTCATATCGAAGTTTAGTTCTAGGCATCCTAGCGATCCGGACAACTCTGATCGCCGGAACAGTAGAACGCACTACCGAACATAGGGATGTTACATTGCCTCCTACTAGTTATATATGGAGATAGGTGTTGATCAAGATGGAATCTATTACCCTAAGTAAATAGGGATAAAATCTTATATTCATTTAATTATTCTTGATGTTTCAAGTTCCTGGCCAGGACAAACAGATTTAGTCAGAAAAGCATTTCTGACAAGAAAATCTAATTAATCAAGAACTGGAATTAAAAGAGATTCTAGTGCATGGTAACATATGATTAAAGGTTTATTTAAGGTATTCCTTATTACTGATTCGGTGGCCATGGCACACTATGCTAGGTGTCAACCATGGTCTATGAGATGCCTAAAATGATTTAGAGAAATCATTTATGGTAAGAAAGAGTTCAAACGATATTAAGAGTTAATATCATATCTCATTGCCAATTAGTGATAAGCCTAGTGAGTCACATACATACACAAGATAATCACTAAGTAAAATGTGATTTAATTGATTAATTAAATAGTTTAATTAATTAATTAAATAGGTTTAGTTTGCAATAAGATTGCAAAGTCTCTAGCATGACTTGAAACCAAATCTGGGTTATTGGATGTTTAGCATAAGTTAAATTTATATTTAAAGTGTTTAAATATGAATTTATGATAAGTGCATAATTTATTAATTTTACTCCCATCACATTTAGTGTTTCTAGGGTATCTTTATGCCTAATTCAGTTGATTAAAGTATAATTATCTATTAGGCATATGTTTAGAGAGTTGTTGAAATAATTATGTTAAATGGATAAATTTTTAGCATGTGCATTAATTTGACTCTTGCTGTATTTTTCAGGGTTTTGGTAAAGTTCCAGAGCATAGAAGTGTGGAAGGAAGCTTAGAAAGGTCAAAGGATTAAGAAGCGTTGTTGATACAAATTACACGAGTCGTGTAAGCACAACTACGGACCCGTGTAACATTCTGCCAGAAGAAATCCAGAGAACCAAGGAAGAAACAAAGTACACAAGCCATGTAACTTAAAGCCGTGCAAATCCTAGAGACCCGTGTAACATTCTGTGCCAATGTAAAACATACCCATTCAACTCTAGTAAGTTACATGGCTCTGGGCCATGTAGTGATACATGGGCCGTGTATTCGTTGACAATCAGTTTCCTAATTTTGCTCCAGTTGTAGTTTTTGACAGAGAGAAAGACTCTTTACACCTCAGGGACTCTAAAAACCTAACCCTTGGCCATTTATTATAAATAGAAGAGGCAGCAGCCGACACAAAGCATTCAGACCTTCATTCTCTAAATCAAACCTTTGTTCTCCATAGACATTCTAAATTTCTTCAATTTTCAATTTTATTTTTTTGTAAGCCATGAATATGAGTGGCTAAATTCTTAATTCAGTTCAAGGGATTCAAGTTTTTTTGCATGATTTGTGAGATTAAGTTCTTAATTTAATTTATGTCTTTTGAATATCTATTGTTTTCTGATTTCATTGTCTTTGATCTATTGAATGATTTGCTAAAAAGGCCTATTAGTTAATTGTTTAATATGATCAATTACTAGTTCATCTTCATAATTCGTAATTATTGTGTAAGATTGAACATGAGTAGCAATTAAGTTTTATTGATTATGACCCCAGTTTTCATTAATAACCTAAGGAAACAATACGGTGAATTAAATGATTTATGCTTCATAAATTATTGTTCAGCTTAACTACTTCCTATTCTTAAAGCAGCTATTAATTTGATGAGGATTGCTTAATACCAATTTAGTAAATAATTAGAGTCAACAAGAGTGCTGGGCTCGAATTGATGAGTATAGGGAAGTTAGAGATTTTACCTTACTGTTTGGCAAATTTATGTTAAGTATTCAATAAGATATAATTGTATTTCTTTTATCTATGATCGAATCAATGTATTGGAATGTGAATTACCTTGGACTAAAGTTTGTTTAATTTGAGAGTTTCTTATTTAATTTTATATCTTAATTTTTTATTTTTTATTTTTGATTTCTTTTTTGGATTGCGAATTACCTCCCCCTCCCCCCCAACCTTTGTTTCTTTTTTTTTTCCATTACACAAGTGCAAGAAATTTAATAATTCAGTCTCTAGGGCTCGACCTGGATTTACCACATACTATAAAAAAATATTTTATAACTGGTAATTTCAATTAATTTAATTTCTAGTGGATTCGACAGCCACCAAAAATTTTGGCGCCATTACCAGGGATTGAAATTTATTGGATTTTCGTGTTTTTAGTGTTAGGATATTCTATTATTAATTTTGTTTGTGAAGTGTTGCTATTTTCAGGTTTTCAAAAAAAAAATTATGGTGTTACTATTCATCAGCATATTTTTTGTTGAATTAGGAGGGCGGCCCATACCTATTTTGAAGGAAATGACATTCTGATCAAGACCATGTATTTTAAATTCTATGTATTTGTATTATCTCACATGTTGAATTTTTTTTTATCACATCTTATTTTCGTAGAGACCCAGACAGAGCCTCCTCTGTTTTATTAGCGTTTGGCAGGTTCCATTATTTGCCTGTTAAAACAATTCATATTCATCTTATTTTCCATATGCCATATCATATCATCATAATTCTTATAGTCATTTCAAGTAAATAAAATATTTCATTTCATTCATATAAAATCAAGTACAATATTTACAAATTATTTATAATCTCAAAATGAATTACATCCCATTTATGTACAATGATTAAAACACAAAAGCTAAATATACATGGACCCTACAAAAAAAAAAAAGGACTGCTGAGGTGACACATCATGTTACTGCAAACCTACTCCAATCACTGTCTGGACTGGTCCTGCTCACCAGTACCTACGCGATGGAAAAACCAACGCGCTAAGTATAACACTTAGTACTGCATAAAATAAAGGGAAATAAAGGAATTTAGTTTCCTTTTTTAATCACTCCATTTAGAGTTTTTTAGCTCAATTTATGCTAATTTCTTTAAGGCTGGCTGGATTGATTTTTACCCAGAATTTTTGGGCAGAAATGGTTATGGCAGTTTTGGTTCCCTTATTTCGGCTAGCATTTCGGATGGGTTATGGTTAGAATTTGGGTTTGTGTTCTTCATGAAATTTGTTCCAAATTGTCTAAGCTTTCCATTGATATAAAAATCAGGTCAATTGGACATTTCTACATTGAGTTATGACCATTTGAACAAACACTATTCATTTAGCCAATTTTCAAGTCCAGCTATTATGTTATTTGGATTGAGGCAATTTTTAGGTCAACTTAATTTGGTTTTCTGGGCAGGGTTTCTTCTCCAAAAATGTTGCATTATGTGTCTGATTTCACTTCCAATTGGCCTTCCACCAATTGGGGCTACACAAGTCCAACTATGGCTGTCCAAACACACTAGACTACAAGGGTCCAGATTCACAACCACAAGGCAACATACTTATTCCCTAATCTAATGCCACAATTCATGTAACACCCCTATTTATATAGCCTGGTATATTTCACCATTCCAGTGATCGGTGTCAGTTCGGACAATTAAAGCGATTAGAACCACACTTAAGATAACTAGATAACCTATAAACACAAATAATTAGTAATTGCCAATTAGTTAAGTATAAATAAGAAAAACAGAACATAAGAAGTTAAACGAGCCGAGAGTCACAGCGATGGGTGACCTTCTCGAGAATGACTGCAAAGTCTGTTTAAACTCAAATTTTGAACCGTAAAATATGACGTTCCGGTCCTTAGGACCATTACAAACATAGTGGAAAAGGGAAAATCATGAAAAAGAACTGTTAAGCCAGTCAAATAATTAGGTCAGGGAGCGGGAAGAAATGTTGAATTATTTGCAAACCGGGTTGAACTGACGAGGGGCAATTTGGTTAATTGACCCCGAGAGCTGACTCCCGACCTAACTGTCAAATAAAATCAAAGAAAAGAAAATTTTGGAGTCGGGAATTAAATTAAAGAACTAATAGAAAAAAAAAAAAAAAAAAAAAAAAAATGAAAAAGTGAAGAGAGGTGACATCATGCATGACATCATGCATGATGCCATAAATCCTATAATTAAAAATTTATCTAAATTAAATTGATTTATGGTCTTCCTAAGATATAAAAAAGGAAAAGAAAAGAAAAGAAAAAAAAAACATAAAAGTCTTCTTCCTCATCCATGTTGCCGCCCTCACTCTCCCTCACTTCTCCATGGTTGTCCTCCATTGAAGCTTGCATTTAAGCTTGAATTCCCTCACTTAACCTTAATATTTTTCATAAACACCTCATCAAAGATTTTTATCTCAACCTAAGAAGAAGATTGCAAGAGGAAAGAAGAACAAAAGATAGAGATTTGGAGGATTTGAAGTTCTAAAAAGGGTTAGTAAGCAAACTTAACAATTTTAGTTTGATTCTTACACTTCTAACTTATTGAACTTGTAAATAAACTTTAAATAAAAGAAAAATTTATTGAGATACCATGAGTGAATTTCGGCCAACATGTGTATGGGGGTATATTTGCATAAGTTTGATAGATTTAAAAGTGTATGTGATCTTGTATGAGATGAAGAAAGATGTATATAGGCATTGAATCAAGCAAATGTAAAGACATTGTGAACTAGGGTTTTGGGGCACTTAGGTTTAGAGACCAAAAATGTGAGAAATTGGTAAATGATGTCTTTGACCTAGTTTGAAGTGAAAAATGGTCATTTGTGACCAAATGAAATGTGTTGGAAGGGTTGGAGTTGAGACTAAATTCGGACTCAATGTGGTCATGCTGCAAGGTCCCTTTGAGGGACCAAAAATGAAAATTTACAAGTCCAATTGGTATGAGACCAATTGGGAATGAAAATAAACACTAAATGACACAATTTTCATTTAGGAAGCATGCCCAAAAAGTGACCAAAACCTAGTGAATAAATTGACCCAATCCAGAAAATCTCAGTCTGCCCTATACAAACTGACTAAATGAACAGTGTTTGTTCATTTGGTCATAACTTGAGCTAGGCAGATCTAAATGATCTGAACTTTTACCAGTGGACATATGAGATATAGAACTAAAACTTTCATGAAGAACACAAACCCAAATTATGCCATTAACCAAGTCATTTGGCCACTCAAAGTTGGTGACCTAAAACTGCCAGAACCAAAATTTGCCTAGAATTCTGGGTAAAGTCCAGTCCGGCAACCATGGTTCAAATGGCTATAACTTGAGCTACAGAACTCCAATTGGAGTGATTCAAAGAGGATAATAAACTTAAGACAATAGGGAACATTTTCTATGAAGGAAGTTTTGCCAAATTCTAACAGAAAAATAACCAATGGAACAGTGCAACTTAAGACACCAAAACTGAAAATTTGCAAATTTACCTAAAAGACTTAGAATTTGAGTAAACAACCAAAACCAACAAATTTAGTGACCAAAATGTGGTATGTGGGTGAAGTTGGAATTCCCATACTTATTAAGCCTTAGAAAGTCAACAAATTGACTTGAATAGTGTAGTGAATAGTAACACCGAAATACAAAATTTAAAGAACGTCAAGTTTAGCACATTAATGCTAGGTAAAAGTGAAATTTAATTTATTTTTGGATTTATGTTAAGTTATGATACTGAAACACTGTGAGACTGTGTGTTTCAGTGGAAAAGAATACCGGGAAGGAACCCGAAGAATCGAGTCAAGGCCAAGAGGCGACTCGCTTAAGGTTTGTGCACAACATCACCATGCTTTAAAATTCATTGATAAAGTGAATGAAATATGTATTTTACTTTTGCTTTGAATTGTTGAAAGTTTATTTGTGCATATTTGAATTAGCAATGCTTAGCAAATTGTTGAGATAAGTATTGAAATCACTGTCACACCCTACCCCTTTGTAAGGCATAACATGATCCCGTAGTATACCTAATGAATTACCAACTTCGTCTACTGATAACCCATTAAATACACTACAAGGGATTTTAAAACTTTTCTTACTTCATTTTACAGTGGTGAGCACTATTTACAGGTGTTAAAAACTTTTTGTGAACTGACTTGAAACAGTTAACACATTTAGACTATTAGTAATTTCTGTAAAAATTTTGGCAGAGTGCCATCTGTATTTTGGATAAAACAGTTCTTCAGAAAACTTGTAAAAAGCACTTCAATATATTTCCAAATCTCAACTCCAACATTTTTCTCAACACAACATATTTCTCAACTCAAATCCACAGTGATTTTTCAAAGACTGAGATAAAAGAAATACAGTACAATTTTTTTTTTACAAGCCAAAATAACTCATAATTTATTTTACAACTGCAATGTACAATTTTAATTTACAACTGCTCAAAACCAAGAACGATATATACATACAGTGAACATACATTACAGTACAAAATGCAAAATGTGGTATACTCAATATACCCAATGATCTCTCGTTGAATGCACTAGCAGCCTAGTCTGCTGCCCTGTCCGTCTGTCTACCTGCGACAGCAATGGAAAGCTATCGCTGAGACAATGTCCCAGTGGTGCACAACATTAACAAATACAATTTTAAATCAATTTTCATAAATCATATAAATGATGGATACATAAAACCATAGTTAAATTCAAGACAATGAATGTCATAAGGAATTTAACACAATATCACATTAAATCTCAGTAATCAAAACATAGTTAAATTCAAAAGATAGTGAATGTCAATAAGAATTTAAACTCCAAATCACAATATCACAATAAATCTCAATAGTCAAAACATGGTTAAATTCAAAAGACAGTGAATGTCAATAAGAATTTAAACTCCATTTCACAAATTATCAAAGCTCATAATAACACAATTTAGTCAAATAATTTACGAACACAGTGTTGCCAATTCATACACAACTTAAGCCATGACACAAAATTTCCGATCAATGCCGCGTTGTACACCACGACAAAGCAATCACAACCCCACTAATCGAAATCAATGAGGAAGGGAGCTAGCTATATAATGAGTACTCATCCGATCACCTCAACTGGTAAACCAGAGAGGGAAAAAAATAAACGATCACGACTCCATAAATGGAGAAGGAAAATAAACGATCACAACCCCATAAATGGAGAAGGAATGATATGATACTGTCATGCTAAGTGTGAACACAAAATCAATTCCAAACATTTTATTCAAATGATTCGTGAGAATCCAATAAATTTCTAAAGTCATAAATTCATTCACAAAATAGAAAACACAATTCATAATTAACTTCAAATTTTCACAAATCACACTAAATCAATTTTTCCATAGTTTCAAACCATTTACAATGCTTTTCAAGCAATAAGTATCCATTCAAACACATTTCCATAATTGAAAACAATAATATACAAATAGTCATAATTTATTTCAATTGCAAAATTCAAAAGAAATAATTGTTGTGCACAAACACAATTTAAAATAATAATGTATAGTAGTCATAATTCATTTCAATTGAAAAATTCAAAAGAAATAGCCGTTGTGCACAAACCTCTAATAACTATCTCCTGGTCTTGACTCAGTGTTTCCTTCCCTTTCCCTGAGTCTTTGCTAACTGAGAAACACAATTTGAAGTGTTTCAGTACTCATTTAAACTGTCTCTAACGATAATGCTTGATAATTAATTCACTGAATTTTATTATTTGCTTAGTCAACCTAATATGTCAACCCTCGATGCATTCTAGGTAAATTAGGTTTTAATGTTACTAATATGTCACATTCGATAGTCTTTTAGGGTTGGTACATACTACCAAGTTCATTTCCATGTATCTTGCATTTTCTTGCAATTTGCTGGATTCCGGGATACTAGTTTGACCTAGCCGGACGACCTAGTTCCCTTGGTTTTCGGGTTTCGGTCAAAACTAAAAACTTGTAGATCTATGTCTTATGGAATGCGGGGCAAAATTTCAGGTCATTCTGAGTTATGTAGACCAAGTTATGGTCATTTTACTATTGCTGGTCAACTTGCACCAAAATTGGTCACTTTAGGTCATTTTAGGTCATTTTAGGTTCGGCCAGTTTTTGGACCCGAAATTGTGCAAGCTGTTTGACTTGCTTATGGTCATTTCTGGGCTTTAGTGTCTTCACTAGACTTGTAGATATGGGTCTTAACTATTCATGGTCAAAATTTCAGGTCAATTGGACCTGTTTTGAGTGAGTTATGGCCTAAACACTAACTGCTGCCCAAATGGTCAATTTTCAGGCCTTATTTGCACTTAATCTGGATTTGGTCATTTTTTAAGCTACCTTGCAAGCAGAATTTTGGCAAGCTTCCTTCATGAAAGTTGGCACATTTTGTGCCTAGTTTCACCTCCAATTGGTCTCATACCAATTGGAGCCACACTCTTAAAGTGATAGGCCTAAAACACAAACTGCCTTATTGCATTTCTTTCATACACATCAAGGAGCACTCCTAACACTTACCAAACTCAATATTCAAGTCAATTCTGGTTGTATCATGACCTAAACATAATTCACTACACATTATAGGTCATTTTGGCAGCTTACAATTACATTCAACATACACTATAAAGTGCAGAATTTTTCAACTCAATTTACAACAATTCAATCACCTAACCATAACACTTTTTTTCATGTCCAACTTCACACCATCATATATACACTCAAACTGCCCTAACATCCAACACAATTCAACATTAATATACCATAAACCAAGCATGAATTCCAGCATTCTTCAAGAGTTAACAACCTGCCGCAATGGTGCCTTTACATTCCATAAATTTCTAAGCTTCAAATTTCAATTCACATTTACATATACTAAGTATACATCACCCAAACAATTTCCTATACAATATACATTTAATCAATCATTTAATTCACCATTTATAAGCAAAAATAAACTGCCTTCAAAGTGTTTCCATGGCTGCCAAAAGTACACATCCCCATTCAACATCAAACATAATTCACTACACATTATAGGTCATTTTGGCAGCTTACAATTACATTCAACATACACCATAAAGTGCAGAATTTTTCAACTCAATTTACAACAATTCAATCACCTAACCATAACACTTTTTTCATGTCCAACTTCACACCATCATATATACACTCAAACTGCCCTAACATCCAACACAATTCAACATTAATATACCATAAACCAAGCATGAATTCCAGCATTCTTCAAGAGTTAACAACCTGCCGCAATGGTGCCTTTACTTTTCATAAATTTCTAAGCTTCAAATTTCAATTCACATTTACATATACTAAGTATACATCACCCAAACAATTTCCTACACAATATACATTTAATCAATCATTTAATTCACCATTTACAAGCAAAAATAAACTGCCTTCAAAGTGTTTCCATGGCTGCCAAAAGTACACATCCCCATTCAACATCAAACATAATTCACTACACATTATAGGTCATTTTGGCAGCTTACAATTACATTCAACATACACCATAAAGTGCAGAATTTTTCAACTCAATTTACAACAATTCAATCACCTAACCATAACACTTTTTTTCATGTCCAACTTCACACCATCATATATACACTCAAACTGCCCTAACATCCAACACAATTCAACATTAATATACCATAAACCAAGCATGAATTCCAGCATTCTTCAAGAGTTAACAACCTGCCGCAATGGTGCCTTTACATTCCATAAATTTCTAAGCTTCAAATTTCAATTCACATTTACATATACTAAGTATACATCACCCAAACAATTTCCTACACAATATACATTTAATCAATCATTTAATTCACCATTTACAAGCAAAAATAAACTGCCTTCAAAGTGTTTCCATGGCTGCCAAAAGTACACATCCCCACTCAACATCAAACCTCAAAAATTTCTCCATAAATCAAACACCCATAACATCCTTACAAACTTTAATTAAACAATAATAAAAAACACAAACTTACCACTTTGGAAATTCTTCAAAACCTCACCAAAACTTCTTAAAATTGCTATCAAACTCTTCCTTGTGATGTGGGGATAAACTTTAATGAAGCAACCTTGGTGTTTGGAGGTGGAATGGAGGAGATGTGGGAGCTTGAATCAAATGCGACAATGGAGGATTTGGGAGCTCTTCACTACGGCAATGGTGGTTTTGAAGGTTGAAGATGAAGTGTGAGTGGAGTAATCTGCCCACTTAATGCATATTATAATCCTTAGTGGTCCACTCACATAAATTAAATCATATTATATGTTTTAATTGATAATTACTCCATTTACCCTCCATTTTTGCTATTTACATTAGGTACCCCTAAATTAATTTTTCATTATATTTTCCAAGTGTAATATTATTTATTTTTAATGGACATTTAGGTCAAAAGACAACTCGAGATGTCAAATGACCACAATGCCCCTGTTCGGGTTATATTCCCGATTTTTCGGTAACACCGGGTTTTGTCCATTTTTCGATTTCTCACTTTTCTTTGTACTAATTATTTAATTTTTCTTTGATATTTTTAATGATATTTATACTTTAATAAATATTTATTTGAGTCCAAAAATATTTTCCAGGGTTCCCCGCAGTCTAGGACTAGTCAACGATCCACGCCGTGACTTCCCAGTGCGGTCACCCATCGCTAGGGTTCTCGGCTCGCTTAACTTGATTGCATTTCTTTACTATTATTTTTCCTTTGTTTTTCTTGTATTTTCTTTTCTTGTATTTCATTATTTTATGTTTCCTCACTCATAGTGAAGTGTAGTTCTAGGCATCCTAGCTGTCCGGACAACACTGGCCACCGGAACAGTAGAACGCACTACAGAACATAGGGGTGTTACAATCACAGTGTCATGACAATATATTTGAACACCTCACTAGCATGACTAGTGGGGGTAATCAGTTTCGAATTTTGATTCCTTCTCTGGATGAAGTGTTGAGGTATTCCAGTAGAAGAGGAATTTGAATGGATATCCATATATTTGAGCTAGCTAGCCTTGTGATGTGATTTCTCCTTAGCCTCTGGCTATTGAGATTATATTTGTTTCGAATGGCATGATATGACTGTGGGTTTTATGAAATGTGTTTTGATACTTTGAAATGAAATTGTTTGGATTAAAATCTCATAATTCATGTTTTGTATTTAATTCTTATGTTCAGTCCAATTTTCGAATAAGTGTGATTTAAATTCTGCATAAAGATTATTTTAGTATGTTGTGCACTACTGTGTCCTAGTACTCAGCGATAGCTATTATTGTTGTCGCAGATATAGAGACTAGAGGAGCAGCAGATTGAGCTGCTGAGGACAAGGGAGCTACCTGCTTGAAGTATTCGGGTATAATTTATACCCTAACTGTAAATATTCATTTTGATGAATGTATTGCATGTAATTGTATGGACATGTAAATTTGGTCTTGAGCAGCTTGTACAAAGCTTATATTAAGTTTGTAATAAATTTTGGTTTGAATTTCTCTCAATGTAAATTTTTGCAGTGATGTATATAAATTATTTTGTCATTAAGGAAACATGAATGGTAGTATTTTATTTTGATTTGAATGAAATTCATTAATGAAATTTGATGATTGTTGGATATTAAAAATGGTGGATTTGATTTTTGGAAGTTGAGAAATGAGTTGAAATTGATTAAGATTGATTGTGAAATTGAAGAAGTGGTTGAGAAAATTTATTGGAAGTGCTTTTTATAGGTATTTGAAGAACTGTTTTCTCAAAATACAGACGGAACTCTGCCAAAATTTTTATAAAATTTGTGGAAAAATAAAATGGGCCAAAAATTTTAACTAGTTTCCACTTTAATTAAATGTTTTAATACCTATTAGAAAATGCTCACCACTTAACAAAAGTAAGAAAATTATTTTAAAATCCCTTGTAGGGTACTTAATGAGTTATCGGTAGGTGAAGTTCGGTAGTTCATTAGGTATTCTACGGGATCATGTTATGCCTTACAGAGGGGTAAGGTGTGACAATTCACTTCATTTTTTTGTCAAACCTTACCAAATGGTCACTAATTCACCATTAGAACATTCATCCACCATCATATGAGCAAAACCATAATTTCATGCCTTAGACCCTAATTCTCAAAATGTCCATTTCATGCACCCCATGCCATAGTAACATTCTAATCATGTATACATACTAAGCAACTCCAACAAGCACAATTTGTCACACCTTACCCCTCTGAAAGGTATAACCTGATCCTGTAGTATACATAATGAATTACCGACTCCGTCTACCGATAACTCATTAAATACACTACAAGGGATTTTAAAACAATTTTCTTACATTTTGAAAGTGGTGAGCATTTCTAGCTGGCATTTAAAACATTTAATTGAAGTTTAAAGGTTATATAAAATTTTTATCCATTTTTATTTTTCCTCAAATTTTAAAAAAGTTTTGGCAGAGTGCCAGCTGGAATTGAGAAAAACTGAAAAATTTTACCTGTTGAAAACACTTTGTAACACCCTAGGCAAATCCCACATCGGCAAAACACGGGAGAGATGCTGGGTTTATAAGTTGGTGGTTCGTAACCCCTATTGACGCGTTTTAAAACCGTGAGGGCTTCAGTCCAGAGCGGACAATATCATTAGTGGGCCGGCCCATTATATTTGTGGTATTAGAGCCATTCCGCGTGCAACCTTGAATGATGGTGGGGCAAACCTCAGTGAGGACGCTGAGTCCCATAAGGGGGGTGGATTGTAACACCCTAGGCAAATCCCACATCGGCAAAACATGAGAGAGATGCTGGGTTTATAAGTTGGTGGTTCGTAACCCCTATTGACGCGTTTTAAAACCGTGAGGGCTTCGGCCTAGAGCGGACAATATCACTAGTGGGCCGGGCCATTACACACTTCCAATATAGCACTTCAACCAAAATCAACCACCTTTTCAACTCAATCAACACAAATTTTCCCCAAACTCTACATTTCAAATAAATAGTTCACAACTCAAAATTTAAATTCAATTAATGTCATTCTCATTGCATTAAGAAAATTTAATTTACATTCATCAGTCCAAAAGTTACATCAGGAAGTCCAAAATAATATTATTACAAAATCTATACAATCTGCTCAAGACCCATTTACAAAGGTACATACAGTTATTTACATCAAAATGAATATATACAATAAGGGTATAAAATTATACCCGATAAAATATCCAAAAGTAGCTCAGTACTCCTTAGCAACTCACTCAGCTGCTCTGCCAGTTTCTCTACCTATGACAGCAATGAACAGCCATCGCTGAGTACTATGACTCAGTGGTGCACAAAATACTAAAATAACATTTTATACATAATTCAAAACACATTTATTCAAACATGATACTAAAAATGAAAAACAAATACAAAACAACTTTTATAAATTTTTTTGTCTAAACAGTCTTATTTAGGAAGTCTCAAAGCAGATTTCATAAAAATACACAGCTAAATCATGCCATCAGAACAATGTTCATCTCAATAGCCAGAGGCTTATGAGGAATCTCAAGGCTAGCTAGCTCAATCTATGGGTACCCATTCAATTTCTTCCTCTACTGGCACACACCTTAACACTTCAACCAAAGAGAGAATCAAAATTCAAAACTAATTCCTCCCACTAGTTATGCTAGTGAGGCATTCAAATATATGGTCATGACACTGTGGTTTCAAAGCTATCTTAGCAATTTACTAAACATTTATTGCCAAATCAAATACAAACAATTAAACTTTACAACAATTTAGGTCAACACAATTTGTTCATCTCAATCACAAAGTTGCAATAAAAATAAATCACAATTCATTTTATACAATTGCAAAAGAAATTTAAAGACAAATTTTATGTTGTGCACAAACCTTATGCGAGTTGCCTCTTAGCCTTGACTCGATGGCTCGGGTTCTTTCCTGGTATTCCTTTCAACTGAAACACATAATTTTACAGTGTTTCAGTATCATAACTTATAATAAATTTAATAATAATTTCACATCTATTTATTTCTAACTCTAATGTACTTAAATTAACATTCTTTGAATTTTGTATTTCGGGGTTACTATTCACGATACTATTCCAATCAGTTTGTTGACTTTCTTATGCTTAATAGGTACGCGAATTTTAATTTCACCCACATACCACATTTTGGTTACCAAATTTGTTGGTTTTGGTTGTCCCTTTGATTTTTAGGTTTCCTAGGCAAAATTTCAAATTTTCTAGATTTGGTGTCCTATTTTATATTGTTCCATTGGTCATGTTGCTGTTAGAATTTGGCAAAGTTTCTTCACAAGACTTATTGCTTATTGTCTTAACTTTAATTCCCTTTTTGAATCACTCCATTTGGAGTTTTGTAGCCCAAGTTATGACTATTTGAATGAGGCTGGCCGGATTTGGTGTTACCCATAATTCTGGGCATTTTCTGGATACTGGTAGTTTTTGTGTGCTGATTACAAGTGACTTTTTGGATAGGTTATTGTAACACCCTCCCGATAACCACTCCGTACATCCTACTGTTCCGGTGACCGGTGTCGGTCCGGACAGCTAGAATGTCCGGAAAAATATTTAAACTAAAGTCAGGAACCATAATTAACTCAAAAATTAATAAGAAAAATTTAGTAAAAATTTTAGAAATAAAATACAACCAAGTAAAACGAGCCGGTGCCCAAGTAATGAGTAACCGGAGGGAAGTTGCGGTTCTCGCAACGAGGAGCCCTAGACCCGGGGGAAAAATTATAAAATAATTTTTGGAACTCCAGAGAAGGGTTATTGAGGTTCCTATGGCATTAGAATGCCAAGAAAATACCTAGAAAAAATTTTTCAATCGGTACAGACAATTTTGACCCGTTAAGCCAAACGGAGGGCATTTTGGTCATTTCGCCTTCAGAGGTGATTTTTGGCCGACTTGTCCAGTTAAGTAAATAATTAATATGACATAAAATATGAAGAAATATTACTAGAAATTAAATTGAAATTGAGTAGTGATGAAAAGAAAAGAAAAATCAAGAAAAGCTCATTTATGACATCTTGATGATGTCATTTATAAACTATGACCAATCACAATTAATCTACCATTTGACTAAACTATTAAAAGACATAAAAGAATACCAAAATAAGAAAGAAATTGCAGCAGCCACCCTCCCCAAAAGACCAGCCGAAACTCACCTCCATAGCCACCTCCATTCAAGCTTTTTCAAGCTTTAGATCTCCATCATTTCCACCATATTTCCCTAACCCCTCTTCATTAAAACTTTACCCCACACCTTAAACAAGCTCTTGGCAGCCAACAAGAGGAAGGAAATTGAAGTTTGGGGCTTGGAAAAATTCTGCCACTTGAGGTTAGTGCACCTATATCCATTAAACTCTTTATTTTCATGGTTTGGGACTTGAAACTTAGTGAGAATTGTGATTTAAATGAACATAAACCTATGTGTTTGAGCTTGTGAATTTCAGCTGCCCTAGCTATGGAATAGGAGGGAGTGTTTTTATGAGTTTGAAGTGAATTAGAGTTATGTTTGAAGTTTATAAATACAAGAACAATGATTAAAAAGCTAACTAAGACATATTGTATAAAAACATGGATTTGAATTAGGGTTTTGTGAGCAAAATGTAAACTTGGTTTAGGAAATTATTAGAGAGCATTTTAATGGTCAATTAGTGACCATTTTAGGTAATTTGACCAACAAATGGACTGAAGAATGGGATTCCAAAGTGAGGTTGCAGGCTGCCCTAGGACAGCAGCATAGGGACTAAAATTTCAGTCCACTTGCACTGCCATAACTTGGGCTGTGTTAGTCCAATTGGTGTTTGGCCAATTGGACATGAAACTAGGCTTATAATGGCACATTTTTGCTGAAGAAACCATGCCCAAAAGACCAAAGCAAGAGGACCAAACTTGGCCCCAATCCGGATACCCTGCAACTGGTTCTGCAGAATTGACCAAATGAACAGTAACTGTTCATTTGGCCATACCTCACTGTAGATATGGTCAATTGACCTGAAAGTTTTACAGCAACAAGCTAAGACATAGACAAACAACTTTCATGAAGGAACCTACCCCAAATTATGGCCAGAACCTAACCCAAATGGCAGTGGAAGTTACTGTTTCTGTTACTGTAGATATGGTATTTTCTGCAGAATGGGAATCCGGCCAGCTGTGATTTTTGGACCATATCTGGAGCTACAAAACTCCAAATGGAGTGATTCAAAAAATGAAATTCAACTAGACAAAATAAAGAACAACTTTCATGTTTTACATTTCTTCAAATTCCCACAGTAACAGTGTCCAATGGAATAGTGAAGTTGACTCACCAAAACTGAAAATTCTGCTTGTGTTGGTTTACACATTGAAATGGTATTAACACTTAATGCTAACAAGTTTTAAACACCAAATGTGGTATGTTGGGAGTGCCAAAGTCAATGTACATATTTTCTATCCAAAAGTCAACATTTTTGTTGACCAATGAGGTGAATAGTAACACCAAAATTTGAAATTCACAAATTGAAGAATTTAAAAGTTTCAAATGCCCTAGTATACCTAACAAGATTGGTTTGGATAGTTTGGCATGCCAATAGGGTTTAGTTAGCAGTACTGCATATGGCAATATGCCATTCCGTGATTTCATGGCTTTTAGCCATTCTGACTTTGTATTGAGACTTGGCCTTGTGCCTGATATTATTTACAGCTTGTTAGCTGTTCTGTTGCACACCGGGAGATGCATATGTGACCGATGGTGTGACGGCCCAAGGTACTAGGTACCCAGTGCCAGTTTACCCGTTATCCAGTCCAGTCATCTAGTGTAGGTTACTTGGGGCAACCAAATGAATAAAAGTGAACAACGTTAATGAAACAATGAATATATCTATACCAAACAAAGAAAGCATACACATTCATTTTCTTGCTATTTTCTTCTATTATATTATTGCACCACTAAGCATTATTGCTTAGCGCGTTGCTTTTGCCACGCGTAGGTACTGGAGATCCCGATCGTGAGCCCAGTAGACCACAGACTGGGTGAGTCCATCCGGCAGTTCTGCTCAGTGTCCGTGTCACCTCGTCACCTGCAGTGCATTGGTAGGACACTAGATGTCATTTTGTCATTTTGTAATTAAATTTTTATTTTCTCATATGTATTTGGGATTATGTAATGTATTTTGAGGTCCATGTAAATAATAAAGATTTATGGTTATGTATGGAAGTAATTTGAGCTTTTAATTGTTATTTATATATATGAAAACCCTGAGAAATGGATGTTTGAGAAATGAAAAGGCTATTGAGAACTGAAATTGAGAAATATTATTGAGTTTTTGATATTGAGACTCTGTTGATGAATTGAAGTTGGGTTTGTTTGAGAATTATTTGGAAGTGTTTTCACATGTTCCAAAGAACGGTTTTCTCCATTTTTAGCCGGTACTCCGCCGGATTTTCTTTAAAATTATCAGAACCTTAAATGAATAATACTTTTGATAAATGGCTTAAATAAATTGTATTTCATAAATTATATGCAAAAGCATGATATAAATTAATTGAGGAATATTAGAGTGTGCCGATACACCGTGTGGCATTACTTACTCGGGTATACTGTACACGGGTAAGGGGTGTCACATTTAGTGGTATCAGAGCACGGTTTAGGCATTTCTGGGCCTAGATTGAGTCCATACCATGCATTGCATTTGTAAAAGTTGAGGTGACACTAACGCAGATCTGTTTATCTTTCTTATTTTGAATAGGATATGGATCCTTCATCTCAGAGAGCCGTTGAGGAGGAAGTGGAGAGTCATGCTCCACCTGCAGCAGCTGAGACTGGGGGCATGAGAGAATCTGCTCCACCAGCTCAAGCAGAGCCTGCTCAGCCTCCACAGGCCATGTTTCAGCAAATGGCCGACTTCTTTAGACAAATGGCCGGGGTAATGCCAGCACCACCACCACCACCACCAGCTCCACAGCAGAAATCACACCTGGAAAGGCTAAGGAAGTTTGGAGCTGTGGACTTCTATGGCAAGAGAGAAGATGACTCTGTTGCAGCCGAGAATTGGTTGAACAGAACAGGCAGAGTACTAAAACAACTTCACTGCACTCCAGAGCAAAACCTGGAAGCTGCCATCTCTTTACTGCAAGATGATGCATATGAGTGGTGGGACACTGTGTCCAGTGAAGTGCAGCCAGAAGCTGTAACTTGGGACTTCTTCCTCTCTGAATTCAAGAAGAAATATGTGGGTACCGTATACCTGGAAGAGAGAAGAAGAGAGTTTATTAACCTGAGGCAGAGACAGCTGTCAGTGGCCGAATATGAGAAGGAGTTTGTTCGATTAAGCCGTTATGGAAGGGAGATAGTCCCTAATGAAGCTGAAAGGTGCAAGAGATTTGAAGAGGGACTAAATGACAACATCAAGATCCAGCTCACTGCCTTGGGAATCACAGAATTTAGCAAGCTAGTGGAAGCTGCAATAAGAGTTGAAAAAGTGAGAATCAGTGAGCAGACCAGAAGGGAGAGACAGCAGAAGAGGGGACCCGGTCAGTCTAGTTCAGCTCCTGCATTTGGGAAGAAGTTCAAGGGTCCTCCTGCACAGAGTTCAGCTCAGTCACATGGTCGTGTCACCTCGGGGCCCAGTGCCACGATTCGCCCCTAGGAGAGGTCCACCACACCATCGGGGCAGCTCTCCCGGGATGGGGTTCAGGGGACCAGCCCCAACATCTTCTGCATGTCCGCATTGCCTGAAATGGCACAAGGGGGAATGTTGGAGAGTAACTGGTGCCTGCTTGAGGTGTGGGTCAACAGAGCATCAGTTGAAGAACTGTCCACGCAGAACTACTACAGCTGCTCTAACACAAGCGCATGCACTGCCCCGCACCACCAAGGGTAGAAGGTCCGTAAATCCAAGCCGTGGGACCATCTCGAGGCTCGCATCCGAGCGGCCAGAGGCCGGATAATGCACCACCCGCGTAAATTATGCCTTGAGAGCTCAGGAGGAGCAAGATGCCCCGGACGTCATCAGGGGTACGTTCTCCCTCTACACTACACCTGTGCATGCATTGGTGGATCCAGGATCCACTCACTCATACATCTGCATCAATCTACCCGTAGAAAGGGGGATACTGGTAGGGGAGAGTGACCAAGACATTCTGGTCACTAATCCATTAGGCCACAGTGTGGTGGTGAACAAAGTATACAAGGGTTGCCCGTTAAGGATTCAGGGGTATGAATTCTTGGCCGACCTGATTGAGTTACCCTTCCACGAGTTTGACGTGATTTTGGGAATGGACTAGTTGTCACGTCATCAGGCAATAGTTGATTGCAAATTGAAGAGGATTTCTCTGCAAACTTCAGGGGGTAATGAGATCACTGTTGTGGGGGAAAGGACAGATTTTCTATCTAATGTCATCTCAGCCACAGTTGCAAGAAGAATGATGAGAAAAGGCTGTGAAGCCTACCTAGCACATGTGGTGGATACTAGGCAGGCTAAGCCAAACTTGAGTGACATACCCACAGTGAGAGACTTCCCAGAAGTATTTCCTGAAGAGTTGCCTGGTTTGCCACCAGAAAGGGAAGTCGAGTTTGCTATTGAGACACTGCTGGGTACAGCACCCATTTCTATTGCTCCTTATAGGATGGCACCCACTGAATTAAGGGAGTTGAAAACTCAGTTGCAAGAGTTGTTAGATAAGAGGTTCATACGCCCCAGTGTGTTACCATGGGGAGCTCCAGTGCTGTTTGTGAAAAAGAAGAATGGGACTTTGAGGCTATGTATTGATTACCGGCAGTTGAATAAAGTGACTGTGAAGAATAAATATCCGTTGCCTAGAATTGATGATCTGTTTGATCAGTTGAAGGGAGCAGGAGTATTTTCTAAGATTGATCTCAGATCAGGGTATCATCAGTTGAGGGTAAAGGATGTAGATGTGCCCAAGACTGCATTCAGGACCCGGTATGGGCATTATGAGTTCCTAGTGATGCCCTTTGGCCTAACAAATGCACCAGCGGCATTCATGTACCTTATGAACCGTATCTTTCATCCACACTTAGATCGGTTCGTAGTGGTCTTTATTGATGATATTTTGGTGTATTCCAAGACCGGGGAAGAACATAATGAGCATTTGAGGATTGTTCTGCAAACCCTGAGAGAAAAGAAGCTGTATGCTAAGTTGTCCAAGTGTGACTTTTGGTTGAATGAGATTGCATTCCTTGGACACATAGTGTCAGCTGATGGGATTAGGGTGGATCCCAAGAAAATAGAAGCAGTGATGGAATGGAAGCCTCCCAGAAATACAACTGAGGTCAGAAGCTTCTTGGGGCTAGCTGGGTATTACAGAAGATTTGTAAAGGGATTTTCCTTAATAGCTGCTCCAATGACCATGTTGTTACACAAAAATGTCAGATTTGATTGGAATGACAAGTGTCAGACCAGTTTTGAGAAATTGAAGGCTATGTTGACAGAGGCACCAGTGTTAACACAGCCAGTGTCCGGAAAGGACTTTGTGGTCTATAGTGATGCCTCACATAATGGGTTAGGGTGTGTATTGATGCAAGAGGGGAAAGTGATCGCCTATGCTTCCAGACAGCTAAGGCCGCATGAACAGAATTACCCTACCCATGATCTAGAGCTCGCAGCAATTATCTTCGCACTGAAGATATGGAGGCATTACTTGTACGGTGAAAAGTGCTACATTTACACAGACCACAAAAGCCTGAAATACTTGCCAACCCAGAAGGAGCTCAACCTTAGACAGAGGTGATGGATTGAGTTCCTGAAGGACTATGACTGTGTAATTTACTACCATCCTGGGAAGGCAAATGTAGTTGCTGATGCTTTGAGCAGAAAATCCATGACAGCCTTGAGATCATTGAATGCCCGTCTATCTTTGGTTCGAGATGGAGCTATTTTGGCTGAGTTGCAAGTGAGGCCAAACCTGCTACAGCAGATTTTAGATGGGCAAAAGGCAGATGAAAAGTTAATGGCTATTATGAGCAAAATCTCAGAGGGAAAAGCAACTGACTATGAGGTGAAAGCAGATGGGTGTCTGCACTACAAAGGAAGACTGTGTGTACCAGATGATGGGGAATTGAAGACCAGTATTCTAAAAGAGGCACACACCAGTGTATATGCTATGCACCCAGGAAGTACAAAGATGTATCATGACCTGAAGCTTCAGTATTGGTGGCCTGGTATGAAAAGAGATATAGGTGACTATGTGACTAAATGCTTAACATGTCAGCAAGTTAAGGCAGAACATCAAGTTCCATCAGGTTTGCTACAGCCTATACGCATACCTGAATGGAAATGGGATCGGGTCACCATGGATTTTGTAAGTGGGCTACCTCTCACCCGGAAGAAACATGATGCAGCATGGGTGATAGTTGATAGATTGACAAAGTCAGCACACTTTCTGCCAGTTAGGACTGACTACTCACTGGAGAAGTTAGCAGAATTGTATATCAGTGAGATAGTTAGACTGCATGGAATTCCACTTTCCATCATATATGATCGAGACCCAAGGTTTATATCGAGATTTTGGAAGAAGTTGCATGAATCCTTGGGTACACAACTCCACTTCAGCACAGTTTTCCATCCTCAGACGGATGGGCAATCAGAAAGAGTAATCCAGGTAAACAATTGAAACCAATGAAATTGATACAAATATTGAATTGAAATGATAACAATAACATGAAATATATGTCAGGTCCTTGAGGATATGCTGAGGAGTTGTGTCATTGAGTTTGAGGCAAATTGGGATAGATACCTCCCACTGGCAGAATTTGCATACAACAATAGCTACCAAGCTAGTATCCAAATGGCCCCATATGAAGCACTGTATGGGAGAAAATGTAGAACTCCAGTGTGCTGGATTGAATTGGGCGAAGACAAACTGGTAGGGCCAGACCTGGTGAAACAGGCTGAGGAGAAGGTAAAATCAATCAAAGCCAACTTAAAGGTTGCCTCAAACAGACAGAAGTCTTATGCCGACCTGAAGAGAAAAGAAATAGAATATGTGGTTGGCGACAAAGTGTTCCTCAAGGTGTCACCGTGGAAGAAAGTACTGAGGTTTGGAAGAAAAGGTAAGTTAAGCCCTAGGTTCATTGGCCCATATGAAATCATCGAACGTGTGGGTCCAGTGGCCTATAGGCTAGCTTTACCACCAGAGCTGGACAAGATTCACAATGTGTTTCACGTATTCATGCTCAGAAGATACCGCTCAGATCCTTCACATGTCATCTCCAGAGAAGAAATTGAAATACAGCTGGATTTGACATACGAAGAAGAACCTCTACGGATCTTGGCTCGGGAAGTGAAAGAGTTGAGAAACAAGCAAATTCCATTGGTGAAAGTGCTATGGAGGCACCACAACACCGAGGAGGCAACTTGGGAAAGTGAAGAAACAGTTGAGGCAACAGTTCCCTCAACTGTTTGCATCAGGTAAATTTCGAGGACGAAATTTAAATTAAAGGGGAAGAGTTGTAACACCCTCCCGATAACCACTCCGTACATCCTACTGTTTCGGTGACCGGTGTCGATCCGGACAGCTAGAATGTCCGGAAAAATATTTAAACTAAAGTCAGGAACCATAATTAACTCAAAAATTAATAAGAAAAATTTAGTAAAAATTTTAGAAATAAAATACAACCAAGTAAAACGAGCCGGTGCCCAAGTAATGAGTAACCGGAGGGAAGTTGCGGTTCTCGCAACGAGGAGCCCTAGACCCAGGGAAAAAATTATAAAATAATTTTTGGGACTCCAGAGAAGGGTTATTGAGGTTCCTATGGCATTAGAATGCCAAGAAAATACCTAGAAAAAATTTTTCAATCGGTACAGACAATTTTGACCCGTTAAGCCAAACGGAGGGCATTTTGGTCATTTCGCCTTCAGAGGTGATTTTTGGCCGACTTGTCCAGTTAAGTAAATAATTAATATGACATAAAATATGAAGAAATATTACTAAAAATTAAATTGAAATTGAGTAGTGATGAAAAGAAAAGAAAAATCAAGAAAAGCTCATTTATGACATCTTGATGATGTCATTTATAAACTATGACCAATCACAATTAATCTACCATTTGACTAAACTATTAAAAGACATAAAAGAATACCAAAATAAGAAAGAAATTGCAGCAGCTACCCTCCCCAAAAGACCAGCCGAAACTCACCTCCATAGCCACCTCCATTCAAGCTTTTTCAAGCTTTAGATCTCCATCATTTCCACCATATTTCCCTAACCCTTAAAACTTTACCCCACACCTTAAACAAGCTCTTGGCAGCCAACAAGAGGAAGGAAATTGAAGTTTGGGGCTTGGAAAAATTCTGCCACTTGAGGTTAGTGCACCTATATCCATTAAACTCTTTATTTCATGGTTTGGGACTTGAAACTTAGTGAGAATTGTGATTTAAATGAACATAAACCTATGTGTTTGAGCTTGTGAATTTCGGCTGCCCTAGCTATGGAATAGGAGGGAGTGTTTTTATGAGTTTGAAGTGAATTAGAGTTATGTTGGAAGTTTATAAATACAAGAACAATGATTAAAAAGCTAACTAAGACATTGTATAAAAACATGGATTTGAATTAGGGTTTTGTGAGCAAAATGTAAACTTGGTTTAGGAAATTATTAGAGAGCATTTTAATGGTCAATTAGTGACCATTTTAGGTAATTTGACCAACAAATGGACTGAAGAATGGGATTCCAAAGTGAGGTTGCAGGCTGCCCTAGGACAAGCATAGATAGGACTGAAATTTCAGTCCACTTGCACTGCCATAACTTGGGCTGTGTTAGTCCAATTGGTGTTTGGCCAATTGGACATGAAACTAGGCTTATAATGGCACATTTTTGCTGAAGAAACCATGCCCAAAAGACCAAAGCAAGAGGACCAAAACTTGGCCCCAATCCGGATACCCTGCAACTGGTTCTGCAGAATTGACCAAATGAACAGTAACTGTTCATTTGGCCATACCTCACTGTAGATATGGTCAATTGACCTGAAATTTTTGCAGCAACAAGTTAAGACATATACAAACAACTTTTATGAAGGAACCTACCCCAAATTATGGCCATAACCTAACCCAAATGGCAGTGGAAGTTACTGTTCCTGTTACTGTAGATATGGTATTTTCTGCAGAATGGGAATCCGGCCAGCTATGGTTTTTGGACCATATCTGGAGCTACAAAACTCCAAATGGAGTGATTCAAAAAATGAAATTCAACTAGACAAAATAAAGAACAACTTTCATGTTTTAAATTTCTTCAAATTCCCACAGTAACAGTGTCCAATGGAACAGTGAAGTTGACTCACCAAAACTGAAAATTCTGCTTGTGTTGATTTACACATTGAAATGGTATTAACACTTAATGCCAACAAGTTTTAAACACCAAATGTGGTATGTTGGGAGTGCCAAAGTCAATGTACATATTTTCTATCCAAAAGTCAACATTTTTGTTGACCAATGAGGTGAATAGTAACACCAAAATTTGAAATTCACAAATTGAAGAATTTAAAAGTTTCAAATGCCCTAGTATACATAACAAGATTAGTTTGGATAGTTTTGCATGCCAATAGGGTTCAGTTAGCAGTACTGCATATGGCAATATGCCATTCCGTGATTTCATGGCTTTTAGCCATTCTGACTTTGTATTGAGACTTGGCCTTGTGCCTGATATTATTTACAGCTTGTTAGCTGCTCATTGCACCGGGAGATGCATATGTGACCGATGGTGTGACGGCCCGAGGTACTAGGTACCCAGTGCCAGTTTACCCGTTATCCAGTCCAGTCATCTAGTGTAGCTTACTTGGGGCAACCAAATGAATAAAAGTGAACAACGTTAATGAAACAATGAATATATCTATACCAAACAAAGAAAGCATACACATTCTATACACATTCATTTTCTTGCTATTTTCTTCTATTATATTATTGCACCACTAAGCATTATTGCTTAGCGCGTTGCTTTTGCCACGCGTAGGTACTGGAGATCCCGATCGTGAGCCCAGTAGACCATAGACTGGGTGAGTCCATCCGGCAGTTCTGCTCAGTGTCCGTGTCACCTCGTCACCTGCAGTGCATTGGTAGGACACTAGATGTCATTTTGTCATTTTGTAATTAAATTTTTATTTTCTCATATGTATTTGGGATTATGTAATGTATTTTGAGGTCCATGTAAATAATAAAGATTTATGGTTATGTATGGAAGTAATTTGAGCTTTTAATTGTTATTTATATATATGAAACCCCTGAGAAATGGATGTTTGAGAAATGAAAAGGCTATTGAGAATTGAAATTGAGAAATATTGTTGAGTTTTTGATATTGAGACTCTGTTGATGAATTGAAGTTGGGTTTGTTTGAGAATTATTTGGAAGTGTTTTCACGAGTTCAAGAAGCAGTTTTCTCCATTTTTAGCCGGTACTCCGCCGGATTTTCTTTAAAATTATCGGAACCTTAAATGAATAATACTTTTGATAAATGGCTTAAGTAAATTGTATTTCATAAATTATATGCAAAAGCATGATATAAATTAATTGAGGAATATTAGAGTGTGCCGATACACCGTGTGGCATTACTTACTCGGGTATACTGTACACGGGTAAGGGGTGTCACAGTTATGGTCAAACTTTGGGTTTGTTTTCTCCATGAAAGTTGTAGGGCTATGTCTCAGCTTTCCATCGGTATAAGATTCAGGTCATTAGGACCTTCCTAGACCTAGTTATAGTCATTTAAGTGACTACTATTCATTTACTCATTTTTGTACAGGGCAGCGTGCCTAAATCCGGATTTAGCCTAACTATTCACTATCCTAATGTCATTTTCTGGGTATGATTCCTAAATGAAAAATGGTCCATTTTGTGTTTAGTTTCATTCCCAATTGACCTCACACCAATTGGGTCCGTAAATTTTTAGTATTGGTCCCTGAAAGGGACCTAGGTCAAGCTACCAAAATCTATACACTAACCAATCTGAATTACAATTTGGTTCTATCAATTCACACACACCACAAATAGTCTCAATTGACCATTTCTCAACTCAAGTATGGTCAATTATATCAATTGACCAATTCTCCAATTTTTTTCCCAATTGTCAAAATACTCAAGAACCCTAATTACATAAAGTTCAAATCTAATGCATTCAAAACATATATCCATACTCTACATACATAACTCAACCTAAACAACCATTTAATTTCACCAAATTCCATCAATTCAAACCACACCTAAGGTTGGCCGAATTTCTAGTTACTCCCCCAATAAGTGTTTTCTTTTGATTTTTAAGTTAAAATCTAAGTTACTTAAACTAAAAACATAAGTATTAAACAAAGAAATTCCAATTCAAACTACTAACCTCAACCTTGAATTTCAATTCCTCAAGCTTTCATGGTGGTTCATCAATGGAGATGGCAAAGGGGAGGGGCAACAAAACTTGATGGGAGAAGAAGATTAAATTTTCCTTTTTAGTTTTTGGTTATTTTATGTCTTTTATTCTTATTTGACTTGGTCAATATTTGTAGGAAAAATTAAAATTATTTATGATGTCATAATAGTGATGTAAGGTGATGTAATAAACTTTTTCTTTTTTTCTTTTTCTTTTGCATTTATTTTTCCATTATTTCTTTAATTAAATTCCCAATTTCGAAATTTTCTTTTCTCCGATTTTATTAGACAGTTAGGTCAGGAGTCAGTCCCTCACTGGTTCAATCCAGTTTGCATATTATTCGATATTTCTTCCGAATCACTGACATAATTATTTGACCTGCTTAACAACTCTTTTTCATGATTTTCTCTTTTCCACTATATTCGCAATAGTCCTAAGGATCACGGCGTCACATTTTCCAGTTCGAAATTTGAGTTAAGGCTGACCTTGCAGTCACTTCCCGGGAAGGTCACCCATCACTGTGACTCCTGTCTCATTTAACTTTTTATGCTTTTTTTTTCTTATTTATACCTATCTATCTGTCAATCACTAATTATTTGCATTCAGGGCTTATCTAAGTGTCTTTGATGTGATTCTAATTTCCTTAATTGTCCGAACCAACACCGGCCACCGAAATAGTGAAATATACCAGGCTATACATATAGGGGTGTTGTAATTCTCCCTCCCTTAAAATAAATTTCGTCTCGAAATTTTACCTGGCATTAGTCTCTGAATAGCTGTGGGTGTTGTCTTCTCATGTCCTCCTCACGTTCCCAAGTAGCTTCTTGGCTCGAATGATGTTTCCACAGCACTTTTACCAATGGTATCTGCTTGTTTCATAGCTGCTTCACCTCATAAGCCAGAATCTCTATGGGTTCTTCTTCATATGTGAGGTCTGGATTTACTTCAATTTCTTCCACTGGTAACACATGAGATGGGTAAGATCTGTACCTCCTTAACATAGATACATGGAAGATGTTATGTGTTTTCTCCAACTCTGGAAGCAGTGCCAAATGGTATGCTGAAGAACCCACTCTTTCCAGAACCTCATATGGCCCAATGAAACGAGGACTCAATTTTCCCTTTTTGCCAAATCTCATAATTTTCTTCTAAGGGCAAACCTTGAGGAATACTTTCTCACCCACTGCATACTCAATATCTCGCCTCTTCAAATCAATATAGGACTTCTGACGGTCTAATGCAGCCTTGAGTCGATCTATGATCAATCTGATTTTTTTCTCTGTTTGCTGAACAATTTTTGGCCCAATCATCTTTCTTTCACCCACTTCATCCCAACACAAAGGAGTTCTACACTTTCTGCCATATAGAGCTTCATATGGAGGCATCCCAATGCTTGATTGGTAGCTGTTGTTGTAAGCAAACTCAATTAAAGGCAAGTGTGTGTCCCAACTACCCTCAAACTCAATCACACAAGCCCGTAGCATGTCCTCTAAGATCTAAATTACCCTCTCAGACTGGCCATCTGTCTGTGGGTGGAATGTCGTACTGAAGTTCAATCTAGTTCCTAGGGTTCTCTAAAGACTACCCCAGAATCTAGAAGTGAACCTAGGATCTCTGTCAGATACAATGGATACTGGCACTCCATACAGTCTTACTATCTCAACAATGTACAACTTGGCCAATCTTTCTAAACTATAGTCCATCCGGACAGGCAGAAAATGAGTAGACTTGGTCAGTCTGTCCACTATAACCCATACTGCATCATGACTCTTCCGTGTCCTCAGAAGTCCCATCACAAAATCCATAGTTAGCCTCTCCCATTTCAATTCCGGCACTGGTAGTGGATGTAACAAACTAGCTAGTACTTGATGTTCTGCATTCACTTGTTGACAAGTTAGACATTTGGAAACAAATTCAGCTACATCTCTTTTTATACCCATCCACCAGTAGTGCTCTTTCAGCCCTCTATACATTTTTGTGCCACCAGGGTGCATAGCAAAAGGAGACTCATGTGCTTCCTTCAAAATGATCTATCTCAAGTCAACGTCATTAGGAACGCACATTCTACCCTGGTGTAGTAATAGGCTATTATCTTTCACTGAGAACTCAGGTTTCTTGCCCTGTCTGACTTCTTCTAACAGCTTTTGATACTTCTGATCATTCTGAGAAGCCATTCTAATCTGATCAATCAACACTGGTTGTACATGCCATGCAACTGTTGTCTGCCTCTCATCATTAATCTCTAGGCTGGCATGCAATACTCTCAACTCATGTACCATAGACAAAGGAGAAACCCGTAGACTTGACATAGTCTTGCGACTTAAGGCGTCAGCCACAACATTAGCTTTCCCTGGCTGATAATCTATCAAACAATCATAGTCTTTTATCAACTCTAACCATCTCCTCTATCTCAAATTCAACTCTTTCTGAGTGCCCAAATACTTCAAACTCTTATGATCTATGTAGATGTAGCACTTCTTCCCATACAAATAATGTCTCCAGATCTTAAGAGCAAATACAATAGCTGCAAGCTCCAAGTCATGTGTCGGATAATTCCTCTCATGCAGTTCCAACTGGCGTGATGTATATGCAATGACATTTCAATCTTGCATTAATACACAGCCTAACCCATTGTGAGAAGCATCACTGTAAACTATGTATTCTTTACCCGATATAGGTAAAGTAAGGACTGGAGCTTTAGTCAAACAACTCTTCAACTCATCAAAACTCTGTTGGCATTTATCCATTCACTAAAATCTTACATCTTTCCTAAGCAGCTTGGTCAATGGAGATGCCAACATGGAGAACCCTTTCACAAAACAGCGGTAGTATCTAGCTAACCCCAGAAAACTGCGAATCTCTGTGGCATTCCTGGGTGGCTTCCAATTAAGGACAGCTTCTATCTTACTTGGATCTACCTTTATGCCCTCTGCCAATACTATGTGCCCCAAGAAGGATATTTCTTTTAGCCAAAATTAACACTTTGATAATTTGGCGTATAGCTATTTCTCCCTCAAAGTCTACAGTATAATCCGCAGATGTCTATCATGCTCCTCTGCACTCCTCGAGTAAACCAATATATCATCTATGAATACCACCACAAACTGGTCGAGGTATGGTCTGAAGATAGTGTTCATCAGATCCATAAAAGCAGCTGGAGCATTAGTTAAGTCGAATGGTATGACCAAGAACTCATAATGGCCATAGAGGGTTCTAAAGGCAGTTTTAGGGATACTGTGCTCTTGTACTTTCAGCTGATAATAACCTGATCTCAGGTTAATTTTGGATAACACAGCTGCACCCCTCAATTGATCAAATAAGTCATTAATGCGGGGCAATAGATATTTATTCTTTATTGTCACCTTATTCAACTGGTGGTAGTCAATACACAAGTGGAGAGTGTCATCTTTCTTCTTAACAAATAATACTGGCGCTTCCCAAGGTGACACACTAAGGTGAATAAAGCCCTTGTCAAGTAGCTCTTGCAACTGCACTTTTAACTCTTTTAATTCTGCAGGTGCCATTCTATATGGTGTTATCGAGATGGGGTCCACACTAGGCATAACATCAATCTCAAACTGCACCTCTCTTTCCAGAGGTAATCTTGGCAACTCATCAGGGAACACATCCAGAAAGTCGCATACTGTAGGGATGTCCCTCAGTGCTGGACTCCCCACTTGGGTGTCTATCACATGTGTTAAGTATACTTCACATCCTTTTCTGATCATCTTCCTGGCTAATGCAACCGAAAAGATGCTGAATGGCAATAACTGCCTCTCCTCGTGTATTACCACATCACCATACAGAGGGAGACCAAAAGTGATTGTCTTTAATCTACAGTCAATCATTACATGGTGCCTGGCTAACCAATCCATACTCAAGATGATATCATAATCTCTGAAGGGCATTTCAATCAAATCTGATAGGAAAGTATGTCCTTGGATCACCAAAGGACAATCTCTATAGATTCTGTTAACCTGGACTTCTTGTCCTAACGGACTAGTTACTAGCACTTCAAAACCCATTTTGACACATGGAACAGCAAGGTGCTAACTGTGATAGCACTAACATATGAGTGTGTAGAGCTAGGATCAAATAAGACAAAAACGTTCTGATCAGAGACAGAGAAAGTACCGGCCACAATGTCATAAGTCTCTGCTTCTTTCCGCTATCTCATAATATAAACTCTTGCAGGAGCACTCCCTTGTTCTAATTAGTTCACTGTACCCTGACTGCCAGAAACATTACCTCTGCCTCTGCCTCTTCCTCTGCTAACCAGTTGTGAACCTCTGGAAGCAGAACTCTGAATGGATCCCTTAGCAGTAGTGGGAGCTAGCCTAAATCTACGGGCACTGGTGCAGTCCTTAGCGAGATAGCCCATGCCTCCGCAGTTAAAGCAAGCTCCTGTAACCCAATAGCATTCTCCCCCATGAGTCTTGCCACATGTCTCACAGAGGCGGGGAGGATATGAACCCCTGGTTGACTGCTGACTAGACCTAGGGGGTCTCTGTCCGGAGAATCTGCCCCTTCCGAACCTTCCACCTCTGCCTGATCCCCTAAATTTCTTTCTTTTTCCAGTATTGCCACTGGAACTTTGCTCAACTGATTTTTCACCTTTATCTTTCTCTGATTTTTCAGTCTTCTCTATTTTCTCTTTCATTGGTGTTGCTTCTGACTCAATTCTCTCTACTTCAAGTGCTTGGAACATAAGTTCAGAGAAGTTACTGTATTTAAATCTGACCACTTGTACTCTTATACTAGGCTTCAGGGCAGTTTCAAACCTCTTGCACCTTTCTATGTCGGTAGACAGGAGACTCCCAGCATAGTGGCTTAAGCGGGAGAGCTCCCTCTCATACTCTGCCACAGACTGATTCCCTTGCTTCAGACTTAAAAATTCTTGCAATTTCTGATCCACATATGCATCTGGGACATATTTCTGTCTGAACTCTCTGATAAAGTCGTCCCAGGTCAGTACTGGTGGTTCTGCCAAGCTATGGGGGATGGTCTTCCACCAATTATACGCATCCCCTTGAAGTAATGACATAGAATATTCAAATTTTAGTTCATCTGGGCAGTGCAGTTTCTTGAACACTTAGTCTATTCTCTCCAGCCACTGCTCTTCCTCTAGAGGGTCTACTATAACCTTGAATTCTATGGCCCCATATTTCAACAATTTATCATACTGTCTGACTGGAGCCTGACGTTGCACCATAGGAGTCTGAACTGGAGCTTGAGCAGAAATACCCCCAGCCATCTGTTGAAACATTACAGCTATTTGCTAGGCGAACTATGCCTAAAACTATGGCATTTGTAGGGCAGGTGCCACTTGTCACACCTTACCCCTCCGTAAGGCATAACATGATTCCGTAGTATACCTAATGAATTACCAACTTCGTCTACTAATAACCCATTAAATACACTACAAGGGATTTTAAAACTTTTCTTACTTCTTTTTACAGTGGTGAGCACTATTGACAAGTGTTAAAAATTTTCGTTTACTGAAGTGAAACCAAATAACACATTTGAAGTATTAATAATTTCTATAAAAATTTTGGTAGATTGTCATCTGTATTTTGAATAAAACAGTTCTTCAAAAACCTATAAAAAGCACTTCAAATATATAATTCCTCAATTCCAAACTCCAATAATTTGTTCAACACAATAAATTTCTCAACATTATCAACTCAGTTCAAGAATCAATTTTCCAGTGTTTTCCAAAAGCTGAGATAGGATAAATTTATCACAATACTTTTACAAGCCAAAATAATTTATAAATTTAGTTTACAACTTCAATGTACAATTTTAATTTACAACTGCTCAAAATCAAGAACAATATATACATACAGTGAACATACATTACAATACAAAATGCAAAATATGGTATACTCAATATACCCGATGAACTCTCAATGTAGCACTAGCAGCCTAGTCTGCTACCCTATCAGTCTGTCTACCTGCAACAGCAATGAAAAGCTATCACTGAGTAAAATTTACTCAGTGGTGCATAATAACAATTTAAAATGCGGTATGTAAAACTTTTATTGACAATTTACAATCCAAACAATTCACAATTTTTCAAAGCTCATATAACACAAATTTGATCAAACAATTGAATAACACAGTGTTGCTAATCAATAACACAATTTGATCAAATAACTGTGTAACACAGTTTTGCCAATCAATAACACAATTTGATCAAATAACTGTGTAACACAGTTTTGCCAATCAATAACACAATTTGATCCATGACACAAATTTTTCCAAACAGTTTTGCCAATCAATAACACAATTTGATCAAATAACTGAGTAACACAGTTTTGCCAATCAATAACACAACATAGGTCATGACACAAATTTTTCCGAACATGCCGTGTTGTACATCATGACAAGGCACACTCACCCCAATAATCGAAATCAATGAGGGAGGAAGCTAGCTAGATAATGAGAACTCATCCACACTCACCTCAGACTGGCAAGTCAAAGAGGGAGGAATATAATCATACTCACCCCATAGATGGAGGAGGAACATTGTAATATTGTCATGCCAAGTGTGAGTCAAAATAATTCCAAATCACAATATTTAAATATTTCATACAAACCACAAATCATATTTTATCTCAAAATTTTCATTTGCAAAGTAGGCAACATAATAATTTCCAAATAAAATTCCCAAGTTAAAATAATCAAAAATTACTCATAACTCAATTCTCCAAATAAATTTTCTAGTAAAAGCAGTGAATATAAAAAGTATTGTGCACAGACCTTTGATATATGCCTCTTGGCCCTGACTCAGTGTTCCCTACGCTTCTCAATATCCTTTTCAACTGAAACACACAATTTAAAGTGTTTCAGTACTCAATGAATTTGTTTCTAACAATAAAATCCAATATTTAAATTTTCTTGGTACTATTCCCTTCAATTCATTTTATTAGTCAACCTATAATATTGACCCTTGATGCACTCTAAGTGAGTCAATTCTAATATTACCAATATGTCACATTTTATAGCCCTTTAGTGTTGGTATATGTTACCAATTTCATTTCCAAGTGTATTGCATTTTATTGTAATTTACCGGATTTCGGTGTACTATTTTGACCTAGCCGGACGACCTAGTTCCCTTGGTTTTCGAGTTTTAGTCCAAACTAAAAACTTGTAGGTCTATGTCTTATTGCACGCGGGGCAAAATTTCAGGTCATTTTGAGTTGTATAGACCAAGATATGGTCAATTTACCAATGCTGAACAGAATGCACTAAAATGTTAGGCTTAGGTCATTTTTAGGTCACTTTTGGTTCAGCCAGTTTTGGTACCTGAACTTGTGCAAGCTATTTGGCTTGGTTCTGGCTATTTATCGGCTTTGGTGTCTTCATAAGAATTGTAGATCTATGTCTAAACTATTCATGGTAAAAATTTCAGGTCATTTGAACCTGTTTTGAGTAAGTTATGATCAAAACACTAACTGCTGCTCAAATGGTCAATTTTCAGGCTTTCAAGTCACTAATCCGGATTTTGTCATTTTTCAAGTCACCTTCTAGGCAGAATTTAGGAAAGCTTCCTTCATGAAAGTTGGCACATTTTGTGCCTAGTTGCACCTCCAATTGGTCTCATACCAATTGGAGTCACACACTTAAGGTTCTAAGCTAAAATATACACTGTCCTATTACACATTGTTCATCCCTTACCAATTACACATCCTATACTTACCAAGTTAACTCTTTCATGCCAATTCTGGTTTATACCATACCATTAACACACTTTACAACACATTTTGGTTATTTCAGACAGCTTGTAACCAATCTCAATATACACACTATAACTCAGAATTTTCGAAAGTCTATTTATACAATTTAACCACATGAACACACCTCATTTACATGTCCAAATCCAAACAATTATTCACATACACATGCTGCCACCATAAGCAACATAATTCAATAATATTTCATGAACTTAAACACTTCAATCTTCTTCATGAGGCTGCCACAAATTTACACATACCCATCAATTTTCACTTTCACTTTTCAAGATTTCAAATCAAACCTTACACATGGAATTCAACTTCAATACAATTAAACATTTAAATCAACATTCAAACAACCATCTACATGCAAGGACAAGCTGTTCATGGTGAGGTTCCATGGGTCTCGAAATGGAGTACCACCATTAAAACATCAAACTTTAAAATTTCTTCCATAAATCAACTACTCACAACATCCACTCAAAGTTTAATGAAGCAAGATTGAGAAATACACACTTACCTCTTTAGGACTTCTTCAAAACTCTACCAAAATTTATCTTTCTTGCTCCTAGTATGCTGCCCAAGGTATGGTGGTCAAGTTTAATGAAGGGAGCTAGTGTAAAGGATGGCTAAATCAATGGTGAACTTGAGCTTAATGGTGGACGGCCATGGAGGTTTCCATGGGAAAAAGGATTCGGCAATGAAGAAGAAGGATGAGGAAGAAGGCTGTTTTGTGGAGGTAACTGTCCAAAGCTTGGATAGGTGTCAATTATCACAAGTTAGTGGAGCACTAATGAAGATTATAATGGTTATTTATTCCAAGTTTCCAATTTTTGCAATTTGGCCACCACACTTTCACTATTTACATAATGTATCTCCTTTTAATTTTTCATGATATTTTCCAAGTGTAATATCATTTATTTTTAATGGACATTTAGGTCAAAAGGCAACTCGGGATGTCAAATGACCACAATGCCCCTATTAGGGTTGCATTCCCGATTTTTCGGTAATACCGAGTTTTGTCGTTTTCTCGATTTCTTGTTTTTCTTTGTACTAATTAATTAATTTTTCTTTGATATTTCTAATGACATTTATACTTCAATAGATATTTATTTAAGTCTAAAAAATATTTTCCAGGGTTCCCCGCAGTCTAGGGCTAGTCAACAGTCCTCGCCGTAAATTCCCGATGCGGTCACCCATCGCTACGGTTTTTGGCTCGTTTAACTTGGTTACATTTCATTGCTATTATTTTTCCTTTGTTTTTCTTGTATTTCATTATTTTATGTCTCCTCACTAATAATTAAATGTAGTTCTAGGCATCCTAGCTGTCTGGACATACACTGGTCACCGGAATAGTAGAACGCACTACCAAACATAGGGGTGTTACACCACTGAACCACTAACATTTTGTAAAGCTGGGGCTTCCCCTTGGGCCTCAGCCTCTACTGACTGCTCAACTGAGCAATCCCCTTCTTCCATTTCAATTTGGAGTTAAGATATCTCCTGAACAAATAACACAAGGAGATTTCCCTCCGTTAGTTCATATCTATGATGTAATGCACTGTATGTAACAAATAAGGACATTGAGCAGTTGTACTTATCAAAGAAAAGACACAAATTCACAAGTCAAAACATACTTCAAAAATTTGCTCTGATACCACTAAAACATGTCACACCTTACTCCTCTGTAAGGCATAACATGATCCCATAGTATACCTAATGAATTATCGACTCTGTCTACCGATAACCCATTAAATACACTACAAGGGATTTTAAAATAATTTTCTTACTTTTTGAAAGTGGTGAGCATTTCTAGCAGGCATTAAAAATATTTAATTGAAGTTTAAAAGCTATATAAAATTTTTATCCATTTTTATTTTTTCGCAAATTTTGGAAAAATTTCGGCAAAGTGTCGGTTGTAATTGAGAAAAACTGAAAAATTTTACCTGTTGAAAACACTTCCAATACAGCACTTCAACCAAAATCAACCACCTTTTCAACTCAATCAACGTAAATTTTCCCCAAACTCCACATTTCAAATAAATAGTTCACAGCTCAAAATTTAAATTCAATTAATGTCATTCTCATTGCATTAAAAAAGTCCAAAAGTTACATTAGGAAGGCCAAAATAATATTATTACAAAATCTGTACAATCTGGTCAAGACCCATTTACAAAGGTACATACAGTTATTTACATCAAAATGAATATATATATAATAAGGGTACAAAATTATACCCGATAAAATATCCAAAAGTAGCTCAAGATTCTTAGCATTTCACTCACCGCTTTATTAGTCTCTACTGCGCGACAAGAATGAATGACCATTCTTGAGTACTATGACTCAGTGGTGCACAACATACTAAAATAACATTTTATGCATAATTCAAAACACATTTATTCAAACATGGTACTGAAAATGAAAAACAGATATAAAACAACTTTTATAAATTTTTTTGTCCAAATAGTCTTATTTAGGGAGTCTCAAAACATATTTCATAAAAACACGCAATTAAATCATGCCATCACAACAATGTTCATCTCAATAGCCGGAGGCTTATGACAAATCTCAAGGCTAGCTAGCTCAATCTATGGATACCCATTCAATTTCTTCCTCTACTGGCACACACCTCAATACTTCGGCCAAAGAGGGAATCAAAATTGAAAACTAATTCCTCCCACTAGTCATGCTAGTGAGGCATTCAAATATATGGTCATGACACTATGGTTTCAAAAATATCTTAGCAATTTACTAAACATTTATTGCCAAGTCAAACACATACAATTAAACTTTACAACAATTTAGGTCAACACAATTTGTTCATTTCAATCACAAAGTTGCAATAAAAATAAATCACAATTCATTTTATACAATGGCAAAAGAAATTTAAAGACAAATTTTATGTTGTGCACAAACCTTATGTGAGTCGCCTCTTGGCCTTGACTCGATACCTCGGGTTCTTTCCTGGTATTCCTTTCAACTGAAACACATAATTTTACAGTGTTTCAGTATCATAACTTATAATAAATTTAATAATAATTTCACATCTATTTATTTCTAACTCTAATGTACTTAAATTAACGTTCTTTGAATTTTGTATTTCGGGGTTACTATTCACGACACTATTCCAATCAATTTGTTGACTTTCTTATGCTTAATAGGTATAAGAATTTTAATTTCACCCACATACCACATTTTGGTTACCAAATTTATTGGTTTTGGTTGTCCCTTAGATTTTTAGGTTTCCTAGGCACAATTTCAAATTTTCCAGATTTGGTGTCCTATTTTATACTGTTCCATTGGTCATGTTGCTGTTAGAATTTGGCAAAGTTTCTTCATAAGGCTTGTTCCTTATTGTCTTAAATTTAATTCCCTTTTGGAATCACTCCATTTGGAGTTTTGTAGCCCAAGTTATGACTATTTGAATGGGGCTGGCCGGATTTAGTGTTACCCAAAATTCTGGGCATTTTTTGGATACTGGTAGTTTTGGTGTGCTGACTACAAGTGACTTTTCGGATAGGTTATGGTCAAAATTTGGTTTTCTTTTCTTCATGAAAGTTGTAGGGCTATGTCTCAACTTTCCATCGGTATAAGATTCAGGTCATTTGGACCTTCCTAGACCAAGTTATGATCATTTAAGTGACTATTGTTCATTTAGTTATTTTTGTACAGGGCAGTGTGCCTAAATCCAGATTTGGCCTAATTGCTCACTATCCTAATGTCATTTTCTAGGCATCATTCCTAAATGAAAAATGGTCCATTTTTTGTCTAGTTTCATTCTCAATTGACTTTACACCAATTGGGTTGGTAAAGTTTTAGTTTTGGTCCCTGAAAAGAACCTAGGTCAAGCTGCCACAATCTATACACTAACCAATCCGAATTACAATTTGGTTCTATTAATTCACACACACCACAAATAGTCTCAATTGACCATTTCTCAACTCAAGTAAGGTCAATTACATCAATTGACCAATTCTCCAATTTTTTTCCTAATTGTCAAAATACTCAAGAACCCTAATTACATAAAGTTTAAATCTAATGCATTCAAAATATATATCCATACTCTACATACATAACTCAACCTAAACAACCATTTAATTTCACCAAATTCCATCAATTAAAACCACACCTATGGTTGGCCGAATTTCTAGTTACTCCCCCAACAAGTGTTTTCTTTTGATTTTTAAGTTAAAATCTAAGCTACTTAAACTAAAAACATAAGTATTAAACAAAGAAATTCCAATTCAAAATACTAACCTCAACCTTGAATTTCAATTCTTCACTTTCTTCCTTTTCTCCATTTCTTTCCTTCTTTGAATGTCTCCTCAAGTGAATCCACCAAGTTTTTATGGATTAATTTGGGGTTAAAGTAGGGTTAAGTGGGTGGAATCAAGCTTGGATTCAAGCTTTCATGGTGGTTCATCAATGGAGATGGCAAAGGGGAGGGGCGACCGAACTTGATGGGAGAAGAAGATGAATTTTTCCTTTTTAGTTTTTGGTTATTTTATGTCTTTTATTCTTATTTGACTTGGTCAATATTTGTAGGAAAAATTAAAATTATTTATGATGTCATAATAGTGATGTAAGGTGATGTAATAAACTTTTTCTTTTTTTCTTTTTCTTTTGCATTTATTTTTCCATTATTTCTTTAATTAAATTCTTGATTCTGAAATTTTCTTTTCTCCGATTTTATTGGACTGTTAGGTCAGGAGTCAGCTCTAGGGCTGAACTGACTAAATCGCCCCTCGTTGGTTCAATCCAGTTTGCATATTATTCGATATTTCTTTCGAATCGCTGACCTAATTATTTGACCTATTTAATAACTCTTTTTTATGATTTTCTCTTTTCCACTGTGTTTGAAATAGTCCTAAGGACCGCGACGTCACATTTTTCGGTTCAAAATTTGAGTTAAGGCTGACCTCGTAGTCACTTCTCGAGAAAGTCACCCATCGCTGTGACTCCCGTCTCATTTAACTTTTTATGCTTTGTTTTTCTTATTTATACTCATTTATCTGTCAATCACTAATTATTTGCATTCAGGGCTTATCTAGGTGTCTTAGATGTGATTCTAATCTCCTTAATTGTCCGGACCAACACCGGTCATCGGAACAATGAAATATACTAGGGTATACATTTAAGGGTGTTACACAATTTATTTCATTTAAATTCATCAATTCGCTTAACTACATAAGCTGGCCGAAATCCCTCTTGAATTAAACATGAATAATTTCTCAATTTCCCTTGAAATTCTTTCCATATTTATACTAATTTTCAAGTTTACAAGAAAAGTAATGGAAGAAAATGGCACTAACCTTGTTTGATGGAATTCCTAACTTGATAAACTTTCAATTCTCCTCTTCTTTTTGCTACTAGACACTTTAGCAAGATTAGGGATAAAGTTTTATTAAAGGAAGGTAGGAGTGTTATGACAAAAATCAAGAATTTGTGAAGAGAGATGAAGGAATTTTCATGGAGGAGAGAGGAAGTGATTTTCGGCCATGGGAGGGATAAGTGAAGAGGATGGCTGATTTTATCCCTTTTTAATTTTTCATTTACTCTTTTAATTAGTTTTGTCAATTTATGATTGGGTGAGACTTTTTAATTGCATCATGCTTACTCAAGCATCATGTAATAATTAAGCTTTTCTTTTATTTTTCTTTTTCTTTTATTTCTACTCATTTTTAATTAAATTTTTAGTAATATTTATTCATATTTTATGTCATATAATTTATTTACTTAATTGGAGAAGTTGGTTGAAAATCATCTCTGAAGGTAAAATGACCAAAATGCCCTCCGTTTAGCTTATCAAGCTAAAGTTGTCTGTACTGATTTTGAAAATTCTCTTAGCATTTTCTTGGCATTCTATTGCCATCAAAACCACAATAACTCTTTTCTAAAGTCCTAAAAATTATTTCACAGGGTTTCCCCACGAGTTTAGGGTCGCTAACTGTCTTCACAGTAGTTTCCCGTTTGGTCACCCATCGCTGGAGCTACGGCTTATTTAACTTTGTTGTATTTTATTTTTGAAATTTTTTCTTAATTTTTTTCATCATTATTTGAGTTATTTATGACTCCTCACTCTAGTTTAAATATAGTTCCAGACATTCTAATTGTTCAGACAGACATTAGTCACCGAAACAGTAGAATGTACGGACTATCTAAAGTGAGGGCGTTACAGCATTCTTCCCTGCAGCAACTAACTTTTGTAATTCCTTCTCCAGTCCATCTCTGAATCTTTTCATACGTTTCTCCTATGTATCAATTAGACTCCCACCATATCTAGTCAGCCTGAGGAAGTCTTGTTCATATTCAGCTACAGTACATCCCCTCTATTTTAAATCGATGAACTCCTTTAATTTAGCATCAACATACACTGAAGAAACATATTTTGCATGAAATGCAGTAAGAATGTCATTCCAGGTGAGGACTGGAGGTCTCACACCACTGCTAGGAACTGTCTTCCACCAATCATATGCATCCTCTTGAAGTAGGTAAATAGCAAAATCAAATTCCTGTTTATCGTTGCAATGAATAATGTCAAACACCCTTTCTAATCTTTCAAGCCACCGCTCTGCTTCTTGGGGATTCATCGTGCCATGGAATTCTGGAACCTCATGTTATCTAAACTCCTTATAACCTTTCTTTTCACGATCCTAAATTTTAGTTGCAACCCTTTTTAGAAGTTCTATAACAGGATTAGTCGAGATTCCTTATTGACCTTAATTGTTACCCCCTGGGTAAGAAGGTGCTACACTCTCCACCTCCTCATTCAGCTCATTTCGATCATTGCTAGCCATTGTGTTTGCTCAAGTACCTTTATTAAGAGAAGGACACACCCATTAGGTTCATTTAACCATAAATGAGTAAACATGGATGTAAACAAGTTTTGCAATTTCAATATCAAATATTCAAATACTTTTGCAATCATACAATTTAATATCCCAACCTATTTCCAAGACATCTCCACATGTCTTGCCTTAGGACTCTTTAACTTAAGCTCTGATACCACTAAATTTTTGTTAGAAATTTTAAATTAAATTTCACTAACTAAGAAATTTTAAATAAATGAAACAAGTATTAGCTAATTTACTTATGATTTAAATAAATTGACAATTTGTTAATCTCCCTTTGTTTTCTTAAATTGAAAGATAAATGGAAATTAAAATAAACCAAGCTTCACCTTGTTGAAAGAGTGTTAACCCTTGAGATATTGTAACACCCTCACTTTAGCTATTTCGTACATTCGACTATTTCGATGACCAATGTCTGTCTGGACAGCTAGAACATCTAAAAAAAAATTTAGACTAGAGTGAGGAGTCATAAATAAGTCAAATAATAATAAGAAAATTTTAGAAAAAATTTTAGAAATAAAATACAACCAAGTTAAATGAGCCAGTGCCTTAGCGATGGGTAACTTAGTGGGAAGTTGCGGTCTTCATAGCTAGGAGCTCTAAACCCAGGAAAAAATTCATGAAATAACTTTTGAGGCTCCAGAAAAGATTCATTGAAGTTTTTATGGCATTAGAATGCCAAGAAAAGGCTTAGAAAAATTTTTCGATCGGTACAGACGATTTTGGTTTAATAAGCCAAACAGAGGGCATTTTGATCATTTCGTCTTCAGAGATTATTTTTGGCCTATTTATCCAATTAAGTAAATAATTATTATGATCTAAAATATGAATAAATATTGCTAAAAATTGAATTGAAAATGAGTAGAAAAGAAAAGAAAAGAAAATGGATGAAAATTTGAATTTTGACATCACATGATGTCATTAAACCACTTCCACCCAATCACCTTGCAACACACACTTTAAAACTCAATTAAAAAGAGATAAATGAGACAAAAATGAAAAGAAACAATATGCTATCTTCTTTAACCCAGCCGTGACTCTCTCCTCTTCCCTCTCCTTCCATTGATCTTCATCCTCCAAACTCCATTTCCCTCTCCATTTCACCATAAAACCACTAGCTTGCTTCACTAAAATACATCCTTACAACTAGAGCAAGCTTGAGGCAGCAAAAAGGAAGAGAAAAGAAAGAGTTTTAGAAGCTTAGAAATTCCATCAAACAAGGTTAGTGCATATACTTCTTTCCTTCCGTCCTATCTTTTGTTTAGAAAGATAAATTGAGTTCAATTTGTTGAAGAATAAAAGAAAATATGTATGTATAACCAACCATGAATTTTGCCAGCTTTAAGTGAGTGATGATTTTGATGATTTAAACTGAATTAAATTGGTTTAATGATGGTGTTTGAGGAGTGTGTATGGATTAGAGGTTAAAGTCCAAGTGTTATGCATGAGTAGGAAAATTGAAAATTTAGGGTTAGGGTTTGGGTAACAAATTTATGATTTTGCTCATGTAGTGGTAAAAGGAAGTTCTAATGGTCAATTAGTGACCATTTGGTCATGTTTGAATAGGAAATTGAGTGAATGGTGCCAAGGAATTTGAGGTTAGGTATGCTGTTTAATGTGCCCTGTAGGTCTGGATGTGAGTCCAGCAAGTTTGGGCAACTGTAACTTGAGTTGTGTAGGCTAAATTGGTGCAAGGCTAATTGGACATGAAACTAGACACATAAGGTCACAACTTTGATAAAGAAACCTTGCCTAGAAACAAACTTAGGATGCCCTAAAAATTGACCAAATCTAGGTAACTTACAATCTGCCTGGGCAAAATGACTAAATGAACAGTGTTTATTCATTTGGTCATAACTCAGTGTAGGAAGGTCCAATTGACCTGAAATTTATATCAATGGAAAGCTGAGGCAATTTAGAACAACTTTCATGTAGAAAACAAACTCAAATTCTGGATGTCACACCCTACCCCTCTGTAAGGCATAACATGATCCCGTAGTATATCTAATGAATTACCAACTCCGTCTACTGATAACCCATTAAATACACTACAAGGGATTTTCAAAACTTTTCTTACTTCTTTTACAGTGGTGAGCACTATTTACAGGTGTTAAAACCTTTTTGAACTGAAGTGATAGAATTGACACATTTGAATTATTTGGAATTTCTGTAAAAATTTTGGCAGAGTGCCCTCTGTATTTTGGATAAATTATGTATTTCAAAAATCATACTGTATCTCAAAAATCATACTGTATCTCAAAACTCATTCTTTATCTCAAAAATCATTCTTTATCTCACTAACCATGCAAGACTAATCCGAAAGGGCCATATTCGATGTGATTCTAACTCCCTATGGTCGGGGAGGTCGAATCAGATTCTAACTCCCTATGGTCGGGGAGGTCGAATCATCGTGCCTGATACCATCACAATAATGAATCTTCCACAAGGGCCATAACGATAAAATAAACTTAGATCTAACCTCAAATCAGAGGAAAATCTAAGCCTGTGCACGTACCATGGTAATCAAAACACAACTAACTCCATTGTCTTCTCAACAAATGAGAGAGACGGGTAATAACCTAGTCAAGCATCTATAGTGAGATATAAAACAATATTACAATCTATTTAGTGAGCATAAATCACAATATAATTCGATTCAAAGTCAATTCTAATATCTAATAATTTTTATGCTCATCACAATTCAAATCATAAATTTGCATTTTTCCATGAAAATTACCTTCACAATTCAAAACATGTTCTATCACAATTTTCCAAAACATAATTTGTTCAATCCATAACAATGCTTAATACTTGTGGAAATACCATTTCACAAAGCTGAATTCATACATACTATAACAATTTTCAATAATCATTGAATTAAATCCAATGCTTGTTAAACATAATACATAAGAAAAATATGTCATTTAATCATATGAAATATTCAAAGTAAAATCAGTTAAAAACTAGTTGTGCACAAACCTCTGATAATTGTCTCCTGGTCTTGATTCAGTATTTATGTCCCTTTTGCTGAGTCCTTGTTAACTGAGAAACACAATTTGAAGTGTTTCAGTGCTAAATTAATTTGCCTCTAACGATAATGTTCGATAAACAATTCACTGAATACCTTTATTTGCTTAATTACCTAATATACCGACCCTCGATGCGTTTTCTAGGTAAATTAGGTTTTAGTGTCCTTTATATGTCACATTCGATAGGATTTTAGGGTTGGTACGTGTTACCAAACTCAATTCTATGTATATTGCGTTTTCTTGCATTTCATTGTAAATTGCTGGATTTCGGGATACTAGTTTGACCTAGCCAGACGACCTAGTTTCCTCGGTTTTCGGGTTTCGGTCAAAACTACAAACTTGTAGATCTATGTCTTATTGCACGCGGGGCAAAATTTCAGGTCAATCCGAGTTAAGTAGACCAAGTTATGGTCATTATACTATTGCTGGTCAAATGTCATCAACTTAGGTCAAATTTAGGTCAATTTGGTCAACTTTGGTTCAGCCAGTTTTGGACCCGAACTTGTGCAAGCTTTTGACTTGCTTCTGGTCATTTCTGGGTTTTGGTGTCTTCATAAGACTTGTAGGTATGGGTCTTAACTATTCATGGTTAAAATTTCAGGTCAATTGGACCTGTTTTGAGTGAGTTATGGCCTAAACACTCACTGCTGCCCAATTGGTCATTTTTCAGATCCTAATTGTACCTAATCCGAATTGGTCATTTTCTTAGGTCACCTTGCAAGCAGAATTTTGGTATGTTTTCTCAATGAAAGTTGGCACATTTTGTGCCTAGTTCCACCTCCAATTGGTCTCATACTAATTGAGGTTACACATTTAAACTTATTGGCTAAAATGTACACTGCCCTTGGTTACTTTGCTTAACACACATCAATTACACACATTTACCTTGCAATATGTTTACTTCCCTACCAAATCTGTTTTGGTACATTACCAAAACCATATATTACTTTACATTAACATCACTTTGGGCAGATTACAATTATCTTCAATACACTAAATATAACTCTAATTCCCAAAGTCCAAACACAATTACACATACACATAACATTACTAGTTTTTACATACTCTTTACACAACAAGTTCATATACATATCCATCAATCCTTCTATGTCAATATTCTGCCAACACTTCCATGAATACATACATTTATTCAAGTGTCCCCAAGCTGCCGAAAATCTTCTTCAACACCAAATTGTCCTACAATTCATCAATTCCCATCCAAGTGCCAAAAATCACCATATAAATATGAAGTAATTCACTAGGTTTATTAAATCATCATAACTAACACAATTCTCATCAAATATATGTACAATTACTTCATCAATACATGATTACATGGCTGCCCAAAAATGGATATCTCAATACTCTTCAAACTTAAAAATTTCCTTCACAAAACCAACACCCATAACATGTATACAAAGTTTATCAAAGAAATCTTCAAAAATGCTAACTTACCTTATGGTTGGAGCTTGTTAAACCTTGCTTAAACTTCTTAAATTTGGTATCAAACTCTTCCTTGTGATGTGTAGACAAACTTTAATGAAGAACCCTAGGTGATTGGAGTTGAAATGGAGGAGTGCATGGAGCTTGATTGAAAAATGGCCATGGAGTTCTTCTTGGAGGCTCACGGCTGAATTTTTGAGGTTGAAGAAAGAAATGAATCTGCTGTCCAAATGCAGTTTAAGTGGTCCACTTTAGGTGTGAGTGGAGCACTAAGTGGAAAGATAATGTTAATTTATTCAAAAGTTTCAATTTCCCACATTTAACTCCCCATTTTTGCTATTTACATTAGGTACCACCAAATTAATTTTTCATTTTATTTTCTAAGTGTAATACTATTTATTTTTAATGGACATTTAGGTCAAAAGACAATTCGTGATGTCAAATGACCATAATGCCCCTGTTCGGGTTGCATTCCCGATTTTTCGGTAACACCGGGTTTTGTCTGTTTTTCGATTTCTCACTTTTCTTTGTACTAATTATTTAATTTTTCTTTGATATTTCTAATGATATTTATTCTTCTATAAGGGTCTATTTAAGTCCAAAAAATGTTTTCCAGGTTTCCCCGCAGTCCAGGGCCAGTCAACGGTCCACGCCGTGACTTCCCGGTGCGATCACCCATCGCTAGGTTTTTCGGCTCGCTTAACTTGGTTACATTTCTTTGCTATGATTTTTCCTTTGTTTTTCTTGTATTTTCTTTTCTTGTATTTCATTATTTATGTCTCCTCTCTCATATCAAGGTGTGGTTCTAGGCATCCTAGCTGTCCGGACAACACTGGTCACCGGAACAGCAGAATGCACTACCGAACTTAGGGGTGTTACACTGGACTTAACTAAATGAAACTGCTAGCCACATTTGAACTACCAAATCTAGCAAAATCAAAATTACCCAAAAATTCTGGGTAAAGGCAATCCAACCAGTTATGGTGAAATAGCCATAACTTGAGCTAGAAAACTCCAAATGGAGTGATTCAAAAAGTGAAATATAACTAGACACAATAAAGAACAACTTTGATTGAGAATACTCAGCCAAATTCTTACTGTAGAATGGCCTAATGGGATAGTGAACTCTAGCTCCCAAAAACTGAAATTTTGATTTATTCTCCATTGGTTAGAAGTATGGATTGGCAACTAATGCCAACACTTTTGGAAACCAAAATGTGGTAAATCTATGTGATTAAAACTCACGTAACTATTACATATGAGAAAGTCAATATTTTGACTTAAATGACCAAATGAATAGTAACCTTACATGTTAAGTATAAATATTCAAGAAATAACTTTGTAATATGCCCTAGTAGGCCTAATGTGATTGGTTTGGATAGGTTGGCATGCCAATAGGGTTCTGATAGCAGTACTGCATATGATGTATGGCTCCATGCCATTCTATGATATGATAGCCTATGGCTATACTGATTATGATGTTATACTTGGCTTTATGCCTTATTGCTTTTATGGCTTATTAGCCATTCTGTTTGCACACTGGGAGATACATCATGACCGATGGTGTGACGGCCCGAGCTACCTAGTACCCAGTGCTAGTTTACCCGTTTATCCAGTCCAGTCAATTTGTATAGGTTACTTAGGTATGGAAAAGTATAATGTAATTGAATTGATTATTAAAGGAAGTAAAGAAATTAAATATCAAGATAAAGAACAAGAATGATTACAATAAAAAGAAGCTCAAAATCATCAAGAAAATGATTAAGAAAATGCTAGAAAGAGTTAATATCATAAGATATAATTAGCCTTCAAATAAACAATAAGTTAGTAATTATTTATTTCTTATAAGCACAATAATTAGGAAATTTTTACTTTTATTTTCATATTATATTTTCTTTTATTATTGGCACCACTAAGCTTTATGCTTAGCGCGTCGCTTTTGCAACGTGTAGGTACTGAAGATTTGGCTAGAGAGCCCAGCAGACCACAAATTGGATGAGACTTGTATACAGATCTACAAAGTATCCGTGTCACCTCACAGACTTCAGTGCATTGGTAGGACACTAGGTCTCATTTTAGAATTTTATACTGTTTGTATTTTGTAATTAAACTTTTACTTTATCATGTATAGTTGAAACTCATGTAATATATTTTGGTATTAATGCAAATATTTGTCATTTGTGTTTATAAATGAAAATTTAGTATTTATTTATGATTTGAATATGATTATCATGTGAAATGAATGAATGTCAAATAGAAGAAGTTTTAAGAAATGATTGAGAATATTGAGATTATGTTGACATAAATGGAGTTGAGAATGATTGAAAATGTATAAGAAGTGTTTTCACAGGTGCCGAAGAACTGTTTTCTCCATTTTTAGCCGGTACTCTACCGGATTTTCTATAAAATTTTCGGAACCTCAAATGAATTTATAATTTCAATAAATGACTTAAATGATTCAAATTTCACAAATTGCATTTCATCACTAGAAAGAAATAAATTAAGGAAGGATAAAAATAATTGAGATAAAATATGGTGTTCCGGTACACTTTGTGGCATATCTTACTCGGCTACACTGTAGACGGGTAAGGGGTGTCACAGATACACTCTTGGGTGTGTCTTGGGGGCATGTACACACTACTCTAACTGCAGATAGGGTTTGGGTGTTACATGCTTTAGTGGTATCAAAGCTGAACCCCTCTATTAGATGTGTGGTTTAAGGATGAACTCGGAGGAAGCTGGTGGGCCTGTGATGACCCGACCCGGGAAAGCGGTCCGATGAGCGTGGGGAGTGGCTTAAGAGAGTAAACTCCTGGCAGGCTTCTAGGATGGCGAGGCTACCTAGGGTAGTAGAATACGGGGCATAGGAATGAATCAAATTATACATTGAAATGGAGAAAACTAATCACTAGAGGCTCCTTTTGGTGGAATAGCCTGGAGAGTTGCAAAAACTCTGGGGTTAAACTTGCTCGCTTGAGAGAAATACTAGGATGGATGATCTCAAGAGAAATTCTCTATTCCACCTATGGGACAAAATCATAAGGCTCAGGATGGGGTGGGCCAAAGCGGATAAGTCCTCTAGTGGTTGGAACAGAGGCGTTATGAGTATGATTTTTCAAGTCCTCTAAATCCCTTGCGCAAAACCCAGAAATTGAGTTTGGAGATCTCTCCTCAAACAATTAGTATTTACATCCTCTGGCTCTCTCTCTCAATGCACATCTTTAGAACGACAATTTATTGCTTCATTTAATCTTTTTTAAGGTTAGTTTATCACTTAAATTTACCACTTCACTTTATCTTTGCTAAAAGGGAAAGCACGTGGATGAAAAAGAATTTTTTTTTCTTTTCAAAATGCCATGTGGCATTGCCATGTCATCAAATTGCCAGAGCTTTCGATGAAAATGGTGAAAATGACTTTTTTCCATTTTTGTTTACCAAATTGAAGTTGAAGTACTCTTAAGAAAAAAAAAATTAAATTTGAGTGATTGTATTGTAATAACTCATAAAGTGTAACACCCTCCTTGTAGCAACTCCATACAGTCTACTGTTTCGGTGACCAGTGTCGGTCAGGACAGCTAGTACGTCAGGAAAAATATTTAAACTAAAGTGAGGAACCACAATTAACTCAAATATTAATAAGAAAAAAATTTATGAAAAATTTTAGAAATAAAATACAACCAAGTTAAATGAGCCGGTGCCCTAGCGATGGGTAACCTAGTGAGAAGTTACGGTTCTCGCAACTAGGAGCCCTAGACCCAAGGAAAAAAAATTATAAAGTAATTTTTGGGACACCAGAGAAGGGTCATTGAGGTTCTTATGCTATTAGAATACCAAGAAAATACTTAGAAAAATTTTTCAATCGGTACAGACAATTTTGGCTCGTTAAGCCAAATGGAGGGCATTTTGGTCATTTCGTCTTTAGAAATGATTTTTGGCCAACTTGTCCAGCTAAATAAATAATTTATATAACATAAAATATGATTAAATGTTGTTAAAAATTTAATTGAAATTAAATGGACAAGAAAAGGATGGAAAAATGAAAGAAATTGAAATTATGACATCATAATGATGTCATTAAAAGTCTCCAACCCAATCTAGTGTTGACACATGGCACCAAGGTATTTAAAAAGACTTAATTGGCAGAAAAAGAAAGAAAAGAAGTCCAAATTTCGGGAACCACCATCTGCTCTTCTTCTCTCCTTCCTTGCCACCCCATAGCCCTCTATAACCAACCTTTACCAAGCTTGATTTCTTGGGTTTCCATCCATTAAAACCTAAATTTCCCAACACAAAAAATTATTCTATCATCTGGGTGAGTCTTTTGGGAGCAAAAAGAATTAAAAAGAAAGAGTTCTTACAAGCTTTGGATTAGCTCCCTAAGAGGTTAGTGACTTAAACTTATGTTTCTCTTCAAATTTATGTTGAATAAGTATAATTGAGTGCAAAATTGCAAAGAAATTTGCTAAATATCTTGTGTATGTCCATCCCAAAATTTTGGGCAGCCTTGAACCTAGTAGAGTTTTGAAGATTTCTTAGAGTTAAATTGCAATTTGGCTGCCTTTAACATTAATACAATGCTTAGGACAATGGAAGGTATGTAAATGCATGATTTAAGATATTAGGGTTAAGGTTTGGGCATAAATTGGAGACCTTGATCAGTTAATGGTGAGAGTAAGTTTTAATGGTCAATTAGTGACCATTTGGTTCTGTTTTAATCAAAAATGAAGTGTGTTGAGTAATGGGATTTGGGTTTGGTGTGGCTGCCTTGGTGACCTGCAGAATTTGGACTTGAGTCCAGCAGGTTTGGGCAGCAATAACTTAAATTATAGAGGTCCAATTGGTGCAAGGTCAATTGGACATGAAACTAGACACATAATGGCACAACTTTGGTGAAGAAACCATACCCAGAAAACCAAACCAAGTTGACCAAAAGTTTGCCCTAATCCGGGTGACCTGCTGTCTGCCTGGGCAAAATGACCAAATAAATAGTGTTTGGTCATTTCTCCATAACTCAGTGTAGAAAGGTCCAATTGACCTGAAATTTTACCAGCAATAAGCTCAGATATAGATCAACAACTTTTATGAAGAAACCTAACCCAAATTATGACCAGAACATATTCAAAAAGTGAGTTGCAGTCACTATTTATGACACTATAGATTTGGTAAGTCCAAAAATTCTGGAAAAGATTTCAATCCGGCCAGTTTTGGTTTTTGGACCATAACTTGAGCTATAAAACTCCAAATGGAGTGATTCAAAAAAGGAAATTCAACTAGACAAAATAAGGAACAACTTTCTTGTTGATCATTTTGCCAAATTCCCATTGCAAAATTAACCAATGGAACAGTAAAACAAAGCATAAAAACTGAAAATTCTGCCCAACTAACATTAAGCTTAGAAATGGTATTAGCAACCAATACCAATAAAATTTGAATGCAAAATGTGGTATTTTGGGAGTATTAAAACCAATTTACCTATTGTCTATGCAAAAATCAACATTTTAGTTGACTAATGAAATGAATAGTAACATTCAAACTTGAAATTCAAAAATTTTGAAATTTAAAAGTGTAATATGCCCTAGTATACCTAACAAGATTAGTTTGGATAGCTTGGCATGCCAATAGGGTTCTGTTAGTAGTACTGCATATGGCTTCATGCCATTCTGTGTTTCATGACTTCCCATTCTATTCTGTGACATAATAGCCTTTGGCTATGTTATTTGAATTATTACACTTGGGTTTTAGCCCCGATAATTATTACAGCTTATTAGCTATTCTGTTGTACACCGGGAGACACAATGTGACCGATGGTGTGATGGTCTGAGGTACTTAGTGCCCAGTGCCAGTTTACCCATTTATCCAGTCCAGTCAATTAGTATGGGTTACTCTGGCAATGATAATAAACCTTACCAAATTTTAATCGAATAATAATGCAAATAATATCAGAAGTTAAGTCTACCAAAAATGTAAACACACATTCTGCATATTTGTTCTATTTTATTTTATTTTATTTTATTTTATTTTATTTTATTTTATCACCACTAACCAGAATTGCTTAGCGCGTCGCTTTTGCCACGCGCAGGTACTGGAGACCTAGCTGGTGAGCCCAGCAGACATCAGATCGGGTGAGCCTTCAGATTTGCATCCGGAGTCCCGAGTCACCTCACACCTGCAGTGCATATGGTAGGACATAGGATTTTGGGAGCATTTTGTATTAGTTTGGATTGTAAATATAAACTCTTGTAATTATGTATTAATGTAAATATATGAAATTTCATATTATTGAAATTTTCTGTATAATCTATGTTGATAAATGAAATGTTGAGAAATATTTATGAATACGCTTCAAGTGATGAAGTGAACAGAAAAGTTTTGAAAATAGTATTGTGATTTGAGATTGAGATTTTGAGATTGACTTGAAATGTGTATAACGAAGTTTGGATTTGGAAATTATATTGGAAGTGTTTTTAAACAGGTTCAGAAGAACTGTTTTTTCAATTTACAGCTGGCACTCTGCCGGATTTTCTGTAAAATTTGCGAAAAAATTTAGATTTATCAAAAATTGAAAATAAATGAATTAAAAGGGATAAATTGTAATAGAAACATAAATTGGTGCTCTGGCACACTGAGTGGCATAACTTGCTCGGCTACACTGTAAACGGGTAAGGGGTGTCACATTTAGTGATATCAGAGCATCGGTTTAGGCGTTTCTGGGCCTAGATAGAGTGCATACCATTGCATTGCATTTGTAAGTGTTGAGGTGACACTGATGCAGATCTGTTTGTTTTCTTATTTTGAATAGGATATTGATCCTGCTTCGCAAAGAGCAGTTGATGAAGAGGTGGAGAGTCGTGCTCCACCCAGGGCTGAATCTGGGGGCAGGGGAGAATCTGCTCTACTAGCGGATGAGGCACCTGCCCAACCTCAGTTTGCGCTATTTCAGCAAATGACTGAATTCTACCGGCAAATGATGGGGCCAATTCCACCACCACAACCACAGCTACAACCTCCACAAGCACCACAGAAATCTCATTTAGAGAAACTGAAAAAGCATGGGGCTGTGGACTTCTTTGGGAAGAGGGAGGATGATCCCATGGCTGCAGAAAACTAGTTGGATAGAACCATCAAAGTCTTTGAAAGCAACAAGCGCACCCAGTAGAACACGGTGGGTCTTTGTGTCCCTACTTCAGGATGATGCATATCAATGGTGGGACACAGTAACCAGTGAGGTGCAACCAGAATGGATTACCTGGGAATTCTTCCTCACAGAGTTCAAGAAGAAATATGTGAGCAAATTATATTTAGAAGAGTGAAGAAGAGAATTTATTAGTCTGAGACAGAGACAGTTGTCAGTGGTGGAATATGAACGTGAGTTTGTCAGGCTGAGCTGGTATGGGAGGGAGATAGTCCCTACTGAGGCAGAGAGGTGCAGACGGTTTGAAGAAGGACTCAATGATAAGATCAAAGTCATGATCATAGCCTTGGAGATTACTGATTTTACTAAACTAGTTGATGCTGCATCAAAAGTGGAAAGGGTCTGGATAAATGAACAAAATAGAAGGAAAAACGAAGAGAGAATTAAGAGGTCGATCCAGTACATTTTCTGCTCCCAATAAGAAGAGTAAGGGTCCTCCTGCTCAGAGTTCAGGACCACCACAGGGTCAGGGTCAGTCTCAGAGGCCCAAACCACAGTTCACACTTAGGAGAGGCCAGTCCACACCATCAGTGGGCAGCTCTCCAGGGATGGTGTTCAAGGGACCAGCCCAGCATCTTCTGCCTGTCAGTACTGTCAGAAGTGGCATAAGGGGGAATGTTGGCGAGTGACCGGTGCATGCTTATGGTGTGGATCGACAGAACATCAGATCAAGAATTGTCCAAAGAGGACTACTACAGTTGCTCCAACATAAACTGACAGACCTCCTCCTGCACCACAAAGGGGTAGGAAACCTGGTAAATCTGAGGCAGCTGGTCCATCACTGAGACCTGCATCCGAGCCAACTGAGAGGCTAGATACTAGAGTACCTGCCAGGGCCTATGCCATCAGAGCTCAGGAGGAGCAAGATGCCCTGGATGTCATCAGGGGTACGTTTTCCCTCTACAACACTTCTGTGCATGCATTGGTGGATCCAGGATCCACTCATTCCTACATTTGCATCAAACTGCCCATAGAGAGGGGAGTTCCAATAGAGGAGAGTGATCAAGACATTCTGGTCACAAATCCACTAGGCCATAGTGTGGTAGTGAATAAGGTGTATAAAGATTGCCCGTTGAGGATTCAGGGGTATGAATTCTCGACAGACCTAATTGAATTGCCCTTCCACGAGTTTGATGTGATTTTGGGAATGGACTGGTTGTTACGTCATCAGGCAATAGTTGATTGCAAATTGAAGAGGATTTCTCTGAAAACTTTTGAGGGTAATGAGATTACTGTTGTGGGTGAAAGGACAGATTTCCTGTCCAATGTTATCTCAGCCACAGTTGCAAGAAGATTGATGAGAAAAGGCTGTGAAGCTTACCTAGCACACGTGGTTGATACTAGGCAGGCTAAGTCAAACCTTTGTGATATACCCACAATGAGAGACTTCCCAGATGTGTTTCCTGAAGAGTTGCCTGGTTTACCACCAGAAAGGGAAGTCGAGTTTGCTATTGAGGTAATGCCGGGTACAGTACCCATTTCAATTGCTCCTTATAGGATGGCACCCATTGAATTGAGGGAGTTGAAAACTCAGTTGCAAGAATTGCTTGATAAGGGGTTTATACACCCCAATGTGTCACCATGGGGAGCTCCAGTGCTATTTGTGAAGAAGAAGGATGGAACCTTAAGATTGTGTATTGATTACCGACATTTGAACAAAGTAACTGTGAAGAATAAATATCCATTGCCTAGAATTGACGATTTGTTTGATTAGTTGAAGGGAGCCGGTGTATTTTCAAAAATTGATCTCAGATCAAGGTATCATCAGTTGAGGGTAAAGGATGCAGCTATATCAAAAACTGCATTCAGAACCCGGTATGGGCACTATGAATTTCTAGTGATGCCATTTGGGTTAACAAATGCACTAGCAGCATTTATAGACCTAATGAACCGTATCTTCCATCCATACCTAGATCGGTTTGTAGTGGTCTTTATTGATGATATTCTGGTGTATTCCAAGACCAGGGAAGAACATGATGAACATTTGAGGATTGTTCTGCAAACCCTATGAGAAAAGAAGCTGTATGCTAAGCTATCCAAGTGTGACTTCTGGATGAGTGAAATCTCCTTTCTTGGACACATAGTATCAGCTGAGGAGATTAGAGTGGATCCCAAAAAGATAGAAGCAGTAATAGAATGGAAGCCTCCCAGAAATACAACTGAGGTCAAAAGTTTCTTGGGGCTAGCTGGGTATTACAAAAGATTTGTGAAGGGGTTCTCTCTTATAGCTGCTCCAATGACCAAGTTGTTGCATAAGAATGTGAAATTTGGCTAGAACGACAAGTGCCAAGCTAGTTTTGAGAGGCTGAAGGCTATGTTGACAGAAGCACCAGTACTAACACAGCCAGTATCGGGAAAAGACTTTGTGGTCTACAGTGATGCCTCGCATAATGGGCTAGGGTGTGTGTTGATGCAAGAGGGAAAAGTGGTCGCCTATGCTTCCAGGCAGTTAAGGCCACATGAACAGAACTACCCTACTCATGACCTGGAGTTAGCAGTAATTATCTTCGCACTGAAGATATGGAGCCATTACTTATATGGTGAAAAATGTTACATCTATACAGACCACAAGAGTCTAAAATATTTGCCAACTCAGAAGGAGCTCAATCTTAGACAGAGGCGATGGATTGAGTTCCTAAAGGACTCTGATTGTGTGATAGATTACCATCATGGGAAGGCAAATGCAGTTGCTGATGCTTTAAGCAGGAAGTCCATCACAACTTTAAGATCACTAAATGCCTGTCTGTCCTTAGCTCAAGATGGAGCTATTTTGGCTGAGTTGCAAGTGAGGCCAACCCTACTACAATAGATATAAGATGGGCAGAGGGCAGATGGAAAATTAATAGTCATTGTGGGTAAAATTCCAGAGGGAAAGGAAACTGAATATGAGGTGAAAGCAGATGGGTGTTTGTATTACAGAGGAAGAGTGTGTGTACCAGATGATGGGGAATTGAAGACTAGTATTCTGAAAAAAGCACACACTAGTGTTTATGCTATGCACTCGGGAAGCATGAAAATGTATAATGATTTGAAGCCTCATTATTGGTGGCCTGGTATGAAGAAGGATATAGCTGACTATGTGACTAAGTGTTTGACATGTCAGCAAGTTAAAGTAGAACATCAAGTTCCATGAGGATTGCTACAGCCTATAAGCATACTTGAATGGAAATGGGAAAAGGTCACTATGGATTTTGTTAGAGGTCTACCTCTCACCCAGAAGAAGCATGATGCAGTATGGGTGATAGTGGATAGATTGACAAAGTCAGCACATTTTCTGCTAGTTAGGATTGACTACTCACTAGAGAAGCTAACAGAATTGTATATCAGTGAGATAGTTAGACTGCATGGAATCCCACTTTCCATCATATCTGACCGAGACCCAAGGTTTACATCGAGATTCTGGAAAAAGTTATAAGAAGCCTTGGGCACACAACTCCATTTTAGCACGGCTTTTCATCCTCAGACAGATGGATAGTCAGAATGAGTAATCCAGGTAAACCTAGAAACTAATTGAATTTTCGCAATTAATAAATTGAAATGATAGTAACAATGTGAATTATGTGATAGATCCTGGAGGATATGCTGAGGAGTTATCTCATTGAGTTTGTGGGGAGTTGGGATAGATACCTCCCACTGGCAAAATTCGCATATAATAATAGCTACCAAGCTAGTATTCAAATGGCTCTGTATGAAGCACTGTATGGGAGGAAATGTAGAACCCCAGTGTGTTGGACTGAATTGAGCGAAGATAAACTGGTAGGACCAGACCTGGTGAAACAGACTGAGGAGAAAGTGAAGATAATTAAAGCTAACTTGAAAGTTGCATCAGATAGACAGAAATCATATGCCGACTTGAAGAGAAAAGAGATAGAATATGCAGTTGGCGATAAAGTGTTTCTCAAAGTCTCACCGTGGAAGAAAGTACTAAGGTTTGGGAGAAAGGGTAAGTTAAGCCCTAGGTTCATTGGCCCATATGAAGCCATTGAACGTGTGAGACTGGTGGCCTATCGGCTAGCTTTACCACCAGAACTGGATAAAATTCATAATGTATTCCATGTTTCTATGCTGAGAAGATATCGCTCAGACCCTTCCCATGTCATTTCCATAGAAGAGATTGAAATCCAACCGGACTTGACATATACAGAAGAACCTATACAGACCCCAGCTCTGGAAGTGAAGGAACTGAGAAATAAACAAATTCCACTGGTGAAAGTGCTTTGGAGGCACCACAACACTGAAGAAGCAACTTGGGAAAGTGAAGAGATGATGAGGCAACAGTTCCCTCAACTGGTTGCATCATGTAAATTTCGAGGACGAAATTTTTATTAGAGGGGAAGAGTTGTAACACCCTCCTTGTAGCAACTCCATACAGTCTACTGTTCCGGTGACCAGTGTCGGTCAGGACAGCTAGTACGTCGGGAAAAATATTTAAACTAAAGTGAGGAACCACAATTAACTCAAATATTAATAAGAAAAAAATTTAGGAAAAATTTTAGAAACAAAATACAACCAAGTTAAATGAGCCGGTGCCCTAACGATGGGTAACCTAGTGAAAAGTTGCAGTTCTCGCAACTAGGAGCTCTAGACCCGAGAAAAAAAAAATTATAAAATAATTTTTGGGACTCCAGAGAAGGGTCATTGAGGTTCTTATGGCATTAGAATGCCAAGAAAATACTTAGAAAAATTTTTCAATTGGTACAGACAATTTTGGCTCGTTAAGCCAAACGGAGGGCATTTTGGTCATTTCGTTTTTAGAGATGATTTTTGGCAAACTTGTCCAGCTAAATAAATAATTTATATAACATAAAATATGATTAAATGTTGTTAAAAATTTAATTGAAATTAAATGGGCAAGAAAAGGATGGGAAAATGAAAGAAATTGAAATTATGACATCATAATGATGTCATTAAAAGTCTCCAACCCAATCAAGTGTTGACACATGGCACCAAGGTATTTAAAAAGACTTAATTGGCAGAAAAAGAAATAAAAGAAGTCCAAATTTTGGGAACCACCATCTGCTCTTCTTCTCTCCTTCCTTGCCGCCCCATAGCCCTCTATAACCAACCTTTACCAAGCTTGATTTCTTGGGTTTCCATCCATTAAAACCTAAATTTCCCAATACAAAAAATTATTCTATCATCTGGGTGAGTCTTTTGGGAGCAAAAAGAATTAAAAAGAAAGAGTTCTTACAAGCTTTGGATTAGCTCCCTAAGAGGTTAGTGACTTAAACTTATGTTTCTCTTCAAATTTATGTTGAATAAGTATAATTGAGTGCAAAATTGCAAAGAAATTTGCTAAATATCTTGTGTATGTCCATCCCAAAATTTTGGGCAGCCTTAAACCTAGTAGAGTTTTGAAGATTTCTTAGAGTTAAATTGCAATTTAGCTGCCTTTAACATTAATACAATGCTTAGGACAATGGAAGGTATGTAAATGCATGATTTAAGATATTAGGGTTAGGGTTTGGGCATAAATTGGAGACTTTGATCAGTTAATGGTGAGAGTAAGTTTTAATGGTCAATTAGTGACCATTTGGTTCTGTTTTAATCAAAAATGAAGTGTGTTGAGTAATGGGATTTGGGTTTGGTGTGGCTGCCTTGGTGACCTGCAGAATTTGAGTGACCTGCAGAATTTGGACTTGAGTCCAGCAAGTTTGGGCAGCAATAACTTAAATTATAGAGGTCCAATTGGTGCAAGGCAAATTGAACATGAAACTAGACACATAATGGCACAACTTCAGTGAAGAAACCATGCCCAGAAAACCAAACCAAGTTGACCAAAAGTTTTCCCTAATCCGGGTGACCTGTTGTCTCCCTGGGCAAAATGACCAAATGAATAGTGTTTGGTCATTTCGCCATAACTCAGTGTAGAAAGGTCCAATTGACCTTAAATTTTACCAGCAACAAGCTGAGATATAGACCAACAACTTTCATGAAGAAACCTAACCCAAATTATGACCAGAACATATTCAAAAAGTGAGTTGCAATCACTATTTATGACACTATAGATTTGGTCAGTCCAAAAATTCTGGAAAAGATTTCAATCCGGCCAGTTGTGGTTTTTGGACCATAACTTGAGCTATAAAACTCTAAATGGAGTGATTCAAAAAAGGAAATTCAACTAGACAAAATAAGGAACAACTTTCATGTTGATCATTTTTTTCCGAATTCCCACTACAAAATTGACCAATGGAACAGTAAATACAAAGCATAAAAACTGAAAATTCTGCCCAACTAACATTAAGCTTAGAAATGGTATTGGCAACCAATACCAACAAATTTTGAATGGAAAATGTGGTATGTTAGGAGTATTAAAACCAATGTACCTATTGTCTATGCAAAAGTCAATATTTTAGTTGACTAATGAAATGAATAGTAACATTCAAACTTGAAATTCAAAAATTTTGAAATTTAAAAGTGTAATATGCCCTAGTATACCTAACAAGATTGGTTTGGATAGCTTGGCATGCCAATAGGGTTCTGTTAGCAGTACTGCATATGGCTTCATGCCATTCTGTGTTTCATGGCTTCCCATGCCATTCTGTGACTTAATAGCCTTTGGCTATGTTATTTGAATTATTACACTTGGGTTTTAACCCCGATAATTATTACAGCTTATTAGCTGTTCCGTTGTACACCGGAAGACACAATGTGACCGATGGTGTGATGGTCCGAGGTACTTAGTGCCCAGTGCCAATTTACCCGTTTATCCAGTCCAGTCAATTAGTATGAGTTACTAGGCCAATGATAATAAACCTTACCAAATTTTGATCGAATAATAATGCAAATAATATCAGAAGTTAAGTCTACCAAAAATGTAAACACACATTCTGCATATTCGTTCTATTTTATTTTATTTTATTTTATTTTATTTTATTTTATATTGTCACTACTAAACAGAACTGCTTTGTGCGTCGCTTTTGCTGCACGCAGGTACTGGAGACCTAGCTGGTGAGCCTAGCAGACATCAAACCGGGTGAGCCTTCAAATTTGCATCCGGAGTCCCGAGTCACCTCACACCTGCAGTGCATATGGTAGGACATAGGATTTTGGGAGCATTTTGTATTTTGGCATTTTGTATTAGTTTAGATTGTAACTATAAACTCTTGTAATTATGTATTAATGTAAATATGTAACACCCCTAATTTTTTAAATTTATTATTTTTAGGTAATTATTGATATTTTATTTTATTTGAATTTTAGAAAATTATTTGAAATTTTTTAGATTTTAGAAATCGGGTCCGATTTTCCGAAAATAAAAACTTTGATGATTTTTAAAAATTAATTTAAAGACCACGTGGCAAAATTAAAATATATTTGGAGTCTACAAATTTTTCTGAGTTTTCTAGAATTTTTTTGAAATTTTTGGGCCTCGTTTTCGGTCCCAAGGCAGAGTAAAAATTCAAAATTTTGTATCCTGAATCGAACCGGCCGAATCGAACCGGATTAGATCGGACCGGTCGAATCGGACCGGCTCCTTATTCCTTTTTCTTCCTCCTCGCGCGCGTCCTGACCCTTTTCTCTCTCTCTTCCGTTTTCTTTCTCCTCTCTCCTCCCCTCGCCGCGCCGCCAGCTCCTCAGCTTGCCGGCGCGCCTCCCCAGTCACCCCAGCTCGCCGGCCGCCGCTTGGAACGCCGGGAATTGTCGCCCGAAGCGACATGACGCGTAGCGCCCCGCTTTGTCTTCCCGGCTGATCCGGCCACCGATTGGGCCGGATCTTGTGTCTAAACCCATCTACTAGCCGAGAGCTTTCCATAGACACCAAGAACACCGAAATCCATCGAGCGGTTTGTCCACTTTTTGCCCGGGAAGTTTTAGCCCATTTTGACTTTTGGGCTAGATTTCTCGCAAACCGTGAACTTCGTAGAGTACTAGAGCGCTCCATTCGTCGAGAGTTTCACGGCGATATAAATTTCAAATTTTTTCAACACCATTTTTCGGTGGGTCCCACGGAACTTCGTAGTGTTTTTCCGAGTATTAAATGAGCTTAGAAAATTCCGTAAAATTTATGTACTAACCCCCGTGTTGTGGGCTTCGTGTAGGTATCTTCAATTCGCTGAAATTCGATAGTTGTCTGCATCTGTGAATTTCCGACCAGGCAGACCGGCTACCGAAAAAGTCTCCAAATTGGATCGAGGTTTTGGCTACCACACCATTGTCAGACGTCCCGAGCGCGTCCCCTAAGTCGGAATCAGCATAGGTAAACCCGAACCTTACTTTTTTGTAATTTTCTAGTACTTAAATGGGATTAAAAATCCATAAAATATTCATGTAGCTTAGAAAATTATGATTCTTTTTGCAATAGCCTAATAATATTGCTAAGGACCGCGGGGCAAAGTTTTAGAATTTTTAGAGCTTATTTCGGCAGTTTTTGCAAAAATGATCAATTATAAGGACTAAACTGTAAATTTACATATTGTGATTGATGACTGTTTGGATGGGCCCAAGAGAGGCTGTGTGATGTGATTGAGTTGTGGGTGTATGGTTGGTGAATGTAGAAGTGCGTTTTGAGCCCTTTTGCAGGTTGGGTAGGTCCTAGGTATAGGGGAGACTCTGCCGGATTTTCGGCACGACTTAAGACGTATTTGGTCTTTTCTTAATTTGTATTGAGTCAAATTTATTAAATGATTATAATAAAATTATCAGGTGAGCCGGGACAGCCTTCTTCCTCCGCCCAGCCGCCACAGTGATTGCTGTCAAGTTTGTGAGTAAAATATTAATTTTAATTGTAATTTCGATATTATTATATGTTTAAGCATGCCCATGCATCACTTATATGTATGTATCTATGTAGTTAAACTCTAGGCACGTTTTATGTTGCATTCATAACTGTTAAAGTGTCATGGATGTTGTTGTGATAATTTAGAGCAGTGTGCGTGCGTTAGTGTGCGTGTGATGTGGTGTTGACTATGAATAGGACGGGTAGACACGGCTTGAGATCTTCACTGGGACCTGGTCCTTCGGGTAGACACGGCTTGAGTTCTTCGCTGGGACCTCAATTTGGTTATTAAGTGGAAGTCTGAGCTGAGTTCTTCGCTGGCACAGGTTGGATTAAGAGAGCTGTATAGGAGATCAGCTCCCATATATGTATTGGTTGACATTATCGGGTGTGTGAGTGCTCCAAATTACCTTTTTGTTGTTATGATGTGAAATTATTGCTGATGTTGCATTTCACTCTACAGGGTGCATTAGCTTTAGATAGTTATAGAGATTATGGTTAAATTTGATATTTTACTCTCTGAGTCGAACGTTCACTCCTGTTCAATATTTTTCCAGGTCACAGGAGGATATTTTTGAGGTTAACCTGCTTTTCTCCCTCACAGGTCATTTATTTATTTTTGTATAAACCCGTTAACTCTTAGAATTTTCGCATGTATTAGAAATATTTATTTGAATTGGGTCTGTAATATATATATTGTTATTTTAGACCTGTAAACTTGTTATTTTATGCATGTTGATGGACTGGATGAGGGAGCTGAGCTCCCATTTATTTTTATGTTGTATGAGTATATGGAGGGTGAGCTGAGCTCCCCAATTGATTATATAATGTGTTTACAAGTCAGGTGAGTTAAAAACTCCCCGTTGAAAGGTCTATTTTATGGCTGGACTCTGTCTAGTTGAATTCTTGAAATTTGGGCCCAAATGGGCCTTAGAGTTGGGTTAAGGAATAGTTAGGCTTACTACGGGCCTCAGAGGCTTTAGGCTGGCCCAGGTCCTAGTGCCGGTTCGGCCCATAGGTTGGGTTGTGACAAAATATATGAAATTTCATATTATTAAAATTTTCTGTATAATGTATGTTGATAAATGAAATGTTGAGAAATATTTATGAATACGCTTCAAGTGATGAAGTGAACAGAAAAGTTTTGAAAATAGTATTGTGATTTGAGATTTAGATTTTGAGATTGACTTGAAAAGTGTATAACGGAGTTTGGATTTGGAAATTATATTGAAAGTGTTTTTAAACAGGTTCAGAAGAACTGTTTTTCCAATTTACAGCCGGCACTCTATCGGATTTTCTATAAAATTTACGAAAAAATTCAGATTTATAAAAAATTGAAAATAAATAAATTAAAAGGGATAAATTGTAATAGAAATATAAATTAGTGCTCCGGCACACTGAGTGGCATAACTTGCTCGGCTACACTGTAGACGGGTAAGGGGTGTCACATAAAGTTCAGTGACCGTCCGTGAAATTTAGCACACATTTCTTATATTCACAGCCACCACATCTCATACTTTATAAACTACGTGGATAATCTCATTGAACATGTCACACATTAATTCTATAAGGTGGACCAGCATTAGGATTTAGATCAAACTAAGTCTCCCAAAGTTCATATTAAACTTTATTGTTCCTAAAGTTTATAACCAAGCCCAAACTTAAGACCTAAGCATATAATATAAAATAAAAATGAATAATATAGGGAATCCAATCCAACTCAGTAAAACTGCATACCCTTAACTCTACTATACAACATACAAATGTCACGGAGAAGTTCCAACAATAAACATAAATAAAATATAACTACTAATTGAATAGTATACTACCTTGGGGGAAAATGCAAGATTAACTTAAAAGGAAAGTTTTGATCTCTCACATACAAAAAATAATTAAATAGGAATGAGCTCTTTTTAACTCAGTAAATGCATATATTAAATATCTTAAATATAGTTATAATTTCTATAATAACTGTAATCCAATCCTAAAATGAAACTGTAGCATCAATAAACAAGCCACAAATCTAAACACAAGAATATAATTTGAAGTCATATTATAATAATATAACAATTTCAATATAAATATTAAATAAATTAGTATAATTTTTAATTATATTTTTATGAAAAAAATATTCAATTCTTTATACTGAATTGAAATGCAGATTTAACAACTCATTAATTATATCCTTAGACCAATCATCCAGGTGCGTCAATGTCAAACCATTCAAAATAAGCAAATTGTTTTGTAATTAAAGTTCTGTAAAGATTAAAAAACATTAAAATCCATAAAAATGTACAAATGTAAATAAAATAAACAATGCAAACAAATTAACTCTAGCCATTAACACCATAACCCTCCTAACACACACTCCCCAAAATCAAAGTCTTGACTAGCAAACAAAATTTTAAAGGTTTATTTGGCCATTTAACTTTTGTATATAAATAGATTGATTTGATTTAGAAATTTATTAAATTATTTTTTTTCTAACCGTATTAAATAAGACAATATGCATCCCTGTTATTATAGGATAGACGGACCCAATAAAGAATTAAGGGAGACATGAAAAAAAAAAAAAAAAAAAGTAAGGGAGGCATTGAGGAGTGGCATTTAAAGTTTAATATTGTTACCATAGGCATAGGTGACCATAATGATCAATAATTATATTGAAGCTTGATTTGGTATTCTCATTATAAAGTAAAAAATATTTTCAAAACATATTATTTTAAAATAATTGAAAGTTTGTTTTTAATTAATATATTTAAAATAACATTTAAAAAAAAATAAAAATAATGTCAATAAATGACTTAAAAAAAAGTTGCAATAAGAAGAGGGAGAGCCGATGTGACTCATTTGTGTTTCCCGGAAAAACAGGCAAGGCAAGGGAAGAGCCCAAACAGCGACGCCTCTCTCATCCCACAAAAACCTCAAACTTGCAATTTTCTGATCGAATTATTATGATATTATGCAGATGGAGATGCAAAGGCAAAGGGTCAATGGCAATTGTAAGTATAGTCAATTTTGTAACGATTTTGACAATGGAGAAGGGGAGAAGCTCCTTGATCCACCCACCATCTGCTGCAATGGTGATGCTCATCAACACAATAATAATGATGATAATTCTTTTCTAATCTCATCCACAAATATTTACCCCTTCCCCTTTTCATCTTCGTCAACCTCGACCACAACCACAGCTCCTCCTGGTGGTCTTGGCTTCATTCACCACCCCGTTTCCAGGTTGGATACTCTTGCCGGCGTCGCCATCAAGTATGGTGTTGAGGTATATTGGATTCTCGATTCCCTTTTGCTAATTGCTTATCTTTTATTTGGGTATTTGTGTTTACCTGATACATTTTTACTAAGTGAAATATTTGTTAGCCATTTATTGTGTGTATGAACCTTTTGGTTGTTAGAGTAGATTTGATGCTTGACATTCTAAGAATCCAACATCACCTCAACCCAAAAAAACAAAAAAAGGGAAGAAAAACAATACATAAAATTAAAAGTAAATGCAGATTGGAAATATATCATGTGGGGTGGTTTTTCTACTGGTTTTAATGTCAACTAAATCATAAGAAGATGGAGAACACTATGAAGGAAGATGTAATATGGGTCTCTATCTATGTCAGATTGATGAGAAAAGAACTAGTAGAGAATGGAAATTTATTGGTGGACTTATTCACAATTAACTGTTCTATAAATGCAAGATTTTGCCGCTTGGTTTTGCCTTCCGTGTTTCTTGGATATTTGGATCACATAATTAGCAGATTCAATTAGGATGTACATAATTAATTTCCTGGCCACCTACATTGTCTTGTAGAATATTAAACTATGGTTTTTTATTGCTGGATCCTGGAATTATTTGACGTAGCATGAAGCTCAAATAGAAACACATTCCACACACAAGAGTGAAAAAAATAAAGCTCTCCACTATTTTTATTACTTGAAAAACTCCCTTAAATTACATAGAAATAAGGGTATCTATAGAGTTTTTGGACTCTAAACCTAATAGGAATATAAATCTACTTTATAGGAAATTTAGATAAACTAAAATACAATAAAAAGATATAATCTAAATAGGAAAACTAAATCCTAGATAAAATTGGAAATGAATAAATCCTAAATAGAGTAGAAAAGAATTAATTTCTGCAACTGTGTATAGTCAAAACAGGAAGTCCAAGTGACTTTAGGACTGCTGGACTTCAAAATTAATTCTAAAAACGCAGCTTTACACAATTGGCAGAAAATCACATGTCAAGGGTAGGTGATTTGCCTTTGGTACATGCCTAGGGCATATGTATTATTGTGTTTCAAACTATTGCCCCTGCTGGAACACCTTGTTCTGGCTTCTTTTGGTTCTTCTTGCTGTCCAAGCCCCCCATTATTATTTTACATTTTGGGGTATTAATTATTTAGCTTTTGGGTGTTTGAGCTGGTCTTCTTTTGACATGTTGCAATATGGTTCTCAACTACTTGGTTTTGCTTTTTTATTTCTTTTTTCCCCTGTATTTTTTTTTTCCAATTGGACAGGATAGTGGTTAATGCTGTTTTCTGGTTTCCATGGATGACTTACAGGTTACCGACATTAAAAAAATGAATGGCCTGGTCACAGATCTTCAAATGTTTGCTCTCAAGTCACTCCAGATTCCGCTGCCTGGAAGGCATCCACCCTCTCCTTGCTTATCGAATGGTTCTGATACTTCAAGGTATATTTTAATCCTTTCATACATAAAATGTTGAAATTTGAATTTGAGGTCGCTCTCTAGGAAGTTCATAGAAAAGAGGGAAGTTCTTTGAATTTGAGCAAGTGAGATATCTAGAAACAATTCCCCTGCCCCCCTATTTTCTCTTCTTTTTTTTTTTTTTTTTTTTTTTTTTTGAAAAAAGCCAGCAAGTTTCATTTAAAGTATCAGAGGATAAAAAAGAAAAAACAGATGCAGGACCTCCTCAATCTGCACAATCTCCATTACATAATCAGAACAGGACATGCATCTAGCCAACCCTTGCGCAGGTGTGTTTATTGCCTTCCCGAAGGACAAAAGACCATTTCCAATCCAAGAAAAGAGAGGAAGCTGCATGATACTTGTCCGATGCCACCCCCAAGCTTGTAGGAAGCCGAGCATGAGATAACAGGAGATTAACAATCAGTCTCAGCAACCACTTTGCTGAATCCCAAATTAATTCTCTCCATTTTGGCACTGTTTTTAGGCTTTTTTTTTTTTTTTTTTTTTTGTTGTTGGGGAGGTGTTATTCTTTCAAAATTAAAGCAATACTCACAATTAAGAAGCAGGGAATAGATTAATAATAGAATTTATACTTTGTAGACATATTAGATTATATAGAATCAATAAATGAGGCAATTGTCTTAATATTTGATAGACAGAAAAGGGGGGAAAAAAAAACATTAATTACGTTCTATATCTAACATTGTTTTTTTTTTTTTTTTTTTTTGCCCTATCTTTTTATTAGAATTCAGTCCCAAATATCCATGATTACAATGCTAAACAATTTTTGCAGACACTGTAGTTCTCAGCAGACTTCACCCTGTCTGGATCTCATTGACACTTTCAAATCCTTGAGTCTCAAGTCTTCACAGCGGAAGGTTTCTCCAGCCATGAGTTCTTTGCAAGGTTATTATGGGCTTAAGCCAATAGCAGATCAAAAGATTTCTCAAGGTTCTAAAATGGAAGATGTTCAACACCTTAGACGTTCACCAGCTTCCAATACACCTTTGAGCCATCATAGGAAATCTAGGAGCTTCATTAATGGTTTACAAAATGAGAATGATGAGGTGGCTGATAACCAACTTCTTGAGATGAGGGAATCTGACTCAGAGAAATGGAATGAGAAATTGGTTAGAAGGCGTTCCAGCCAACCTGAAATGCTGATGATGGAGGAGAGCAGTGGGGCTGCAAGTTCAGCAATCACAGGAAAGAGCTTAGCTCTGAGATCCAAGGCAGCTAGTAGAACTGTATTGCCAGTTGATAGGGAAGCAAGTGGTTTAACACCTGTACCTATTGATTCTCTTGCTGCAGGTGGATTTTCTAGTGTAAGGAAGTCATCAAGCACATCAAACTTGCATGATCAGGACAATAGCAGTTCTTCCATCTGGCCAACATCCAAGTGGAGTTTAAAGCCAGATTTACAGGCCCTTTCAGCTGCAGCTATTGGAAGACCATTCTTTGATGGACTGCCAAAACCAATAACTGGTCGAAGAAACAAAGCAGCACTTGATTAGCTACATTCAATTATGTTGAGTATACTCATTGATTATGACACACATTTCTGCAGGTAATTTATAGCTAGTTCTCAAAGGGTAAATAGAAAATAGACCGGGAAAATGTCAAGTAAAATGATAGTTCACCATAGTATGTATTCATATATATTCAATTTGCACCATCTATTGTTTTGTTCTACAGTCAAAACTGCCCAAGACCTTATCCCTTTTTTTCCATCTTTCCCAAAGGAGTAAGCATGTCTTGCGAGCAGTATCATTTTAGATCATTGCCTTTGCACTAGTCAATTTTATCCTGTATCTATGTCCAAATGGTTCATTTAAAAATGGATATGAAATTCACTCATCTTCACTTTTGGGTACATTATTAGCTAATTGATTATTTAATAAGTTGCATTTACAGGGAATTCATATAATGTTATATTTTGATCTTTGGTTATCTGTAGTGCTTGTTTAACAGTTAATTATCTTAAACACCAAATGCGTACAGGCATACTGAAATTATAGACTTAATTTTATCCATTTCAATGAACTGACCATTAAATGAAAGCTCTAAATTTCACAACTCTGATTTTGTTGCAAGTATGAAGCATTAAATTATAGCTTATTTTTATTTGTCAATGTTAGAAATCAACCAAAAAAATTTATATAGTATAAGCACAACGAACTTCCAGGAGTAAAATAAACATTGGATGATTTTGTTAAACCATATAAAATGAACACTATAAAACTCCAATCCTTTCTGCGAAAATCTCCAGCACAATTCTGCATTGAACAATTTTCTTAATACATGAATCATTTCTAGGAATCACAATTTACATAAATCTCATTTGACCACCTCCACATCATCAGCCCTCTTCTACTTAAACATCAAAATAACGATTTTTCTTTTATGCTTCATTTCCATTTGGCACATGTACTTGGTAATTTCTTCTCTACTTTTAGAAAAGAAACCTCTCCTACCTATCAATGGCTTGTCCTTTAAATTCTCTAACAAAAACCCAGAGGAGAACATGTGGGCAGCTCTCCCTTTAAAACTTTAGATGTCAACAGCTTTTCCTTTAGCACACGAACCCAGTGGGACGTGCGAGTCCCATTAAGCATTTCACTTGCACCGATTTTATTATTTTAGTTTATTTTCCATTTCAAATCCTGCAAACCTATTTTCATGCACATATTAAGATTTCTTCACAATTGACAACCCTCCAAACCAATTAATTACAGGGGAAGTATGATTTTGCAAAACATTATGATCAAATATAAATTTTAGGTGATAATTTTATGCAATAAGAATCAATTAGAGCAACCTATCAAATAGCGACATTTTGCAATTCATCATATAACAAGACTGATAGCAAATATTAATTACCATTTGTAGTCAGTAAGAATAATATCTGATGCAAGGTCAAAAGAAAATAGACCCTATACACTTTAAATGGAACTTTGTGTAAATATTATACAAGAAATATTGATTGGTAGCAAATGTAAATCATACCCTGAATGTATTATATCATACAGAATGTAATAATAGTAATCAAGACATTCACAAGGGCTTAATAATTGGTTAACTCATTGCTATAACTTTTCTTTTTTCCATTAAAAAAAGAAGGAAAAAAAAAAAGAACAATTGAAGCATTTTGTAGAACCTTTTCTTTTAGATCTTCTAGCAGAAAAGCTAATTTCTATCTGAAAAGAAAAAAAAGAAAAACAAAATTATGAAGAACATCTGGCTTGAAAATCCATGACAATATTTACCTCAACAACTCAACTCAACTAAGCATTTATCCCAAAAATTTGGGGATAATATTTACCTCAACGTTTTGCAGAAATTGTCTGCCATAGAATCTTATTCTTCAGTGTTTACCATGATGAAACACCACAAACGACAGTAATTTTTGGCTTAATGTTTTGCCCAACCTGTAAAAGCAAAGCTAGCAGTTATAATCTAACTCAAAAACTTGAATTCCCTAGCAATAAATTGATAGTTCATGCAGCAAACATAAAATTTACAGACTTCACATCAAGAAAAAGTTCACTCCCCTGCAACACACACACACACACACACGCACGCACGCACGCACGCAAAGTGGCCAGGGCAAAGCAAGCATTATGGAGGAACCCAGCCATTTCAGGTGGCTTAAGGGTACAAATACAAAATTCAAAAGATTGGGAGGCAGAGTTGCACATCAGTTTTAAAGGCAACTTTTGTTTGAGTTTTGTCCTTCCACAATCACAAGATGGCTTCAATAAATAATAGCTGTCATATTATATCACCAGGAAGCTTTCAGAACATTCCCTCAAGCCTCATTAATCATTATGACTAGGGAGCTTTCAAGAAATCAAGTTGCTCACAAGTAAACTGACTCAGAAAGCTTCAAGCAAAAAGTGATGCACGGTTACTTTCAGTAAACTTCACGATTTCAAGAAAGTAAATTGTACTACTGCCTTACTCTTTACAGTTTAAATAAATTGCGCATGCTTTCTAACATCCAATTTCTCCCTAAAAAAAACCATCCAGCTCTGAAATAGATGCAAGAATCTCAGAATTTCAATTTTGAACGTACTTGAAATTGCTACCAAGAGCTACTAATCCTATTAAATGACATTTAAAAGAACAACTAAACCTTAATCCAAACTAGCAGTAGTATGCTATATGTATCTTTTTTCACCATTCAGCTTTATATGAGACCAGTTTTGCATCAATATTTAAGAATTATAGATCTTTTGAAACTATTCCCTTCACGTCATTTTAGATCTCCCTGAAAACTAGAAAATAGAATTTTATATTCACATGTGCCAATTTTCCAAATAAAAAACTGAAAAACTAGTTTTTCAAAATTTAACTAAGATTTGGAAAACAGCAGTAAATTGTTTTCCACAATTTTCCTTTATAACAAAGTTATGCTTCCCAAATGGAAAACAATGACTTTTTTATAACCAAAATTATACTATTAACTTTTTTATAACTAAAATGAATAAATATTTAGAAAAAATATTTATCTACAATGATTAAAATTAATCATATTATTATAAAATAAATGAATAACACATTAAAAAAATTAAAATAAAATATATTTTTTTTTCAATTATGAAAAATACAAATAATTTTTTTTCGAATCAGAAAATCAATTTCTATTATTTCCAGGTGAATAAGTTTACTGTGTTTTCCCTTGTTTTCTATAGAAAATAAAACATGAAGTTTTCTTAGAAAATGGAAAATCGACGACAGAAAATTACTACCCACAATAAACAGGACCCAAGAGTTTTCAAACATAATCACAAGGAACAATTGAACCAGCACCTAGATTTCACATATAGAACAAAGTAAAAATTCCTCAGCTGCACTTGAAGAAGCTCATCTCCTGAATTTTTACACCAATTGGGGGTTATCAGTGTGCAAAAAACCTAGAACAGCTGCTGTGACCAGCTACAAATAGACACTCATTCTCTGGCAATTAAACTCTGTACTGTTTTGTAGTAAAAGGATTTGCAACTGCATAATTTTTGTCCGAAGCTGCTAGCTAAAAATAGACAACAAATCCTCAATTGAAGTCAAAATATCTAAAATTGCTTATGTTGGAAAGGAGTGCCCATCCAGTTAAATTCAAAAACATTAAAGCAGTATAATTCCCTAAAAACAACATAGTTTAATTGCCCCAAAGAAAGAAGGTGGACTCCTCTTACAATTTCATGCACCAAAGGTAGACCTTAAGCCCAGGAAAAGAACACAGAATAACATGCAAAAAAAAGAGTATGGCAATTTCTTGCATCCAATAATTATCAATTTCATTAAGGTTGAGCAATTTATATAATAATTTCATTGAGAATACGAGAATATGTATTTAAATATAGCCTTTCCCCACAGGTGAAAAGGGATAGGCAGGTATGGATAAAGTATTAGGATTAAAGCTTTACAACTTCTGCAGTTTGAACGAAAACAAAATGCGAATATGATAGAAATTAAACATGTAAAAGATCTTTTTCCATCAAAATGGAAAAAGGAAACATAAAACTAAAACACTTTCTGAAGCAAAAAGCTAAGAATTACTCTGCAGAAAACCATGCACATCAATGTTAACATGATTAATAGCCACTTAACATATCCAGCCTAACATGAACAAAATGGTTATATATTTAATTGCCTTTATTTCAAACTTTTTTTTGGAAAAAAAAAATTCCATTTTTTGAAATTTATCCTTTACATATTTTAAAAAATATATGATATAACAATTAAACTTTATAAATGGTAATTTGTTTGTTATGTTGATGACCAACATCAAAAAAGTGCCAATTTCCATATTGGCATTGGCATGTCAATTCATGACATAATCATCTCATACAGTCATACTTCAAATATCATGTTTTGTTCACATTTAATATCCAACAGCACCACCCTGGAGGAGGATAAGAGAGAACATTGGAGATAGAACATGCTAAAATGATTCCATATTTGCCAAAGAAATACGTCCAAGAACTCCAAATAAACCACACAACAAGAAATCATAGAAACTTTCCTGCCCAGGGTAGCTGCAACATATATATATATTGGTATAATTCCTTGCATCTGCTCCAACTACACATCATTAGTATTAATATTACCAATCAATCAATCAATCAACTAATTAGTTAAAAATAAATGCTCACTCAAAAAGAATTTTCCAGCAGAACTTATTTTAAAACATAAAAGCTGTTGCCCTTCTTACATCACAAAATTTACACCTGAAATGCATTTGAAACAGTACTTAACCACAGTACCATCAGAGTACTAGCCATATCAGTAAAAAAAAAAATCAAATACACAAGTAAATATACTGATCAAACAAAGCAACGGCGTTGATGTCCACTTTATAATTATGATTAGAAAAGACAAGGTTACTATATCCAGCCAAATGAACAAAAAAAAAATGTAGGTGAGTTGCTGAGAACTCCTCATTGTTTGGCCTTCGCTAGTTTAGAGACTCTAAATGCCATTCCTTTGGCCATTTTATGGATAATATGACAAAATGAATTCTAAGATTTTATGAGAATAACCTACGCTCTCCAAATAAAGATAAAGAGAGGTGGCTCCAAAGTTTTCATTTTTGGTTGACAGGAGACTTCCATTTTGAAAGTAATACTTCTACAAATCTTTGCATACAGTAATTTTTAACTTGTACTGAAAGTAGTATAACCCAGGACACTCATTGATGCCTTGGTTAGTACAGTATAAAGAAAGAAGCAAAGGAGGAGCAAGAAGAAGAAAGGATTTCAAAAAACAAAGTTATTCAACAAAAACCAAAAAAAAAAGTATTGCAGAATAAAATATTCCATGGCTTTCACAGGAAAACAGTAGCTCCAGTTTTGTAGACGAAACGTTTCCTTGAAAGAACACAAATTGAAAGAATAAAACCAATCTGAAGAAAGGGGGAAATGTGTATCATTGTTACCAGGACCATTTGAACTACAATCCAGAATTCCAGATTGCATGATCCTATTAATGCTCCATTTGCACATTGGTTGTCTGAAAAATCAATGATCTTAAATCTTCTTTCACTAGTTACAAAATGCTTATAGCGACATCAAGTAGTTTAACTCAAAACTCTTGAAGAAAAGAATCATATTTATAAAACAAAGAAAATATTGTCTCCTTAATTGGCCCAAAAGTAGCATGAATGTAAAATTTTAGTTAGCTAACAGCTAGTCCTGTAATCCAAAATGTATATTTTCCACATATAACCCATATACATTGAGGAAAGTCACTATTTAATCATTGCATTTTAATAAAACTAACTATTTAGTCCATCTAGTTTGAAAAATACACTATTTAATCCCCTTATTTTTTAGTATATAAACTATTTAGCTCACGCCATTATTTTAAAGCAACTTTTTGTTAGTCACAAAAGAAAGAAAAGTTGTATTATTCATATTACAGGGACGGAATAGTTGATGGATTTAAAATTATGACTAAATAGTTGTATTATTAAAATTATAGGAACTGAATAGTTGAGTTAGGGAAAAAATTTGCTTTAAAATAACGGTAGGCATTATTGTTAGTATCTTACAATTCAATATGATTCGATTCCCCGTCCCAACAGTTTGAATCTATAGGGTGAATTTCAAATATAACTGAATCTTGATCGTATCTTACGATTTGACAATGAATTAGGTGAATCTATATGAATCTACCAATTCAGTCAATTCTTTTCTTAAAGGGTTGTTAGACCCTATAGCTTCAAAATTTAATATTTCGCTTCATTTTCTAATATGAAAAGTGCATATAAAATCTTTCATTGGCTATTTTTCTTCCACTAGCATTCTTTTTCCTCTCCCTCTTTTGTTTTTATTTTTGTTAATATACTTATCTAATTATAGTCATCAAATTATGACATTTTATATTAATATATTTTGACATTTTAATTTAATTTGCTATCATTTTTTATTATTTAATTATTTATTCAAATTTAAATGCGAATATCAGCACATGTACAATAATAATCATTGTCTACAATTCAAAATTCATAATTTATAACATAAAACAGCATAACACAATAAGAATATATTGTTCTATTATAAAGCATCCTTCTCATTAGCAAAATTATAATTCTATATTTATTAAAATATGCCATTGTGATATTTTTTTTTTACTTAATTTTTAGAACATATATCATTTTTAATTAATTTTGAGAATTTTTATCAACACATGCAATTCGATTCAATTCTCGATTCACAAAATGAATATTTCAATTTTCGATTTGACAGCTATGATGACAATGACTAAATAGTTCACGGACTAAAAAATAAGAGAACTACATAGTGTATTTTGCAAAATAGAGGGACTAAGTAATTGTTTTCTTTAAAATGCAAAGATTAAATAGCAATTTTCCCAATATATTATTAATACAAGGCATACAAGCCAGGTTATTTTACAATTACATATCTCAATCTATGTAGTCACCCAAAATTGAGTTAGCTGCACAAGTATGAATTTTTTAAGTTCTAGTTGGCCAAAGGAAGGTGTTGGTAATATTTACACCAAATGAAAAAAAAAAAAAAAAAAAAAAAAAAAAAAAATACTTTGAACAACTTTTCAATTTTAGCCAATTCTTTTAATATTATTAATTTATACCTAAAACTTTCATATTATTGGAAATAGTTGAGTTGGCCAACTGACACAAATAATTCAAATCCTCATGCAAATTATCAATTTTAGCCAATCTTTTTAATTTTATCAATTCACAACTCAAATTTCCACATTCCTCTCAACATTAGCAACCAATTAGACTTAAATCAATAAAAATATATATATTATTTTATTGTTAAATATTGCTAGGATCACTTCACAACTAATGCCTAAATCTTCAAATGCATTCAATGAATAGCATGCCCAAAGTGAACAATTAATCCAGACAGTGTTCTTCCCTAAGTTCCATAAATGAGTTTGGAATATGCAATATGGTACAAAAATCCAAAGCCTGAACATTGAACAACTCAAAGACTCACTAAAGATTAGGTGGGCAACTGATTTGCACAAACAAATGCAGGTAACTACAATCAATGACAAATTGAACCTATGAAGACATTAATGCAATTTTAATGTGTCTTCATACAATGTAGGTTGCACTCTAGGTTATACAAACCCAACAGAGAAGATGAGAATAGAGAATATTCAACTCTAAAAATATCGTTAAAATCTGAAAGGAAACTGGGTAAAGAATTTGAAGTGTGAGAAACAGAGAACAAAAACCATCTACTTATTAGCCACCCATAGTTCTTGCCCAACAGAGACCAAAAACTGGACCCTAAATTCCAAAGCAAAACCAAAGCATTTGAGAAACAAGTAGCTAAACTAGGCTATTGCTCAACCGTTATCAGCATTGACTAGAGTTTTATAGACTGGAACTGAATAATTTCAAAGCAAACCACTAGTCTGCAGAACATTTAGTAAGAGAAGAAAGAGATCAAGGAAAGCCATGATATGAGACAACTTAATAGAAGGAAAATCCCTAAACCAGAAAAGGATCTTAGATACGAAGAAAGCAATCTGGCTCATGGATAAATTTGTTTTGCCAAAATTGTTCCATTGCAGCGACACTGATATGAATTGTTAAAAACCACGAGTTGCTGAGGTTGAACCATGCAAGCAATAGGCCCCTTAAGTAGAACTCACCCTTGAAAACCAGCTTGCAAATGGAGGGTACCTAAAAACTTATTAACCTCTCACCAAGGTTGTTCCTTAGCAATATGGAATCATAATAATACCCCATGCTTAGAGTGGTGGCCCATTCCTAGGAGGCCTATTTCTCACATTGTTCAACCATAGCAACTTGTGGTGCTCAACAATTTATATCAAACACAGAAGCCAAGAAATTGTAAAATCCAAGTATTTGTCCTCACTTACCAAGTAATAAAAGAAATTAACAAAATTGTACACTTATATTTTGCTATTCAATTATGTAAATCCACCTGCAAACTTTATTAACGATAAAAGTATGGCATAATGGCGAGTGCCAGAGGTGAACTCATATGGCCTTACTTTTATCCAACGAATTCTAACAAACTAAAACTACTAAGGGTTAGCAGTTTTCGATTTGAACTGAAAAACTAAACCAAAATAGAGTGATCGATTCAGTTTTTTGATACTATTGGTTCAGTTCAGTTATATGTTTTTGAGATTTTCGATTTTCAATACGATTCGTTTTTTTGCGTTTATAAACGACCAAACCGAAACACAGGAAACAAATGGATTATGTAGCTGATCATTACATTGGAGCTCAAAATAAACAAATGCATCATTGTAGCAGGGCATCGAATAAAAAAAATCTAGAAATTCTCTCCTCTCTTCTCTCACTTTCTTTACCCTTCTCATAGTTCACTCTGTTACTCCTTCCCTTTCTTCAAATTCTTCTCCCCTTCCCTCTATTTTCTTATTAACCAATCAGACCTTAACTGAGCTTGAGCTTAGTGAGTTGAGGTCCCTGCATAATGGATCGAAGTAAAATCCTCAAGGATACTAGAGGATAATTGTGGCAGATGCTGACGACAATTATTCCCAAAGAGAACAAGTGTTGCAGAAATCCAATGCCCATCATGCGAAAGAGTTGCTTCTAGCAACCCACATCAGAAAACCCAGTCATTGAATTTGAATCCTTCCCCCCTTGGAGTCATCACCATCATCATTGACTTCCAATCAATTTGATGGGGGACCAAGAAAACTTGCACAGCTTATTGGAGTGACTTAAAAGAAATCGAAGCACAAGTTTACAGAAACTGTTAATGATGTCAGGAATATGAGAAGTTTGTTGATAGAAGTTTTCAGTTTCCATCCGCATAACATCTCGTTCTCACAGGTAATTTGAACAATACTTGATAAATTTTTGAAGACCAAATGAAATTTAGGCAAAGATAAATCACTTGTTACACACACAAACACTAATTATTGAGCTCCAATTCTCAGCTCCAAATGCACATTTAGGTGAAGAAAAGATCAGTCATTTGTTTTCATTAAAAATTAATTAATGCTCAACTCCAACGTAATGCTCAGTCAAATTCGGTTTTCAATACCTGAACCAAATCGAACCGTTGTTTGTCGGCTAGGTTTAGTTCGGTTACTCTTCAATGATCAATTTAGTTCGATCATAATAATTTGGGACTACCGGTTTACAGTTATTTCAGTTTAGCCTGGTCCGGAACCAAATTGACTGAATGCTTAAGCCTAGGAACTACAAAATACAAATAAAAGCATCCCCGCTATCCCATTAAATTTCTTTTGCTAATTGAACCCAACCATTAGCTTAAAGGTTTAGTGCCTCAAGTCTAGCACTTGAGTTCAAAGAAGTCCTGGGATCAAATCCTAAGCATAGCAACTACCTCATGGACAAGAAGAGTTATTGTCTAACTAAACCAAGTGGGATGCAGTCTAGGGAGGAGGATGACTAACCCCATCATGTAGCCAATCCCAATGGGCTCTTGATGGACCAAAAAAAAAATCTTTTGCCAACTTCTAAAAGTACTAAAGGAAATCCGTGTCACCTTGAAAAGGAACTTGAATGCAATATTGACCACAACAGCGAGAGCTAATCTCTCTCTCTCTCTCTTAAAAAAAGTTAAAAATACAACAAGAAGAAGTAGGCCTAGCAAAGAAAATTCATAAACAAATTGCTTTGCAAGGTATATGAGCCATAATGCTGCATCGATTCGATGCCCCCACAGACTAATGGGGAACACTATATCAGGGGAAAAAAAATCATGATATGCCAATACAGTCTTGAAAGGATCCATAAATTAACCATGCTCAAATCTGCCACTTGAAACAAGTTTTTTGCTTATATGATAAAATTCAAGTGTAATTACAGGAGTTGAGAAACAGATGTACTAACCAAGTCAGAAACATGGGCCTATGCTCAGAAGAAAATGTTCCCGGGATACATTTGTCAGGAAATATTACATTTTACAGTCCTGCCAAGAGCTTCCACATGGTCTAAAGACTACCTTCAAATGCCAGTTGTATCTTGTCCAGAAGCAGAACCTTCATTTTAAATTGTATTATGAAGTGAATTCACAACAATGTTTTCCCACCACAGCACTGACAAAATCCACATTCAGATTGATCACCATCAGACAGACATTACACACACACACAACTAGAAAGAGATGGAGACTTGTGCTTAGATTTAGAATACCACATGGAAGGGAAGTGCTACTTGGGTAATGAAGTAGAAATAATTTCCATTAAATTATCAATCTAAAACATTTTAGAATATCAGTTAAATGACTTTTTTAAAAGATTATTATAAAAAAAAAAAAGCGCCATCACCTTAGTGGCATGAAGTTTAATTCATTGCTCCTTAAGTATCATTTTCTGCCTATACAGTAAAATCATACTTTGATGGTGCCCACATGTTATGACAATTGATGTTGCACTATAAGGTACTTTATTTAAAAAAATTTACACATTAGGTCAAGTTCATCAGAAAATATGAAAAAATAAAGACATCCAATCTTGGAAGTCACATTCTTAAAATGGCAATGGAACATGCATCTAAAAAGGAATAATAATTTTTTCAGAATTGCATTAAGAACAAAAGAATTTAAAAGTCATGAAACCATACTTGAGGAAGCTTTTGACTTGTTCTTAAGCAGGTCTCCAGCAATTAAGGGCCGGCATGTCTGGTCTACACGGCAACATGTGTGGAACACCATGACCTAAGAAATACAGAAATGAAATCGACTCTTTTGGTCATATTAGAGCCCAACCAGATAATACATAAGCCACAGCTTAACCAAACAAGGCAGATAATTACGGCACAAGTTCACCTGGTATTGGAGCTGCAGCTGGTAAATTGTTGGGCTGAAAACCAATATTGTTAGCCGGTGGCCCTTCAAGGGGTGGCCGAAAGTAACCTGCCATGGAAATTTTGGATAGCATCATTCAACTGTATAAAAATAATAAGAAAAGAAATTATATTAAGAAAGCAAAAAATTACAACTTGGAGAATAAGGCATCCTCCTAAAGAAGACAGTAAATGGAAAATAAACGATTAATGAAGTGCCATCCGATCAGTCTCAATAGAACAGAAGCAAAAGTACATATCAACCAGATACATTACTTGCAAAATAAACTTTCAAGTATTCAAATTGCAAGATGTAGATATACATGATCAAGTACAAATAAACGAGACCACACAGTTAAATTTGCATATAAAGCACATGCAAATGCACAGACATTAAACTGGAAAAAGCTATCCAATTTTTTTTCTTTTTTTTTCCCTTTTAGCATGAAAGTTTAGGTCCCAAGCTTTGAGAGAAGTCATAAATTACCAGAATTGGTCCACAAAAACCTCACTTTTCACCCTTACGCTTCCAGACTCATCCAAATGATGAACCTTTAAGCATGATTTTTAAAGGCTGATATCCTCATATCAGAAAGGTTTCATTAAAGTAATCTCCAATATAGGAAGCAGTTCCTCCTTGTGACCTCTATAAATAATGTCTATAAAGAAAACTTCTAGAAACCTAGTACAACACCCTTCTAAGAATGAAATAACAATATACATACATATCATTAATACCATGCAAGCTGAACCATGACATGTCAACCAAATAAAAAAGATAAAAACTCATAAACAGCATAGCATAAATGTTTAGTAAATGGAGTTCATCCAAGCAATAGATTATTAGCAATGACATCATACATGTTTCTGTAACATTTTTATAAACAAATATCAGAATGTTCATCACATTAGGCACCTACATTGACCACTTCAAAATACAAAAAGTCATCATTTAACAGATCAGCCAGCAGTTCAAAAAATGATAGCATCATACGAGAAACTGATAAATTGCAATCAATGTCTATCCCATACCAGAAAAAACAATATCTGACATTCAATCAGTAGACATTAGATAAATATAATAAAGATATTATGATGCTCAGTTTGTACCTGGAACAAGATTATTTTCCAAGTCAATGTTTACACAGATCAACACAGGCTAGAAGGTGCATACCTTCCTGCCCAAAAGAAGGGCCAGCATGTGTAGGGGTTCTTCCGCTCATCCATGTGCCATGCTGATTATCTGTGTTAAATTCACTTGAAGGCATTCTCCAAAGTTCATCACTAACAAATCGCCTTCGTCCATCAGGATGAGAAGGCATAGTGTACGGACGAGGATATGAATGCTGAGGATGTTGCTGAATAGCAGGCTTTGCAAAAGAAAATTGACCAGATGCAGTTTGTGGCAGGGTTGGATGCAAAGGTCTTTGTGTGAAAGGTGCACTTCCTGGTTGAAAATGTGGGCTTTGTTGAGAAGCTTGGGGATTTAAATACAGGTCATTATGTCCATATTCCAATTGCCTTGAAGGAATATATCCTAAAGATTCTCTAGAACTGCAAACTGCTGCAGAAGTGAAGGAAGGAGACTTCTGGGGAAACCATTCACTTTTTACACCGGCATCCATAAGATTCCCATGAATATTTCCAGACATTTGAGCAAGTTGATTACCCTGCAAATAGGAGAGAGGTCATAATAAACACAATAGCATGATTCTAGAAGAGGGAAGAGGTGACAAAAGAATTGAAAAGAGACAAAAAAGCGCAAGAAGTCATACACTGGATGTACTGCAATTACAATATTCTTGAGGGACAGCTGGTGGATACACCAATTGTGGTGAGGACTGCAATGATGACACAGAAGGTAGAATTGATTGAGATACCAATGAAGGTTGAGATGGTGCTAATGGTTGAGGTACCAATGTTTGTGAAGGGCCTGAAGGTGGTACAGGAAGAGGTGGCTGTGATGGAAGAGGTGGTGGAGGTGGAGGTGGTGGTGGTGATGTCGGCGGTGGAGGTGGGGGTGGTGGCGGGGGTGAGGGAGGAAAAGGTGGCGGTGGGGGAGGAGAATCAGGAGGCAATGGTGGAGAACCCACTGGTAGAGAAGGAAGCTCAACAGATTTGGTGACTAGAGTCTCCAGAACTCCATCTGAGCAATGCTGTGGTGCATCCATTTCAGAAGAACTTGTGAACAATGGTCTTTCAACCTTTTGGTGTCCAGACACATCTTCCATTTCAAGTTCACCGTCCACATCTTCTAAGATGCAATGACGCCTGTCATTTGAAGTAATAATACAAATTTCTGACTCTCCTAAAGTACAGGTGGGTTCTGCTATTGATGACACATCAACACCTTTCTTCAATGAATTACCGGGAAGATCATCTTCCTCCTCTTCATCTTCAAATACATTAGACGATAAAAAGCCAGGCAACTGAAATGTAGCATTGCTGGTACAACAGCCCAAAAAAAAAAAATCAGAAAGCCAAACCACTACAACTATGGCACAATAAACATTGAGGGAAAGAATGTGGATGATTTCAGATATCATATAAAACAAATCAGTTACAGAAAATATGCAAGTGATGAAAATAGCATGTTGTACAGGACCAGAAAACTATGCAAAAATTTTGCATAGTTAATATTAATACAAATTCAAACATTGATAAAATCAGAGTTAAACAAACAGTACAAAACATAAAGGTATCTCCACTCTAGGTAGAGGAAATTATTTACCTGCAACCCTAGCGAAGTGTTTCCCTGACTGCACTTTGAAAGTGTATTATTAGCAATGAATATAGCGTGCACAAATTTTACATAACTAATATTTATTCATTTTCAAACATTGTCAACAAACAGTACAAAACATACAGGTACTTGCGTAAAATCAAATTCATATAGAGAAAATTATACACTTGTAGACCTAAGGCAGTGTTCCCTGACTGTACTTTGACAAATTGCAATTTTTCCTATTAACGGTGTATTACTGTAAGGGATTCTCAGCTAAATGTTTAAGTCAGTAATTTGAAAGCAAATGAATTTCACGTTAGGGATTGTTTAGTACTTTTAGGTAACAACATAGTCAATTTTTTTTTCATTGTGAAATCACAAAATACAGGCTTTTTTTTTTTTTTTTTTTTGTAATTTGCATAGATACGGTAACAGCACAATATCTGAAGGCCAAAATATCCAAGTTACACTAGAACAAAGCAAAATTTTCCCTTAAAAATATAGAGGAAGAAGATGACAGAACCAAAAATAAAATAAAAGAGAATCCACTAACAGATATCACCTTAAAAATGCCACGAAGAGACTGGCTTAAAATCCAAGGAAATATCCATCCAATATTCCAATCCCAGTGACATCTAACATGGTAATGCCAAAGAATTGTTTCCATTACCTACCCAGTCTTACATTTGAATATTTATGCTACAAGGTGTGCTACCTACCACCAAGCTTTGGACCTTGCCCTAGTGCAGAGGCGTACCTACCACCAAGCTAAGCCCTGCTGTTTGCTTTCACTTTCAATAATGGCCACCTCATCTCCTAAAAATAAGTGCAGATGAACGCAGGCATCATAGGATTTTGAGTACTTCTTCTGTCCTCATGCTCTCAAGATGTGAACAGTTGTGAATGCAGATAGATACGATTTAATTTTGAAAGCATCAACATGTACAAATATTTTTTTTTTTATTTATGCTTCTATATATATATGTATCCTAACATTCCAAGAAAAAAAAAATGAGGCAACAACCACTATCATACCTATGTTAGCATTCCGGATAACACCAAAAAGCTCATTAAGGGAGAAGGCACCATTTAAAGTGAAGAAGTGCCATTACAAGATTATAAAGACTTAATGTTAAAATAACAAAATTAAAAGAAACAGACCTGCCATATTCATCTACAAGCATGCCTTCCATTTCTCTTATGGGATCATCTACAGCTCGCTCAGCTCGAGATGGGCGTCTAAGGGAAAATCCAGCAGAAGAATCATCATTTGAAACTCCAATATCATCCATATATTGCCTCAAAACAGATTCAGGTATAATTTTCCTCTCAAGCCACAATCGTAAAACCTGGTGAAAGTAATGGATCTTATTTCACAATAAAGGGGGAAAAAATATCTGAAGGGTTTCCTATGGATGCATGAAGGTAAGAAACTTTGCCTTGAGACACTGACGACGGTTTTCTCGAGCACCAGTTCCTGCAGGAGCAGCAGCACCCAGAAGTCGGGGTAATGCTGCTTGAACTGTTGGAACATATGAAGCTCCAGCAATCCCTGTACACGTATTACAATGGAGCACAAAGGTTAAATCAAACACTGATGACCCTCTTCCATCAGCTTTTATATCAAAAGCCATGGATTAATTATGAGATGTAAAATTGGATAGAATCATCATAGACAGGAGAAAGCAACCTTTATGATTATGTGAACACTGAGTGATTGAATCAACAAGAAAAAAGAGGTCCACTTTACGATGGAAACTGGCCTCAGTTTCCAATTTCCGGATTAGAAGTTCCACAACCTGCACAATCATTTTGCATAAGTTCAAGTCTCTCTGAAGACACAACTATCACCATAGTGGTCAGAGCCTGCATATTTCCTTATGTATACTTATTCCCTTCATAGATTATCATGCTAAACTAGAACATTGATTGAAGGTAAGATTGCACACCCTTTATTCTTACACTGTCCATAATTAATGCCACACATAAATATAAACAAATCAATTTCACAATTTAGCATCCACAATAGCTCAATTATTGTAATAAGCCCAAACAAATTACAGCACCAAAAACTATGTACACAGATTTGACCAGCAAGGATCCACCAGGGAGTGCAATAACATCAATTACAGTATGTTTCAGTTACCAGCAATTTCAAAATGTACCACAGCTGATTTAAACAAAACCCTAACACAGAGTTTGACAACATCATAAGCTCTAGAAAATGAGAAGTGGAATTTCATGTACTTACTTTCACTCCCATAAACAAAATAAAAAATAAAAAGAAAAACAAAGGAAAAAAAAAATAAAATTAGGCTTAAGCTTCTATCCATCTGGCACTTGAGGCATCCAAGAGTCCTAAACCATAACTGTACACAAACCATCTACCATGATCACCAAATATATCTGGGGAAAAAAAGACTGCTAGTCCCAAACCCCTGGCATAAAGGCATTATTTTTTTGTGCCACAAAACAAGAAGATCACATGCCAGATTTGAGTGATAACTTAAAAGACAAGAGCACAATTAACTACAACCATCCAGATTCCAAACACCAGCATAGATCATAATGCGAATATTTGCCTCTCTGTCTGTACTTGAAGAGAATAGGATCCATCATAAGAAACAATCAAAAGAATAATTAAAATGTGCATTGGGTCTGTTTAGCATTAATGTTAAAGCTGCTGTTGAGAAAAGCAATTCTTTAAATATGTTAGAGGTTATTCAAATTTTCGTTTAAAATTAAATTTGACATGTTCTAGTCATACAAATCCAAAATAACTAGAAAACTTTTTTCAACAGTGTTTAAAATGGTGCAAAAAACACTCTTTTGGCCTCTCAACTTCAACACCAAATGGAGCCTTAGTGTCAGAAGGATGATCCACCAACCAAAGAGCCTTATGAATACAACCAGTTTACTAGAGGCTGGGATCTACAAATGCTCCTTCAACCAATTTGCTGCTAATTTAAGTATGTTCTAATTTTGGCTCTCAAAATTAGCACAATCAACTTCGTATGTCAATTATGTAATAATTTTTTAAATATATATACATATATACACACGCTTAGGTGGTTAACTAACCAACCAGCCTTTTAATTAACAGAATCATCACAGAGTTGAGTTTAAGTTAAAAAGGGAGCTCCATTGCAAAGAACCTTAGCAGCTGGCTGCTTCCTTTTTCCAGATCAACATATAGTCAAGCCATAGAATTTATGCACAAAAATCGCTAAAAAATTTTATAAATGATCCTCACAAAGAACCTAATTTTTGTTGAAAAATTCACTAGTAATTATATTTTTATAAAATACTATAAAATTACTACCTTCTCAGCATCACTATTCTCACTCAACGTTATCCTAAAATATTCATCTGACAGTTGGAAAAATTAATAAAAATATTCCCTAATCCCCGTATCCAAGATGGATCAGCAGAAAACAGATAACCAGCAAAGCAATAAATTCATAATTATTGAAAAGCTTGCAATGGAAAGATTTATCCAACTAATTAATAAGTTCTTTTAAATGAATCGGCACAAGGGGAATCAAGTACTCAAGCTTGCAACCTCCTCAGTTAGACTATCACTTGGCTATAGCAGACGATCCACAGTAAAAATAAATAAATTTCTTTTGCATGACTTGGATCAATGAATGGCATAATATAAATAATGTATTCAACTTACCTCATTTGCAATCCCATACTTGGCACAGTCAATGGCAAGCCGTGTTGCACGGCCAATACTTTCTTTTGTCCTTGATAAAGTCTCTATCATCCCCTCAAAAGCATCACGAGCTACAGCAGCCTCAGTTCCACCACTTAGAGAGTCTCCGACAGCCCTGTGGCTAGAACTAACTCTTTGCTCCTCAAATTCTTCAGTATCCACTTGGTTGCATGATGCTGATTGATGACCATGAGTAGATGGAGAAACTACACGATGTTGAAAACCCTGTAGATCAGTCTGTAACACAATGCTGCTGCTAGATAAAAAAGGTTGAACTGGTGAGTGACTGGGACTTCTTCCCTGAGGATCATTGATGGATATAAAAGAAGAATAAGGGTTTCCAAGAGAGAAATGTTGTGAGTGAGCTTCTCTCCTCTTTGCTTGAGCAGCTGCTATAAGGTGCTTCATGGACATAACAGAATCTGGAGTCTTGGAATCAACCAATGAACTGCCTCTATCTTCTGTAACCCCTTCTTGTCTGCAATTAGGCAAAAGCATAAAATATAAATTGACAAAATAAATATCAAGCACATGATAGAATCACAACAATACAAGCATTTCACCAGGCAAAGAATTATACTCTGTTGATGGTTCTGTTAAAACAGCAGGGTCACCCATCTGTCCTTTTGGAGTATTTTTGTGTCTTTCTCCAGACATACCTGGTCTATTTCTTTGACTCCCCACATGATTCTGAGAAGTATTCAAACTATCAGAAACCAGACCCAAAACCTTACCAGACCCAGACTGGACTTTCTTCAGAGTACCGCCATTGGAAGCTTTAACTAAAGGTTTTGAGGCCTTAGGCTGTTCAAGAGGTGGTCTGGTCACAGGAAGTGGATGAGGAGACTTCTTGGGGGAACTCAACATTAATTTGACATCCTTAGATAATAACTGCTCAGCTGCTAATTTCCCAGGACTAACAAAGTCCTGTGTGTCAGGCCTCTTCACACTTTTCGGTCGGCAAGGTGAAAGAGATTCATCACGCAATTGTGAAGATAATTCCTTTGAACTATTATGCTCAAATCTGGTGGAATCCTCAACACTTTGCTGAACATTAATAGAGCTTCTATGCTGATAATTAACAGTACTCCCAATATGAGAGTCCGTTCTTGTAGAAGTACCAAAAACAGCTGAAGGCGCTCTAACACTTTTGGTGGATCCACCATGAATTGGAGTTTTGGGATCTTCCTCTTCATCGTCATCATCATAAAGGCAAACAGCTCTCCGTCTTTTGGGCAGTTGATTAACCGGAACTCTAGCATTATTAGAAGAGTCCTTCTTCAGTTCTACAGAAACTTTTTCAGTCTTATCATTGGAATTGAGGAAAGCCGAGTCAGACATTGCCTCCATTGCCCGCCTATGACGTTTTGATACAGGCAGCACCGCTTCATCACTGGAAACATCAGGTTTACCTTTTCCTGTTTGAGCAGGAATATCAGAATTAGCTTTACCCATTTGAACAGATGCATCAGATTTAACTTTGCTAGCTGGTGTAGGAGCATCAGCTTTAGTTTTACACATTTGTATGGAGACATCAGATTTAACCTTCCTTGTTCGGGAAGAAATATCAGATTTATTTTTTGCCACCTGAGCAGAACCATCAGATTTTGTTATTCCTGTTTGGGCTCTTAAAGCCAAGAGGATTTCTCTTTTCTCATGTGATTTGGACTGAGTAACTGCATTAGAGCTTGGAGAAACATGCTTCATGTTTTTTGTGATAGATTCCTTAGCAGTAGCATCCCCCAGAACTAAACACTTAGGCTTTTTTGCACTATGTAAAGTTTCACTTGTTTTTCCAAGCCCAGATTGGGCCCTTTTTTTCTTGTCAGAGATCTCACCAACGCAATTTGAAACATTTTCATGCATACTATCAGGCACCATCAAACTATTTTTTCCTTTTTGCAGTTCTTTTGCTTTTTGTCCAGTTGTGATTTCAGAATCTGATTTAGAAGCATCAGTAGAAAACCCCCTTATGGTGCCACCAGAAGTATTTTTTTCTTGTGCTCCATCTTTCAATTTTTTACCATTATCAGGGAGGCCACAGGCGGCAGATCCACTGCTTTTATGCCCCTCAATAGCACCTTCAGGTTTCCTCTTTGTTTCAGTAGCCATACTCTTAGACTGATGACCATTCATCCATGCACCCTCAGCGTTCCCAGGGTTCTTTGTGCAACTAATGTTTTCATGTACATCACCAGATTCTTCAAGCATTACATAAGAATGATTATCCAAACATGATGTAGATAATTTTAACTCTGGTTGTTCATCATTGGATATTTTAATTTTCTTCTCAGAAGACATTACCAGGGATGAATTATCATTCACATCAGATGAAATAGAAGTCTTTATATCTTCATATTCAGTTTGGCCTTGTCTGTGAGAACAATGCTTCAACTTAGAACGAAAATCACCTTCCTCATCCCACGTTTCTCTTTTGGGTTCACTTGTACCCATGCCATCATTTAATTCAAGTATCTCATCTGCTATCCCATCAACAGATGCAGCCTCACAGCCAAGTGCTGATCTATCAATACCTAGTAAACTGCTCGACTTTTCCTTCTGTAACCCTTGAAACGCTGAAGAGATTTCCTTCACAGCTTGGGCAAAATACTTACTTTTACCTTGACATCGAGCTGACAATTTATTCATTAATTCACTTGTAAATACCTGAATATCACCAGGCGCAACAAAAGCTCTGGACGAGAAAAAAAAAATAAAACAATGGAATGAAATAAGATAAAACACAAGTTAACATAAACCTAATCAATTATGAATGGAGTATCTAGCCCTTAATAAAGTACTATATGAAGGCAGATCAAAATAGTACATTTTCCCCTCACCCTAGCTGGTAAATGCTTTGACTTACTCTTTTTTCTTTTCCCTTTTGCAAGTGCATGTTTAAAATATAATAACATCTCTAATCTATATATATTTTACTTAATTTTATCTTTTTTAAAAAAAATATACATAGCAAAAAAATCATTAAGAAAATAAATTAGAACTAATTTCTTAAATAGTTAACAAAAAAAAAAAACCAACTTTGTTCAACTACGTGCAAACAAAATTTATTGTGGCCTTCATGAACTTTACTTCAAAATGGTAGTTCACATCCCTACCCATCTAGGGAAGAGGGAAAACATACGAAAAATAAAATAGAACCCTAAATCTAGCCTACTAATGTAATGCCACTATTATATATATAATGTGCCCATGAAGTGCATATGTACAATCTAGTGCAAACTTTTGAAACAAAACACTGGCAACAACCAACTACATATAGGAACTCAATTATGGAGCTAAAACGTCAATATAACTATATAAACTAAGAAAAAAAAAACCACCAATTACAATAACAAACAAACATATATGACCTACTAAACCAACTAAAAGTCAGCAAGATAGTCCTATTACAAGAATTCACCATGCACAAACAAATTAGTTAATTTAAAAAAAAAAAAAAAAAAAAAAAAAAAAAAAAAAAACTTACATTTCCTCAGTTCCAAAAAACTGGACAAAATATTTCTTAGGGTCAGGGGCTCGCTCCCAATCTTCAGGGCGGCTTATCTGAAAATAAAAAGTAAATAAATAAACAACATCAGGCTCAAAAACTAGCCAGGTTGACATAAAACCTCAACAGTTCATCAACATAAGCCAAATGGTCAACTGAAGAAAAAAGCTTTGTTCCAAGTTCACATCAGTAAGCTTTTCATTGAACTAAAACCCATTAAACGTAACAATAACTAATCATTTTGCTTGACTATTAAACTGATGTATAATGGGGAAGAAGAAAAACTAAGAAGGAAAAAAAAAGAGACAGAACAGAAATGAAGAAAGAGATAGAGAGGCCTCACTATCTAATGAAAAAGAGATAGATAATCACCACAGATAAACACAACATGAGACCACATAACATTACCCAAATCCTCAACAGACAAGTACGCTAAATAGTATATTTAAAAAAAAAAAGGAACGAAAATCATTCAAAATTTAACATCAAAACAAAGGATCCCACAAATAGCAAGAGAAACTATCAATGTATTAGTGTACTCACCAGAGTGCATCTTGAAAACGATAATTCCAACATAAACAGTACTTTTTTAAGCAAAATAATGCATAGAACTAAAATTTAAACAAACAAGAATAAAAATCCCTCAGACAAGTACACAGGGCAGTGCAAAAGTCGGTAATAAGCAAATTTGCAATCAAACTATGCAACAGAAGTCTCAAAATTAATTCATGAATTGATAAGCAAACAGAAAATAAAAAGTCGTTGTCTAGACGAAGCAGGTAACCAATTGATCGAGATTCAAACGGACACGTAAAAATCAAAATGAAATACCTTAGCAGGCCAAGCAGGGAAGCCCTTGACTTTAGCAAGAACGAGATCGCCCAAACTCAATTGACTCTTCGCCTTCACCTTGTTCGCTCCTTTTTTACGCCCCGGAGCCATAGGCGTTACTGTTGTTGTTGTTGCTGTTGTTGATTACACAAGCACGCAAAAAGAGAAAGAGCTAGAGATAGAAATAGAGAGAGACCCTAAAACTCAAGAAGTAGAATAGGTGCCAATACAATCAAATAGAAAAATCATTAAAAGAACGACTCAAATAAGCCTCGCCGGAGGATTCGCCGGAGGTGAATGGCCGGTTAGGGTTCCGGCGACGGGGTAGGATAGAAAGCACAAGAGGTTTGCATTGAGAATTGTAGGCGACGAGGACGTAGGGAGATCGCAGGCTTCAGCCTTTTCGGCAAGAATATAAAGGCAGTGGGTCGAGGTAGAGAGGGCTAGAGAGAATAGATTTTTGTGAGATGAGGCCTTCGGACGACGGGCGTAGGGAAGCATTGGCTGGGGCTTTTAGTAATTTTTTAGAGATCTTAAAAAGTAGAACTCATATTGTCGGCGTTCTTGCAAAGCTTCTGTCGTTTTTGCTGAAATTATTATTTAGCCTTTATATTATAACAAAATTAATGGTTAATGATTTAGTTTAGGCTATAACCAGTTGATTTAAACCAACCAAACCGGCAGACTGACTCATTTCCATCTGATATCTTTGGATTTATTTATAGAGTCAGGTCACTTCAAAATATCTCCTTTGTTTGTTGATTCGATGAATTATCCACAATTCCTATACTTCCGCAGAAACCACACCGATTTGCTCTTTTCTACATCATATCACACCAATGGTTCCTCCATATAAAAATCTCAAACTCACTGCCTCTCTCTACGAAATACCTATAAGATTTCTTCTCAGTTTCCGCATCTCGTTGTTGTATCAGCTTCCCTATTATCATACACAATTTCTTCCTTGCTCATAGCTCCATTATTGCATTATCTCCAACTTGGGTATGGATATTATGTTTGTTTGGATATGAATAATGGATATATCTTTATGGAGAATTGATAAATTTGTTGCTGATACTCTTTTATGAAATTATTTATAATATTATGTTAATCCCATTAATTTGAAATGGAGAATTGATAAATCTTTCAAAATATACTGAAAGATATGTTGTTTGTATTATGAATTTGTAATATGTGTTGTTTACTGAAATGAACACTTAGTTTTAGTTTTAAATCATGCATGGTTGATTTACTGAAATATATATTGTTCATAATATATGTTTATTGAAAGGAACACTTATTTAATTTAAATTTGCACCAATTTACTACAATATGTGTTGTTTAGTCTTCTCACCGATGTTTTCTAGACATGCAACTAAATTTAATTAGTTGCTTTCCCGTTATGATATGTGCTTTCAAAAATCTAAGCAGATGAGGCTACTTAGAAATTTGCAGAAGTGAATTCAATCGACTTGGTTATACTCCATATTATCTTTACCTTCATCTTCCTTTATATTTGTCTTTAGTTTTGAAACCTGCAAAGCCTACACATTTATGATAGTGAAAAGTTCAATGATGAAAAGTTTGAAAGACTTCAAGGATGCTGAACGTATTTTGAAAAAATGAAATGAGATGCTCTAAACATTAAAAATAAAAATGAAAAAAAAAATACAAAAGAAAATAATAAAATAATTTAGAGTGCACAATAGGCCTTTAAGTAGGGTATATGACATCTTGTACTTTAGTTGGATTCAACTAAGAGCTGGATTGGACCAGAGTAATCCCCAGGGAGTACCAATTGATGCAAGGACCATTAGGAACTTGCTTAGGGCCCAATTCAGCCAACATGGGTAGGTGGGAGGTGAATATAGACTTAATTCTACACCTACGAAGAAAATAAGCCAAAATAGGAAGAAAGGAAAAGCAAATAAATAAAATAAAATAAAAATAAAAAATAGGCAAATTGGTAGCATATCTCTTCTTTGCTAATTTTGAGTGAGATAGAGATGGAAAGAATCACATAGTTTAGGAAGACAAATTATCTAAATAGGAAGAGTGACCAAAAGTCAACATCTTCATAATTAGGTTAGATTCAATCTTCCTAGACAGCAAAATGCCTATCCCCTTATAAAATCTCAAAGAGCACCATTCAAAAGCATTCAGCCACCCTAAGGCAGCTACAAACCATGCACACTCTCTCACTCTCCCATATGCTACACTCATTATAGGAACAAAGACTTATAAAGGCCCTTTCTTTTAGATGTAACGGCGGTTTTAACCGCCTCTAAGGACAACAACCACCCCAACACCGTCACCATTAACATTGTCTCTGTAACATCCTCACTATAGGCAGTTCTGTACATTCCATTGTTTCTGTGACACCTCTTACCCGTCTACAGTATATCCGAGTAAGATATGTCACACAGTGTACCGGAACACTCTATTTTATCTCAATCATTTTTATTCTTCCTTAATTTATTTTTATCATAGTTTTGAATATAATTTATGAAATATAATTCATTTAAGTCATTTATTGAAATTATAATTTATTTGAGGTTTCGAAAATTTTATAGAAAATCCAGCAGAGTACCGGCTAAAATGGAGAAAATAGTTCTTCGGAACCTGTGAAAAACACTTCCAATAATCATTTCCAATCATTCTCAAACTCCAATAATCTTCAAAATCTCAATATTTTTCAACAACATTTACATTTCTCAATCATTCATTTCTCATGGTATTCATATATAAGCAATAAATAAATACTCAATTTTCCATTCATAAATACAATTTTCACTATTTACATTAACATCAAAATACATGCCATAAATCTCAATTACACATGAGAAAATAAAAGTTAGTTACAAAATACCAAAATGAAACCTAGTGTCTTACCAATGCACTGAAGATGTTGAGGTGATACGGACACTATGCAGAGCTGCAGAAGGTCTCACCCAGTCTGTGGTCTACTGGGCTCTCGGTCAGTATCTCCAGAACCTACGCGTGGCAAAAGCAACGCGCTAAGCAATAATGCTTAGTGGTGCCAATAATAAAATAAAAAGAAATAACAGAAAATAAATATGCAGTGAATGTATCGATGTCTCATTGTAAATAAATTTTCGTTGAGTATTTGTAGTCTTACTTATTTTGTACTTGTTATATTCATTATTCATTAAATTTATCCACTTTCATTTTTGGTTGCCCAAGTAACCTATCTTTGGATGATTTGGATGGATAAGCGGGTAACCGCACCGGGTATCAAGTACCTCGGTCGTCACACCATCGGTCACATATGTATCTCCGGTGTGTGAGCGACTAATAAGCTGTAATAACATTAGGCACAAGGCCAAGTCTCAACACAATGTCAGAATGGCTAAAAGCCATGAAATCACAGAATGGCATAATGCCATGTGCAGTACTGCTAACTGAACCCTATTGGCATGCCAAGCTATCCAAACTAATCTTGTTGGTATACTAGGGCATTTCACACTTTTAAGTTTCACAATTTTTGAAATTTAAGTTTTAGTGTTACTATTCCATTCATTGGTCAACAAAAATGTTGACTTTTGCATAGGCAATAGGTACATTGGTTTTAATCTCATTAACATACCACATTTTGCCTTCAAAATTTGTTGGTATTGGTTGCCAATACCATTTCTAAGCTTAATGTTAGTTGGGCAGAATTTTCAGTTTTTATGCCTTATTTTTACTATTCTATTGGTCAATTTTGCAGTGGGAATTTGGCAAAATGATCAACATGAAAGTTGTTCCTTATTTTGTCTAGTTAAATTTCCTTTTTTGAATCACTCCATTTGGAGTTTTTTAGCTCAAGTTATGGTCCAAAAACCACAACTGGCCGGATTGAAATTTTTCTGGACTGACCATATCTACAGTGCAGTGAATAGTGACTTCAACTCACTTGTTGGATAGGTTCTGGTCATAATTTAGGTTTGGTTTCTTCATGAAAGTTGTTGGTCTATATCTCAGCTTGTTGTGGGTAAAATTTCAGGTCAATTGGACCATTCTACATTGAGTTATGGCCAAATGACCAAATACTGTTCATTTGGTCATTCTGCAGAAACAGACTGCAGGTCATCTGGATTGGAGCAAGCTTTTGGTCCACTTAATTTGGTCTTATGGGCATGGTTTCTTCACCAAAGTTGTGCCATTTTGTGTCTAGTTTTATGTCCAATTGGCCAAACACCAATTGAACCTCTACAATTCAAGTTATGGCTGCCCAAACCTACTGGACTCATATCCAATTCTGCAGGTCACCTAGGGCAGCCACACTAAACCTAAATCCCATCACTAAACACACTTCATTTCTTGTTTACCAATAACCAAATGGTCACTAATTGACCATTAAAACTCACTTTCATCATTATATGATCAAAGTCTCAATTTCATGCTCAAACCCTAACTCTAACAACTAAAATTTTCATACACATACAATCCATGGTTTACAACACCAAAATCATGTTCAATGGCAGCCATACACAAAATTTTTAGAAGAATTTGACACTAACCTTGACTTAGGCAATTTCCAAAGCTTCACAACTTCACTTTCTTCCTTTCTTTTTGCTGTCCAAAGCTTGTTCTAGGTGTAAGGATGAGTTTTTGTGAAGGGAGACTAGGGTTTTGAGGTGGTTTGGAGGGTGATTTCAAGCTCACTTTAAGCTTTCATGGTGGTTGGGGTGGGAAGGGTGACGCCTGGTTTTTCTTAAGGAAGAAAGAAGATGGCTTTTGTTTATTTTTTACCTCCTTTTACCTCTTTTTATTTGTTTTAAGTGGCTTGGTTAAATGTGATTGGTAGAGAAGGGTTTAATGACATCATATGATGTCAAAATTGGCATATTCTTTCATTTTTTTTTCCTTTCTTCTCTACTCATTTTCAATTTAATTTTTAACAATATTTATTCATATTTTATGTCATAATAATTATTTACTTAACTGGACAAGTCGGCCAAAAATCATCTCTGAAGACGAAATGACCAAAATGCCCTCCGTTTGGCTTATTGAGCCAAAATTGTCTGTACCGATTGAAAAATTTTTCTAAGCATTTCCTTGGCATTCTAATGCCATAGAAACCTCAATGACCCTTCTCTGGAGAAACCTCAATGACCCTTCTCTGGAGTCTCAACAATTATTTTATAAATTTTTCCTCGGGTCTAGGGTTCCTAGTTGCGAGAACCGCAACTTCCCACTAGGTTACCCATCGCTAGGGTACCGGCTTATTTAACTTGATTGTATTTTATTTCTAAAATTTTTCCTAAATTTTTCTTATTAATATTTGAGTTAATTATGGTTCCTCACTTTAGTTTAAATATTTTTTCGGATGTTCTAACTGTCCGGACTGACACCGATCACCGAAACAGTAGAATATACGGAATTTCTACAGGGAGGGTGTTACAGTTTCAGTGACTAAGGTCGATTCGGACAGCTAGAATGTATGGAACCACACTTAAACTAGAGTAAGGAGTCATAATTAAATTAAATAAAGATCAACTAAGGTTGAAAAATATAAAAGAAGTGGAGTATAAATAGGTAATCGGTGACCTCACTGGAAAAGGACAGTGAGTTTAGTGCTACTTTAAATTCATGTAGAATCCTATAAGACCCTTAATGAAGACTCAATTGAGGAAATTTCTATGTATTAATAAGGTAAAGAAATGAAAAGAAATAAGCACAAATAAGGACTTATCGAGTATTATGGAAAAGACGGACATAAACCCAGTAAGAGCAAATTTTGGTTAATTAAATTTAAAGGTCCAATATTGACAAAAAAAATAAGAGTTATTAAATTAATGGAGCTAAATTAATTTAATTAATTAAGATTAGGAAAATTAAATATAATTATTAATAAAGTCATTAATAAAGTCAAAAATATAATGATTATGAATTTCAAGTTAATTACAAAATTGTCATTGTATAATTAAATAATATAAATACCAATAATTGAGTTGAAAATTGCATCTTCTTCATCTTCATCTTCCCGTCCACCTTGCTCTCTCTCTCTCTTCCTCATACATTTTCCTCCACAAAACCAAGCTTTGAAACCTTGATTTCCATCCATAATTTCTTTAGGAATTCTATAGCAAACCCTAAACTAAAGCCTAACTTAAAGAAAACTTCTAAGAAACCACAAGAATTTAGAAGTTAGAAGGAAAAGAATTTCAGCCAAGGAGGGTTCACTAAGGGAGTAGACTTTGGTTGAATTAAAGCTTGATTGAAGGTTGTTTGAAGCTAAGGAACAAGGTTAGTGCTATGAACTCTTGCAAAATTTAAAGTTTGGCAATTAGTTAGGGTTTTGGTATAAATTAGGTTTTTCTTTGCTTAGCTCCTATTTGATACAATTGAACACATATTAAGACTCTTGAATGTATGAATATTGGGAAAATATTGAGGAATTGATAGAATTGTGGACTGATTGTAGAGGTGTGTGTGAAACTTGATTCTGGACAGCTTGAGTCCAGTGTGTTCAATTGACTATAAGTTGAGCTACACAACTCCAGTTGAAGTGAACTCTAAACCAAATTAATGTTAAGACACAAAGCTACAACTTTTATGTTTTGGCCCAGGCCAGAATCCTAGGGCAAATGGGACGAATTGCTAGGACAAATGCTAAACACTGAAACTGGAATTTTTTGAGATTCTAGCAAATTGCCATTTGACCCCCGTGTAGTAATCAGAGCATAACTTCATTGTACAAATCCAATTGAGATGATTCAAAATGATTTGAAAACTCTACAACTTTGTTTCAAAGACCTTGCTCAAAGTCTGAGTGTAAGATACCTGAATATTAAGTACAAATTGACTAGAAAACCTAAAACCCTGAAATCTGTAGGGTACTACACCCGTGAACCAGGATTGATCTTTTAGTCATAAATCACTCTACAAAACACCACATTGAGTGATTCTTGAACCTATGAAACCCTGAGATACAGGGAAACAATTCATATGAAGAACATGAAGTCAAATTATAACTGTAACCTGTCCAAAATGGCTTGACAAATTAGTTTCAGAAACCTACCCTATTCTAGACTGACTTGAAACTAGAATTGGTCAGTGGACCAGTTTTGATAAAATAGCCATAACTTGAGCTACACAAATACAAATTGAGTGATTTCAAGGCCAATTTAAACATAAGACATAAACCTACAACTTTCATGAAGAAAGTATGGCCAAATTAATTCTACATCTTGGCCAACTCTATGAGGAAAATTAGAGTAGAAATTCTCAAATTCATGAAATAGTCACAAAATGACTTAAATTATAATTTGTATATAATACCAATGGTTGGATGAACATATATACCATGTAAATATGTGATTGGTACTTATGTTCCCTGTAACACTCCTATTTGCATAGCCTGGTATATATTACTGTTCCAGTGATCGGTATCAGTCCGGACAATTAAGGGGATTAGAACCACATTTAAGACATTTAGATAAGCCCTGAATGCAAATAAATAGTTACTACCTGATAGGTAAGTATAAATAAGAAAAACATAATTAAAAGGTTAAATGAGCCGGGAGTCACAGCGATGGGTGACCTTCCCGGGAAGGGACTGCGAGGGCCATCGTAACCCGAATTCTGAACCGAAAAATGTGACACCACGGTCCTGAGGACTATTGTGAACACAGTGGAAAAGAGAAAATCATAGAAAAGAATTGTTAAGTAAGTCAAATAATTAAGTCAGGGATCCAGAAGAAATATCGAATAACTTGCAAATCAGATTGAATCAGAAAGGGGCAATTTGGTCAATTCACCCTTAGAGCTGACTCCTGACCTAACTGTCCAATAAAATCAGAGAAATGAAAATTTCAGAGCTGAGAAATTAATTAAAGAACCAAGAAAAAATAAATGGAAAAGAAAAAGAAAAGAAAAGCCTTTAATGACATCATGCCTACCTCATATTATGACATCATAAGTCCAATTTAATTTTTCCTACACATTTTGACCAAGTCAAGATCTATTATTAAAGATAAAATATGAAAATGAAAAAAAAAATAAAAGTCAAATTTATCTTCTTCCCATTTTGGTTGCCGTCTCTCTCTCCCAAATTCTCTCTCAAACCTCCATTGTCATCCTAAACTCCAAGCTTGAAATTGTTTCCTCTCTCCATAAATCTTTCCCTAAACTAGTAGAAAACCTTAATTTAAGTCATTATTTGGAGAGTGGACAAAAGAAAGACAAGAAAGAGAAGAAAGGAAGAAAGAATTTCAAGCCTTGAAAAGCATCACATAAGGTTAGTGAGGTTCTTCCCATACCTCTCTTTACATGAATGCTTAAGCACTTTAAATAAGTTAGAAATTGTGTCAAATAAGATAAACATGGCATGTTAGGGAACTAGGGTAAATTCAGCAGCCATGGGATTTGAGTGGGGATGATATATTTAGTTTAATAGTTGATGTATATAAGTGCAATGGAGATAGTAAGTGTGATTGGAATACCTTAATTTTATTAATTGTGTTCATGGTGAAATTAGGGTTCTTAACTTCTTGAAAAATTGGAAAATTTTGGGGAAATGATCAATTGAAGCAATTGACCCTAATTGAGGTGAGAAATGGTCAATTGGGACCATTTGTGATGTGTTTGAATTGGTAGAATAAGATTACAATTTAGATTGGTTAGGGTCACTATTTTGGCAGTTTGACCTAGGTCCTTTTCAAGGATCAAAACTGAAAATTTACCAACCTAATTGGTGTGAAACCAATTGAAAATGAAAATAGACATATAATAGCACATTTTTTTTATTTTGGAATCATACTCAGAAAATGACCATAACATAGTGAACAATTAGGTCAAACCTGGGTGTAGTGCACTGCCACTGTACCAAAATGACCAAATGAACAGTCTGTTCATTTGGCCATAACTTGGGCTATACAGGTCCAAATGACCTGATTTTTATGGCATTGGAAAGGTATGATATAGCACTACAACTTTCATGAAGAACACTAAACCAAATTCTATTCATAACCCAGTTATTTTGCCACCCAAAGTTAGTAGTTTAAAATTGCGGGAACTAAATTAGGTGCCTAGAAATCTGGGTTAAACTAATCCAGCCAGCCATGTTCAAATGGCCATATCTTGGGTTACAAAACTCCAAATGGAGTGATTCAAAAAGAGAAGTAAAGTTAAGACAATAAGGAACAAGTTTTATGAAGAATATTTTGCCAAATTCTCACAGCAACATGACCAATAGAACAGTACAAAACAAGACATTAAATTTAGAAATTTTGAAATTATACCTAAAAGACCTAAAATTTGAAGAAACAATCAAAACCAACAAATTTGGCTCTCAAAATGTGGTATATGGGAATAATTGGATTTTCCATACCTTTTAAGCATAAGAAAGTTATCATATTGACATGAATAGTAACCCCGAAATGAAAATTTCCAAGAACATTAGTTCAAGTATATTGGGGCTAGAATTAAGTATATATGAATTAATTATTGGATTTATTATGAGATAAGATACTAAAACACTATAAATTGCGTGTTTCAACTGAAAAAGACCTAGAAAATGATAGGGCAAACTGAGTCAAGGCCTAGAGGCGACTCACATCAAGTATGTGCACAATAACTTTTCACTTTCGATTTGCTATTAGAAAATTTATTTAAATATATTTTGGAGCAATTTATGCTAAACAATGCTTTGAGAAATATTGTGTAGCCTACTTTGTAAATGGAAATTTGAAATGAAAATTGATTAATGTTTTGCATGAAATATTGAATAATATGATTTTGAAATTATTTTTTGATTCACACTTGGCATGGCAGTCCCTTACTATGTTTCTCCTCCACTTGTGGGGTTGAGTTTGATATTTGATCATTTTCCTTCCTCTCTGGCTTGCCAGTCTGAGGTGAGTTTGGATGAGTACTCATTAGTTAGCTAGCCACCTCCCTCATTAATTTTGATTAGTGGGGTGAGTTTGCCTTGTCGTGGTGTACAACACGGCATGTTTGGAAATTTTTTGTCATGACCTAAGTTGTGTTATTGATTGACAACACTGTGTTTATTAAATTGTTTGACCAAATTTGTGTTATATTAAGTTTTGAAAATTGTGATTTATTATAAATGTGATTTGAAAAATTGTGAGATTTTTGAATTATGAATTATTCATAAATATTTTATATTATGCATTTTACATTTTATTGTGCACCACTGAGTATTTTTATACTCAGCGATAGTTTCTTTTGCTATCGCAGATATAGGCAAGGAAAAAGCAGTAGAGTGAGTTGCTAATTTTGGGGACTACTCAATACTTTTGTACGGATATTTAATTATACCCTTATAATTAGTTGATGTAAATAATTTTGTAATCATATGTACTTTTGTAACTGAGTAGTTGTACAGTCATATGTAATAATATGGTCTTTTGGCTTTTTATGTCTATGAACTAACTTGTGAATGAAATTAAATATTTTGAATGCAATGGGAATGAATTTATTTAGCTGTTTTGAAAATGTTATGAACTGTGGAGTTTGGATGGATTGTATTGATTGAGTGATTTGGTGGTTGAGATTTGGTGAAGTGCATTATTGGAAATGTTTTTCTACAGGTAAAAATTTTTTATTTTTGCAAATATTGCCAGCACTCTGCTGAAATTTTTACAAAAACTACGGAAAATAGAATTTATCAAACATTTTACTTAGGTTTTAAACTTCAGTTAAAAGTTTTTAATTCCTACAAAAAATGCTCACCACTTTCAAAAAAGTAAGAAAATTATTTTAAAATTCCTTATAGTGTATTTAATGGATTATCGATAGATGGAGTCGGTAATTCATTAGGTATACTACGTGATCATGTTATGCCTTACCGAGGGTTAAGGTGTGACATTCCCACTATGATTGGAATAATACATATGATGAGATAATATAAACATTGAATAACTAAAGATGTTAAATTGCCCATGTATACCTAGACATTTGCTTATGGGTTAGATAGATTGGCATGCTAAGAAGGGACGAGTTTAGCAGCACTGCCTATGGCTTTCAAGCTTGATTATATTGCATACCGAGTAGACATTCATATGTCCGATGGTATGACGACCCGAGGCACCTAGTGTCCAGTGCTAGTTATTATTATTTCACATATTTGATTATTTTGGCTCTTATGCCATTATATTACATACCGGGTAAACACTATGTGATCGATGGTATGACGGCTCGAGGTACTGAGTACCCAGTGCTAGTAAAACCCGCGTATCCAGTCCAGTCAATTCTATTATAGGTTGCTTGGGTATTGAAATGAGTTAAAAAGGTTGAATATTAAATAAATGAATAGGAAAAGATCCCAATGAAACAATTGCTTGCAAAGATCAACAAAATGTGAAATGACTCATAATTAATTAGAAATACATTAAGCTTATGTTACTACAAACATGAAATATTTACTCTTATTTGTATAGTATATTTTCATTATATTATTGTACCACTAAGCAGAAATGCTTAGCGCGATGGTTTCTTCTCGCGCAGGTCCAGACGATAAAGCCCAGTAAAGATTGGACAAGGATTGTTGGGGACTAATCTGTAGTAGAGTCATTGTCACCTCCACTCATTATTTTGGTATAATGCAAGGGCCCTCACATGCATGATTATGTACTTGTAATTACATACATAGTTGTAAATTAAATTTTGAGTTGTAAATAAATATGTATTTTTGTAAATGAATTAAATGAATGTTTAATGATATGGATTGTGATGAAAATGGATATGGATGAATAAGAGATTATGAATTGAAATTATAGAAAATGTTATGTTGAATTTTTAACATGTGAATATTTTAACAGGTTAAATATCAAAAAAATAGGAGAAACTCTGGCAGTTTCTCCGCTTAAAAATAATCTGATTTAAATAAATGTGAACTTAAAGTGGAAAATGAATGGAATAAGTTAAGAAGGTGCTCCGGCACAAAATGTGGTATTCCTTACTCGACTATACAATAGATCAGGTAAGGGGGTGTTACAGTCTTTACAACATTGGGGCAGTTTTTCAAACTTCCAAGGTAGATTAAGGTGGTTTATAGCAGTGGTCTTAAGTGCCTTTATTCTATCCTTACTCACCAAATTTAAAATGATTGAGGCACTCTCCCATCATTTTTTGCGGTAGTTTAAATCGCTAAACCACCCTTATGTATTGACAATTGAGTAGGGTGATTTTGTGAGTTGCTATAATTTCATCACTCGCCAATTTCATGCGCTATTAGGGCACTCTCCCGCCTTGGCTAAGGACATGAAAAATCGGCCCTAGAATTTTTAATTGAAAAATAAATTATTAATTGCCAATTGTAAAGCAATTGTATTTAAGTTGCAATTAAATTATTTTTATAGAAATTGATGTAGCAATTTCTTTATTGCTAAAATTAATTGAAACTTACTAAAAAAAAAGACTACATTGAATAAATTAATCATTTTTAAATATGTAAATTGATTATTATTTCAACACACCTTATTTCATCAGACCCAAGTTGTGATACAATTCTAAATGTAGCTAATGTTATACATTTGCTATGACACATAACAACTATGAGATTTGAAACTTTTTATGTTTTGGACTTGCCAATCAACTAAGCCTTATTTTGTCCAACTAAGCCTTGTTTTGTTCAACAAAGCTTGTCCTTTTAACATATCCTATAACATCCTCACTTTAGGTAGTTTCATACATTATATTGTTCCGGCGACTAAAGTCTGTTCGGATGGCTAGAATGTTTAGAAACACACTCAAATTAGAGTGAGGAGTTATAATTTAATTAAATAAAGATCAAATAAGGTTAAAGAAGAGTAAAAGAAGTGGAGTATAAATTGGTTAAATGAGCACAAGTTCCCAACAATGAGTGACCTCATCGGGAAGTGACTGTAAGTTTAGTTGCTACTCCAAATTCAGGTAGAATCTTGTGAGACTTTTATTTAAGACTTAATGGAGATATTATTATGAATTAATAAGTCAAGAAAATGAAAAAAAATAAGCACAAATAAGCAGATTATAAGCTAAAGTGGAAAAGGAAGATAAGGACTTTTTGGGTATTATGAAAAAGACGGACAGAAGTCCGGTAAGAGAAAATTTTGGTCAATCAAATTTAAGAGTTTAAAATTGACTAAAAGTGAGATAAATTAAGATCATGAGATTAGATTAACTAAATTAATCAAGATTAGTAAAAGCAAACATAATTAACCAAAAAGTCAAATTAAATGATTTGAAATTTCAACTAAATTACAATTTTGCCATTTCTCCTTAATTACGAAATTGCCATTATCCAATAAATAATCATAAATATCTATATATAAAAATAGATAAGCTTATTTCTTCCAAAGGTGCCGTCCTGTCACACCTTACCCCTTCGTAAGGCACAATATGATCCCATAGTATACCTAATGAATTACCGAACTTCGCCCATCAATAACTCATTAAATACACTACAAGGGATTTTAAACAAATTCAATTCATTTTAAAGTGAAAAGTGATGTTAAAATATTATTAAAAAGCTTTTAGTTGGAGTTTATGTCATAAGTAAATATTTTGGTAAATTTGATTTTTTGCAAATTTTATAAAAATTTCGATAGAGTATCCGCTGTATTTTGAGAAACAGTTCTTCAAAACCTGAAAAGAAAGCACTTTGAATACTAATTTTTCAATCTCAACTTCAATACTCCCCAATTCAAAACAATCTCAATACATTTTCAATATCCATCAATTTTCAATTCAACAAAATTTAAAATAAACATCAATTTTATTTAATGTATCCAATATAAACACAAAAGTCTTAATTTTACAGAAAAGATAACAAAAATAATATCGTTATAAATTATACTGTACAACTGTTCAACTAGTACAAAAGATATATATGAATAAAAATATTTACATCACATCAAATGATAAGGGTATAACTAATATACTCGTATAAAAATCCTCAAACGATGCTCTCCTATCACTGTAGCAGCTCACTCTGCTGCTTTGTCCTTTCCTCTATCTACGACAGCAATAAAAAGCTATCGCTGAGCAAACACTCAGTAGTGCACAATAAAATTTTAAAATAGCTGAACATAAAGAGCATACATCAATAAACGCATTTTTAAATCCTTTCACAATCACATTTTATGAAATTGATACCAACTTTTATAATACTATTTTATCAAAATAATTTATAAATCATAGTGAGCCAATTAATACACAACTTAGGTCATGACACAAAATTTTCAATCAATCCCGTGTTATATACCACGACAAAGCAATCTCAACCCCACTAATCGAAATCAATGAGGGAGGTGGCTAGTTAGCTGTATGAGTACTCATCCAATCTCAACCTCAAACTGGCAAGCCAGAGAGGGAGGAACATAGTCTATCTCAACCCCATAAATGGAGGAGGAATATAGTGATATTGCCATGCTAAGTGTGAAGCCAAAACTAAATTCAAAATCATAGTGTTTAAACATTTCATACAAATCACTAATAAACTTTTATTTCAAATTTCCATTTAGAAAATAGGTAACAATATTTTTCAAGCATTAATAAGCACAAATTGTTTCCACAACGTATTCAAGTGAATTTTCCAGTAATAAATAAGAAGTGAAAAATTATTGTGCACAAATCTCGTATATGAGCTTTTCCTTACTTCACTCCCGTCAAGTCCCTTTCTCGGAAGGCCTTTTCTCCACTGAAACACAAAATTAAGGTGTTTCAATATTTATCCAAATTATGTCTAATCATAATTCTAGTAATTTGTTTGCCGGTTTTGCAACCACCGCAAGTGCACAGATCGCTAACAAGTAATAAAGTGATGAGTAGAGTATCATTCTCATGAGGACCGTGTTGAGTACCAAACTACAGTGGTTTTAATTATCTAGACGATCAAATTGTAGAGAATTAATAATTATATCTAAATTAAAAGAAATAAAATCTAAATAATTAACTAAGGTAAAATACCAATGGATGTGAACATTCTAGAGCTAGGGGTTCACACTTCAATCAATTATAGAATCAATCTAATTCATTCAATAATTGGGAGATTATTACTTTGATGGAAATTAATCCTAAGTTATCTTAAGTCCTCTCTCAAGGCACTCAAGGTGTATTTTAATTAACCTAAATCCTATTTTCGTGGTGATTAAATTAATTAAAACCCATTAAGATCTTTGATTAATTTTGGAACTCCACAAAGGTTATCAGCCTATCTCTAGGTCAGATTTCCTAGGTTCAAAATATCGATTTTCTAATATTAATCTTCACCTTTCAGTCATTCAATTAATATCTGTAATCAATACTAAGTGGGTACCAACACATAGCATGCATTAAGATTACAAGAGATTGAATCAAAGAATAAAATACCCAATGTATTAAATAAAATAAAATCAGATCCATAATGAAATTGAGTGCTACACCCTAACCCTAGAATAAAGAACCTACTCATAGTGAGTTTTACAATCAAGTTTATAAAAAGATAAAGAGAAGACATGAGAAGAAAATAGAGTGAAAGACTCCAGAAGGAGAGTTGCAGCCTTGGACTTTTGGAACTTCAGCTGAAAATCCCTTTTAGCAATCTTACAGATCTTGTTTTTCCCTTGCCTCCCTTGAGGTTGATGTGCCTCCTTGAATGTAAATCGCCTCTTGAATGTTAATTTTCCTCTTTGGATGTAAATTCTCTCCCTTCCCTCAATTCCTGACTTGTTCTATTATATCTGGTATAAAAACCCTAATTTCAGAGTCCTAGAAGAATTGGAAGTCCATCCGAGTTGAGTTGGAGCGAAAAAAAGTCGCATCAGAATTGCTGTCAGGGGACTTTACATGGGCTGTGTAGTAACACACGCCTCGTGTAAATTTCTGCCACTTCATTTTTCACGTTTTCTTCAGTCCAGAGAGTTATACGGGGTCCAGGAAGTTACACGGGGTGGGTTACACGACTAGTGTAATGTTTTTGGCACTGTATTCTTCATGTTTTGACCTCCAAATCTCTTCCAAACTCGTCCTTGATTCTAGAATCACATAAAAACACCTGATAAAATATAAAAATCAATGAATTGAGATGGATTAACGTGTTTTCTAAAATAATAATGAAAATATTTAAAAATAAACATAAAATGATACTAAATGCTAACAAAATGCAATGTATATTAACCTTAAATGTCTACATAATTTGATGCAATCATAATTGCAATTTACATTTTGAAGTGAATTATTAGGTCTTATAAGTAGAGCTCTTTATATTCTTAGTTATGGAGGTTACTATTAATTTAACAAATTGGGTAAAATATTGACTTTTTCATACTTAATAGGTATTGTAATTTTAATTGCACCCACATACCACATTTTGGGCTACAATTGTGTTGGCATTGATTGCCAATTGAAATTCCAAACTCCCTAAGTGAAATTCCAAAATTTTAGTTTTGGGTCACTTAGCTCTACTATTCCATTGGACCTTCTACAGTGGAAATTTGGCCAACTTTCCTTCATCAAAGTTGTTCTTTAATGTGTCTAGTTTAATTCGCTTTTTGAATGACTCCATTTGGAGTTTTTTAGCTTAAGTTATGGCCATTTAACCATAACTGGCCGGATTGGTCAATTCCAGAATTTTGGGCAATTTTAGGTTCTAGCAGATTTGGTGACCCAACTTTGGTTGGCAATTTGATTTGTTTATGGTCAGAATTTGAGATAGTGTTCTTCATGAAAGTTGTTGTACTATGTCCTAACTTTCCAATGGTTCAAAAGTAAGGTCATTTGGACCTTTCTACACAAAGTTATGACTATTTGAACATATACTGTTCATATGGTCAGTTTTGCCCAATAACAGGGTACCAAATCCAGATTTAACCAAATATTACACTAACTTGTGGTCGGTTTTAGGGCAAGGTTTCTACATGAAAATTGTTACTTGGGTCTTAATTTTCATCTCCAATTGGCTTTACACTAATTGGAGCAACAAAATTTAACGTATGGCTGCCTAAGTGGATAGGGGTCAATCTGTCCAGAATGCAACAACACCACACTCATTCCCATTTCAATTCCATGCATTCAATTGCACTTATACATACCCCAATTGACCAATTTAAGCATTAATAATACCAATTGGTCACTAATTCTCAACAATCCCTAAATGCTACTAAAACCCTAATTCATTAAGAACCCTAATTCTCTAATTATCACAATTCATGAATTTTAAGTGTGCAAATCACATCTATCTACTTAATTGAGTTCACATACACATTTAATTCCATAAAATTTCATCAAAGCCAACTTCTTCCTAGGTTAGCCAAATTCATGGGATTCCATACATGCATGATTTTTTTTTTTTTAATATTTCTTTACATAAGTTTATCAATTTCAATCTAGTGTCATGCATGGATACTTAATCAAGTGGAGAGAGTTAACTTACCTATGTAAACCTTTTCAATCTTTTTAATTTCTTCAATATTTTCCACTCTTCTTGCTCTCAATCTTCTTTTCAAGACTCAAAACCAAGTTTTAATTAAGGGGACTAGGAAATTTATGGCCTAATTTGATGGTTATTCAAGCTCAAAATGAGTTTTAATGGTGGAAGTGAGAGTGAGAGGAAGGGAGAGAGGTGGGCGGCAATGAAGGTGGTGGAAGAAGACTTTTTATTTTCTTTTTAATTTCCATTTACTCTTATTTCTACTTATCCCAATTATTTTAATTAAATTAAAATATTTATGATGTCATGCTTACATCACCATGATGATGTCATAATTCAATTCATTTTTTTTATTTCCTTTCCTTTTCCCTTCATACACCTCTCCTCTTTTAATCTACTTTTCAAACTATTAATTTCTTATATTTTATTGGATATTTAGGCCAAGGGTCACCTCTAAGGGTGAATAGACCAAATTGTCTCTTACCGATCTGATCCGTTTTACCAATAATGCTAGATTGCTTCCTGAACCCTAATCTAATTATTTGAACTTGTTCTCAATTCTTTTCTATGGTTTTTACATTTTCATTAACTTCGCAATTATCTCTAGGCTTGGGTTGTCACAGTGTCCCATACGAAATTTGGGTAGCAACTGAGATTACAGTCACTTCTCGATACGGTCACCCATCGCTGTGACACCCATTATGCTTTGTTTTCTTTATTTCCATTTCACCTTCATTTAATTTCTATTAATTTTTATTTATGGCTTTTCTAGGTGTTACCAATATAGTCTAGACATTTTAACTGTCCGGGCAAACACTAGTTACCGAAACAGTAGAATGGATAAACTGCTTAGTATAGGGGTGTTACACATCCACCATGAGCCTTTTCTCTCTCTCATTTTCTTTCTCACTTTCACCATTGTTACGCACCACCAAGCTTTGAAACCCTAATTTCTTCCATAATTTCTTTAGGAAATTAAAAGAAAACACTAATTGAGGCTTGATTTGAAGAAAGCTCACAAGAAACTCAAGAAAGTTGGAGGATTTGGTAAAGTGAAATTCTACTTTATCACACTTTACCCCTCCGTAAGACATAATATGATCCCATAGTATACTTAATAAATTACAAAACTTTGCCTACTAATAATCTATTAGATATACTATAAGAGATTTTGACAAAACAATTCATTTTTAAATTTAGCATGGTGATAAAAATTTAATTGAAGTGTTTTCAATTTAAGTATATGTCATAAAACTTATTGAGAAATAATTAGGCATTTTTAGAATTTTATGGAAAATCCACGTGGTTACGGCTAAAATTATATAAAAATAGTTCTTCAAAAATGTTAAAAAATAATTTATAAAAATATATCATACCTAATCGGAACTAAATCAACTCAAATCATCTCATTCCATTCTCAACAAATTTCATCTTAGGAAAATAATTCATCATTTACAGGATTCAAAAAGAAATTTAAATATTTGCATTCTTTGAAGTAACAAAATTAATATTACAAAAATTTACATGTAAATAAAATCTCAAGTTAATTATACAATAATTGCAATCCCAAAATTTTATTACAATTTTTTTTTTTGTACAACTGCTCGAATGTAATTACATATAAATAGCTACTTGATTACATCAAAATCTAATGTACAAGGGTATACCTATGATATACCCGAAGATAATCCCGACACAACTTCAAGTCACAACTTCAAGTAATCTCACTCAGCTGCTCTATCATTTCTTTCACCTACGACACCATACAAAGCTATCGCTGAGTGGTGAACTCAGTGGTGCACAACTAATAATTTAAAATTCAATGTAAAGCATAATTTATCAAAACATATCAAATCACAAAGATAATCCAATATTTATCAATTAAAACAAATCATTTGTTTTAATTATATTTTATTTAAATCATCCTATTTCCATGAAATCATCATAATAAGTTACAATCATTGATAAAATATTTATCAAATAATCACAGTCTAAGGGTATTGCCAATAATTCACATAGTTAGACCCATGACACAAAATTTTCAATAGATGCCGTGTTGTACACTATGACATAGCAAAGCAAACTCTCCCTAATAACCGAAGCTAAAGGGAGGCACCAAAGACTAGCTAGTATATATGAGTACTCATCCGAACTCTACCTCAACTGGCAAGCCAGAGAGGGAGGAAACTCAACCCTAACAAAATATCAATAGACCTTTTCTATTACACATAAATATATTATGTAAACGGAAAAGTGGAAATGCCTTTTATTAATAAAAATATGTACAAGATACATACTAAATGATATGCTCTAGGGCATACTACTAACAACACTGAGATTGTATATAGACTACCAGCAATTGAATAAAGTGATAGTGAAGAATAAGTATCCTTTGCCCAGAATAGATGATCTGTTTGATCAGTTGAAGGGAGCAGGTATTTTCTCTAAAATTGATCTCAGATCGGGGTATCATCAGCTAAGGGTAAAGGAGGCAGATGTGCCTAAGACTACTTTTAGAAACCGGTATAGACATTATGAGTTTCTGGTGATGACATTCGGGTTGACAAATGCACTAACAGCATTCATAAACCTTATGAACCGTATCTTTCATCCTTATTTGGATATGTTTGTAGTGGTTTTCATTGATGATATACTGATGTATTCTAATTGAAATGAGCATGAGGGGCATTTGAGGATTGTATTGCAGACTTTGAGAGAGAAGAAGTTGTATGCTAAGTTGTCTAAGTGTGAATTTTGGTTAAATGAGATTTCTTTCCTTGGACATGTAGTATCTGTTGATGGGATTAGAGTGGATCCCAAGAAGATAGAAGCTACAGTGGAATGGAAGCCACCTAAGAATGTGACAAAAATTAGAAGTTTCTTGGGGTTGGCTGGTTATTACAGGAGATTTGTAAAAGGGTTTTCCATTATAACATCTCCCTTGACTAAATTGTTGCATAAGAATGTTAAGTTGAATGGAATGATAAATGTCAAGTCAACTTTGAGAAGTTGGAAGCAATACTTATAGAGGCACCTATTCTTATGCAACCATTGTCAGGAAGAGACTTTGTGATCTATAATGATGCCTCTTAAAACTGGTTAGGATGTGTATTAATGCAAGAAAGGAAAGTAGTTGCTTATGTTTCTGGGCAACTTAAGCCATATGAGAAGAACTATCCCACACATGATTTAGAATTAGCAGTTATTGTGTTACATTAAAAATATGGAGGCATTATTTGTATAGTGAGAAGTGTCATATATACAGAGATCATAAGAGTCTTAAGTACTTACCAACTCAGAAGGAGCTTAATCTAAAACAGAGGAGATGGATAGAATTTCTGAAGGATTATGACTATATCATTGATTACCACCCCGAAAAGATAAATATAAAAGTAGATGCTCTGGGCAGAAAGTCCATAGCAGTTTGAAGATCATTAAATGCTCGCTTGTCTTTAGTACAAGATGGAGCTATTATAGCTAAATTGCAAGCAAAGCCCAATCTTCTATAGAGGGTGCAAGAAGGGTAGAAGTTAGATGAGAAGATAATGACAATTATGAGCTGAATCAAAGAGGGGAAGGAAAATGAATGTGAGACACAGTTAATTGCATTATAAAGGAAGACTATGTGTACTTAATAATGAGGAAATTTAAAAAAGTATTTTTAAGGAAGCTTTGGGCACTTAATTATATTTCAGTACTACTTTTCACCCTCAAATGGATGGTCAGTCAGAAAAAATGATTTAGGTACTTAAGGATATGTTTAGAAGTTGTATCATAGATTTTGGAGGGAGTTAAGATAGATACTTCCCATTGATGGAATTTGCATATAGCAATAGTTACCAAATAAGCATAAAGGTATCACTATATAAGGCTTTATGTGGAAGAAGATGCTTAGATTTGGGAAGAATGGTAAGTTAAGCCTTAGATTTATTGAGCTATATAAAATCATTGGACATGTGAGTCCAGTAGCCTATAGGCTAGCCTTACCACCAGAGCTAAACAAAATTCATAGTGTATTTCATGTTTCGATGTTAAGGAGATACAGATTAGATCCCTCACATATATTATCAGCAGAGACTATTAATGTACAACCTAATTTGATGTATGAGGAGGAATCAGTAAAGATCCTATTATGAGAAATCAAAGAGCCAAAGGACAAAAAAATTTCATTGGTGAAAGTACTATGGAGAAACCACAAAGCAGAGGAAGCGATGAGGAAAAGCGAAGAAATTATAAGGCAACAACATCCTCAGTTATTTAAATTAGGTAAATTTTGAGGACGAAATTTCTTTTAAAAGAGAAGAATTGTAACATCATCACTTTAGGTAGTTTCGTACATTCTACTGTTCCGATGACTAAAGTCTGTTTGGACAGCTAGAATATTTGGAACCACACTCAAATTAGAGTGAGGAGTCATAATTTAATTAAATAAAGATCAAGTAAGGTTGAAGAAGAATAAAAGAAGTGGAGTACAAATTGGTTAAATAAGCACAAGTTCCTGACGATGAGTAACCTCACCGGGAAGTGACTGTAAGTTCAGTAGCTACTCCAAATTCATATGGAACCCCATGTGACTTTTATTTAAGACTTAATGGAGATATTATTATGAATTAATAAGTCAAGAAAATGAAAAGAAATAAGTACAAATAAGCAGATTAAAAGCTAAGGTGAAAAAGGAAGAAAAGAACTTATCGGATATTATGGGAAAGACGAACAGAAGCCCGGTAAGAGAAAAATTTGGTCAATCAAATTTAAGAGTTTAAAATTGACCAAAAGTGAGATAAATTAAGATCATGAGGTTAGATTAACTAAATTAATCAAGATTAGTAAAGTAAACATAATTAACCAAAAAGTCAAATTGAATGATTTGAGATTTCAACTAAATTACAATTTTGCCATTCCCCCTTAATTACAAAATTGCCATTATCCAATAAAAAATCATAAATATCTATAAAAAAAAAGATCAGCTTATTTCTTCCAAAGGTGCCGTCCGCCATGAGCCTTTTCTCTCTCTCATTTTCTTTCTTGTCTTCCCCCATTGTTGCTCATCACCAAGCTTTGAAACCCTAATTTCTTCTATAATTTCTTTAGGAAATCAAAAGAAAACACTAAATTGAGGCTTGATTTGAAGAAAGCTCATAAGAAACTCAAGGAATTTGGAGGATTTGGTGAAGTGAAATTCTATCTACTTGAGGTAAGCTAAGTTCTAAGCTTATTTGTTTATGGAATTGATGATATTCAAGTCTAGATGTGGAAACTTCCATGAAATTGATTTGAATCATGGGTGAAATTGTGGTAGGGATTTCGGCCAAGGTGAATTCAAGTTGGAAGACCAAGTTTTGGTTGGTTTGAAAGTTGATTGGGAGTTTATTGAAACTTGTGATTAAGGTTAGTGCTATGATTTTTATTGAATTTCTAAGTTATAGTAATTTGAAATTTGGCTTTCTTGAAATTAGGGTTTTCAATTCTTATACCCTATTTGATGTGTTTATGCCTAAATTAAGACCATTTGGTGTGCAATTATTGTGAAATATTGATGAAATGCCAAAATAATTAAGTGAATATGGAGTGGTGGATTCAGACTGCTCTTGGATAGCCTGAGTCTAGTGAGTTCAAATGCTCATAACTTGAGCTAGACAACTCCAATTGATCTAAAATCAAAGCCAAATGAAAGATAAGACAATGTAATAAATTTTTCGTGAAGACCACTTGACCTGAAATTGACTGGAAGTCACTTGAATTCTAAGTTGAATCCGAAAATGGAAATCTGGAATCCTAGAAAATGACGAAATGAACATTATACACTAAAATGAGTATAAATTACACTAGAAAACTCCAAATGAGGTGATTTTTATTTTGTTATAAAGCTGAGACATAAAAGAATAACTTTCATGCAGAACAAACTATCCAGTTCTTAGTGTAAATTGGTCAAATTCCTAGAGAAATTCTATATTGCTAAAACTGGAATTTCCTGTGATTTCAACAAATTGCCCTGTGACCCCCTTATAGTAAATAGGGCATATGTCCATTGTATAAATCCAATTGAGGTTATTTAAAATGCTCTGGATACCTAAGATATAGGCCTACAACTTTGTTTTAGGGACCCCATCCAAATTCTGGGTGTAGAGTATTAAAATATTAAGTGCAAAATTGAGGTGAAAACCTGGAAACCTAGAATTTACAGGATACTGCATCTGTGAACCAGGGTTGATCATTTAACCATAACTCACTCTAAAAAACCCCAAATTAAGTGATTCTTGAAAACCTTGAGATACAGGGAAACAATTCATATGAAGAACATGAAGTCAAATTATAACTGCAACCTATTCAAAATGGCTTGATAAAATGAGTCCAGAATCTGCCCTATTTTAAAATACCCTACAAACTGGAAATTGGTCATTTGATTAGTTTTGGCAAAATGGCCATAGCTTAAGATACACATGTAGGAGTGGAAGCATGGTGTAACACCCTCCCTGTACCAACTCCGTACATTCTACTGTTCCGGTGACCGGTGTCGGTCCGGACAGCTAGAACGTCCGGAAAAATATTTAAACTAAAGTCAGGAACCATAATTAACTCAAAAATTAATAAGAAAAATTTAGTAAAAATTTTAGAAATAAAATACAACCAAGTAAAACGAGCCGGTGCCCAAGTAATGGGTAACCGGAGGGAAGTTGCGGTTCTCGCAACGAGGAGCCCTAGACCTGGGGGAAAAATTATAAAATAATTTTTGGGACTCCAGAGAAGGGTTATTGACGTTCCTATGGCATTAGAATGCCAAGAAAATACCTAGAAAAATTTTTCAATCGGTACAGACAATTTTGACCCGTTAAGCCAAACGGAGGGCATTTTGGTCATTTCGCCTTCAGAGGTGATTTTTGGCCGACTTGTCCAGTTAAGTAAATAATTAATGTGACATAAAATATGAAGAAATATTACTAGAAATTAAATTGAAATTGAGTAGTGATGAAAAGAAAAGAAAAATCAAGAAAAGCTCATTTATGACATCTTGATGATGTCATTTATAAACTATGACCAATCACAATTAATCTACCATTTGACTAAACTATTAAAAGACATAAAAGAAGACCAAAATAAGAAAGAAATTGCAGCAGCCACCCTCCCCAAAAGACCAGCCGAAACTCACCTCCATAGCCACCTCCATTCAAGCTTTTTCAAGCTTTAGATCTCCATCATTTCCACCATATTTCCCTAACCCCTCTTCATTAAAACTTTACCCCACACCTTAAACAAGCTCTTGGCAGCCAAAAAGAGGAAGGAAATTGAAGTTTGGGGCTTGGAAAAATTCTGCCACTTGAGGTTAGTGCACCTATATCCATTAAATTCTTTATTTTCATGGTTTGGGACTTGAAACTTAGTGAGAATTGTGATTTAAATGAACATAAACCTATGTGTTTGAGCTTGTGAATTTCGGCTGCCCTAGCTATGGAATAGGAGGGAGTGTTTTTATGAGCTTGAAGTGAATTAGAGTTATGTTGGAAGTTTATAAATACAAGAACAATGATTAAAAAGCTAACTAAGACATATTGTATAAAAACATGGATTTGAATTAGGGTTTTGTGAGCAAAATGTAAACTTGGTTTAGAAAATTATTAGAGAGCATTTTAATGGTCAATTAGTGACCATTTTAGGTAATTTGACCAACAAATGGACTGAAGAATGGGATTCCAAAGTGAGGTTGCAGGCTGCCCTAGGACAGCAGTATAGGGACTAAAATTTCAGTCCACTTACACTGCCATAACTTGGGCTGTGTTAGTCCAATTGGTGTTTGGCCAATTGGATATGAAACTAGGCTTATAATGGCACATTTTTGCTGAAGAAACCATGCCCAAAAGACCAAAGCAAGAGGACCAAAACTTGGCCCCAATCCGGATACCCTGCAACTGGTTCTGCAGAATTGACCAAATGAACAGTAACTGTTCATTTGGCCATAACTCACTGTAGATATGGTCAATTGACCTGAAATATTTACAGCAATAAGTTAAGACATAGACAAACAACTTTCATGAAGGAACCTACCCCAAATTATGGCCAGAACCTAACCCAAATGGCAGTGGAAGTTACTGTTCCTATTACTGTAGATATGGTATTTTCTGCAGAATGAGAATCCGGCCAGCTGTGGTTTTTGGACCATATCTGGAGCTACAAAACTCCAAATGGAGTGATTCAAAAAAGGAAATTCAACTAGACAAAATAAAGAACAACTTTCATGTTTTACATTTCTTCAAATTCCCACAGTAACAGTGTCCAATGGAATAGTGAAGTTGACTCACCAAAACTGAAAATTCTGCTTGTGTTGGTTTACACATTGAAATGGTATTAACACTTAATGCCAACAAGTTTTAAACACCAAATGTGGTATGTTGGGAGTGCCAAAGTCAATGTACATATTTTCGATCCAAAAGTCAACATTTTTGTTGACCAATGAGGTGAATAGTAACACCAAAATTTGAAATTCACAAATTGAAGAATTTAAAAGTTTCAAATGCCCTAGTATACCTAATAAGATTGGTTTGGATAGTTTGGCATGCCAATAGGGTTCAGTTAGCAGTACTGCACATGGCAATATGCCATTCTGTGATTTTATGGCTTTTAGCCATTCTGACTTTGTATTGAGCTTTGGCCTCATGCCTGATATATTTACAGCTTGTTAGTCGCTCATGCACACCGGAGATGCATATGTGATCGATGGTGTGACGGCCCGAGGTACTTGATACCCAAAGGCGCGCTACTCGTTATCCAGTCCAGTCGTCTAGTGTAGGTTACTTGGGCAACCAAATGAATGAAAGTGAACAAAGTTACTGAATTAATGTATATATATAACCATACTAAACAAATGAATCATACACATTCACTATATATTCGTTTTCTTACTATTTTCTTTTATTATATTATTGCACCACTAAGCATTATTGCTTAGCGCGTTGCTTTTGCCACGCGTAGGTACTGGAGATCCCGATCGTGAGCCCAGTAGACCACAGACTGGGTGAGTCCGTCCTGCAGATTCGCTCGGTGTCCTTGTCACCTCAACTTCTGCAGTGCATTGGTAGGACACTAGGTGTCATTTTGGCATTCTGTAATTAATTTTGATTTTCTCATATGTATTTGGATCTATGTAATGTATTTTGATGTTTATGTAAATAATGAAAGTTATGGTTATAAATGCAAAACTTGAGCATTTATTTATTATTTGTATATGAGGAATGAATGATTGAAAAATGTTGAGAATTTGATAAATGGAGTTGAGATGATGGAATATGAATATAGGAAGTGTTTTTCACAGGTTCCGAAGAACTGGTTTCTCCATTTTTAGCCTGATCACGGATTTTCTATAAATTTTTCGGAACCTCAAATAAATTATAATTTCACTAATGACTTAAATAAAACATATTTCACAAGCTATAATCAAAATTATTGATGAAAATTTATTAAGGTATAATAGAGTGTGCCGGTACACCGTGTGACATAGCTTGCTCGGCTACACTGTAGACGGGTAAGGGGTGTCACACATGGATTAAAGGGCATTAGGAGATTAAATTTCAAAAATTAATCTAGAGTTACATGCCACATGCTTGATGAGTTATGTGCTTAATCAATTTCCAATGCCCAATTGCATACTTAAACACATTTTAGCATACCTTAAACTTTCATTTCCCATCATAGATTGTCAATTAACATTTAATTCAATTAAATCCTAACTAAAAAAGGGATTTTGGGTACTAACCTCCGAGGTGCACAATTGATAAATCACTCTTGCTTTTGATGCCTCTAGGACCCCAATTGTAGTGCCTCTAGCTTGTCCACTACAAGCACACACCAATGGTAGCAATGGCAGCCCTAATTTGACTTCCCAAGCCTATTCAACCACTTGAAATTTGGGGTTTATGCTTTAGTGGGGTTGTATGAATATATCGAAGACTAGAAACACTTTCAAGCAATTTTAATTCAAAAAAGATCAAGGATTTCTTCTTGAATTAGAATGAACAAATGAAGAGAGAGGGGAGAGCCAAGTTGCCATCTGCTTTGAAGAAGAAGAAGAGAATTAATTCTCTTTCTTCCTTTTCCCCTTTTATAGTAAAGTCAAACCTCACTAACTCTTGCTACATGTCACCATAAGATCCCATCTTGCTTTTTGGTTAACTTAATCCCATGGAGCCAAGTGTTAAGCTCCATTTAAATCATGAAAAGTAGTCTTCAATCATAGGAAGACAAGTGGCAAGATCGTATGGTGCCATGTGTCAACATCTCATGATGCAACATGTCACCATATGATTTAATCTTACTTTTATATTTTTAATTTGAGTTCTCAACTCAAAATAATAATTTCTCTTCTTCAAATTAATTTATATCAAACATAAATTAATTGATTAATTAATCTCTATTAATTAATTTCTTACAATTAAATTCATATTTAAATAATTTAAATATAAATTTAATTTATGCTATACATCTAATAACCTAGATTTGGTTTTAAGTCATGCTAGGGACTTTGCAATCTTATTATAAACTAAACCTATTTAATTAACTAATTAAACTCTTTAATTAATTAATTAAATCACATTTTACTTGGTGATTAACTTGTATAGATGTGTGACTTACTAGGCTCATTACTTATTGGCAATGATAAATGATATTATCCCATAATATCATTAGAACTCTTTCTTGCCTTAAATGATTTCTCTAAATCATTTTAGGCACATCATATACCATGGTTGACACCTAGCATAGCATGCCATGGCCACCCAACCAGTAACAAGGAATACTTTAAATGAACTCTTTAATCATATGTTACCATGCACTAGAATCTCTCCGTTATAAAATTCCAATTTTGGCTGGAGTCATGGTTAATGTCAAACTCCATTTGCGATGAACATTATATTCTCTTTTAATTCCAATTCTTGATTAATTAGATTTTCTTATCAGAAACTGTAACACCCTCACTGTAGCAATTACGTACATTCTACTGTTTCGGTGATCGGTGTCGGTCCGGACAGTTAGAACGTCTGGAAAAATAATTAGACTAGAGTGAGGAGTCATAAATAACTCAAATATTAATAAGAAAAATTTAGAAAAAATTTTAGAAATAAAATACAACCAAGTTAAATGAGCCGGTGCCCTAGCGATGGGTAACCCAGAAGGAAGTTGCGGTCTTCGTAACTAGGAGCCCTAGACCCGGGAGAAAATTCATAAAATAATTTTTGAGACTCCAAAAAAGAGTCATTGAGGTTTCTATGGCATTAGAATGCCAAGAAAAGGTTTAGAAAATTTTTTCGATCGGTACAAACAATTTTAGTCTGTTAAGCCAAACGGAGGGCATTTTGGTCATTTTGTCTTCAGAGATGATTTTTGGCCGACTTGTCCAGTTAAGTAAATAATTATTATGATCTAAAATATGAATAAATATTGTTAAAAATTGAATTGAAAATGAGTAGAAAAGAAAAGAAAAGAAAAATGAAAGAAATTGGGAATTATGACATCACATGATGTCATTAACATGCCCCCACCCAATCACAATTTGACAAATTAAATAAAGAGATAAAAAGGAAATAAAGATGAGATAAAAACAAAAGAAATCAGCAGCCTCTTCTTCCATAACAGCCGCACCAAAAGAAAGAGAGAGAGAAAGAAAGAGAGACCTCCATTGATGCACTCACCCAAGCTCCAAAACCTAGCCAATTACACCATAAAACCCCTATATGCCTTCATAAAACTTGGTCCTCACACCTAGAGCAAGCTTTGGACAGCAAAAAGAAAGGAAGAAAGTGAAGTTTTGAAGTCTTAGAAGTGGCTCCATTCAAGGTTAGTGCTAAATCTCTTACTTCTCCCTTTATATTTTTGATTTGAACCTTGAGTTAAGTTAGAAAATGGAGAAAATTTGAAGAAAATATGCATGTTATGAACATTCTAATTTTTGGCAGCCATGGGGGAAGGTTGAGAATTTTTGAATTGATTGAATTAAATTGCTTGGGAATGATGTTTGATAATTATATTAGAGTTAGAAGTTGATTTGTGTATATTAGATAAAGTGATGGATTGTTAGGGTTAGGGTTTTGAGATTTAATTGTGGGTTTAATGCTTAGATGTTTAAATTAAATTCTAATGGTCAATTAGTGACCATTTGATGAATTTTGACCTTAAATTGGAGACCATTGTGGTATTGAAATTGAAAGTGGTATGCTGCGCCCAATGTGCCAGAATACTAGACTTGAGTCCAGTGTATTCCTAGGGTCATAACTTGAGCTATGTTACTCCAATTGGTTCAAGGCCAATTGGACATGAAACTAGACACATAATGGCACAACTTTGGTGAAGAAACCATGCCCAGAAAATCAAACCAAGTTGACCAAAAGTTTGCCCTAATCCGGGTGACCTGCAATCTGCCTGGGCAAAATGACCAAATGAACAGTATTTGGTCATTCGGCCATAACTCAATGTAGAAAGGTCCAATTGACCTGAAATTTTACCAGAAACAAGCTGAGATATAGACCAACAACTTTCATGAAGAAACCTGACCCAAATTATGATCATAACCTAGTCAAATTGCCAACCAAACTTAGGTCACCAAATCTGGCAGAACCAAATTGCCCAGAAAATCTGGGTACAGGTCACTCTGACCAGTTATGGTAAAATGACCATAACTTGAGCTACAAAACTCCAAATGGAGTGATTCAAAAAAGGGAATTAAAGAAGACACAATAAGGAACAACTTTGAAGAAGAAAGGTTAGCCTAGTTTCTACTCTAAAATTGTCCAATGGAACAGTAAACTTAGGTAGTAAAAATTGAAAATTTAGAAATGCATCTAGGGGACTTTAAATTGCAATTGGCAATTAAAACTAGAAAATGTAAAACTCAAAATGTGGGATCTTGGTGTAATTAGAATTAATATATCCACTAAATGTAAAAAATTCAACATTTTGGTTGACTAGTAAGGTGAATAGTAATCAAAATGATTAGTAAATTAAGATGAAGACCTAGAACCAATTCTAAGCTTAAATGCTTAGAATTGTATGACAAATGTGGACTATGCATCCTAGTCAAAATTGTTAAAAAGAAATTAAGGTCATAAATTTGAAATCCATGAAATATTCATGGATTACTTGAAACATGAAAAATAAGTCACCTAATTGATCTGAATAGATAGTTAGGGCTTATATGCCCATCACAAATGGAATTCATAAAATATTAGTAACTCAACTTGAAATATAAAATTTGTAATTACATAAGTAGATTCTTGAATGTATAAATGAGAAAGGAAAAATATTTTGAATACAATGGTACATGTGAACCATTGTTTAGAAGTGTGATCAATATGAATAACATAATGAATGAATAAATGAACCATATTAATGTATGAATGAGACATTAGTTCTCATTATTATAGAGAGGAGAAGTATTTTGAGTACAATGGTATAAAAGGATAATTGATGTGAATTGTGATCATATAAATGATCAAATGAATGTATGAATTATAATTGAAATTTATCATGAAATAATGAAGTCATAAAACACAATATATTAATATTTAATGATATTATGTGCCCCTGTATTGCCTAGACATGTGTGTCAGATTGGATAGTTTGGCATGCCAATAGGGTATTGTTTTAGCAGTACTGCAAAAGGCTTTATGCTTGTATTCATGGCTTTATGCCCGTATTCATGGCTTTATGCCCACATTCATGGCTTTATGCCCGTATTTATGTCTTTTATGCCCGATTATGTATTATCATGGCTTTTTAGCCATACTGACTGCATACGTGGTTGACGTTCCGCGTCCCATGGTATGACGGCCCGAGGCACCGCAGTGTCCAGTGCCAACGACCCGTTATCCAGTTTAGTCAGCCTGTCGTAGGTTACTTGGGCAGTGTAATTTATTGAAATAAATTAATACTATTAGTAATTAAAAATTTTAGAAATCAAATAAATGAGTTAATAAGACTTCAAAAGAATTAATTAAAATTATGAAATGATCCAAACCACATAAAAATTGTTAAGTAAAATGATAAAAGAGTTGCAAAAATAGGTATGACTTAACTAAATATTTTAAATGTACCTTCTATTGCCATATGAATATAAACTGAGTATTTTTATTAATTATGTATATTGTACATTATTTCTGTGAATTTAGGAATTAAACGCTTCCAAAGCGGAACAAATTAGAACAAAAGATAATTAATATTAGACACATTGTATTAAATTAAATTGATTATTAAATATTCAAATTATGCTTCGTTCTTTCTTTATTTGTATATTTTATTTTCTTGTTATATTATTGCACCACTAAGCAGCAATGTTTAGCGCGATGGATTTGTTTCCTCGCGCAGGTAATTTGACTAAGATTTTTGGAGTCCATATCTGCAGAAGTGTTTGAAGTATTCAAGGTTGTCACCTCCTCAGCAATGCATGTAGATAGGAGCCATATAGATTATATTTTATATTTTGTATAAAATGCTTAGATATTGTATTGTAATGTATATTATGAACAGGTAATTAATAGAAATGCGATGTAAATTAATTAATTAGCTTTTTCATATGTAATTAATTTATATATCATATAAATTATGAAATTTTGTAATTATTTTGTAAATTATGTAAATTAAGGAAATTTGAAAATTTTGCTTATGTAATTTGAGAATGTTTACATATGAATTGAGTATGAATGGAAATGTATGGAAATGATTATGAAATTGAAATATATGAATGAGATGTGAATTATGAGATGGTTATGAAAATAATTGATGAGATTTTTATTGTAAAATATTATTGAAATTTTCAAACAGGTGAATAATAAAACACGTCAAACGATAATAAAATAGGGGAAACTCCGCTGGTTTCTCCGTCGAAAAATAATTGATATTAAATAAAATGAATTCAAAATTATTTAGAAAAAATAAAGTAAGATAAGTTAGGGTGCTCCGGCACCGATTGTAGCATGCCTTGCTCGGCTACACTGTAGTCGGGTGTGGGGTGTTACAGAAACTCTTTTCTAACTAAATCTATCTGTCCTGGCCCGGAACTTAAATCATCAAGAATAATTAAATGAACATAGGATCTCATCCCTATTTACTTAGGGTAACGAATTCCATCTTGATCAACACCTATCTCCATATATAACTAGTAGGAGCCAACACATGCCCATATACCCATACACAGTACGAGTATGAAAGCAGTATCAAACTCAAACCACCTATATACAAGGTAACTGTGTTATCTCAGGTCTAAAGATTATATGCACTAATATGATATATGATAATGCATTGACAAGAGTAAACTCCATGTGCTTGTCATAAGCGTCACTGGTTCTGCCTATCATGTTTGTTATGTGACATGAGACTCACCACTCCATCTTATTTATATCTCATATAAATACCTTAGGAACAAACATGATTACAATTTTTCTGGATAAGTCATTTGATTGTGAACCAAGTTATGATATTTTGTACTAGAAATACTGTCACTCATATTCTTAACAACTTAAGAATAGAATTTCTAACAGAATATCAATGGACCTTTTCAATTACACATAAATAAATTATGTAAATGAAAAAGTAAAATTTCCTTTTATTAATAAAATATGTACAAGATACATATAAAATGATATGCTCTAGGGCATACTACTAACAATCTCCCACTAGCACTAGAACTATTTATTACAATATCTTAGACCCATCTTCTCAAGATGTCGGTCTAACTGAGTTTGTGATATAGGCTTTGTGAATGGATCAGCTAGATTTTTGGCTGATGCTATTTTTTGCATGGCTACATCACCTCGCCCAACTATCTCTCTGATAATATGATAGCGCCTTTCTATGTGTTTGGATTTTTGGTGAGATGGGGTTCCTTAGCCTGTATGATCACTCCATTGTTGTTAAAGTAGAGAGGAACTACCGACTCAATGGAAGGAACTATGTAAGTTTTATCTTGAACTTCTTTATCCAAATAGCTTCTTTTGCAGCAATGTACTCAGCCTCTATAGTGGAATCAACAGTTGTACTCTATTTGAAACTCTTCCAACTGACTGCACCTCCATTACAAATAAACACAAAACTAGAGGTAGACTTTCTATCATCGATATTTGATTGAAAATCAGAATTAGTGTAACCATCCAATTATAGGTCGCCACCTCCATAAATCAAGAATAAATCCTTAGTTCTTCTCAAGTACTTAAGGATATTCTTGATAGCTATCCAGTGTTCCAAACCTGGATTGGATTGAAACCTACTAGTTAAACTAACAGAATATGCGATATCTAGCCTAGTACACAATATTGCATATATCAAAATTTCAATGGCCAAGGCATATGGAATCCTGGCCATCTTGTCTCTTTCTTCAGGTGTCTTTGGAGACATTTCCTTAGAAAGATGGATACCATGTCTTACTGGTAACAATCATCTCTTGGAATCAAACATGTTAAACCTCTTTAACACCTTTTCTAAGTATAGACTTTGGGATAAATCAATTATTCTTTTCGCTCTATCTCAATAGATGTGAATTCCAAGAATATAGGTTGCTTCCCCTAAGTCTTTCATGCAAAATATATTTGACAATTATACCTTGACAGTTGTCAACATACCTATGTCATTGCTTATCAACAGAATGTCATCTACATATAAGACAAGGAAAGTGACAGCACTCTCACTAACCTTCTTATATACACATGGTTCATCCACATTTTTAATAAAACCAAATGACTTAATGGCTTCATCAAAATGGATGTTCCAACTCCTCGAAGCTTGTTTCAACCCATAATTGGATCGTTTCAGCTTGCACACCTTGGAACTATCTTGGGATTCAAAACCCCTAGGTTGTTCCATGAAAATATTTTTATAAATGTTTCTATTGAGAAAAGCTGTTTTGACATCCTTCTGCCAAATCTCATAATCATAGTATACAGCTATTGCTAATAAAATCCTAATAGATTTAAGCATGGCAACAGGTGAAAAAGTCTCCTCATAGTCGATTCCTTGCCTTTGGTGAAACCCTTTTGCTACTAGCCTTGCCTTATAGGTCTCTACCTTTCCATTAGAACCAATTTTCTTCTTGAAAACCCATTTATTTCCTATTGGTACGATACCTTCAGGTGAGTTAACAAGATCCCAAACTTGGTTCTTATGCATGGAATCAATTTCGGATTTCATAGCTTCAATCCATTTAGAAGAGTCTATATCTGATATAGCTTCTTCATAGGTAAAAGGATCATCTCCATGCAAACAACTCTTGTTCATCTACATGAAGAAAATCATATCTCTCTGGTGGATGAGATATCCTAGTTGATCTGTGAGGAATTATTGCAGATGTTTCATCAATAGGCATAGGTTGACTAGATGGATCTATATCCATCTGATTTGTTGGTTGGTCAGAATTCTCTAATTCTAACTCTATTTGCCTTCTTTTGCCACCTTCTTGAATAAACTGTTGTTTAAGAAATATGACATCTCTACTTGCCACAACCTTTTGTGATGTAGGCAAATAAAAATAATATCCAAAACTTTCTTTTGGATACCCAACAAATCGACCCCTTTCTAATTTGGTTTCCAATTTATTAGTCTTTAGCTTTTTAATGTAAGCTGGACTACCCCAAATCTTAACATGTTTAAAACTCGGTTTTCTTCCATGCCATATCTCATAAGGTGTGGAAGAGACTGACTTTTATGGAATCCTATTCAGGATATGCAAAGCTGATTCTAATGCAAATCCCCAAAAGGAGACTAGCATATTTGTATAGCTCATCATACTGCGTATCATATCCAATAGGGTATGATTTCTCCTTTTAGACACAACATTTAATTTTGGCATTCCTGGAGGAGTCAACTGGGAGATAATGCCATGCTCTTTCAAGTATTCATCAAATTCAGTACTTAAGTATTCACGTCCACTATCTGATCGAAGAGTTTTAATACTTTTTCCTGTTTGATTTTCTACTTCAGATTTAAATTCTTTGAACTTTTCAAAGGATTTATATTTGTATTTCATCAAATACAAATACCCAAACTTTGATTTATCATCAGTAAAGGTAATAAAATAATGAAAATTGCCTCTAGCTATTTCTTTAAATGGACCACATATATCACTATGTACAAGTTTCAAAATATTTTCAGCTCTTAACCCCTGTCCAAGAAAAGGTGATCTAGTCATTTTGCCTTGAAGGCAGGATTCATAAGTTGGAGTAGATTCAGAACCGAATGAGGACAAAATCCCCATTTTCTCCAGCTTTGCAATCCTATCTTCTGCAATATGACCTAATCTTAAGTGCCAAATATATTTTGAACTTAAGTTGATTGTCATCATGGCATTACATTCATTTAGATTGCTTGCATTAAATTTGTATTTAACATTATTATCCAAATAATAAAGTCCTTCATGCATATAACCCGAGCCAACATATTCATTTCCAAAATAAATATTGCAAATATCATTTGTAAACTGAAATTCATAACCATTTCTAGTCAAACTAGATAGAGAAATGATATTTTTAAAAGCATCAAGTACATATAAAATATTATTTAAATACAAAACATATCCATACATGTACAAAGATTTAGATCATATGGCTAAAGCTTCAACAGTTGAGCCATTGCCAATCCGGAGTCTAACATCTCATGTCTGCAAGCTGCTACTACTTGTTAGTTCCTGTATGTCATAGGTAATGTGAGAACTAGCACCAGTATCTAAAACCCAAGCTGTAGATGAACTATGAGCATCATCAAAATCTAAATAACAAGATATAGACATACCTTCTGAAGGTTTATCTTTCTTATCCTTCAGAGAAGCAAGATACTCTGAGCAGTTCCTCTTCTAGTCCCCATCCTTCTGGCAGTGGAAACACTTTCCTTTGCCATTGTTAGCTTCGGTCTTGCCCTTTTGTTTGGTTATCTTCTTTGAAGGTCCAGGAACTTGAAGTTTCTTGTTCTTATTGCTCTTTTTCTTCTTGGACTTTTCAGTAGAAGAAGAAGATGTAACCAAAGCTACTTCTTTTCCTTTATTGCTTAGCATATTCTTTTGGGCAATAACCAACATGTTAAGCAAGCTAGCTAGAGTGCATTCTTGCTTAGTCATTTGGAAATTTGTCACAAAATTCCCAAATGACTCTGGTAGGGACTGAAGGATCAAATCCGTCTGTAGTTGAAAATCCATGTGAAAATCAAGATATTCCAGCTGCTTAACGAGCCGAATCATCTTGTGGACATGATCTCCTACATTCTATCCCTCTGACATTCTCATGCGGAATAGCTGCCTAGATATCCCATATCTAGCATTCCTGCTGTGCTCACCATACAATTCTTGCAGGTGAAGAAGGATCTCATTCACACTTTGCATGTTCTCATATTGCTTCTGTAAATCATTAGTCATAGAAGTAAGCATGTAGCATCTGGCTCTCATATCATGCTCCTTCCACTTGTCCAAAATCTCTGATTCCTCTGGAGTGGCCCTTGGAGGCAAGGGACCAGGAATCTTTGAATCTAGAACATATCTAATACGTTCTAGGTTTAGAACAAGCTTTAAATTTCTGAGCCAATCAGAAAGGTTAGGTCCTGTCAACCTATTGTGATCAAGTGTGCTCGCAAGGATATTGGATAGTAGTGGTTGTTGTATGCTCATTATTATAAGAAAATAAACTACATAAAATAACAAGATTAATTAGTAAATGTGTCAAGTAATTAACCAAAATAATTATGGTCTTTTGATCAAATTGGTCCTCCTACTAATTTGGTAAATCCTACACTTCCAAAGTAGGAAACAGAAATCCTAGTTGGATGGATTTCTAGTGGGTGATTGAATTCTTATAGTCTTATTAATCATCCTCAGGCACATCCATTATTGGAATTACAATAAATTATAAGTGAGCAACTCCTTGCCCATCACATCTCATGTGAGGTTCAATCATTTATTTGGCCCCTAATGCTCAAAATCTCAAGTACATCTATCATTGATTTATCTAGCATTAGTTAAGTTGATCCCATTGAGCTAGTAGGCATGCAAATAATTTTAATGACCTCAGGCACATCCATTATTGGCCACCAACTATTTACATACTTACAACATCTTATGCTTAACAATTATTCTTAAGAAAATCTCTTAAACAAATGCATCATTTCCAAGCTCATATAGCTAATAATGCAAGTATTTAAAATTTCTTAAAATAATTGCCTCAATGGAGGGCCATGACATAATTATCTTAATTATACCATTTTCAACTTAATCATTTGTTTGGAAGATTTTGTGGTTGGCTTAATTACTATTATGGTCTCACTTTGCACATTGTCCAATTGGCATGCATATATCATATACTTGCATACATTCATACACATCTCATGCATATATGGATAAACAAATAATATGGTATGATCATGAACTTTCTAAGGGATTTAATTATGAGCGACCAAGAATTGAATCAGAGCATTCCTAGGTGTATTTCATTCATTCATTTTACAAGAGTTGCTGAAGGAGTACATAATCAACCATTAATCTTGATTTCCTCCCACTGGTCCCACCAATGCTCTTGACATCCTTGTTCTTCTTGCAATCTAATTACATTGTAACCCTTGGCATACCAAGGTGAATATACAAGAATATGGACTTAAAGTCCTTAAATAAATGAAATTACATCCTAAGTTATCATAACATTTATGATGTGTGCCATTAAAATAAATCAATTATTTTACATCCCAAAGAAAAATTAAAATAAATAAATAAATCTAATCATATTGGTCTTTTATTGTCCATAATCATCCATCACGCATATTTAAAATTTAACAATTAAATAAAATATACATGTTTAAAAATTAAATTGAATATCACATATTCAATAAAAATTCAAATTTGAATCTTATTCAAATAAATTTCAATTTAGAAACTTTTTCTAAATTTAATTCCATGAAAATAATTTTCATAAATTAATTGTGTGATTAAAATTCCTAATTAAACCATTTAATTAGGTTTGGGCTCAATTATGGGCCTTAAATTACATAACTTTTGCATAATGGGCTAAAAAAATCAAGCCCAAAAAGTCTAACACGCCTCTAAATTAAGAACACGGCTTGTGTAACATTTACACGGCCTGGCAGCCTTCGGCACGGGGTGAGGCACGTGAATGACACGGCCTGTGTCGTTGAGCAACACGCCCCTAGGCACGTGTCAACACAGCCCGTGTAGGCTGAAACACGCCTTGGGTCGTGTAAAAACCCAGAACATGCCTAGGCCATGTTTCTTGCGGTAGTTTGGCAAATTTAGGGTTTTCTTGACCGAACCAACTTCAAATCAACCCAAATTCAACCCAATAACACAATTAAGCTTCATAATCAATCTAAATGGCAAATATAGTGACTTTGATGCCAATTGTAGGAGTGGAAGCATGGATTAAAGGGCATTAGGAGCTTGAATTTCAAAAATTAATCTAGAGTTACATGCCACATGCTTGATGAGTTATGTGCCTAATTAATTTCCAATGCCCATTTAGTATGCCTTAAACTTTCATTTGCCATCATATATTGTGAATTAATATTTAATTCAATTAAATCCTAACTAAAAGAGGGATTTTGGGTATTAACCTCCAAGATGCACAATTGATGAATCCCTCTTGCTTTTGATGCCTCTAGGACCCCAATTGTAGTCCCTCTAGCTTGTCCACCACAAGCACACACCAATTGTAGCAATGGCAGCCCCAATTTGACTTCCCAAGCCTATTCAACCACTTGAAATTTGGCGTTTATGCTTTAGTGGGGTTGTATGAATGTATGAAAGACTAGAAACACTTTCTAGCAATTTTAATTCAAAAAAGATCAAGGATTTCTTCTTGAATTAGAATGAACAAATGAAGAGAGAGGGGAGAGCCAAGTTACCGTCCACTTTGAAGAAGAAGAAGAGAATTAATTCTCTTTCTTCCTTTTCCCCTTTTATAGTAAAGTCAAACCTCACTAACTCTTGCCACATGTCACCTCAAGATTCCATCTTGCTTTTTGGTTGACTTAATCCTATGGAGCCAAGTGTCAAGCTCCATTTAAATCATGAAAAGTGGTCTTCCATCATAGGAAGACAAGTGACAAGATCATATGGTTCCATGTATCAACATCTCATGGTGCCACATGTCACCATATGATTTAATCTTACTTTTATATTTTTAATTTGAGTTCTCAACTCAAAATAATAATTTCTCTTCTTCAAATTAATTTATATCAAATATAAATTAATTGATTAATTAATCTCTATTAATTAATTTCTTACAATTAAATTCATATTTAAATAATTTAAATATAAATTTAATTTATGCTATATATCCAATAACCTAGATTTGGTTTCAAGTCATGCTAGGGACTTTGTAATCTTATTGCAAATCAAACCTAATTAATTAATTAATTAATTAAACTCTTTAATTAATTAATTAAATCACATTTTACTTGGTGATTAACTTGTGTAGATGTGTGACTTACTAGGCTCATTACTTATTGGCAATGATAAATGATATTATCCCATAATATCATTAGAACTCTTTCTTATCTTAAATGATTTCTCTAAATCATTTCTGGCACATCATAGACCGTGGTTGACACCTAGCATAGCATGCCATGGCCAACCAATCAGTAATAAGGAATACCTTAAATGAACCCTTTAATCATATGTTACCATGCACTAGAATCTCTCCGCTATAAAATCCTAATTCCGGCTGGAGTCATGGTTAATGTTAAACTCCATTTACTATGAACATTATATTCTCTTTTAATTCCAATTCTTGGTTAATTAGATTTTCTTGTTAGAAACTCTTTTTTGACTAAATCTATCTGTGTTGGCCAGGAACTTAAATCATCAAGAATAATTAAATGAATATAGGATCTCATCCCTATTTACTTAGGGTAACGGATTTCATCTTGATCAATACCTATCTCCATATATAACTACTAGGAGCCAACACATGCATATATACCCATAAATAGTATGAGTATTAAAGCAATATCAAGCTCAAATTACCTATATACAAGATAACCGTGTTATTTCAGGTCTAAAGATTATATGCACTAATATGATATATGATAATGCATTGACAAGAGTAAACTCCATGTGCTTATCATAAGCGTCACTGGTTCGGCCTACTTATCATGTATAAGTACCTATCATGTTTGTTATATGGCATGAGACTCACCACTCAATCTTATTTATATCACATATAAATATCTTGGGAACAAACATGATTACAATCTTTCTGGATAAGTAATGTCCTTTGTGAAGTATCATCGATTGTGAACCAATTTATGATATTTTGTACTAGAAATATTGTCACTTATATTCTTAACAACTTAAGAATAGAATTTCTAACAGAATATTAATGGACCTTTTCAATTACAAATAAATAAATTATGTAAACAGAAAAGTAAAATTGCCTTTTATTAATAAAATATGTACAAGATACATACAAAATGATATATTATAGGGTATACTACTAACAACACAAATACAAATTGAATGATTCCGAAGCCAGAATAAACATAAGATATAAACCTACAAATCTCATAAAGAAAGTGTGGCCAAATTTTAGCTACATCTTGGGCAGAAATGTTAAAGAAATTGAGGTAATAAATTTAAAAAATATGAACAGTCAACCTAATAGGCTAAAATATAACTTGAAATGAATGCCAATGGCATGATGAACATATATGATATACACATGTGATTGGAATCTATGTTCCTATAATGATTGAGATAATGGTGCCATGATGAATGAATGATGAAATAATTAGAATGTTGACTTGCTAATAATGATAAATTAGCCCGATATGCCTAGACAGTAGTGTAAGGGTTGGATTGATTGGCATGCCAAGAAGGGATGAGATTAGCAGTACTATATTTGGCTTATGTGCCTGGATATCATTGGCAGACATTGATGTGTCCGGTGGTTATCCCTTGTTCATGTTACTTTTGTAACACCCCTCACCTAGTATACAGTGTAGCCAAGTAAGGAATGTCATATTCTGTGCTGGAGTACCTTATCTTATCTTGTCTTATTCATTATTAGTTTTAATGTCATTATATTTTAAATTACCATATTTTTATAGAGAAACTGACAGAGTTTTCCCTATTTATTAATATTTAATCTGTTAAAATCAATTTTCTTTTTATAAATCTCATCATAAATTTCAATCATTTCAACTCATATTTCATCATATCAATATCATATCATGTTTTCATCCACTCATATAAACTTTTCAAAATCATTCATGTAGAAATCATCTCATTTCATTTATAGAGTTTAAGTATACAAGTTACATGACTCATATACAATATCAAAATTAATTACAAACTTTCCCATTTACATTACTCAAAATGAATACATATATCTAATATTCATGGGCCTTACCAAAATGAATAGCTGAGGTGACCACTCTACTACTGCAGATCTGATCACTACTGGGCTCCGTCTCTAGTACCTACGAGAGGAAAACCAACGCGCTAAGCATATTGCTTAGTGGTGTAATAATATAATAAAAATAAACTAAATATGTCACACCTTGTCCCTCTGTAAGGCATATCACGATCCCGTAGTATACCTAATGAATTACCAAACTTCGCCTACTGATAACCCATTAAATATACTACAAGGGATTTTAAACCAATTTCTATTCATTTTAAATTGTAAGGAAATGTTGAAAACTTATTAAAAGCCTTTAATTAAGGTTTATGTCACGAGCCAAATTTTTTATTAATTTGGAATTTCAAAAATTTTACAAAAATTTTGACAGAGTGCCATCTATAATTTGAGAAAACAGTTCTTCAAAAACCTATTAAAACACTCTCAATATATGTGTCCTAACCACAATTCCAATATTTTTAATACAATTCAATCTCAAAAAAACAATTTCAAACAATTCATTATTTGAAAAATTCAAAAAGAAACTTAAGCATTTCATTAATAAGAAATAACAGATTTACATTATAAATATCTACATTGGTCAAAAATAAAATTCCAAAATCTTTATACAACTGCTCAAGTGTATTACGTACATACACATAGATACATATACATTAAACGAAAATTTACAAGGGTATAATTTATATACCCGATAATGGCTCCAAAATGCCAATCTCTCCACGTCATAAATAGTCTACTCTACTGCTTTATCTGCCTTTTTACCTGCGATAGCGTAAACAAGCTGTCACTGAGCGAAAGACTCAATGGTGCACAACTAAAAAAAAAATTTACACATCAACATAAATCACAGTCTTCCAAATTAAATCAATTGAAATATTAACATATATAAAATCATGCTTTATTTTTAAAGCTAGAAAATTACTTAAATAAACCAAATTTTTATTCCATAAATCATAAAACAAGAATTTTGAAAAGCCACATAATTTTGATCATGACACAATTATCCAATTCGTCCCAATAACCAAAGGCTAATGGGGAATGCAAAGGCTAGCTAGCACATGTATATGAGTACTCATTCAATTCGTTCTCAACTGGTACACACCTCAACACTTCAGCCAGAGAGAGAATACAATCCAATTCATCCCACTAGGCAAGCTAGTGAGGAATTCAAACATATAGTTATGATAACTGTTGTTTCAAACCATTTCAATAATTTTCCAAGTATCAAAATATTCATCAATTCACATTCTTATTTCATTCAAATAATTTCCCAAAATTGGGCTAGTAATACATAATTTTTATCAATCAAAGTATTCAATAATATAATAAAGACCATAAACTATTTTCACAACTCAATCAATACCAAATTCAATTTGAAAAACAAAAGAGAGTTACTTATTGTGCACAAACCTCTTTAATTAGTCTTAACTTGATCCAACCTTTCCTTATTCCTTGGATGGCTCCTTACTAACTAAAACACAATGTTAAAGTGTTTTAATATCCACCCAAGTCATTTCTACCAATTAATCTAATAAATTGAATTTTACATACTTAATTTTACTTATGAATTCTTCTAAGGGTTGAGTTCTTTGTATTTGATAATATTATGGTTACTATTCACATTACTATTCACTCGAAATGTTGACTTTTTCATAATTAATAGGTATACCATTTCTAAACACATGGTCATACCACATTTTGGGTCACAATTTTATTGGCATTGGTTGCCAATTGAAATTCAAGGCTTATTAGATGAAATTCTAAAATTTCAGATTTGGTCACTTAGGTTTACTATTCCATTGGACCAATCTAAAACGGAAATTTGACTAAACTTTCTTCATTAAAGTTGTTCCTTAATGTGTCTAGTTTAATTCTCTTTTTGAATCACTCTATTTGGATTTTTATAGCTCAAGTTATGGCATTTTTACTATAACTGACTGGATTGGTCATTTCCAGATTTTTTGGGCAAGTTTTTGGTTATGGCTGTTTTGGTGACCTAACTTTGGTTAGCAATTTGACTAGGTTATAGTCATAATTTGGGTTCTGTTCTTCATAAAGGTTGTTCTACTATCTCTAGGCTTTCCAATGATTTAAAAATTAGGTCATTTGGACTCTCTACACAAAGTTATGACCATTTGAACATGTACTGTTCATTTGGTCAATTCTGCCCAAAATCAGGGCACTAATTCTGGATTCAACCAAATTTTAAACTAACTTGTGGTCACTTTTTGAGCAAGGTTCCTTCATAAAAACTGTAGCATTATGACCCCTAATTTTATCTCCAATTGGCCTCACACCAATTAGAGTCATGCAATTTAACTTATAATCTCTTAAATGGACAGAGGTCAGGCTGTCCAGAATTCATAAATTTCATAAACACAACTCATCTCAATTCTAAACATCAATTTACACTTATAGCATACTAATTGACTATAATTGAGCATTATACATATCAATTCGTCCACAATTCTAAAAATCTCTAATTTTTCCCAAAACCTTAATCACCAAGAACCCTAATTTTCCAATTGCTTAATTCATTCCAAATTCACTTCCATAATCATACAAGTTCCTTTAAGTTCAATTTCATGTTTAATTCAAATGGATCATGTAACACCCTCACTGTAGCAATTCCGTACATTCTACTATTCCGGTGACCGGTGTCATTTCAGACTGCTAGAAAGTCTGAAAAAATATTTAAACTAAAGTGAGGAACCATAATTAACTCAAATATTAATAAGAAAAATTTAGGAAAAATTTTAGAAATAACATACAACCAAGTTAAATGAGTCAGTGCCCTAGCGATGGGTAACCTAGTGGGAAGTTGCGGTCCTCGCAGCTAGGAGCCCTAAACCCTGGAGAAAATTCATAAAATAATTTTTGGAACTCCAAAGAAGATTCATTGAGGTTTCTATGACATTAGAATGCTAACAAAAGGCTTAGAAAAATTTTTCGATCAGTACAGATGATTTTGGCTCAATAAGCCAAACGGAGGGCATTTTGGTCATTTCGTCTTCCGAAATGATTTTTGACCGACTTGCCCAGTTAAGTAAATAATTATTATAACATAAAATGTGAATAAAAATTGCTACAAATTGAATTAAAATTTAGTAGAAAAGAAAAGAAAGAAAAAGAAGTTAAATTGGGAATTATGATGTCATGCTTATGTAATTAAGAATTTCCACCCAATCACCACTTAACAAAATGACTTAAGAGATAAAAGGGACACAAAATAAGATAAAAACAAAAAGAAAACTCCAGCAGCCACCATCAACCTTGGGCAGCCGAATTTAGAGAGAGAAAGAGAGAGGAGAGAAACCACCATTGAAGCACCTTTTCAAGCTTATGTTCTACCCCCAAAACCAATTCAAACCCCAGCTTCCCTTCACAAAAAAATCATCCTCACACCTAGAGCAAGCTGTGGACAGCAAAAAAAAAAAATGGAAGAAAGTGAAGTTTTGAAGTCTTGGAAAGTGACTAAATCAAGGTTAGTGTCCAAACTCTTACTACTTTTGATTTAATTCATGTTTAATGGCACGAAATAAGTAGAAAATGTAAGAAAATAAAATAAAAATGTGTGTGTGTGCACCCCTATAATTTTGGCAGCTTAGGGTTGGTTAGGGTTTAATGAAATTACTTGAAACAAAGTGTTTATGTGGTGCCCATAGCATGAGATGAGTGCTTGAACATGTAAGAGTAAGTGAAATGCAAGTGTGATGCATGAATGAACCTTGAAAATGTGGATACTTGAACAATATTAGGGTTTGCTCATGTAATGGTATGTTAACATTGTAATGGTCAATTAGTGACCATTTGAATGTGTGTGAGAAGGAATTGAAGTGAGTAAGGAGGTTGGAGTTGAAATTAGGTGTGCTGCCCTTGGTGACCTGTAGGCCTGGGTTTGAGTCCAGCAGGTTTGGGCAGCTATAAATGGAGTTGTAGAGGTTCAATTGGTGCAAGGCCAATTGGATATGAAAATAGACACATAATGGCAAAACTTTGGTAAAGAAACCCTACCCAGAAAACCAAACCAAGTTGACCTAAAAATTGCCCTAATCCGGGTGACTTGCATTCTGCCTGGGCAAAATAACCAAATGAACAGTATTTATTCATTTGGTCATAACTTAGTGTAGAAAGGTCCAATTGACCTGAAATTTTACCAGTAGAAATCTGAGACATATACCTACAACTTTTATGAAGAAACCAAACCCAAATTTTGATCATAACATATTCAAAAGCTAACCTGCAGTGAGTGCACAAAACCTGCAGAATTGGTTCTGCCCAGAAAAATCTGGAAAATTACAATCCGGCCAGTTATGGTGTTTAGGCCATAATTTGAGCTACAAAACTTCAAATGGAGTGATTCCAAAAAGGAAATGTAACTAAACACAATAAGGAACAACTTTCATGAAGATAATTTTGCCAAATTCCTACTGTACAAATTACCAATGGAATAGTAAACTTAGTGCTTGAATTCTGAAAATTGTGTATAACCAACACTAAGCTTAGAAATGGTATTGGCAACCAATACCAATAATTTTAGAATGTAAAATGTGGTATGTTGGGAATATTAGAACCAATGTACCTATTATCTATGCAAAAGTCAATATTTTAGTTGACTAATGAAATGAATAGTAACACTTAAACTTCAATTTCAAGAATTGTGAAATTTAAAAGTGTAACATGCCCTAGTACACCTAGCAAGATTGGTTTGGATAGGTTGGCATGCCAATAGTATTCAGTTAGTAGTATTGCACATGGCATTATGCCATTCTGTGATTTCATGGGTTTTAGCCATTCTGACATTGTGTTGAGACTTGGCCTTGTGCCTAATGTTATTACAGCTTATTAGCTGTTCTGTTGCACACCGAGAGATACATATGTGACCGATGGTATAAAGGCCCAAGGTACTTGATACCCAGTGCCAGTTTACTCGTTTATCTAGTCCAGTCATCCAGTTTAGGTTACTTGGGCAACCAAAAATGAAAGTGGATAAATTTAATGAAATTATGAATTTAACAAGTATATAATAAATATGACTACAAATAATTATAGAAATTGTCTGTATAAGACATCAGAACATGCACTGCATATTTATTTTCTGTTATTTCCTTTTATTCTATTATTGGCACTGAAGGAACGGAAGCGTGAAAAACACAAGTTTATACCATTGAATTCAAAAATTTTCACCTAGGGTCACATGCATTATGCAAGATTTATTTTTATATATTTGATTTCAATGATAAATAACATATTAAAACTCTTTTAATATGTTTTTGGATCTGTATTTGCCATTTAAGATTTTAAAATTAATCAGATTAATTTTAGAACCCTAGATTAAATTAAGAACGATTACACTAACCTCTTGATGCACTGCAGCGTGTCAGCGCCTTTGAGATTTGTCTTCAGGACACCAAACGTTGTCCCTCTAGCTTGTCCGCACCAAGAACACCTATGGCAGCCTTTGAACAGCTTCTAAAGCTTATTCTATTAATTCGAAATTCAAGTTCTGCCTTTTAAGAGATTAAAGATGTAAACAGGACACTAGAAATAATTTCTAGTGTTCTTTATTCAAGAGATTGATGGCTAATCTCTTTGAATTGATGAGAGATGAAGAAGAATAGATGGAGAACCTCAAAATGGCGGGACAAAGGAGAGGAGTGGCTGCTGGTTGTTTTTCTTTTTCATAACAACACTTATATAGCTAGGTTAACACATTAAACCCTTGCCACATGTCACCCTTTGATTAGCTCTAGGTTTAAGTGACTCAATCACATTGTGCCAAGAGTCAAACCTATATTTAATCTTGATTTTAATCATTTTACATGATTAAAAAACATTTGGAAAGCTTATGTGTAATCCCATGTGTCACCATCTCATGATGCCACGTGTCACACTATGAAATGACCAAAATGCCCCTGTGTCTTAATTTTGAGTTCTCAACCCAAAATAATTATTTCTCTTCTTCTAAACAATTTATATCAAATATAAATTAATTAATTAATCTCTCATTAATTAAATTCATATTGCTCAATGGTAAAGACCTATAAGGCAAGGCTAGTAGCGAAAGGGTTTCACCAAAGGCAAGGAATCGACTATGAGGAGACTTTCTCGCCTGTTGCCATGCTTAAATCAATTAGGATTTTATTAGCAATAGCTGCATACTATAATTATGAGATTTGGCAGATGGATGTCAAAACAGCTTTTCTCAATGGATACATTAAAGAAAACATTTTCATGGAATAACCTAGGGGTTTTGAATCCCAAGATGGTTCCAAGGTATGCAAGCTAAAGCGATCCATTTATGGGTTGAAACAAGCTTTGAGGAGTTGGAACATCCGTTTTGATGAAGCCATTAAATCCTTTGGTTTTATCAAAAATGAGGATGAGCCATGTGTATATAAGAAGGTTAGTGACAGTGCTATCACTTTCCTTGTCTTATATGTGGATGACATACTATTGATGGGTAATGACATAGGTATGTTGACGACTATAAAGGTATGGTTGTCAAATACATTCTCCATGAAAGACTTAGGGGAGGCAACCTATATTCTTGGGATTCGCATCTATAGAGATCGAGCAAAAAGAATAATTAGTTTATCCCAAAGTCTATACTTGGAAAAGGTGTTAAAGAGGTTTAACATGCTTGATTCTAAGAGAGGATTGTTACCAGTGAGACATGGTATCCACCTTTCTAAAGAGATGTCTCCAAAGACACTTGAAGAAAGAGATAAGATGGCCAGGATTCCATATGCTTCGGCTATTGGAAGTTTAATGTATGCAGTGTTGTGTACTACGCCGGATATCGCATATGCTGTTAGTTTGACTAGCAGGTATCAATCCAATCCAGGTTTGGAATATCGATAGTCACAAGAATATCCTTAAGTACTTGAGAAGAACTACGGATTTATTCTTGATTGATGGAGGTGGAGACTGGCAAGTGGAGGGTTATACTGATTCTGATTTCCAATCAGATATCGATGATAGAAAGTCTACCTCTGGATATGTGTTGATTTGTAATGGAGGTGCAACTTGGAAGAGTTCCAAACAGAGCACGCATCGCAGATTCCACTAAATTGGCTGAGTATATTGCTGCATCAGATGCTGCAAAGGAAGCTATTTGGATAAAGAAGTTCGTGACAGAACTTATAGTAGTTCCTTCCATTGAGTCAGCAGTTCCACTACCCTGTGACAATAATGGAGCAGTCATACAGGCTAAGGAACCAAGGTCTCACCAGAAATCCAAACACATAGAAAGGCGCTACCACATTTGTCGCAAGGTGTTTTGCGGTCGCCTGGACGAACAGTCACCGAAGTGGGAAAAGTGAGGAGTCGCCACTTTAATTTTGAGGGAAATTAAAGAAAACCATTTGTGAAAGTAAATTAAAATGAAACCACTTCAAAAATAGAGATTCTAGGTTCGGGGTCCATAAACGGGCGGGGAAGGTGTTAGGCAACCCACCTCGTCCCTCAACGAGGGTAAGTAGATTTAACTTCACGTTCTTTATAGTTAGGAGGGTTTGACTGGAAATGTTAATCCTTTTGACCGAAAGGAATGTTTGATTTTTCACTAATCCGGATTACCCAGATACATAAGTAAATGAGACAACCTTAGTGAGTTGCTGTTGCGTATTAATTTTACTTCAGAGGGAATCATCTTATGTATTTGTTAAAATTTAATTTGGGAATCGGATAAGAACTCTCCTCTGATCTCCTTTAAATATTTATTAAAATTTTAAGCTTGAGAATCGAATAAGAACTCTCTTCCGATCTCTTTTTAAAAATTTGTTAAAATTTTTGAGTGAGAACCGGATAAGAACTCTCCTCCGATCTCCTTTTAAATATTTATTAAAATTTTTAAGTGAGAACTGGATAAGAACTCTCCTCCGATCTCCTTTAAATATTTGTTAAAATTTTTAAGTGAGAACCGGATAAGAACTCTCCTCCGATCTCCTTTAAATATTTGTTAGAATTTTAGATTGAGAATCGGATAAGAACTCTCCTCCGATTTCCTTTTTAAATATTTATTAAAATTTTAAGTGAGAATCGGATAAGAACTCTCCTCCGATCTCTTTTAAATACTTGTTAAAATTTTAGATTGAGAATCGGATAAGAACTCTCCTCCGATCTCTTTTAAATACTTATTAAAATTTTAGATTGAGAATCAGATAAGAACATTTTAGATTGAGAATCGGATAAGAACTCTCCTCCGATCTCTTTTATTTTAATAGGGATCGGATAAGGACTTTTCCGATCTCTCGAAACTTGATTACAGCTACTCGTCACGAAATCCTAGAACTAAGGGTTTTGGCATTTAAAGATGCAGGGGCTCGGAATAAGGCTTCTTTTAACTCATTGGTACCTTGTAACTAGTCAGGAGATACCAAACTGAATTTTCCGACCTTCCTATGTGGTCGCCTTACCAGTACCTTTTGATACCCGATCTATCCCATTTATCTATCTTAAGGTTCGGTTTTACTCTGCCTTGTGTCGTCTTACTCAATTGTCTTTTGCATTATTCTAGTGATTCGGCCTTATTATTTTCCCGACTTATTGTTTAAATCTTTCATTATTTTAAAGAGACCCTTAAGATACAGTTACCTACATTTTATCCGACCACTTATATGCTACTCGGGACTAGAAGGTTTATGTTCAGGAATAACAAAGATTAATAAAAAGAATGGACTGGTCAACACGGAAGTAAACTCGAAAATGACCTTCTTCGTGTTCTTTAGCGCAATATAAACTTGGAGAAAATTATATATATAAAGAATAAAGGAAATACGTAAAATAAGAATGAGCACTTAATAAAAAAAGCGATATGAGCACTCACCTGTGGGGAGTCGGATCTATTGAACTAACTATGGGATCACAGAATGTAATGGGGGCCGCGGGCTGGTAACCTGAAGACTAAGGTTTGCCTCGAAATGGAGAATACCTTGTTAAAATGCAGTCCGATCAATATTATAACCAAGTATGAATGAAGTTGAACTTGGACAACGGAAGTGGGAATAAAGATAACAAAGACAGAAAGTGAGAGTGTCACAGGATAATGAACGAACTGAAAATGGAGAGTTTTAGTATTCAGAAATCCTTTGCAAGAAAATACTTCAGAAAACTGGTTTCAAAAGTTTTTCTTATGAAAGCTTCAAAAATAGCAGAGTAACAAGCTGAATTAAGTTTCAGAGTCCTTCCGCTATATTCATTATTTGTCCTCCCTTGAACAGTTTTTCATGCAGGTATTTATAGGAACCGGGTGCTCCCCATGGAGGGTCAGGATCTGTTTTGAGGGAGATGGAGGGTTAAGATTTTGAAGGACATGATCTAAGGGCTCGGGAATTAAAGAGAATCAGAACGAATGACTGAGATCCCTTCCGGAGTATTTGTCCTTTTCTCTCATCTAATCTGACGGCCCAAAATTTCTTGTCAAGAGCGATCTGAGGGCTAGGAGTGAAAGGTGCTGATCTTGTCATTTTCTTCTTCGATCCGAGAGCTCCGAGCTCATCCTTACAAGTAAGATCAACGGTGGAGATTAGGATGTACAGCACTGTCCTGACGTACTCTGGCACATGTCAGTAATGCGGGCGATTCTAGGGCGTGCGGTGGAGATTTCATTTGCGACGCTTTAACTACCTCGGCCCTGATTATGACGATAATCAACAGGAGCTGTCTTATCCTTTTTGCTATCTGACCTACTTTCTTTTTCGATCTTCCTAACACGCTCTTTTTCGATCTTTCATGCCGGTCTCCCTTCTACTGATCTTTACCACACCGGTCTTCCTTTTATCGGGTTCGGTCCAATCAAAGCATTTATTTCCCTCAATTCTCGAGGCGTCCGCTTCGTTTACTGCTTGCAATAAATGCTCAAATTTTCCTATATATACCTTCAACCGGGAAGCCCTACCTCATTTGACTTTCTCCCCTATTCTCCTCATTTTTCCTGTTCTAGCTGCTCCGGCAACAATCCCGGACAAGATGACCGCTTTTAATCTTTTTTCGGGTGCCCTCTTTGTTCCTTGCCTGAAAATTTATGATCCCGGTGATCGAAAAATCATGATGACCTTATCTGATGACAGCGAGAGAACTGGACTAATTAACCGATCTGGATCGAGGACCTCGATCGTACCGATCTCGAATCGTTCGCCCGATATAATCAAGAAATGATTTCAAGCAGAAGATCGCTAATATTCCTCAACACCGTGGATCGCTTCTTGACGTTCATCCGCTCCTCTCCACTCTGGGTGTTCCGGCAAAGGGCTCGGTTTCGAGCGGTAACTTTGATGACGACCTCTCTCATTCTCATGAGAGTCATAGTCCCCCCAGCCGGTCTCCTGGTCAAACACATCTTTTGACTCAGCCACGAGACTAGGCTTTGACATAGGCCTTTTAGATAGGATGTTCCACCGATCTCTAAAGATCGCCCTTATGATGTAATCAGACCTTTAATGTAATCCGATCTTTGGAGATCGCCCAAATGATGTAATTAGACCTTTAATGTAATCCTATCTCCAGAGATCGCCCAAATGATGTAATTTGACCTTTTGGAAATAAAATTTATTTTGCCAATTATCACTTTATTATTATTGATTATTCTCCGATCTCTGGTGTGTTTATCCGATCTGGTTTCCAACTGAACAGCCCTTATCCGATTCGCACTTCCAAACATTTGCCTTAATTAGCCGATCTCTAACTAGCCAGTCTCTCCTTATGGAATTTTGGAATATTCGTGAGACGTGTCAGAACAGCTGGCGAGTCCCGCTAACCGATGCACTGCCTGGAACATCGTGAGCATTAAATGCTCGGACGAGTATAAATAAGGGTGGGGGTTAGCCAGTTGCTCCCTTATGTCATTTTCAGTCTCTCCCGAACAACTTCAAAATTCTCTCGTTTCCTCAAGTTCTTCCGACACCAATCAGACTCCGGTAAGGGTTTTGATCCGTCTTTTAGTTTAAATTTCTTGTTTCCTTTGAAAATGAGAGATGCCGAGGGTCAGAAAGCGGCAAGCCCCCTTTTTGTTCAGATCTCGTGGTCATCTAATGAAATGGAGGTGGTCGGACCAAGCGTGCGACCTGAACCTTCTAGGGTCCCTGTTCCAGCTCAAGGGCAAGCAGCACCATCAAGGCCTGTACCTTCTTTAGGGAGGGAAAATCTTCCCATGGACGAGCTACCATCAGTTCTTCAAGAAACCGACCTACAATCGTTCAGCCAAGAACACAACATTCATCCTGATTCATTCGAACTCATCCAGTGTCACGGAGATATCCGAGCCGATCAATTCTTCGAAGGGAACGATATGATTATAGTATACGAAGAGCAATTAAAAGCCGGTCTACGGTTTCCTTTGGACGACTTCTTCAAGGAAGTTTTAAAATATCACCAAGTGTGCATCGCTCAAGTTCACCCGAACTCGTGGCTGATCTTAGTAGCCTTCCGAGGCCTATGCCGAGCTAACGGACTCCGACCCACAGCTAAGGTATTCGCCGAACTACATAGATTAACTTGTCGAAAGGACAACGAGTGTTAGTTCTTCCAGGCGAAACCCCATTGTGGGATTTTTACCGATCTGCCCTCCTCCCTGAAGAATTAGAAGAACCGCTTCTTTATCCTGAGGAGCAAAATTCCGAACGGCTTTGAGGGCTTCCCTCGTAGCTGGCTGCACCAGGGCCCTATACTTCCGAAGCGCATCACCTTAAATAGAGAAGAGGGCCTGATGGTGATGGAGCTGAAAGATTAGGCGGGCAAAGAGAAGTTTTCTTGTCTGGATGCAGTGACAGCCGAACTGCATCACTGGACAATGGAGTTGATCACGGGCGAAGATCGCAGGCTTCAGCTCTCTAACCTCGGCATCGGTATTTTCTATATCTCAGACCTTTGGACCTTAGCGATCTCATTGACCTCTTCTTTGTGCAGGTATGGCAAGCGGCGAAGCCTCCAAGGAGAGTCGGAAGCGAAAGAGAGAAGTCTCCTAGAAGGTGCCGGAGATGAAGCGATCCAAACTGCTCCAGACGCCCAGGCATGAGACTGACGAGATGCAAGGGGGCTCATCTCAACCTTCGGGGCAGCCGATCCCCGAGGTAGAAGTGATTCGATCTCCTCCTCGCCAAGAAGAGCCACCTCCGCCTCCTCCAGTCGCTTCGAGTGCGGAAGGGGGTCCTTCCTAGCCTACCCCAAGGACTCTCTCCCGTGGTGCCCAAGTGCTGATCCATTCCTTGGAGAAGAACTGGACTGTTCGGGAGAATCCGGGTTTGGCTAAGGTCCTGGGGGCTTCTATCTGCCTTCGGGAGGATCGGGACAGGCTGTCCTCAGACAACCTTGATGACATCCTGACCCGATCTATGAGCTTGAACATGGAGTGCTTGGTGAACCAGCACATTATCCGGGAGAAGGCTCATCGCCTGAGTATGGAGGTCGAGAAGATGGGTCATGAAGTGGCTTCCCTCCGATCCCAACTCTCATTCGCTCAGAACTACATATCTGAAATTGAGGGGCAGATGAAGTTTTACGAGGATAAGCTGGCCGAGCAAACTCATGTTCTGGCCGAGCGAACTCGTGTCCTTGAAGAAGTTCAGGCGCTCCGGGCTAGTGAAGTTGCTCAGCTCACTGAGGAGCTCAAAGCGAAAGAGGAAGAGGCAGTGACAAGGGAGGCCAGCGCTTATGTGAATGCTCACAGGGATCTCCTGGCCGAGCTCAAGAATCGGTACCCTGAAGAGGACTTCTCTTGGATGGTAGATCTGGCTCCCCAGGATGAGGGTGAGGATAGCGAGGAGGAGGCTGAGGGTGAGAGAGGAGATGAACAAAATGTAGATCAGGCTGGGGGTGATCCTCCAGCCGAATGACTTGTACAAACTTTAATATGAAATGAAACTCGCTTTTGTTCAGTGAATGGATGTGATCGGAAAATCTATAAATTACTTATGCACTTTGATTGTCTGAGCATATTAAAACAACTAAAGGTGATTATTAATCTAAGTGTAAGAGGTCGGAAAAAACAATAAGCATGAGATTGGCGGAGAACCAACGCTAAACGAAACTTGATTAAAATTGAAAATTTAGCGTAAGCACTTAAGATCGGGATCGCCATTAAACCGGATTGGAACCTTAACTTGATTATTCTTAAACTTTTAAAATGAAGATCGGCGATAAGACCGGTGACATAAAGATCTAGTGTTGGTTCAATTTTATTTGACAAGAGAGATCAGCGAGGCTTTAAATGTCATGGGGGTTTAGTATTGACTCGATTCCTTTTGAGGAGAGATCGGAAATGTGGCTGTTCGGCAAGGAGGGATCAGAAATGTAATTGGCTAGCAAAAGGGGACTTAGTGCTGGGGCTCAGTTTCGAAATTTATTGATTTTGGGGATCGACCAAAGTATGGTGTCGACAACATTATCAGAGAAATAGTTGGGCGATGCGATGTAACCATGCAGAAAATAGCATCAGCTGAAAATCCAGCTGATCCATTGACTAAGCCTATGTCACAGACTCAGTTAGACCGACATCTTGAGAAGATAGGTCTAAGATATTGTAATGAATGGCTCTAGTGCTAGTGGAAGATTGTTAGTAGTATGCCCTAGAGCATATCAGTTAGCATGTATATTATACATATTTTATTAATAAAAGGCATTTCTACTTTTCCGTTTACATAATATATTTATGTGTAATAAAAGGTCCATTGATATTTTGTTAGAAATATTATTTTTAAGTTGTTAAAAATATGAGTGACAATATTTCTAGCACAAAGTATCATAAATAGGTTCACAATCGAGGATACTTCATAATAAGGACATGACTTATCCAGAAAGATTGTATTCATGTTTGTTCCCAAGTTATTTATATGAGATATAAATAAGATGGAATGGTGAGTCTCATGCCATATAACAAACATGATAGGCACTTATAAATGATAAGTAGGCCGAACCAGTGACACTTATGACAAGCACATGGAGTTTACTCTTATCAATGTTTTGTCATAAATCATATCAGTACATATAATCTTTAGACCTGAGATAGCATAGTTATCTTGTATATAGGTAGTTTGAGTTTGATACTGCTTTTGTACTTGTACTATGTATGGGTATATGGGCATGTGTTGGCTCCTATTATTTATATATGGAGGTAGGTGTTGATCAAGATGGAATCTGTTCCTCTAAGTAAATAGAGATAAAATCCTATGTTCATTTAATTGTTCTTGATGTTTCAAGTTCCTGGCCAGGACAGATAGATTTATTCAGAAAAAAGTTTCTGATGAGAAAATCTTTTTAATCGAGAACTGGAATTAAAAGAGAACATAATATTCATAGCAAATGGAGTTTGACATAAACCATGACTCCAGCTTGAGTTGGGACTTTATAACAGAGAGATTCTAGTGTATGGTAACATATGATTATAGGTTCATTTAACGTTAACCTTATTACTAATTGGGTGGCCATGGCATGCTATGCTAGATGTTAACCATGGTCTATGAGGTTCATAAAATGATTTAGAGAAATCATTTATGGTAAGAAAGAGTTCTGATGATATTAAGAGTTGATATCATGTCTCATTGCTAATTAGTGATGAGCCTAGTAAGTCATACACATACACAAGTTATCACCTATTTAAATATGATTTAATTAATTAATTAAAGAGTTTAATTGATTAATTAAATATGTTTGGTTTGCAATTAAATTGCAAAGTCCCTAGCATGACTTGAAACCAAATCTAGATTATTGGATGTGTAGTATAAATTCAATTTATATTTAAAGTGTTTAAATATGAATTTAATTAATGAGAAATTAATTAATAGAGATTAATTAATTAATTTATATTTGATATAAATTAATTATAAGAAAAAAAAAATTATTTTGGGTTAAGAACTCAAAATTAAGACACAGGGGCATTTTGGTCATTTCACAGTGTGACACGTGGCACCATGAGATGGTGACACATGGGATTACACATAAGCTTGCCAAATGTTTTTTTTTTAATGATGTAAGATGATAAAAATCAAGATTAAATATAGGTTTGACACTTGGCACAATGTGATTGGGTCACTTAAACCTAGAGCTAATCAAAGGGTGACATGTGGCAAGGGTTTAATGTGTTAACCTAGCTATTTAAGTGTGATTATGGATAGAAAAATAACTAGCAGCCACTCCTCTCCTTTGTCACACCACTTTGAGGCTTTTCATCTATTCTTCTTCATCTCTCATCAATTCAAAGAGATTAGCCATCAATCTCTTGAATTAAGAACACTAGAAATTGTTTCTAGTGTCTTGTTTACATTTCTAATCTCTTAAAAGGCAGAACTTGAATTTCTAATTAATAGAAAAAGCTTTAGATGCTGTTCAAGGGCTGCCATAGGTGTTCTTGGTGTGGACAAGCTAGAGGGACAACATTTGGTGTCCTGAAGACGAATCTCAAAGGCGCAGACACGCTGCAGTGCATCAAAAGGTTAGTGTAATCGTTCTTGATTTAATCTAGGGTTCTAAAATTAATCTGATTAATTTTAAAATCTTAAATAAAAAATACAGATCCAAAAACATATTAAAAGAGTTTTAATATGTTGTTTATCATTGAAATCAAATAGATAAAAATAAATCTTGCATGATGCATGTGACCCTAGGTGAAAATTTTTGAATTCAATGGTATAAACTTGTGTTTTTCACGCTTCCGTTCCTTCAACTTTGTGCTAGAAATATTGTCACTCACATTCTTAACAACTTAAGAATAATATTTCTAACAAAATATCAATGGACCTTTTCTATTACACATAAATATATTTTGTAAACGGAAAAGTGGAAATGCCTTTTATTAATAAAAATATGTACAAGATACATACTAAATGATATGCTCTAGGGAATACTACTAATAATTTCCCACTAGCACTAGAGCCATTCATTACAATATCTTAGACCTATCTTCTCAAGATGTCAGTCTAACTGAGTCTGTGACGTAAGCTTAGTGAATGGATCAGCTGGATTTTCAGCTGATGCTATTTTCTGCATGGCTATATCGCCTTGCCCAACTATATCTCTTATAATGTGGTAGTGTCTTTCTATGTGTTTGGATTTTGGGTGAGACCTTAGTTCCTTGGCCTGTATGACTGCTCCATTTTTGTTACAGTGTAGTGGAACTGCTGACTCAATGAAAGGAACTACTGTAAGTTCTGTCCCGAATTTCTTTATCCAAACAGCTTCTTTTGCAGCATCTGATGCAGCAATATACTCAGCCTCTGTAGTGGAATCTGCAGTCGTGCTCTGTTTGGAACTCTTCCAACTGACTGCACCTCCATTACAAATGAATACATATCCAGAGGTAGACTTTCTATCATTGATATCTGATTGGAAATCAGATTCAGTATAACCATCCAATTGCAAGTCTCCACCTCCAAAAATCAAGAATAAATTCTTAGTTCTTCTCAAGTACTTAAGGATATTCTTAACAGCTATCCAGTGTTCCAAACCTGGATTGGATTGATACATGCTAGTCAAACTAACAGCATATGCGATATCCGGCCTAGTACACAACATTGCATACATTAAACTTCCAATAGCCGAAGCATATGGAATTCTGGCCATCTTATCTCTTTCTTCAGGTGTCTTTGGAGACATCTCTTTAGAAAGGTGGATACCATGTCTCACTGGTAACAATCCTCTCTTGGAATCAAGCATGTTAAACCTCTTTAATACCTTTTCCAAGTATAGACTTTGAGATAAACCAATTATTCTTTTCGCTCTATCTCTATAGATGCGAATCCTTAGAATATAGGTTGCCTCCCCTAAGTCTTTCATGGAGAATGTATTTGACAACCATACCTTTATAGTCATCAACATACCTGTGTCATTACCCATCAACAGTATGTCATCCACATATAATACAAGGAAAGTGATAGCACTGTCACTAACCTTCTTATATACACATGGCTCATCCTCATTTTTGATAAAACCAAAGGATTTAATGGCTTCATCAAAACGGATGTTCCAACTCCTCGAAGCTTGTTTCAACCCATAAATGGATCGCTTTAGCTTGCATACCTTGGAACCATCTTGGGATTCAAAACCCCTAGGTTGTTCCATGAAAACGTTTTCTTTAATGTATCCATTGAGAAAAGCTGTTTTGACATCCATCTGCCAAATCTCATAATCATAGTACGCAGCTATTGCTAATAAAATCCTAATTGATTTAAGCATGGCAACAGGTGAGAAAGTCTCCTCATAGTCGATTCTTTGCCTTTGGCGAAACCCTTTCACTACTAGCCTTGCCTTATAGGTCTCTACCTTTCCATCAGAACCAATTTTCTTCTTGAAAACCCATTTGTTCCCTATAGGTACAATACCTTCAGGTGGGTCAACAAGATCCCAAACTTGATTCTTATACATGGCATCAATCTCGGATTTCATAGCATCAATCCATTTTAAAGAGTCTATATCTGATATAGCTTCTTCATAGGTAAGTGGATCATCTCCATGATCTACTTCTTCATGAGTAGACAACTCTTGTTCTTCTTCATAAAGGAAACCATATTTCACTGGTGGGTGAGATACCCTGGTTGTTCTACGAGGAATAGCTGTAGATGTTTCATCAACGGGTATAGGTTGACTAGATGGATCTATATCCATCTGATCTGTTGGTTGGTCAGAATTCTCCAATTCTATCTCTATTTGCCTTCCTTTGCCTCCTTCTTGAACAAACTGTTGTTCAAGAAATGTGGCATCTCTACTTATCACAACCTTTTGTGAAGTAGGCAAATAAAAATAATATCCAAAACTATCTTTTGGATATCCAACAATTCGATCTTTTTCTGATCTGGTCTCCAATTTATCAGTGTTTAGCTTTTTGATATAAGCTGGACAACTCCAAATCTTAACATGCTTAAGACTTGGTTTTCTTCCATGCCATATCTCATAAGGTGTGGAAGAAACTGATTTTGATGGAATCCTATTCAGAATATACAAAGCTGATTCTAATGCAAATCCTGAAAAGAAGATTGGCATATCAGTATAGCTCATCATACTACGTACCATATCCAATAGGGTACTATTTCTCCTTTCAGATACACCATTCAGCTGTGGCGTTCCTAGAGAGTCAGCTAAGAAACAATGCCATGCTCTCTCAAGTATTCATCAAATTCAGTACTCAAATATTCACCTCCACGATCTGATCGAAGAGCTTTAATACTCTTTCCCGTTTGATTTTCTACTTCAGATTTAAATTCTTTAAACTTTTCAAAGGATTCATGTTTGTATTTCATCAAATACAAATACCCAAATCTTGATTTATCATCAGTAATGGTAATAAAATAATGAAAGCCCCCTCTAGCCATTTCTTTAAATGGACCACATACATCACTATGTATTAGCTCCAAAATATTTTCTGCTCTTTGCCCTTATCCAACAAAGGGTGATCTAGTCATTTTGCCTTGAAGGCAAGATTCACAAGTTGGAGTAGGCTCAGAGCCCAATGAGGATAAAATCCCCATTTTCTCCAATTTTGTAATCCTATCTTCTGTAACATGACATAACCTTAAGTGCCAAATATATTTTGAACTTGATTTGGTTTTCACCATGGCATTGCATTCTTTTAGATTGCTATACTCTTGCCAGTGGAAACACTTTCTTACTGGCAATGGAAACACTTTCCTGTTGGCAGTGGAAACACTTTCCTTTGCCTTTGTCAGCTTTGGTCTTCCTTTTCTGTTTAGCTATTTTCTTGGAAGGACCAGGAATCTGAGGTTTCTTTTTCTTATTGCCCTTTTTCTTGTTGGACTTTCTAGCAGAAGAAGATGCAATCAAAGCTACCTCTTTTCCTTTATTGCCTGGCATATTCTTTTGGACAATAACCAACATGTTGAGTAAACCAGCTAAGGTGCATTCCTGTTTAGTCATATGAAAATTTGTCACAAAATTCCCAAAAAACTCAGGAAGGGACTGAAGGATCAAATCCATCTGTAGTTGGAAATCCATGTTGAAATCAAGATGTTCCAACTGCTCAATCAGCCGAATCATCTTACGGACATGATCCCCAACATTCTGTCCCTTAGACATCCTCATACGAAATAGCTGTCTAGATATCTCATACCTAGCATTCCTGCTGTGCTCACCATACAACTCTTGTAGGTGAAAGAGGATCTCACTCGCACTCAACATGTTCTCATGCTGCTTTTGTAACTCATTACTCATGGAAGCAAGCATGTAACCCTTAGCTCTCATATCATGCTCCTTCCACTTATCCAAAGTTTCATGTTCCTCTTGTGTGGCCTCTGGAGGTAAGGGACCAGGAACATTTGAATCTAGAACATATCCTATATGTTCAAGGTTCAGGGCAAGTTTCAAATTTCTTAGCCAATCAGACAGATTAGGTCCTGTCAACCTATTGCGATCAAGTATGCTTGCAAGGATATTGGATGGTGGTGGTTGTTCTGTGCTCATTTTAATCAGAAAACTGCAGAAAATAATCAGATTAATTAGTAAATGTATCATGTAATTAATCAAAATGATTATGGTCTTTTAATCAAATTGGTCCTCCCACTAACTTAGCGAATCCTACAATTCCAAAGTAGAAAACGAAAATCCTAGTTGGATGGATTTCTAGTGGGTGATTGAATTCTTATAATTCTATTGATCATCCTCAGGTACATCCATTATTGGAATTACAATAAACTATAAGTGAGCAACTCCTTGTCCATCACATCTCATGTGAGGTTCAATCCTTTACCTAGCCCCTAATGCTCAAAATCTCAGGTACATCCATTATTGACTTATCTTGCATTAGTTAAGTTGATCCCATTGAGCCAGTAATTATGCAAATAATTTTAATGTCCTCAGGTACATCCAATATTGGCCACCAAACTATTTACATATTTACAACATCTCATGCTTAACAATTATTCTTAAGAAAATCTCTTAAATTAATTGCATCTTATGTAACTATTTAAAATTTCTTAAAATAATTGCCCCAATGGAGGGCCTATGTTATAATTACTTTAATTATAGCATTTCCAACTTAATCATTTGTTTGGAAGATTTTATGGTCATTCTAATTACTATTAAGATCTCACTTTGCACATTATCCAATTAGCATGCATATATCATATAATAGCATACATTCCCATACATTTCATGCATTCATAGATAAGCAATAAATATGGTATGATCATGGACTTTATAAGGCATTCAATTCTGAGCCACCAAGAATTGAATCAGGGCATTCCTAGGTGCATTTCATTCATTCATTTTATAAGAGTTGCTGAAGGAGTACATAATCAACACTTGATCTTGAATTCCTCCCACTGGTCCCACCAATGCTCTTGACCTCCTTGAACTTCTTGCAATCCAATATTACATAGTAATCCTTGGCATACCAAGGTGAATTTACAAGAACTTAAATAAATGAAATTACAACCCAAAAATTATTACAAACTTAATAATACATGCCCAAAATAAATTAAAATTAATTAATTAATTTACAATCCCAAAGAAACATAAAAGAAATAAATCCAATCACATTGGTCTTTTATAGTCCATGATCATCCATCATGCATATCACTATTTAACAATTAAATAAACATACATACTTAAATTAAATTGAATATCTCATATTCAACTTAAAAATCCAGATTTGAAAATGATTCAAATATATTTAAAAATTCAGATTTGAATCTCATTCAAACAAATTTAAAAATTCAGATTTGAATCACATTCAAACAATTTTAAAAATTCAGATTTGAATCACATTTAAACATTTTTTAAAAAATCAGATTTGAATCACATTCAAACATTTTTTAAAAAATCAGATCTGAATTTTATTCAATCAATTTTAAAAAATCAGATTTAAATATGATTCAAACAACTTTAAAAATTCAGATTTGAATCACATTCAAACAACTTTTAAAATTCAGATTTGAATCACATTCAAAAAATTTTTAAAATTTTGATTTGAATCATAATTTAATTGTGTGATAAAAATTCTAATTAAAAAATTTAATTAGACATAAAATGGATCTTAGATCATACAACAATTGCACATTCACCATCCATTTAACTTTGCACACCATTGTGGTGCATCAACCATGCGCACCATGGTAATCATCATTTGTGCCGCCACCTTAGCTTTGCAACCAGCAATGAACTTTTGATCTCATGATCAAACACACAATTAAATCATATAAACATCAATCTAAATGGCAAATATAGTGGCTCTGATACCAATTGAAGGAACGGAAGCGTGAAAAACATAAGTTTATACCATTGAATTCAAAAATTTTTACCTAGGGTCACATGCATCATGCAAGATTTATTTTTATCTATTTGATTTTAATGATAAACAACATATTAAAACTCTTTTAATATGTTTTTGGATCTGTATTTTCCATTTAAGATTTTAAAATTAATCAGATTAATTTTAGAACCCTAGATTAAATCAAGAACGATTACACTAACCTCTTGATGCACTGCAGCGTGTCTGTGCCTTTGAGATTTGTCTTCAGGGCACCAAACGTTGTCCCTCTAGCTTGTCCACACCAAGAAAACCTATGTCAGCCCTTGAACAGCTTCTAAAGCTTTTTCTATTAATTAGAAATTCAAGTTCTGCCTTTTAAGAGATTAAAGATATAAACAGGACACTAGAAATAATTTCTAGTATTCTTAATTCAAGAGATTGATGACTAATCTCTTTGAATTGATGAGAGATGAAGAAGAATAGATGGAGAACCTCAAAATGGCGGGACAAAGGAGAGGAGTGGCTACTGGTTGTTTTTCTTTTTCATAACAATACTTATATAGCTAGGTTAACACATTAAACCCTTGCCACATATCACCCTTTGATTAGCTCTAGGTTTAAGTGACCCAATCACATTGTGCCAAGTGTCAAACCTATATTTAATCTTGATTTTAATCATCTTACATGATTAAAAAATATTTGGCAACCTTATGTGTAATCCCATGTGTCACCATCTCATGATGCCATGTGTCACACTGTGAAATGACCAAAATGCCCCTGTGTCTTAATTTTGAGTTCTCAACCCAAAATAATTATTTCCCTTCTTCTAATCAATTTATATCAAATATAAATTAATTAATTAATCTCTCATTAATTAGATACATATTTAAACACTTTAAATATAAATTTAACTTATACTACACATCCAATAATCTAGATTTGGTTTCAAGTCATGCTAGGGATTTTGCAATTTAATTGCAAACCAAACCTATTTAATTAATCAATTAAACTCTTTAATTAATTAATTAAATCATATTTAAATAGGCGATAACTTGTGTATGTGTGTGACTTACTAGGCTCATCACTAATTGGCAATGAGACATGATATCAACTCTTAATATCATTAGAACTCTTTCTTACCATAAATGATTTCTCTAAATCATTTTATGAACCTCATAGACCATGGTTAACACCTAAGCATAGGATGCCATGGCCACCCAATTAGTAATAAGGTTTACCTTAAACGAACTTATAATCATATGTTACCATGCACTAGAATCTCTCTGTTATAAAATCCCAACTAAAGCTGGAGTCATGGTTTATGTCAAACTCCATTTGCTATGAATATTATGTTCTCTTTTAATTCTAGTTCTTGATTAAAAAGATTTTCTCATCAGAAACTCTTTTCTGAATAAATCTATCTGTCTGCCAGAACTTGAAACATCAAGAACAATTAAATGAACATAGGATTTTATCTCTATTTACTTAGAGGAATAGATTCCATCTTGATCAACACCTACCTCCATATATAACTAGTAGGAGCCAACAGATGCCCACATACCCATACACAGTACAAGTATGAAAACAGTATCAAACTCAAACTACCTATATACAAGATAACTGTGTTATCTCAGGTCTAAAGATTATATGCACTGATATGATTTATGATAAAACATTGACAAGAGTAAACTCCATGTGCTTGTCATAAGTGTCACTGGTTCGGCCTATTTATCATTTATAAGTGCCTATCATGTTTGTTATATGGCATGAGACTCACCATTTTATCTTATTTATATCTCATATAAATAACTTGGGAACAAACATGAATACAATCTTTCTGGATAAGTCATGTCTTTATTATGAAGTATCCTCGATTGTGAACCTATTTATGATACTTTGTGCTAGAAATATTGTCACTCATATTCTTAACAACTTAAGAATAATATTTCTAACAAAATATCAATGGACCTTTTCTATTACACATAAATATATTATGTAAACGGAAAAGTGGAAATGCCTTTTATTAATAAAAATATGTACAAGATACATACTAAATGATATGCTCTAGGGCATACTACTAACAGGCACCACTAAGCATTATTACTTGGCGCGTTGCTTTTGCCATGCGTAGGTTTTGGAGAGACTGATAGAGAGCCCAGTAGACCACAGGCTGGGTGAGATCATCTGTAGCTCTGCATAGTGTCCGTGTCACCTCACCGACGTCAGTGTCACACCCTACCCCTCTGTAAGGCATGACATGATCCTGTAGTATACCCAATGAATTACCAACTCCGTCTACTGATAACCCATTAAATACACTACAAGGGATTTTAAAAACTTTTCTTACTTCTTTTACAGTGGTGAGCACTATTTATAGGTGTTAAAAACCTTTTTGAACTGAAGTGAAACAACTAACTCATTTGGTTTATTTGGAGTTTCTGTAAAAAATTTGGCAAAGTGCCATCTGTATTTTGGACAAAACAGTTCTTCAGAAAACCTATAAAAAAACACTTCAATAATTTTCCAAATCTCAACTCCAATACATTTCTCAACACAACAATTTATCAAGTCAAATCCACAGTGGTTTTTCAAAGATTGAGATACGAGAAATATAATACAATTTGTACAAGCCAAAACCACTCATAATTATTTTACAAATCAAATGTACAATTTGGATTTACAACTGCTCAAAACCAACAACAAAATATACATACAGTGAATATACATTACAGTATAAAATGCAAAATATTGGTATACTCGTTATACTGTAATCCCTCATTTGGATGTACTAGCGACCTAGTATCTTTCTGTCTATCTCTCTACCTGCGACAGCAATAAAAAGCTATCGCTGAGACAATGTCTCAGTGGTGCACAACATTAACCAAATACAATTTTAAATCACAATTCATAAATCATATCAATAGTGGATACTTAAAACCATAGTTAAATTCAAGACAATGAATGTCATAAGGAATTTAAACTCCAATTCACAAATTATCAAAATTCATAATAACACAATTTAGTCAAATAGCTTAAGAATACCGTATTGCCAATTCATACACAATTTGATCAAATTACTGAATAACATGCTTTTTCCAATCAATGACACAATTTGATCAAATAATCAATAATACCTTTTGCAAATCAATAACACAATTCGCTCAAATAATCAATAATATCGTTTTGCAAATCAATAACACAATTCGATCAAATAACTGAATAATATCGTTTTGCAAATCGATAACACAATTCGATCAAATAACTAAATAATACAATGTTGCCAATCAATAACACAATTTAGGTCATGACACAAATTTTTCCATATATGCCGTGTTGTACACCACGACAAGACATACTCACCCCAATAATCGAAATCAATGAGGGAGGAAGCTAGCTATCTAATGAGTACTCATCCATACTCACCTCAGACTGGGAAGTCAAAGAGGGAGGAACATAATCATACTCACCCTGCATCGATAAGTCAAAGAGGAGGAATAATCACACTCACCCCATTAATGGAGGAGGAACATAATATCCGTGTCATGCCAATTATGAGTCAAAACAATTCCAAACATTTTATTCAAATGATCCGTAAGAATCCAATAAATTTCCAAAGTTATAATTTCATTCACAAAATGGCAACACAATTCGTAATTCACTTCAATTTCCACAAAAACCATTTACAGTGCTTTTCAATCAATAAGTATCCATCAATATCATTCAAACAATTTTTCACAGTTTCAAACCATTCACAATGTTTTTCAATCAATAAGTGTCCACCAAACACATTTCCACAATTTAAAACAATAATATACAAATAGTCATAATTTATTTCAATTGAAAAATTCAAAAGAAATAGCCGTTGTGCACAAACCTCTGATGACTGTCCCCCTGGTCTGGACTCAGTGTTTCCTTCCCTTTTGCTGAGTCCTTGTTAACTGAGAAATACAATTTGAAGTGTTTCAGTACTAAATTAAACTCTCTATCGATGGTGTTTGGTAAATAATGCACTGAACTCAATTATTCACTTAATCACCTAATATACCGACCCTCATTGCGTTTTAGGTAAATTAGGTTTTAGTGTCGTTAATATGTCACATTCGATAGGGTTTTAGGTTTGGTACGTTTTACCAAAGTCATTTTCTTGTTTAGTGCATTTTAATGCAAATTGCTGGATTCCGGGACACTGGTTTGACCTAACCGGACGATCTAGTTCCCTCGGTTTTCGGGTCTTGGTCAAAACTACAAACTTGTAGATCTAGGTCTTATTGCACGCGGGGCAAAATTTCAGGTCAATCCGAGTTAAGTAGACCAAGTTATGGTCATTATACTATTGCTGGTCAAATGGTACCATTTTAGGTCAATTTTAGGTCAATTTGGTCAACTCTGGTTCGGCCAGTTTTTGGACCCGAATTTGTGCAGGCTTTTTGACTTGCTTATGGTCATTTCTGGGCTTTGGTGTCTTCATAAGACTTGTAGGTATGGGTCTTAACTATTCATGGTTAAAATTTCAGGTCAAGTGGACCTGTTTTGAGTGAGTTATGGCCTAAACACTCACTGCTGCCCAATTGGTCATTTTTCAGGTCCTAATTGTACCTAATCCGAATTGGTCATTTTCTTAGGTCACCTTGCAAGCAGAATTTTGGTATGTTTTCTCAATGAAAGTTGGCACATTTTGTGCCTAGTTTCACCTCAAATTGGTCTCATACCAATTGAGGTTACACATTTAAGGTTATAGGCTAAAATGTACACTGCCCTCAATATGCCTTTCACACCCCACTTCAAACACACATTTACCTTTGCAATTTGTTTACTTACCTACCAATCTGTTTTGGTACATTACCAAAAGCATTTTCTACATTACATTAACATTACTTTGGGCAGATTACCATTACCCTCAACACACCAAATGTAATTCATATTTACAATTTCTAAGTACCATTACATACACACCTAAGCATTACCAATTTTACATACACTTTACAATATCAATCTACATACATATCATCAATCCTTCTAGGTCAATATTCTGCCTACACTTCCTTCAATATATACATTTACTCAAGTGTTCCCAAGCTGCCGCAAATCTTCTTCAACATCAAAGTGCCGTCCAAGTTACCAATTCCCATCCAAGTGCATAAATCACCATATAAACATGAAATAATTCACTAGGTTACTATATCACCATGATCAACATTATTTCTCATCAATTATATGCACAAATATCTCATCAAAAACGTGACTCATGGCTGTCCAAAATGAAAACAACAATAACTCTTCAAACTCAAAATTTTCTTTCACCAAACCAACACCCATAACATGCACACAAAACTTAACAAAGGAATTCTCAAAAAAATGTAAACTTACCTTTGATTGTAACTTGCTAAACCTTCACCAAACTTCTCAAAATTGGTATCAATATCTTCCTTGTGATGTGTAGACAAAGTTTAATGAAGAAACCTAAGAGGTTGGAGTTGAAAATGGAGAGTTAAGAAAGCTTGCATGAAAAATGGCTATGGAGTTTCCTCTCACCTTCATTCACGGCAATGTTGAATTCATGTGGAGAAGATGGAGTTTCAGCTGCATATTAAGTGTACACATGTCCCACTATGTGTTTAATTAATTCCTTAGTGGTCCACTAAAAAATTAAATCATATTATAAGTTAAACTTTCACTTAATCCCACATTAACCCATGATTTTAGCTATTTACTTTAGGTACCACCAAATTAATTTTTCATTTCATTTTCAAAGTGTAAGATTATTTATTTGTAAGGGAAATTTCTGTCAATAGACACTTCGGGCTGTGAAATGACCATAAAGCCCCTGCTCAGGTGGCATTCCCGATTTTTCGGTATGTCCGGGTGTTGTCTGTTTTTCGATGTCTCAATTTTCTTTGTACTAATTATTAAATTTTTCTTTAATCAATCTAATGAGATTTATACTTCAATAAGGGTCTATTTATGTCCTAAAAATGTTTTCTCAGTGGTTCCCATCGCAGTACGATCAACGGTCCACGCCGTGACTTCCCAGTGCGGTCACCCATCGCTAGGTTTCCCGGCTCACTTATTCGGTTACATTTCTTTGCTATGATTTTTCCTTTGTTTTTCTTGTATTTTCTTTTCTTGTATTTCATTATTTATGTCTCCTCTCTCATATCAAGGTGTGGTTCTAGGCATCCTAGCTGTCCGGACAGCACTGGTCACCGGAACAGCAGAACGCACTACCGAACTTAGGGGTGTTACAATTCTCCCCCCCTTAAATAAATTTCGTCCACGAAATTTTACCCAATAGTTATCTTACAATAGTCATACGTTTATTTTTTTCCTTTTTATACGATCGACTAATCTTCTTTTTCTCAAATTTGTATAAGACTTTTAACAATCTAATACAACGTTTAATTTGTTTGTATATCACCAATCTTCTCTTGCTATTGTCCTGTCTAATATTTCGATTCATGTTCCTTCTTGAATGACCCTCGAGGTTATGTTAGAATCATTTATCTAGTCATTGGTCCTCTGACCATTCTAGTCCATAGTCTTCCTCACATTCGTAATATTTCTTTGTTATATCTGAACCAACTGTTCGAATTTTTACTTCCATAACTCTTTTTATCTCACAATATTCTATAACTTACTTCCTTTTGTGCTGAATCAGAACCTTCGATATTCTAACTTTTAATTTTTAGATCCCTAAGTAGGATTTTCAAACTTATTTCTAACAATTAAATTCTGCACCGCATAACTATACCAAAACAGATGCCGTTGGTAACTATTCTTATCTAGGTATACTATCGGGTAGTACGTAGCTCTACACAATAATCTCAAGTCGATCAGAATCTGCACTTACAAGATAAACATCAAGAACATTGCATAGTTACTACGATACATCCCAATAGATCAAACTTTGTTATCTTTTATTCTTTTTGAATTCACTGATATTCGAATCTTATTCTGATTACAATATCCATTAGCAATTTCTAACAGTAACCTCCTTGCCCTCATCTAGAGCAATTCCATTCTCGCATCTTACTTTTACGTCCTCTTGCTTTACATTAAGTAGGCTCGCCAATTAGCTTTATAATTTATGGTGTGTCAGAAAATACTTTTCGCCGAAAAACTCTTTCAAAAGTAATTTCACTTATTATCACAATCCTTATCTCAAGGACTAATCACTAATGCATCAAAATTTATTCCCCTGTAAAGGAATAACAATAGAATATATAGTTCTAACACTAACAAAAAAGTATGCAAACCTGTGTCAAACAATACATATATATATCTTAGTTGCTAATTGAGAAAGTACCAGCAATGATGTCAAAAGTCTCAGTCTCTTTTCTGTCGTATAGCGTATACTCTAGTTGAAGCATCACCCTATTTTGGCTGATTCACAGTAGTCTGACTTCTAGGTGTACTACCCCTACCTCTACCTTTGCCTCTACTAACTGATGGTGAACTCTTTGGGGTAGAAACTTGGGTTGATCCCTTTGGTGTAGTAAACGATCCAGAACGACCTGGATTTACACAATCCCTAGCAAAATGGCTAGTCTCTCCACAGTTAAAACATGCTCCTATGGCTCTATAGCATATCCCACTATGTGGTTTACCACAAGTTTCACAAAGTCGATCTGACAGCGCATTTCTAGGTTTCTGTTGAGTTTGCTGATCGGATCGAGGTGGCTTCTGTCCAAAAGATCTATCTCTACCGGACTTCTTACTATCTCTGTCGTATCCCCCAAAGTTTTTCCTCTTTGCAGTAGGACCACTAAAACTTTGTTCTGCTGACTTTCCTTCTTTTTCTGCCTTCTCTGATTTCTTTTTCTCAAGAGCCGCTTCAGATTCAATTCTTTCTAATTCTAGTGCTTGAGAAATAAGTTCAGAGAAGTTGTTATGTTTGAATCCGACCACTTGCAATCTGATACTAGGCTTCAAGCCGGTTTCAAACCTCTTACATCTCTCCCTACTGGTAGAAAGTAGACTTACTGCATAATGGCTTAGGCGGAAAAATTCTCTTTCATACTCAGCCACTGATCGGACCCCCTGTTTCAGACTTAGGAACTCTTGCGCTTTCCGGTCTACATAAGTATCGAGGACATATTTACTCAATTCCCGAGGAAGTCATTCCATGTTAGCACTGCAGTTTTACTGCATCGTGGGGAATGGTTTTCCACCAGTCATAAGCATCTCCCCGTAGTAAGGATACTGAGTACTCAAATCTGAGCTCTTCTGTACAATGCAGCTTCTTGAGTACCCTATCCATCCTCTCTAACCATTGTTCAGCTTCTAGAGGATCTATCGTCCCTTAAACTCGCAGCCCCATACTTCATCAATTTGTCATATTGTCTAGCGTAAGACCGTGGTTGTACCACCGAGTCTCAGATTGGGGCTTGAGTAGGCACATTACCATCCATTTGTTGGAACATTGTAGCCGTCACGAGCGAATCGAGCAGGAATCGCAGATCATGGCTGGTGCTCTTGAACCACCGACATTATGTAGGCATGGGGCATCCCTTGCACCTCGGCCTCTATCGATTGATCGATCAACGATCACCCTCTTCCATAGTCAATTCGAGGATTTTAGACCTCCTATACAATAATACAAGGAGATTTCTCCCGTTAGTGCATATTTATAATGTAATGTACGTATGTATCAAACAATGATATTGAGCAGCTTGTAATCGTGAAGAAAGAATATTCAAGTAACAAGTGAAAATAGAATTTAAAAACTTTGCTCGATACCACTAAAACATGTCACACCCTACCCTCCGTAAGGCATGACATGATCCCGTAGTATACCCAATGAATTACCAACTCCGCTTCATCGATAACCCATTAAATACACTACAAGGGATTTTAAAACTTTTCTTACTTCTTTTACAGTGGTGAGCACTATTTATAGGTGTTAAAAACCTTTTTGAATCAAGTGAAACAACTAACTCATTTGGTTTATTTGGAGTTTCAGAAAAATTTGGCAAAGTGCCATCTGTATTTTGGACAAAACAGCTTCTTGTAAAACCTATAAAAACACTTCAATAATTTTCCAAATCTCAACTCCAATACATTTCTCAACACAACAATTTATCAAGTCAAATCCAGTGGTTTTTCAAAGATTGAGATCAGAAATATAATACAATTTGTACAAGCCAAAACCACTCATAATTATTTTACAAATCAAATGTACAATTTGGATTTACAATCGCTCAAAACCAACAACAAAATATACATACAGTGAATATACATTATCAGTACAAAATGCAAAATATTGGTATACTCGTTATACTGTAATCCTCATTTGGATGTACTAGCGACCTAGTATGTCGCCTGTCTATCTCTCTACCGCGATAAAGAATAAAAGCTATCACGAGACAATGTCTCAGTGGTGCACAACATTAACCAAATACAATTTTAAATCACAATTCATAAATCATATCAATAGTGGATACTTAAAACCATAGTTAAATTCAAGACAATGAATGTCATAAGGAATTTAAACTCCAATTCACAAATTATCAAAATTCATAATAACACAATTTAGTCAAATAGCTTAAGAATACCGTATTGCCAATTCATACACAATTTGATCAAATTACTGAATAACACAGTTTTTCCAATCAATGACACAATTTGATCAAATAACTGAATAATACCTTTTTGCAAATCAATAACACAATTCGCTCAAATAACTGAATAATATCGTTTTGCAAATTAATAACACAATTTGATCAAATAACTGAATAATATCATTTTGCAAATCGATAACACAATTCGATCAAATAACTAAATAATACAATGTTGCCAATCAATAACACAATTTAGGTCATGACACAAATTTTTCCATATATGCCGTGTTGTACACCACGACAAGACATACTCACCCCAATAATCGAAATCAATGAGGGAGGAAGCTAGCTATCTAATGAGTACTCATCCATACTCACCTCGATCGAAGTCAAAGAAGGAGGAACATAATCATACTCACCCTGCATCGATAAGTCAAAGAGGGAGGAATAATCACACTCACCCCATTAATGGAGGAGGAACATAATATCCGTGTCATGCCAATTGTGAGTCAAAACAATTCCAAACATTTTATTCAAATGATCCGTAAGAATCCAATAAATTTCCAAAGTTATAATTTCATTCACAAAATGGCAACACAATTCGTAATTCACTTCAATTTCCACAAAAACCATTTATAGTGCTTTTCAATCAATAAGTATCCATCAATATCATTCAAACAATTTTTCACAGTTTCAAATCATTCACAATGTTTTTCAATCAATAAGTGTCCACCAAACACATTTCCACAATTTAAAACAATAATATACAAATAGTCATAATTTATTTCAATTGAAAAATTCAAAAGAAATAGCCGTTGTGCACAAACCTCGATGATCTGCCCACAGTCCGACTCAGTGTTTCCTTCCCTTTTGCTGAGTCCTTGTTAACTGAGAAATACAATTTGAAGTGTTTCAGTACTAAATTAAACTGTCTCTATTGATGGTGTTTGGTAAATAATGCACTGAACTCAATTATTCACTTAATCACCTAATATACCGACCCTCATTGCGTTTTAGGTAAATTAGGTTTTAGTGTCGTTAATATGTCACATTCGATAGGGTTTTAGGTTTGGTACGTTTTACCAAAGTCATTTTCTTGTTTAGTGCATTTTAATGCAAATTGCTGGATTCCGGGACACTGGTTTGACCTAACCGGACGATCTAGTTCCCTCGGTTTTCGGGTCTTGGTCAAAACTACAAACTTGTAGATCTAGGTCTTATTGCACGCGGGGCAAAATTTCAGGTCAATCCGAGTTAAGTAGACCAAGTTATGGTCATTATACTATTGCTGGTCAAATGGTACCATTTTAGGTCAATTTTAGGTCAATTTGGTCAACTCTGGTTCGGCCAGTTTTTGGACCCGAATTTGTGCAGGCTTTTTGACTTGCTTATGGTCATTTCTGGGCTTTGGTGTCTTCATAAGACTTGTAGGTATGGGTCTTAACTATTCATGGTTAAAATTTCAGGTCAAGTGGACCTGTTTTGAGTGAGTTATGGCCTAAACACTCACTGCTGCCCAATTGGTCATTTTTCAGGTCCTAATTGTACCTAATCCGAATTGGTCATTTTCTTAGGTCACCTTGCAAGCAGAATTTTGGTATGTTTTCTCAATGAAAGTTGGCACATTTTGTGCCTAGTTTCACCTCAAATTGGTCTCATACCAATTGAGGTTACACATTTAAGGTTATAGGCTAAAATGTACACTGCCCTCAATATGCCTTTCACACCCCACTTCAAACACACATTTACCTTTGCAATTTGTTTACTTACCTACCAATCTGTTTTGGTACATTACCAAAAGCATTTTCTACATTACATTAACATTACTTTGGGCAGATTACCATTACCCTCAACACACCAAATGTAATTCACATTTACAATTTCTAAGTACCATTACATACACACCTAAGCATTACCAATTTTACATACACTTTACAATATCAATCTACATACATATCATCAATCCTTCTAGGTCAATATTCTGCCTACACTTCCTTCAATATATACATTTACTCAAGTGTTCCCAAGCTGCCGCAAATCTTCTTCAACATCAAAGTGCCGTCCAAGTTACCAATTCCCATCCAAGTGCATAAATCACCATATAAACATGAAATAATTCACTAGGTTACTATATCACCATGATCAACATTATTTCTCATCAATTATATGCACAAATATCTCATCAAAAACGTGACTCATGGCTGTCCAAAATGAAAACAACAATAACTCTTCAAACTCAAAATTTTCTTTCACCAAACCAACACCCATAACATGCACACAAAACTTAACAAAGGAATTCTCAAAAAATGTAAACTTACCTTTGATTGTAACTTGCTAAACCTTCACCAAACTTCTCAAAATTGGTATCAATATCTTCCTTGTGATGTGTAGACAAAGTTTAATGAAGAAACCTAAGAGGTTGGAGTTGAAAATGGAGAGTTAAGAAAGCTTGCATGAAAAATAGCTATGGAGTTTCCTCTCACCTTCATTCACGGCAATGTTGAATTCATGTGGAGAAGATGGAGTTTCAGCTGCATATTAAGTGTACACATGTCCCACTATGTGTTTAATTAATTCTCTTAGTGGTCCACTAAAAAATTAAATCATATTATAAGTTAAACTTTCACTTAATCCCACATTAACCCATGATTTTAGCTATTTACTTTAGGTACCACCAAATTAATTTTTCATTTCATTTTCTAAGTGTAATATTATTTATTTTTAATGGAAATTTAGGTCAAAAGACACTTCGGGATGTCAAATGACCATAATGCCCCTGTTCAGGTGGCATTCCCGATTTTTCGGTATTACCGGGTTTTGTCTGTTTTTCGATTTCTCACTTTTCTTCGTACTAATTATTTAATTTTTCTTTAATCTTTCTAATGAGATTTATACTTCAATAAGGGTCTATTTATGTCCTAAAAATGTTTTCCAGGGTTCCCCGCAGTCCAGGGCCAGTCAACGGTCCACGCCGTGACTTCCCGGTGCGGTCACCCATCGCTAGGTTTCCCGGCTCACTTATTCGGTTACATTTCTTTGCTATGATTTTTTCCTTTGTTTTTCTTGTATTTTCTTTTCTTGTATTTCATTATTTATGTCTCCTCTCTCATATCAAGGTGTGGTTCTAGGCATCCTAGCTGTCCGGACAGCACTGGTCACCGGAATAGCAGAACGCACTACCGAACTTAGGGGTGTTACAGTCAGTGCATTGGTAGGACACTAGGTTTCATTTTGGATATTTTGTAATTAACTTTTATTTTCTCATATGTAATTGAAACTTATGTAATTTATTTTGGTATTAATGTAAATAGTGGAAATTATGTTTATGAATGAAAAAGTGAATATTTGTTTATGACTTTTACATGAATATCATATGAGATGAATGATTGAGAAATATAAATATTGTTGAAAAATATTGAGATTTTGTTGATGAAATGGAGTTTGGGATTGATTGGAAATTTTGGAAGTGTTTTTCACAGGTTCCGAAGAACTGTTTCTCCATTTTTAGCCGGTACTCTGCCGGATTTTCTATAAAATTTGCGGAACCTCAAATAAATTTATGATTTCAATAAATGACTTAAATGAATTATACTTCACAAATTGTACTTCATATCCATGAAAGAAATAAATAAGGAAGGATAAAAATAATTGAAATAAAATATGGTGTTCCGGTACACTGTGTGGCATATCTTACTCGGCGGCACTGTAAACGGGTAAGGAGTGTCACATTAAGTGGTATCCCAAGAAAATAGAAGCAGTGATGGAATGGAAGCCTCCCAGAAATACAACTGAGGTCAGAAGTTTCTTGGGGCTAGCTGGGTATTACAGAAGATTTGTGAAGGGATTCTCTTTAATAGCTGCTCCAATGACCAAGTTGTTACACAAGAATGTTAGATTTAACTGGAATGACAAGTGTTAGGCCAGTTTTGAGAAGTTGAAGGCTATGTTGACAGAGGCACCGGTGTTAACACTGAAGGAACGGAAGCGTGAAAAACACAAGTTTATACCATTGAATTCAAAAATTTTCACCTAGGGTCACATGCACCATGCAAGATTTATTTTTATCTATTTGATTTCAATGATAAACAACATATTAAAACTCTTTTAATATGTTTTTGAATCTGTATTTGCCATTTAAGATTTTAAAATTAATCAGATTAATTTTAGAACTCTAGAATAAATCAAGAACGATTACATTAACCTCTTGATGCACTGCAGCGTGTCTGCGCCCTTGAGATTCGTCTTTAGGACACTAGATGTTGTCCCTCTAGCTTGTCCACACCAAGAACACCTATGACAGCTTCAAAAGCCTTTTATATTAATTAGAAATTCAAGTTCTGCCTTTTAAGAGATTAGAGATGTAAATAGGACACTAGAAACAATTTCTAGTGTTCTTAATTCAAGAGATTGATGGCTAATCTCTTTGAATTGATGAGAGATGAAGAAGAATAGATGAAAAACCTCAAAGAGGCGTGACAAAGGAGAGGAGTGGCTGCTGGTTATTTTTTCTTTTCATAACCACACTTAAATAGCTAGGTTAACACATTAAACCCTTGCCACATGTCACCCTTTGATTAGCTCTAGGTTTAAGTGACCGAATCACATTGTGCCAAGTGTCAAACCTATATTTAATCCTGATTTTAATCATCTTACATGATTAAAAAAAACATTTGGCAACCTTATGTGTAATCCCATGTGTCACCATCTCATGGTGCCACGTGTCACACTCTGAAATGACCAAAATGCCCCTGTGTCTTAATTTTGAGTTCTTAACCCAAAATAATTATTTTTCTTCTTCTAATTAATTTATATCAAATATAAATTAATTAATTAATCTCTATTAATTAATTTCTCATTAATTAAATTTATATTTAAACACTTTAAATATAAATTTAATTTATACTATACATCCAATAATCTAGATTTGGTTTCAAGTCATGCTAGGGACTTTGCAATTTAATTGCAAACCAAACCTATTTAATTAATCAATTAAACTCTTTAATTAATTAATTAAATCATATTTAAATAGGTGATAACTTGTGTATGTGTGTGACTTACTAGGCTCATCACTAATTAGCAATGAGACATGATATCAACTCTTAATATCTTCAGAACCCTTTCTTACCATAAATGATTTCTCTAAATCATTTTATGAACCTCATAGACCATGATTAACACCTAGCATAGCATGCCATGGCCACCCAATTAGTAATAAGGTTTACCTTAAATGAACCTATAATCATATGTTACCACGCACTAGAATCTCTCTGTTACAAAATCCCAACTCAAGCTGGAGTCATGGTTTATGTCAAACTCCATTTGCTATGAATATTTTGTTCTCTTTTAATTCCAGTTCTTGATTAAAAGATTTTCTTATCAGAAACACTTTTCTGAATAAATCTATCTGTCCTGGCCAGGAACTTGAAACATCAAGAACAATTAAATGAACATAGGATTTTATCTCTATTTACTTAGAGGAATAGATTCCATCTTGATCAACACCTACCTCCATATATAACTAGTAGGAGCCAACAGATGCCCATATACCCATACACAGTACAAGTATGAAAACAGTATCAAACTCAAACTACCTATATACAAGATAACTGTGTTATCTCAGGTCTAAAGATTATATGCACTGATATGATTTATGATAAAACATTGACAAGAGTAAACTCCATGTGCTTGTCATAAGTGTCATTGGTTCGGCCTATTTATCATTTATAAGTGCCTATCATGTTTGTTATATGGCATGAGACTCACCATTCCATCTTATTTATATCTCATATAAATAACTTGGGAACAAACATGAATACAATCTTTCTGGATAAGTCATGTCCTTATTATGAAGTATCCTCGATTGTGAACCTATTTATGATACTTTGTGCTAGAAATATTGTCACTCATATTCTTAACAACTTAAGAATAATATTTCTAACAAAATATCAATTGACCTTTTCTATTACACATAAATATATTATGTAAACGGAAAAGTGGAAATGCCTTTTATTAATAAAAATATGTACAAGATACATACTAAATGATATGCTCTAGGGCATACTACTAACAATCTCCCACTAGCACTAGAGTTATTCATTACAATATCTTAGACCTATCTTCTCAAGATGTCGGTCTAACTGAGTCTGTGACATAGGCTTAGTGAATGGATCAGCTGGATTTTCAGCTGATGCTATTTTCTATATGGCTACATCGCCTCGCCCAACTATTTCTCTGATAATGTGGTAGTGCCTTTCTATATGGTAACATATGATTATAGGTTCATTTAAGGTAAACCTTATTACTAATTGGGTGGCCATGGCATGCTATGCTAGGTGTTAACCATGGTCTATGAGGTTCATAAAATGATTTAGAGAAATCATTTATGGTAAGAAAGAGTTCTGATGATATTAAGAGTTGATATCATGTCTCATTGCCAATTAGTGATGAGCCTAGTAAGTCACACACATACACAAGTTATCACCTATTTAAATATAATTTAATTAATTAATTAAAGAGTTTAATTGATTAATTAAATAGGTTTGGTTTGCAATTAGATTGCAAAGTCCCTAGCATGACTTGAAACCAAATCTAGATTATTGGATGTGTAGTATAAATTAAATTTATATTTAACGTGTTTAAATATGAATTTAATTAATGACAAATTAATTAATAGAGATTAATTAATTAATTTATATTTGATATAAATTAATTAGAAGAAGAAAAATAATTATTTTGGGTTAAGAACTCAAAATTAAGACACAGGGGCATTTTGGTCATTTCACAGTGTGACACGTGGCACCATGAGATGGTGACACATGGGATTACACATAAGGTTGCCAAATGTTTTTTTTAATCATGTAAGATGATTAAAATCAAGATTAAATATAGGTTTGACACTTGGCACAATGTGATTAGGTCACTTAAACCTAGAGCTAATCAAAAGGTGACATGTGGCAAGGGTTTAATGTGTTAACCTAGCTATTTAATTGTGGTTATGAAAAGAAAAATAACCAGCAGCCACTCCTCTCCTTTGTCACACCACTTTGAGGCTTTTCATCTATTCTTCTTCATCTCTCATCAATTCAAAGAGATTAGCCATCAATATCTTGAATTAAGAAAACTAGAAATTGTTTCTAGTGTCCTGTTTACATCTCTAATCTCTTAAAAGGCAGAACTTGAATTTCTAATTAATAGAAAAAGCTTTAGAAGCTGTTCAAGGGCTTCCATAGGTGTTCTTGGTATGGACAAGCTAGAGGGACAACATCTGGTGTCCTGAAGATGATTCTCAAAGACGCAGACACGCTGTAGTGCATCAAGAGGTTAGTGTAATCGTTCTTGATTTAATCTAGGGTTCTAAAATTAATCTGGTTAATTTTAAAATCTTAAATGGCAAATACAGATCCAAAAACATATTGAAGTAGTTTTAATATGTTGTTTATCATTGAAATCAAATAGATAAAAATAAATCTTGCATGATGCATGTGACCCTAGGTGAAAATTTTTGAATGCATTGGTATAAACTTGTGTTTTTCACGTTTTCGTTCCTTCAATTGGTATCAGAGCCACTATGTTTGCCATTTAGATTGTTGATTATATGATTTAATTGTGTGTTTGATCAAGAGAACAAAAGATCATTGCTGGTTGCAAAGCAAGGTGGCGGCATATTTAAAAAAACACCATCAATGGTACGCATGGTTTGGCTACCATGGGTGGTTCAAGGTTTGGCTTTTAATTCTGCAATTGTTGTATGATCTAAGACCTATTATTTGACTAATTAAAGTGTTTAATTAGTAATTTTAATCACACAATTAAATTATGATTCAAATCAGAATTTTAAAAATTGTTTGAATGTGATTCAAATATGAATTTTAAAAGTTGTTTGAATATGATTCAAATCTGCATTTTTAAAGTTGTTTGAATCATATTTAAATATGATTTTTTAAAATTGATTGAATAAAATTCAGATCTGATTTTTTAAAAAATGTTTGAATGTGATTCAAATCCGATTTTTAAAAAAAATGTTTGAATGTGATTCAAATCTGAATTTTTAAAGTTGTTTGAATGTGATTCAAATCTGAATTTTTAAATTTGTTTGAATGAGATTCAAATCTGAATTTTTAAATTTATTTGATTCATATTCAAGTCTGGATTTTTAAGTTGAATATGAGATATTTAATTTAATTTAACTATGTATGTTTTATTTAATTGTGAAATAGTGATATCATGATGGATGATCATGGACTATAAAAGACCAATGTGATTGAATTTATTTCTTTTATATTTCTTTGGGATTGTAAATTAATTAATTTATTTTAATTTATTTTAGGCATGTATTATTAAGTTTGTAATAATTTTTGGGTTGTAATTTCATTTATTTAAGTTCTTGTAAATTCGCCTTGGTATACCAAGGATTACCATGTAATATTGGATTGCAAGAAGTTCAAGAGCATTGGTGGGACCAGTGGGAGGAATTCAAGATCAAGTGTTGATTATGTACTCCTTCAACAACTCTTGTAAAATGAATGAATGAATGAAATGCACCTAGGAATGCCCTGATTCAATTCTTGGTGGCTCAGAATTGAATCCCTTAGAAAGTCCATGATCATACCATATTTATTACTTATCCATGAATGCATGAGATGTATGGGAATGTATGCTATTATATGATATATGCATGCTAATTGGATAATGTGCAAAGTGAGACCTTAATAGTAATTAGAATGACCATAAAATCTTCCAAACAAATGATTAAGTTAGAAATACTATAATTAAAGTAATTATAACATAGGCCCTCCATTGGAGCAATTATTTTAAGAAATTTTAAATAGTTGCATAAGATGCAATTAATTTAAGAGATTTTCTTAAGAATAATTGTTAAGCATGAGATGTTGTAAATATGTAAATGATTTAGTGGCCAATATTGGATGCACCTGAGGACATTAAAATTATTTGCATAATTACTGGCTCAATGGGATCAACTTAACTAATGCAAGATAAGTCAATAATGGATGTACATGAGATTTTGAGCATTAGGGGCTAGGTAAAGGATTGAACCTCACATGAGATGTGATGGAAAAGGAGTTGCTCACTTATAGTTTATTGTAATTCCAATAATGGATGTACCTGAGGATGATCAATAGAATTATAAGAATTCAATCACCCACTAGAAATCCATCCAACTAGGATTTTCGTTTTCTACTTTGGAAGTGTAGGATTTGCTAAGTTAGTGGGAGGACCAATTTGATTAAAAGACCATAATCATTTTGGTTAATTACATGATACATTTACTAATTAATCTGGTTATTTTCTGCAGTTAATTTTCTGATAAAAATGAGCACAAAATAACCACCACCATCCAATATCCTTGCAAGCATACTTGATCACAATAGGTTGACAGGAACTAATCTGTCTGATTGGCTAAGAAATTTGAAACTTGTCCTGAACCTTGAACATATAGGATATGTTCTAGGTTCAAATGTTCCTGGTCCCTTACCTCCAGAGGCCACACAAGAGGAACATGAAACTTTAGATAAGTGGAAGGAGCATGATATGAGAGCTAAGTGTTACATGCTTGCTTCCATGAGTAATGAGTTACAGAAGTAACATTAGAACATGCAGAGTGCGAGTGAGATCCTCCTTCAATTACAAGAGTTGTATGGTGAGCACAGCAGGAATGCTAGGTATGAGATATGTAGACAGCTATTCTGTATGAGGATGTCTGAGGGACAGAATGTTGGGGATCATGTCCACAAGATGATTCGGCTGATTGAGCAGTTGGAACATCTTGACTTCAACATGGATTTCCAACTACAGACGGATTTGATCCTTTAGACCCTTCCTGAGTCTTTTGGGAATTTTGTGACAAATTTCCATATGACTAAACAGGAATGCACCTTAGCTGGTTTACTCAACATGCTGGTTATTACCCAAAAGAATATGCCGGGCAATAAAGGAAAAGAGGTAGCTTTGGTTGCATCTTCTTCTGCTGGAAAGTCCAACAAGAAGAGAAAAAGAAACCTCAGATTCCTGGTCCTTCCAAGAAAATAGCTAAACAGAAAAGAAAGACTAAAGCTGATGGAAGCAAAGGAAAGTGTTTCCACTGCCAAAAGGATGGGCACTTGAAAAGGAACTGCCCAGAGTATCTTGCTTCTCCGAAGGACAAGAAGGATACAGCTTTGGAAGGTATGTCCATATCTTGTTATTTAGATTCTGATGATACTCATAGTTCATCTACAGCTTGGATTTTAGATACTGGTGCAAGTTCTCACATTTCTAATGATATGCAGGAACTAGTAAACAGTAGAAGTTTGCGTTCTCAAGATATTAAAGTCCGGATTGGCAATGGCTCAACTGTTGAAGGTTTAGCCATAGGATCTAAATCTTTTTACATGTTTGGACATGTTTTGTGTTTGGATAATATTTTATATGTACCTGATGCTTTTAAGAACATCATTTCTATATCTAGTTTGACTAGAAATGGCTATGAATTTCAGTTCACAGATGATGTTTGCAATATTTATTTTGGAAATAAATATGTTGGTTCGGGTTTTATGAATGATGGTCTTTATTATTTGGATAATAATGACAAACACAAATTGAATGCAAGTGATCGAAAAGAACGCAATGCCATGGTGAAAACCAACTCAAGTTCAAAATATATTTGGCACTTAAGGTTATGTCATGTTACAGAAGATAGGATTGCAAAACTGGAGAAAATGGGGATTCTATCCTCATTGGGCTCTGAGCCTACTCCAACTTGTGAATCTTGCCTTCAGGGCAAAATGACTAGATCACCCTTTGTTGGACAAGGGCTAAGAGCTGAAAATATTTTGGAGCTAATACATAGTGATGTATGTGGTCCATTTAAAGAAATGGCTAAAGGGGGTTTTTATTATTTTATTACCTTTACTGATGATAAATCAAGGTTTGGGTATTTGTATTTGATGAAATACAAACATGAATCTTTTGAAAAGTTCAAAGAATTTAAATCTGAAGTAGAAAATCAAACAGGAAAGAGTATTAAAGCTCTTCGATCAGATCGTGGAGGTGAATATTTGAGTACTGAATTTGATGAATACTTGAGAGAGCATGGCATTGTTTCTCAGCTGACTCCTCCAGGAAAGCCACAACTGAATGGTATATCTGAAAGGAGAAATCGTACCCTATTGGATATGGTACGTAGTATGATGAGCTATACTGATATGCTAATCTTCTTTTGGGGATTAGCATTAGAATCAGCTTTGTATATTCTAAATAGGATTCCATCAAAATCAGTTTCTTCTACACCTTATGAGATATGGCATGGAAGAAAACCAAGTCTTAAGCATGTTAAGATTTGGGGTTGTCCAGCTTATATCAAAAAGCTGAACACTGATAAATTGGAGACCAGATCAGAAAAAGGTCGATTTGTTGGATATCCAAAAGATAGTTTTGGATATTATTTTTATTTGCCTACTTCATAAAAGGTTGTGATAAGTAGAGATTCCACATTTCTTGAACAACAGTTTGTTCAAGAAGGAGGCAAAGGAAGGCAAATAGAGTTAGAATTGGAGAATTCTGACCAACCAACAGATCAGATTGATATAGATCCATCTAGTCAACCTATACCCGTTGATGAAACATCTACAACTGTTCCTCGTAGAACAACCAGGGTATCTCACCCACCAGTGAGATATGGTTTTCTTCATGAAGAAGAACAAGAGTTGTCTACTCATGAAGAAGTAGATCATGGAGATGATCCACTTACTTATGAAGAAGCTATATCAGATATAGACTCTTCAAAATGGATTGATGCTATGAAATCCGAGATTGATTACATGTATAAGAATCAAGTTTGGGATCTTGTTGACCCACCTGAAGGTATTGTACCTATAGGGAACAAATGGGTTTTCAAGAAGAAAATTGGTTCTGATGGAAAGGTAGAGACCTGTAACACCCCAAAGTTCAGTAGTGCGTTCTACTGCTTCGGTGACCAGTGTTGTCCGGACAGCTAGGATGCCTAGAACTACACTTTGACATGAGGGAGGAGACATAAAATAATGAAATATAAGAAAAGAAAATACAAGAAAAACAAAGGAAAAATAATAGCAAAGAAATGTGATCAAGTTAAGCGAGCCGGGAAACCTAGCGATGGGTGACCGCACCGGGAAGTCACGGCGTGGATCGTTGACTAGCCCTGGACTGCGGGGAACCCTGGAAAACATTTTTTAGACTTAAATAGACCCTTATTGAAGAATAAATATCATTAGAAAGATCAAAGAAAAATTAAATAATTAGTGCAAAGAAAAGTGAGAAATCGAAAAACGGACAAAACCCGGTGCTACCGAAAAATCGGGAATGCAACCCGAACAGGGGCATTATGGTCATTTGACATCCCAAAGTGTCTTTTGACCTAAATGTCCATTAAAAATAAATAATATTACACTTAGAAAATAAAATGAAAAATTAGTTTAGTGGTACCTAAAGTAAAGTAACCAAGGGCAGTGTACATTTTAGCCAATAAGTTTAAATGTGTAACCTCAATTGGTATGAGACCAATTGGAGGTGGAACTAGGCACAAAATGTGCCAACTTTCATTGAGAAAACATACCAAAATTCTGCTTGCAAGGTGACCTAAGAAAATGACCAATTCGGATTAGGTGCAATTAAGACCTGAAAAATGACCAATTGGGCAGTAGTGAGTGTTTAGGCCATAACTCACTCAAAACAGGTCCAATTGACCTGAAATTTTAACCATGAATAGTTAAGACCCATACCTACAAGTCTTATGAAGACACCAAAGCCCATAAATGACCATAAGCAAGTCAAAAAGCTTGCACAAGTTTGGGTCCAAAAACTGGCCGAACCAAAGTTGACCAAATTGACCTAAAATTGACCTAATTTGATGCCATTTGACCAGCAATAGTATAATGACCATAACATGTTCTACTTAACTCGGATTGACCTAAACTTTTGCCCCGCGTGCAATAAGACATAGATCTACAAGTTTGTAGTTTTGACCAAAACCCGAAAACCGAGGGAACTAGGTCGTCCGGTTAGGTCAAACTAGTATCCCGAAATCCAGCAATTTGCAATGAAATGCAAGAAAACGCAATATACATAGAATTGAGTTTGGTAACACGTACCAACCCTAAAACCCTATCGAATGACATATAAAGGACACTAAAACCTAATTTACCTAGAAAACATCGAGGGTCGACATATTAGGTTGACTAAGTAAATATTTGAATTCAGTGAATTATTTGTCAAACATTATCGATAGAGACAGTTTAATTTAGTACTGAAACACTTCAAATTGTGTTTCTCATTTAGTAAAGACTCAGGAAAAGGGAAGGAAACACTGAGTCCAGACCAGGAGACAGTCATCGGAGGTTTGTGCACAACTAGTTTTTAACTGATTTTGTTTTGAATATTTCATATGATTAAATGACATATTTTTCTTATGTATTATGTTTAACAAGCATTGGATTTAATTCAATGATTATTGAAAATTGTTATAGTATGTATGAATTCAGCTTTGTGAAATGGTATTTCCACAAGTATTAAGCATTGTTATGGATTGAATAAATTATGTTTTAGAAAATTTTGACAGAACATGTTTTGAATTGTGATGGCAATTTTCATGGAAAAATGCAATTGTATGATTTGAATTGTGATGAGCATAAAACTTTATTGGATATTGAAATTGACTTTGAATCGAATTGTATTGTGATTTATGCTCACTAAATGGATTGTGATATTATTTTATATCTCACTATAGATGCTTGACTAGGTTATTACCCGTCTCTCTCATTTATTGAGAAGACAATGGAGTTAGTTGTGTTTTGATTACCATAGTACGTGCACAGGCTTAGATTTTCCTCTGATTTGAGATTAGATCTAGGTTATTTTATCGTTATGGCCCTTGCGGAAGATTCATTATTGTGATGGTACTGTGCACGATGATTCGACCTCCCCGACCATAGGGAGTTAGAATCTGATTCGACCTCCCCGACCATAAGGAGTTAGAATCACATCGAAGATGGCCCTATCGGATTAGTCTTGCATAGTTAGTGAGATAAAGAATGATTTTTGAGATACAACATGGTTTTGAGATAAAGATTGATTTTTGAGATACAGAATGGCTTTTGAATGGTAAGAAATTGTGATTTCAATTATGGTTTATGCATAATTGATTTTGTTGGAATTACTTAAATGGTTAGTCATGATTTGATAAATTGAATTTTGTGATCAAAGTCATTTATACAAATGATTTACATTATTGGCAACGAATATTTTGAGTTTTGAAATTTGATGAGTATTCAGATTCCCAATTTATTTACTGTAAATTTTGTCAATGTATATTATACTATGTTTTAAATTATAGTTGTGCACCACTGAGTTCACCACTCAGCGATAGCTTTGTATCTTTATCGCAGTAAGAAGAGCATAGAGCGATAAGTAAATTTCCTTGAAGATATATTCAGATCACTCGGGTATATCATAGGTATACCCATGTACATAGGTTTTGATGTATGCATGTAATAATATGTATGTAAATTATTTGAGCAGTTGTATAGAAACTCTTGTAAAATATTTTGGTTTGTAATTAAATGTAAATTATTGTAAATGTAAATTTGAGATTTCATTTACTTGAATAGTTTTGTATTATATTTCTTGTATCTGAGTCTTTGAAAAATCACTGCGGATTTGAGTTGAGAAAAATGTTGTGTTGAAAAAAATGTTGGAGTTGAGATTTGCAAATACATATTGAAGTGCTTTTCTGAGTTTTACAAGAACTGTTTTATCCAAAATACAGAGGGCACTCTGCCAAAATTTTTACAGAAATTCCAAATAATTCAAATATGTCAATTCTATCACTTCAGTTCAAAAAGGTTTTAACACCTGTAAATAGTGCTCACCACTGTAAAAGAAGTAAGAAAAGTTTTGAAAATCCCTTGTAGTAAATTTAATGGGTTATCAGTAGATGGAGTTGGTAATTCATTAGGTATACTACGGGATCATGTTATGCCTTACAGAGGGGTAGGGTGTGACATTTTTTAGTGGTATCAGAGCAATGGTTTTAAAGTAAATTTTGAACTGTGAATTTGAAATCTTTTTGTCGGTAACTACAACTGCTCAAATGTTTGATACATATAGTACATTTACATCATAAATGTGAACTAATGGAGAGGAATCTCCTTGTGTTGGTTGTACAGGAATAGAAAATTCTGTGAGAAAAATGGAAGAGAAGAATGAGATAATAAAATAGTCTGTGATGGCAGAAGAACAAGTTGAGGCCCTAGCTCCACAAAATGTCGAAGGCCTGACTGTACCAGTTTTACCAGTACAAATTACTGCACAAATGGCCTAACAAATGGCCACTTTCTTTCAACAAATGGCTGATAATCACACCCAAGCCCAAATCTGCACCCAACCCCACAAGGGCAGTGTGAAATGGAAAAGAGGGAGAAACCTATGGGTCAGAGTTCGAACAGTAATTTGGGGAAGAGAAAAGAATTTGAGGAACCTCGAACTCAGAAATATGATAGAGGCGGATCATCAGGGCAGAGACCACTAAGATCTAGTCGTCGAACAACTAGAAGTTCCTACCCTTCCCGCCAATGTGAAACTTGTAGAAGATATCATGGAGGTATTTGTCGTAAGGCATCTGGAGCCTGTTACAATTGTGGAAAACTTGGACACTTTGCTAAAGATTGTGCTAAACCACCTCGATCTGCTCTCCGGAGTTCACAGACCGTCAGTCAGAGTCAAGATAAAAATAGAGTTGGTACTCCTCACCACTATAACACAGTGAATCAACCCGAATATAGTAGCGCACCAGTCGGAGTGTCCACTATGCGCCAAGTAAAAGGAGCAGAAACTTGGATATAGGCTCTTGGTAAGTTCTTAATTTTAGTTATTATTTGATCCCAGCACTACTTAGTTGTGTGTTAGTGTCAGAACTATATGTTCTGTTGTCATTCCTTTACATGGGAACGAATTTTGATGTATTAGTGACTAGTCCTTTAGGATAATAACTATAATAACAAGTATGATTGACATTACTTTTGGAAGAATTGTTAGCTAAAAGTATTTTCTAGCATACCATAAATTATAAAGTTAAATGGCGAGCCTACTTAATGTAAGGCAAGAGGACCTAAAAGTAAGTTACAGTAATAGAATTGCTCTAGATGAGGGCAAAGATGTTACTGTTAGTAATTGTCAAAGGAAATTGTAATCAGAATCGGTTTGGGATATTAGTGGATTCGAGAAAGATAAGATGTTAGAAAACCTAGTCCATGAGGTTATAACGTAGTGACTATATAATGTTCTCGATGTTTGTATTGTAAGCTGCAGATTACAGTACCGACACTGGATTATTGTGTAGAGCTATGTGTTTCCTCGTGGTACAATAAGTAAGAATATTTGTAAGTAATCTATAAATTGATACAGCTGCACCCGAATAGGGTACTATTACTGGAAATAAATGTGAAAATTTTAGTCAGAAATTTAAAACTTCAGAACTAGCCTGTCGAAAGACTACACTTATAAGGTAGCTGGAGTCAGTAACTCGGTTACAATAATGTGAACTACCAGTACCACAGTAATTGCTATAAGCTTAGAGATATCAGTACAACGTATCATCCTCAGACAGATGGACAATTGAAACAAGTAATTCAGGTAAATTCGGAAACTCATTGAGTTCCTATAAATAATGAAATGAAATGATAAAAATAACCTGTAAAATGTGATAAGCCCTCAAGAATATATCGATAACTTGTGTCATTGAATCCGAGAGGAGATGGGACAGATACATCCCACTAACAGAATTTGTATACATTAATAAGTGTCAAGCTAGCATACAAGTGGCACCCTATGAAACATTGTTAGGGAACAGATAACTATGGATTTGTGATGAGATTTCTGAGGACACAGAATAGTCATGATGCAGTATAGGTTATAATTGATAGACTAACCAAGTCTGCTCACTTTTTGCCAGTTCGGATGGACTATAGCCTGGAAAGATTGGCCAGATTGTACATATATGAGATTGTAAAATTGCATGGAGTGCCAGTATCAATTGTATCAGCGAGGATCCTAGGTTCACTTCTAGATTAGGGTAGTCTTGAGAGAGCCCTAGGAACTAGATTGAACTTCAAAGACAAAGATTCCACCCACGCATGGATGGCCAGTCTAAGAGGGTTATTCAGATATTGGAGGATATGCTACGGGCTTGTATGAATGAATTTGAAGGTAGTTGGGATACACACTTGCCTTTGATTGAGTTTGCTTATAACAACAGCTACCAATCAAGCATTGGGATGCCTCCATATGAAGCTTTGTATGGTAGAAAGTGCAGAACTCCCCTATATTGGGATGAGGTAGGTGAAAGGAAGATGATTGGGTCAGAAATTGTTCAGCAGACAGAGGAAAAGATCAGATTGATTAGAGATAGACTCAAGGCTGCATCAGACCGTCAGAAGTCCTATGTTGATATGAAAAGAAGAGATATTGAGTATGCAATGGGTGATAAGGTATTCCTCAAAGTTTCTCCTTGGAAGAGGATTATGAGATTTGGCAGAAAGGGGAAACTAAGTCCTCGTTTCATCGGACCATATGAGATTCTGGAAAGAGTGGGTCCTTTGGCATATCAGTTGGCATTACCTCCAGAGCTAGCAAGGATACACAGTGTCTTCCATGTGTCTATGTTAAGGAGGTACAGATCAGACCCATCTCATGTATTATCAGTTGAAGAGATTGAGGTAAATCCAGACCTCTCATATGAGGAAGAACCCATAAAAATTCTGGCATATGAGGTGAAGCAGTTGAGGAACAAACAGATACACCTGGTTAAAGTGCTATGGAACCATCATTCAGGCCAGGAAGCTACTTGGGAACGTGAATAGGATATGAGGAGACAGCACCCACAGCTGTTCAGAGACTAATGCCAGTTAAAATTTCGAGACGAAATTTATTTTAAGGGGGAGAGAATTGTAACACCCCAAAGTTTGGTAGTGCGTTCTACTGCTCCGGTGACCAGTGTTGTCCGGACAGCTAGGATGCCTAGAACTACACTTTGACATGAGGGAGGAGACATAAAATAATGAAATACAAGAAAAGAAAATACAAGAAAAACAAAAGAAAAATAATAGCAAAGAAATGTGATCAAGTTAAGCGAGCCGGGAAACCTAGCGATGGGTGATCATGACGGAAGTCACGGCGTGGACCGTTGACTAGCTACAATGCGAGGAACCACGGAAAACATTTTTGGACTTAAATAGACCCTTATTGAAGAATAAATATCATTAGAAAGATAAAAAAATTAAATAATTAGTACAAAGAAAAGTGAGAAATCGAAAAAGCGGACAAAACTTCGGTGTTCTGAAAAATCTGAATGCAACGAGCAGGGGCATTATGGTCATTTGACATCTCGAAGTGTCTTTTGACCTAAATTTCCATTAAAAATAAATAATATTACACTTAGAAAATAAAATGAAAAATTAGTTTAGTGGTACCTAAAGTAAATAGCTAAAATCATGGGTTAATGTGGGATTAAGTGAACAATTAGATTATTATATGATTATTTGGAGTTAGTGGACCATTAATGGATTAATTAAACACTAAATGGGGGCTGATGTAAGTCCAATAACCAGCTGAACTTCATCTTCCTCAAGGTTCTCTCAACATTGCCGAATTGAAGGGAGAGGAAACTCCATGGGCGTTTTGCATGAGCTCACTTAACCTCTCCATTTTCAACTCCAATCCCTTAAGTGGCTTCATGAAAGTTTGTCTACTCATCACAAGGAAGAGTTTGATACCAAATTTGAGAAGTTTAAGCAAGGTTTAACAAGCTCCAACCATAAGATAAGTTAGCATTTTTGAAGATTTCTTTGATAAACTTTGTATACATGTTATGGGTGTTGGTTTTGTGAAGGAAATTTTTAAGTTTGAAGAGTATTGAGATATCCATTTTTGGGCAGCCATATAATCATGTATTGATGGAGTATTTGTACATATAATTGATGAGAATTATGTTGGTTGTGATGATTTAATAACCTAGTGAATTACTTCATATTTATATGGTGATTTTTGGCACTTGGATGGGAATTGATGAATTGTAGGACAATTTGGTGTTGAAGAAGATTTTCGGCAGCTTGGGGACACTTGAATAAATGTATGTATTCATGGAAGTGTTGGCAGAATATTGACATAGAAGGATTGATGGATATGTATATGAACTTGTTGTGTAAAGAGTATGTAAAAACTAGTAATGTTATGTGTATGTGTAATTGTGTTTGGACTTTGGGAATTAGAGTTATATTTGGTGTATTGAAGATAATTGTAATCTGCCCAAAGTGATGTTAATGTAAAGTAATATATAGTTTTGGTAATGTACCAAAACAGATTTGGTAGGGAAGTAAACATATTGCAAGGTAAATGTGTGTAATTGATGTGTGTTAAGCAAAGTAACCAAGGGCAGTGTACATTTTAGCCAATAAGTTTAAATGTGTAACCTCAATTGGTATGAGACCAATTGGAGGTGGAACTAGGCACAAAATGTGCCAACTTTCATTGAGAAAACATACCAAAATTCTGCTTGCAAGGTGACCTAAGAAAATGACCAATTCGGATTAGGTGCAATTAAGACCTGAAAAATGACCAATTGGGCAGCAGTGAGTGTTTAGGCCATAACTCACTCAAAACAGGTCCAATTGACCTGAAATTTTAACCATGAATAGTTAAGACCCATACCTACAAGTCTTATGAGACACCAAAGCCCATAAATGACTATAAGCAAGTCAAAAAGCTTGCACAAGTTCGGGTCCAAAAACTGGCCGAACCAAAGTTGACCAAATTGACCTAAAATTGACCTAATTTAATGCCATTTGACCAGCAATAGTATAATGACCATAACTTGTTATACTTAACTCGGATTGACCTAAAATTTTGCCCGCGCGCAATAAGACATAGATCTACAAGTTTGTAGTTTTGACCAAAACCCGAAAACTGAGGGAACTAGGTCTTCCGGTTAGGTCAAACTAGTATCCCGAAATCCAGCAATTTGCAATGAAATGCAAGAAAACGCAATATACATAGAATTGAGTTTGGTAACACGTACCAACCCTAAAACCCTATCGAATGTGACATATAAAGAACACTAAAACCTAATTTACCTAGAAAACATCGAGGGTCGACATATTAGGTTGACTAAGTAAATATTTGAATTCAGTGAATTATTTGTCAAACATTATCAATAGAGACAGTTTAATTTAGTACTGAAACACTTCAAATTGTGTTTCTCAGTTAATAAAGACTCAGGAAAAGGGAAGGAAACACTGAGTCGGACTCAGAGACATCATCGAGGTTTGTGCACAACTAGTTTTTAACTGATTTTGTTTTGAATATTTCATATGATTAAATGACATATTTTTCTTATGTATTATGTTTAACAAGCATTGGATTTAATTCAATGATTATTGAAAATTGTTATAGTATGTATGAATTCAGCTTTGTAAAATGGTATTTCCACAAGTATTAAGCATTGTTATGGATTGAATAAATTATGTTTTAGAAAATTTTGATAGAACATGTTTTGAATTGTGATGGCAATTTTCATGGAAAAATGCAATTGTATGATTTGAATTGTGATGAGCATAAAACTTTATTGGATATTGAAATTGACTTTGAATCGAATTGTATTGTGATTTATGCTCACTAAATGGATTGTGATATTGTTTTATATCTCACTATAGATGCTTGACTAGGTTATTACCCGTCTCTCTCATTTGTTGAGAAGACAATGGAGTTAGTTGTGTTTTGATTACCATGGTACATGCACAAGCTTAGATTTTCCTCTGATTTGAGGTTAGATCTAGGTTATTTTATCGTTATGGCCCTTACGGAAGATTCATTATTGTGATGGTACTGTGCACGATGATTCGACCTCCCCAACCATAGGGAGTTAGAATCTGATTCGACCTCCCCGACCATAAGGAGTTAGAATCACATCGAAGATGGCCCTATCGGATTAGTCTTGCATAGTTAGTGAGATAAAGAATGATTTTTGAGATACAACATGGTTTTGAGATAAAGATTGATTTTTGAGATACAGAATGGCTTTTGAATGGTAAGAAATTGTGATTTCAATTATGGTTTATGTATAATTGATTTTGTTGGAATTACTTAAATGGTTAGTCATGATTTGATAAATTGAATTTTGTGATCAAAGTCATTTATACAAATGATTTACATTATTGGCAACGAATATTTTGAGTTTTGAAATTTGATGAGTATTCAGATTCCCAATTTATTTACTGTAAATTTTGTCAATGTATATTGTACTATGTTTTAAATTATAGTTGTGCACCACCGAAGTTCACCACTCAATGATAGCTTTGTATCTTTGTCATGAGTAAGAAGAGCATAGAGCGATAAGTAAATTTCCTTGAAGATATATTCAGATCAGCTCCAGGTATATCATAGGTATACCCATGTACATAGGTTTTGATGTATGCATGTAATAATATGTATGTAAATTATTTGAGCAGTTGTATAGAAACTCTTGTAAAATATTTTGGTTTGTAATTAAATGTAAATTATTGTAAATGTAAATTTGAGATTTCATTTACTTGAATAGTTTTGTATTATATTTCTTGTATCTAAGTCTTTGAAAAATCACTGCGGATTTGAGTTGAGAAAAATGTTGTGTTGAGAAAAATGTTGGAGTTGAGATTTGCAAATACATATTGAAGTGCTTTTTTACAGGTTTTCTGAAGAACTGTTTTATCCAAAATACAGAGGGCACTCTGCCAAAATTTTTACAGAAATTTCAAATAATTCAAATATGTCAATTCTATCACTTCAGCTCAAAAAGGTTTTAACACCTGTAAATAGTGCTCACCACTGTAAAAGAAGTAAGAAAAGTTTTGAAAATCCCTTGTAGTAAATTTAATGGGTTATCAGTAGACGGAGTTGGTAATTCATTAGGTATACTACGGGATCATGTTATGCCTTACAGAGGGGTAGGGTGTGACAAGACCTATAAGGCAAGGCTAGTAGCGAAAGGGTTTCGCCAAAGGCAAGGAATCGACTATGAGGAGACTTTCTCGCCTGTTGCCATGCTTAAATCAATTAGGATTTTATTAGCAATAGCTGCATACTATGATTATGAGATTTGGCAGATGGACGTCAAAATAGCTTTTCTCAATAGATACATTGAAGAAAACATTTTCATGGAACAACCTAGGGGATTTGAATCCCAAGATGGTTCCAAGGTATGCAAGCGAAAGCGATCCATTTATGGGTTGAAACAAGCTTCGAGGAGTTGGAACATCCGTTTTGATAAAGCCATTAAATCCTTTGGTTTTATCAAAAATGAGGATGAGCCATGTGTATATAAGAAGGTTAGTGACAGTGCTATCATTTTCCTTGTCTTATATGTGGATGACATACTGTTGATGGGTAATGACACAGGTATGTTGACAACTATGAAGGTATGGTTGTCAAATACATTCTCCATGAAAGACTTAGGGGAAGCAACCTATATTCTTGGGATTCGCATCTATAGAGATAGAGCAAAAAGAATAATTGGTTTATCCCAAAGTCTATACTTGGAAAAGGTGTTAAAGAGGTTTAACATGCTTAATTCCAAGAGAGGATTGTTACCAGTGAGACATGGTATCCACCTTTCTAAAGAGATGTCTCCAAAGACACCTGAAGAAAGAGATAAGTTGGCCAGGATTCTATACGCTTCGGCTATTGGAAGTTTAATGTATGCAATGTTGTGTACTAGGCCGGATATCGCATATGCTGTTAGTTTGACTAGCAGGTATCAATCTAATCGTGTTTGGAACATCGATAGTCACAAGAATATCCTTAAGTACTTGAGAAGAACTAAGGATTTATTCTTGATTTATGGAGGTGGAGACTTGCAATTGGATGGTTATCACGATTCGATTTCCAATCGGATATCGATGATAGAAAGTCTACCTCTGGATATGTGTTCATTTGTAATGGAGGTGCAGCCGGTTGGAAGAGTTCCAAGCGAGCATGACCGCAGATTCCACTACAGGTCGAGTATATTCTTTGCATCCGTCTTTGCAAAGGAAGCTGTTTGGATAAAGAAGTTCGTGATAGAACTTACAGTAGTTCCTTCCATTGAGTCAGCAGTTCCACTACTCTGTGACAATAATGGAGCAGTCATACAGGCTAAGGAACCAAGGTCTCACCAGAAATCCAAACATATAGAAAGGCGCTACCACATTATCCGAGAAATAATTGGGCGAGGCGATGTAGCCATGCAGAAAATAGCATCAGCTGAAAATCCAGCTGATCCATTCACTAAGCCTATGTCACAGACTCAGTTAGACCGACATCTTGAGAAGATAGGTCTAAGATATTGTAATGAATGGCTCTAGTGCTAGTGGGAGATTGTTAGTAGTATGCTCTAGAGCATATCATTTAGTATATATCTTGTACATATTTTTATTAATAAAAGGCATTTCCACTTTTCCGTTTACATTATATATTTATGTGTAATAGAAAAGGTCCATTGATATTTTGTTAGAAATATTATTCTTAAGTTGTTAAGAATATGAGTGACAATATTTCTAGCACAAAGTATCATAAATAGGTTCACAATTGAGGATACTTCATAATAAGGACATGACTTATCCAGAAAGATTGTATTCATGTTTGTTCTCAAGTTATTTATATGAGATATAAATAAGATGGAATGGTGAGTCTCATGCCATATAACAAACATGATAGGCACTTATAAATGATAAGTAGGCCGAACCAGTGACACTTATGACAAGCACATGGAGTTTACTCTTGTCAATGTTTTGTCATAAATCATATCAGTGCATATAATCTTTAGACCTAAGATAGCACAATTATCTTGTATATAGGTAGTTTGAGTTTGATACTGCTTTTATACTTGTACTATGTATGGGTATATGGGCATGTGTTGGCTCCTACTAGTTATATATGGAGGTAGGTGTTGATCAAGATGGAATCTGTTCCTCTAAGTAAATAGAGATAAAATCCTATGTTCATTTAATTGTTCTTGATGTTTCAAGTTCCTGGCCAGGACAGATAGATTTATTCAGAAAAGAGTTTCTGATGAAAAAAATCTTTTTAATCAAGAATTGGAATTAAAAGAGAACATAATATTCATAGCAAATGGAGTTTGACATAAACCATGACTCCAGCTTAAGTTGGGATTTTGTAACAGAGAGATTCTAGTGCATGGTAACATATGATTATAGGTTCATTTAAGGTAAACCTTATTACTAATTGGGTGGCCATGGCATGCTATGCTAGGTGTTAACCATGGTCTATGAGGTTCATAAAATGATTTAGAGAAATCATTTATGGTAAGAAAGAGTTCTGATGATATTAAGAGTTGATATCATGTTTTATTGTCAATTAGTGATGAGCCTAGTAAGTCACACACATACACAAGTTATCACCTATTTAAATATGATTTAATTAATTAATTAAAGAGTTTAATTGATTACTTAAATAGGTTTGGTTTGCAATTAAATTGCAAAGTCCCTAGCATGACTTGAAACCAAATCTAGATTATTGGATGTGTAGTATAAATTAAATTTATATTTAAAGTGTTTAAATATGAATTTAATTAATGAGAAATTAATTAATAGAGATTAATTAATTAATTTATATTTGATATAAATTAATTAGAAGAAGAAAAATAATTACTTTGGGTTAAGAACTCAAAATTAAGACACAGGGGCATTTTGGTCATTTCACAGTGTGACACGTGGCACCATGAGATGGTGACACATGGGATTACACATAAGGTTGCCAAATGTTTTTTTTAATCATGTAAGATGATTAAAATCAAGATTAAATATAGGTTTGACACTTGGCACAATGTGATTAGGTCACTTAAACCTAGAACTAATCAAAGGGTGACATTTAATGTGTTAACCTAGCTATTTAAGTGTGGTTATGAAAAGAAAAATAACCAGCAGCCACTCCTCTCCTTTGTCACGCCACTTTGAGGCTTTTCATCTATTCTTCTTCATCTCTCATCAATTCAAAGAGATTAGCCATCAATCTCTTGAATTAAGAACACTAGAAATTGTTTCTAGTGTCCTGTTTACATCTCTAATCTCTTAAAAGGCAGAACTTGAATTTCTAATTAATTGAAAAAGCTTTAGAAGCTGTTCAAAGGGCTGCCATAGGTGTTCTTGGTGTGGAAAAGCTAGAGGGACAACATCTGGTGTCCTGAAGACGAATCTCAAAGCGCGAACCATTGCAGTGCATCAAGAGGTTAGTGTAATCGTTCTTGATTTAATCTAGGGTTCTAAAATTAATCTGATTAATTTTAAAATCTTAAATGGCAAATATAGATCCAAAAACATATTAAAAGAGTTTTAATATGTTGTTTATCATTGAAATGAAATAGATAAAAATAAATCTTGCATGATGCATGTGACCCTAGGTGAAAATTTTTGAATTCAATGGTATAAACTTGTGTTTTTCACGCTTCCGTTCCTTCAATTGGTATCAGAGCCACCAAGCTAGCATGCAACAATAGCTACCAAGCTAGCATCCAAATGGCCCCGTATGAAGCACTGTATGGGGGGAAATGTAGAACTCTAGTGTGCTGGACTGAATTGGGCGAAAAAAAACTTGTAGGCCCAGACCTGGTGAACAGACTGAGGAGAAGATAAAACTAATAAAAGCCAATCTAAAGGTTGCCTCAGATAGACAGAAATCCTATGCCGACCTGAAGAGAAAAGAAATAGAATATGCGGTTGGTGACAAAGTGTTCCTCAAGGTGTCATCGTGGAAGAAGGTACTGAGATTTAGAAGGAAAGGTAAGTTAAGCCTTAGGTTCATTGGCCCATATGAAGTCATTGAATGTGTGGGTCCAGTGGCCTACAGGCTAGCTTTACCACCAGAGCTGGACAAGATCCATAATGTGTTCCACGTATCTATACTAAGAAGATACCGCTCAGATCCTTCACATGTCATCTCCATGGAAGAAATTGAAGTGCAACCGGACTTGACATATGAAGAAGAACCCATATGGATCCTAGCTCGGGAAGTGAAAGAGTTGAGGAATAAGCAGATTTCACTGGTGAAAGTGCTTTGGAGGCACCACAACACCGAGGAGGCAACTTGGGAAAGTGAAGAGACAATGAGGCAACAGTTCCCTCAACTGTTTGCATTAGGTAAATTTCGAGGGCGAAATTTAAATTAGAGGGGAAAAGCTGTAACACCCTCACTGTAGCAATTCCGTTTGTTCTACTGTTTCGGTGACCGGTGTCAGTCGGGATAGCTAGAACATGTGGAAAAATATTTAAACAATAGTGAAGAACCATAATTAACTCAAATATTAATAAGAAAAATTTAGGAAAAATTTTAGAAATAAGATACAACTAAGTTAAATGAGTAGGTGCCCTAGCGATGGGTAACCTAGTGGGAAGTTGCGGTCCTCGCAGCTAGGAGCCCTAAACCTCGGAAAAAATTCATAAAATTATTTTTAGGACTCCAAAGAAGAGTCATTGAGGCTTGTATGGCATTAGAATGCCAAGAAAAGGCTTAGAAAAATTTTTCGATCAATACAGACGATTTTGGCTCAATAAGCCAAATGGAGGGCATTTTGGTCATTTTGTCTTCAGAGATAATTTTTGACCGACTTGTCCAGTTAAGTAAATAATTATTATGACATAAAATATGAATAAATATTGCTAAAAATTGAATTGAAATTTGGTAGAAAAGAATTGTAACACCCCTATTTGTATAGCCTGGTATATTTCACTGTTCCGGTGACCGGTGTCGGTCCAGACAATTAAGGGGATTAGAACCACACTTAAGACAACTAGATAAGCCATAAACACAAATAATTATTAATTGCCAATTAGTTAAGTATAAATAAGAAAAACAGAACATAAGAAGTTAAACGAGCCGAGAGTCACAGCGATGGGTGACTTTCTCGGGAAGGACTGCGAAGTTATTTTAAACTCAAATTTTGAACCGTAAAATATGACGCTACGGTCCTTAGGACTATTATGAACATAGTGAAAAAGAGAAAATCACGAAAAAGAGCTGTTAAGCCAGTCAAATAATTAGGTTAGGGAGCCAGAAGAAATATTGAATTAATTGCAAACCGGGATAAACCTATAAAAACTTAAAATATAGTAAAACATTTCATATGAAGAACTTGAAGCTTAATTATGAATTTAACTCAACCAAATTGCTGAGCAAAGTTGAGTTGATAAATCTGCCAGAGTAATGAATAGTAACATAAATTGTAAAATTTAAATAGCCATAACTCTCTCTAGAAAACTCTAATTTAGGTGATTCTTGAACCAATGAAAACCTAAAATATATTAGAACATTTCATATGAAGAACTTGGAGCCAAATTATGAACTTAACCCTATCAAATTGTTAGCCAAATTTTAGTTACCAAAGTTGCCACAATCAGCCCCACGTGAACACTAAATTCATTTGACTCTAACTTTGGCTACACAACTCCAAATGAGGTGATTCAAAAAGTGAAATAAAGATGAGACCTAGAGGGACAATTTTTATGAAGAAGGCCTCATCGAATTATGATTTAAACTAGGTAAAAATTAGGTTCAAAATTCAATGTACCAAGCTACTAAAAAACCAAAACTTTCTAAAATTTGCAAATTTAACTTGGGATGCATTAGACATTCATGTAATTAGTTCTTGGCAGCAATTGAGATGAGCATTGAGGTATTCTATTTATGTGTTTTCAGTAGAAAAAGAAGTTGGAACAGACAAGGAGAAGTAAGTAACAGGAAAAGGAGAATTATTAAAGGTTTGTGCACAACTAACCTTTTCTTCGTTTTTAAAGTTGTAAATTATTTGGAATGTGTTTATTTGAATGAGTTTGCCATGAACAAGTTTACTTTTACTGAAATATGGTTTTTCTCTTGCATTTTAGAAATTTGGGTGTTAACACCTCTATATGGATATTATGATGATTTGAATGTGTTTATTGGTTTATAAATATGATTATTGAGTGGAAAACTTTTGAAAACTATTTTAAAACCACAGTTAGCATAACAGTCCCTTTCGAAACTCCCCAGTAGTAACGGCTACTTGGGGTTGATAATGGATATTGATTATGTCTCCCATTTATAACGGTTAGTGGGGTAAGATCACATGAGTACTCATTAGCTAGCTAGCCCTTCCCTCATTAATAACGGTTAGTGAGATTACTTTGTCATGGTGTACGACACGGTACTGATTGTGAACTATGTGTTGATATTAGCAACACTAATGCTTTGTGAATTGTGATTTATGAAGTGTGATTTCTCATTTGAAATGTTATTCCAATAAATGGATCTTATGGACTTAGAACTATTTTGAAGTTTTCATGCTTAAGAAAAATGTGATTTATTATGCTTTGACAAGTTTTACTTAACTTTAAGTTTTAAAGTTATTAGTTGTGCACCACTGAGTAATATACTCAGCAATAACTTATTTATGCTGTTGCAGGTAAGAGAAAGGAGAAGGCTACCTAGTGAGAGACTTGGAAGCAGCATTTTGGTTTTGATTGTGGGTAAATATCATATATATACCCCTATAATTTCCTTTTGATGTATTTTGTACCTATATGTATAGATGTACGGACATTGAGCAGTTTGTATTTAAAAGCATTACATTGCTATCATATTTTGAGTTTGTAACTATTTGTATTTTATTTTGAAGCTTATGGAAATATAACTTTTACAATATTTAGTCTATCATTATTTCCAATGAATGTTTACATTGAATTTTAACTATTCTCATACAGTTTTTCACAAAAGAATTGATAAGATCAAAAGCTATAATTTATTTGAAATCCCTTGTAGCATAATTAATGGGTTATCGGTAGGTGTAGTTTGATAATTCATTAGGTATGCTACGGAAACATGTCATGCCTTATAAGGGAATAGGTGTGACAGATAGAGTAGCTGAGTGAGACTACTTGAAGCTGTGACTTGAAGTCGTGTTGGGACTATCTTTGGGTATATGATCGGTATACCCTTGTACATTAGGGTTTGTTGTAATTATGTAGCTCTATGTATGTAATTACATTTGAGCAGTTGTACAGAAACTTTGTAATATTATTTTTGTGACTTTAATCAAATATAAATTGTTGTGATATTATTTCTTCTGAGTTTGATCATTTGTAAATTTTGTAATACTAATTTCCTTGATTTTAATGGATGTAAATTTTGTAATAAAATATTTCTTGTCTTGTAAATGTAAAAGCTGTATCCTTTTTGGTTTGTGGATGGAAGAAAGAAAATTCTTGAATGATGATTTTGTTTGCTGGTTTTACAACCACGCAAGTGCATGGATCACTAACAAGTAATAAAGTAGTGAGTAGAGTATCGTCCTACGAGAAATTTAATTAGTAAATACCAAACTACACAATGATTTTGGCTATCTAGGCAATCGAATATAGATGGAGAATAAGTTAAACATAGTTTGGATGTTGAAAGTAAATTTTCAATTAAACTATTTATAAAAGCAATTTCAGAATTAAGATTTCACACTGTAACCTTACTGTGGATTTTAATCTTGTCTATTTATCGGATTGAGAATAGTTACTTTTATGAAAATTAATCCTAAGATATCCTGAGTCCTCTCTCAAGGTTCTCAAGGTATATTTTAATTAACCTAAACCCTACTTTTGTGGTGATTAAATTAATTAAAATCCTTTAAGATCTATGATTAATTTTAAAACTCCACAAAGGTCATTAGCCTATCTCAAGATCAGATTTCCTAGGTTTAAAATCTCCATTTTCTAATATTAATCTTCACCTTTTAGTCCCTTACTTAATATCTGCAATCAATACTAAATGGGTACCAACACATAGTATGCATTAAGATCACAAGAAATTGAATTAAAGAACTAGACTCAAATCCAATAAATAAAACTCAATATTTATCCATAATAACAATTGCAAGTGCTACTCTCCTAACTCTAGAATAAAGGAATTACTCACTCATGGTGAGTTTAACAAACATAGAGAAAATAAAATAAAAGAACATAAAGAGTCTGCTTAGAGAAATAGAACAAAAGAACCAAAGAGGAATGACTGCAATCTTTATCTTTGTAGAACTTTAGCTAAGGATTTCCCTTTTGTGCTGATGTTCTACTCTTGAAGATGACTGCAAAGAATGCAAGTATGAAAAAGTGAAAACCCTCCTGAAAAACTCCAAAAAGCTCTGCAAAAAGGTTGAACTAAAAAGAACTCTTTCTGTTGTCAATTTCTGCTTTTATTTATAATAGCTAGTCTATGGTTAGCTCTTTAGAATCCCAGAAGCATTAGGAATCTGTTTGGAGTGTGTAAACAAGAGCTGGAATTCAGATTAGGAAACTGGCTGCTGCATGATGCACAGCCTGTGTGTCACTACACAACCGAGGGCCATGTAAATTATTAAAGCTGAATGGTTGCGTCTTGCATTGGCACAGGAGTATACACGAGTCTACGTTAGTTACAGGGGTCTAGTTACACGACCTGTGTTCTTCTATTCTTAGAAAATTCTTTAAGCCTGGCTCAGCAGAGACTTACACGGGTCTCCATCGCTTACACGGGTCGTGGTACACGGCCCGTGTACTTTTGTTTCTTCCTTGGCTCTCTGGCTTTCTTCTGGCAGTAGGTTACACAGGTCTATGGCTTTGCTTACACGACCTGTGTAATGTGTATCAGTAGTGTTTTTCAGTCCTTTAGCCCTTCCAAGTTTCCTTTCGCACTCCTATGCCCTGGGACTTCACCCAAACACCTGAAATGATGCAGAAAACATGGAATTTAGAGCCTGGCAATGGAATTTATAAAATTTAATGAGATTAATGGTTATGCATAAAATTATTATTCTAAATGCTATGAAATATTATATAAATGTATTTAAAAATATCTATATAATACAAGTGTATCAAATACCCCCAAACTCAAACTTTTGCTTGTCCTTAAGCAAATCAACACTTTTTTTAGAATGCTTTTTAGGGGAAACCTTAGAAACATAACCATAGACTCAATATGCACATAATTGAACTCCTTTAACCTTCATACCAATTCCCTTCTTTTAAGGCATAAGGGCTTCAATGGTTACCTGCTTAAACCTTTACACCTTTCATGGAATTTCAACTAGTTATTCCTCTATGCATGGTTATTAATGAGTCACAAATAACCTGTTTTGTTAGGATCGACTTGAAAAACACTTACTCCCCTAAATTTGCCTCTATTATGGGTAATTGTAATAGAGTGACTCAATTCAAACTCCATAGGCATATCTCAATTTTCTATCTCCACTAATGTAGCATACGCTTTTCAAAAGATCAAAAGGACTTTAAAAGGGTTGTAATGGGGCTAGAGAATAATGACTTGGTTACCAATAAAGGGTTTTAAGGAATGCAAATATGAAGATAGCATGTATGCATACAATATCAAGTATACTAAGTTTATTCACTGATTTTATATGGAGAGGATGGGCTTTTGGGTTTTTATAGTGCCAAGCATGCTTCCATGATACTTATCTTGGGACTTCTTCTCTTTTTTCTTTTTTCATGTCCCTTTTGTCCTCTCCTCCAAACTCATTGCTTTTGCTGTGTTGGAAAGGCAAATTTTTCTTTGATTTCAATTGCACACTTGCACTCTTTCTTGAGTTCTACATCCTCTCTCCATTTTTTTTTGTTGTATTTAATATACTTTTTACTTATGCATTTAGCCTCCTCAAAAGGGTAGGATAGGTGTTTAGGCTAGAGGCTATGTAAATAATATGGGTAAGCAATAAATTCTAAGGGATAGATATAGGTTTCAAATTGGCTACAAGGGATATATATTTTAATTAAGGGTGGCTAAGGCTTAGTGAGGTTATATCAAAGAATGCCTTAATCATCTCTTCATTAAGCATATGTTAGGATTTTGCCTTGATAGGTCCAAGATACATGTTCTAGAGCTGGTGAGGCACTTTTAGGTTTGCTTGTATTTCTAAAATTTTCTCCTAACTTTGCAAGTTCAATGTGATAAATTAATAGCTATGAAGGGTTTAACTAGTCTAGCTCTACTAAGGTGATTAAGTTGTTTTATAGATAACAGATTAAATCCTTTTTCCCTATCCAGAAACATTCATTACTCATCTCTTGGAGTCCAATTATTAGCTCATTGATTTTTGAGGTTATAGTTCTAAGTTAAAAACCAGTTCAAAAATATGAAATTTGCAAAATTTTCTGGATTTTTGATACACAAGTATGATATGGATATAATTAAGCAATGAGATACAATGCATGAAATGCATCAGTACCCCCAAACTCAAATCTAGCATTATCCTCAATGTCGGCAAAGGTGGTTGTAGAAGAAGAAGCTAGTACTGCAGTGCTGCCCAGTGACCATACACCAGAGGAAAAAGAGTTTGTTGGCATTTACTACACCCAGGCTATCCCCATGGCCCATTATAGTATGTGCGGAGAGTTGGTGCATGTACCTCAGGGCAGGACTGGTGATGCCAGAGGTTTAGATTTGCTGGAGTTGTAAACGTCAGTGTTTGCTGCGATGGAGCGCCAGTTGTAGATCATTTGGTTTTGCGGAATCTCTTAGAATCTGACGCTGTCAAAGCCAAACACTGCATTGAACTCATCCATGTTCATAACACGATCAATTCCAAGAAGCCTAAATTCGATCCTTCCCCTATCTTCTTGATCTGTGGGCTATAAGGTGGCCTTGAAACTCCCTAGGAACTCTAGGGTGGTGTCGTGGTAGGCTGGGAATTGTAGTTGGGCGAATCTAATCCACCCAATACTATCTAGCAGCCTGTCAATCTCCTCTCATAGGCCGATTTGCTCCAACAGCCCAAAGTCCATGTACTTGGTAGAGATAATCCTCTTATTATTCAGCCGGGCACACAAGTCTCAATGGGCATTGTCTCAGAATGTCCAGGCGATGGAAAACTCGGGCTGTGGTGGTTGGGGTGTGGCTTGTGGCTGTTATTGGGGTTGTGGTTGTTATGGTTGGGGTGATGGCTGGGTTTCCCTAGTTCTTAGGTGCTGGGCCGATGGCTGAGGAGAAGAGGGTGTGGAGTCACCTCCTTGCCTTGAGGAAGAGCCCATTCATTAGGTTGGTATCTTTGCAGGTGCCATTGGTGGTTTTGGAGAAGGAGAGGCTAGGGTTTGTGAGACAAGAAGGAGATTTAAGGGGTTTTTAAAGGGAAGAAGGCTTGGAGGGGAAGAGTTTTTGATTGTGAGGGAGTTTAAGGGAGTGGAGTGAATTTAAAGGGTCATTATGACCCTTCGTTTCACGCATTTCGTGCCCCAGGAGTCACGTTTGCGACATGATACACAGGGCGTGTATCACTACACGGGTCCTAACCTGGAGGCCTGTGTAATCTTCTGTCCGGGATTTTCCTTTTTCTATAAAGTTACACGGCCAGTGTAAATTTATTTGGGGACCTGTGTAACTTCCTGTCCAAGAACGGTAATGCTAGATGAATTTCACAGCCCGTGTAAATTTGATTTAAGACCCGTGTAAGTTTTTAGGGCTTGTGCAGGGGTTTTCCCAGATCCCAGAAGGTTACACGGGGCGTGTAAAACCAATACACGACCCGTGTAATTTTCTAACTCTCCAATTCTCCCCGTATGAAAAATTTACGCTTACCACTATGCATCAAACGAATGTAAAAGTTAGCAACAGAGCTACTTCGTTGGTTTTGTATGGTCTCCTCTTGTGTGGTTTAGACTTGACGCCTCCTCTCCTTTATTGCCCTCAGTTTCTGGTTTTTGCAGAATTGAGATTTGAGTTGCCTACGAAATAAAGCATGAACAAACATAAAATAAAAATAAGAGTTAAAATAAAGGAAATTATATAAAACAAAGTAAAAATTGAAATAAAAATAGAAATTTTGGGTTGTCTCCCAAAGAGCGCTTACTTATAGTCATTAGCTTGGCTCTGCCTTCGTTCTATCATGGTCTGTTTGAAGGGTTGTTAAAAGTATAGTTAGTTCCCTCCTCTATGGGTTCTCCCTGAAAATATGGTTACAGCCTTTGCCCATTCACTTTGAATGCTCCTGAGGTTCACCTTCAGATTTCCACAGCTCCATGCAGGAAGATTTTCATAACCTTAAATGGACCTGACTATCTTGATCTCAGCTTCCCTGGAAAATGTTTTATTTTAGAGTTGAAGAGTAGGACAAGGTCTCCTCTTATTTCTTTTCTTGCTATGCGTCTTTCATGCCATCTTTTGGTCTTGTCTTTGAAGATTTTGGCATTCTCATACGCATCTTATTGGATTTCTTCCAACTCACTGAGCTGTAGCAGTCCTTTTTCACCAGCAGCCTTAAAGTCAAAATTCAAGGTTTGAATAGCCCAATAGGCTTTGTGTTCAAGTTCGACAGGGAGGTGGCATGATTTCCCATAAATTAGCCGAAAGGGTGTTGTTCCAATTGGAGTTTTATATGCAGTTCGGTATGCCCACAATACATCATCTAACTTCACAGACTAATCCTTCCTTAAGTGGTTTACTATTTTCTCTAAGATTCATTTCAGCTACCTATTTGAAATTTCTACTTGACCACTAGTTTGAGGATGATAAGGTGTGGCCACCTTATGAGTCACTCCATATTTTTTCAATAGTGTTTCGAATTGCTGATTCCAGAAGTGACTTCCTCCATCGCTGATTATCGCTTGTGGTGTACCAAATCTTATGAAGATGTTCTTCTTAAGGAACTTTGTGACCACTCTGGCATCGTTGGTTGGCTTGGCTATTGCTTCTACCCATTTTGACACATAATCAACACTAACCAAAATATACTTATTTCTAAAAGAAGAGGAGCATGGGCCCATGAAATATATTCCCCACACATCAAATAGTTCTACCTCAAGTATACTGTGTAAATGGCATTTCATTCCTTCTAGAAATGTTACCTGTTCTTTGGCGTTGATCACAAGCTAGCACGAAGGATCTCACATCCTTAAACAGGTTAGCCAATAAAATCCTGCTTGCAAAATTTTAGCTACTGTTTTTGTGATGCCAAAGTGTCCCCTATATGGTGATGAATGGCAGTGCTGGAGAATACTCTCTATATCCTCTTCCGGTATGCATCGTCTTATCAGCCTGTAATTGCATCTCTTGTATAGCATAGATTCCTCCCATGTATAGTATCGCACATCGTGCAGAAATTTTTTCTTTGCTGGTATGACATGTTGGGAGGTAATACCCAGCATATAAGAAAATTCACAAAATCAGCACACTAAGGAACTTGGGATAAGGCTAATAGGTATTCATCTGGGAATGAGTCATCTATTGGCAACTCTTCGACTTCTTCTAAGTCCTCGTGTCTTAGCCTTGAGAGATGGTATTGTCCTTGATTTCAAGGTCAAATTCCTAAAGTAGTAAGATCCATCAAATCAACCTTGGCTTCGCTTCCTTTTTATTCAAAAGGTACCTGATAGTAGCATGGTCTGTGTATACAATGACTTTTGATCCAATAAGATAGGATCTGAATTTTTCAATTGCAAACACTACTGCTAGAAATTCCTTTTCTGTGGTAGCATAATTGATTTGTGCGTCGTTGAGTGTCTTGCTGGCATAATAAATGGCATGGAGTTTTTTATCTTTCCTTTGTCCAAGTACTGTTCCCACAACATAATCACTTGCATCGCACATGATTTCAAATGGTAGCTCCCAATCAGGTGGTTGCATAATGGGTGCTGAGATCAAGGCTTGTTTTATCCTGTTGAAAGAAAAAAGAAAATTTTCATCAAAATCAAAGGAAACATCTTGACTTAATAAATTTGTCAATGGTTTAGCTATTTTGAAAAAATCTTTGATGAATCTTCTGTAAAAGCCTGCATGTCCCAAAAAGCTTTGCACTTCTTTGACTGATATGGGTGGTGACATTTTTTTAATGATCTCAACTTTCGCCTTGTTAACTTCAATCCCTCTTTCTGATATCAGATAACCAAGAACTATGCATTCTCTTACCATGAAGTGGCATTTTTCCCAATTTAGGACTAGGTTTGATTCTTAACATCTTTGCAACACTTTGGATAAGTTAGCTAAGCAATAATCAAAAGTGGTACCATAAACAGAAAAATCATTCATAAATACTTCTATGATATTTTCAACATAATTAGAAAAAATAGCCATCATGTATCTTTGAAAGGTAGTAGGGGCATTACAAAGACCAAAGGGCATTCTTCTATGTGTATGTAACATCCCCACTGTACGTATTCTATATGTTCTATTGCTCCAGTGGCCAAATAACAATCCAGGCAAGTTAGGATTTCTGGAAATACACTTCGGTGATAGTGAACAGACATATAATGATGAAATAAATAAAAAGAAAATACAACAAAAATCAAAGAAAAATGAAAGAGAGAAAATGAAGCTAAGTTAAACGAGCCGGCACCACAGCGATGGGTGACCACACTGAGAAGGCCGTTGCCAACCCCAGGACCGCGGGGAACCCTCAGAATTTAATTTTGAGGCATAAATAAAGGTTATTGAAATGTAATTGACACTAGAAATATCAAAGAAAAATTAATAAATTAGTACAAAGAAAAACGAAAAATCGAGAAACAGACAAAAATCGGTGTTACCGAAAAATTGGGAATATAACACAAGGTGGGGTATTTTGGTCATTTGACACCTAGAGTTTCCGTTTGACCTCAATTTCCATTAAAAATAAATGATATTACACTTAGAGAATGTCATGAAAAATTAAATTATGATACATTATAAGAATAGTAAAAGAAATGGGGGATAAAATCTAATTTATGAAACTTTGAATAATTAACATTAAAATCCAAGTTAGTGCTCCACTAACTCTTAATTTGGGACACTTAAATATTCCTTTTGGACAGCAGAACCATCATCCTCCACCTTGAAAAATAACCAGCCAAGAGAAATGAAGTTCACCATGGAAATCACCATGGATGCCCCACATGCAACCTCCATGGGTGCATGATCAAGCCACCATTTCTACTTAGTTCCTTCATTAAAGCTTGCACACACACCTTGGGCAGTATGTTGGAAGCAAAAAGAAGAGGATTTGATGAAGTTTTGGTAAAGCTAAAAAAAGGTTAGTGCTAGTTTTTCATCCCTTGCTTCATTAAAGTTTGTATTAAGGTTGAGATGAGTTGGATGGTGAAGAAATTTGAAGGATTCAATGAGTTATTGATATATTCAATTTTGGACAGCCATGAAAGATTATTGTAGTTGAGTTTTTCTTACCTCTAATGGATGGAAATTAAGGTTGATTAACTTAAATGGAAGTGGTAGTAAGTTAATATCCAATGATGTGCATTTTAGTGCTTGAATTAAGGGTTTGAATATAGCTCTTGATGCTTTGGCAAACTGCCATGTTTGGTAGCCTATTAAATCATGAATTTATGTGTGAATATGTAGTTTATTAATGAAATATGCTAGTATTAAATTGTGGGCAGTATGTGTAAGTGATATTGAAGTATGATTATGTTGAAGTGTATGTGTAATATTGACATTGAGATATGTTGAATTTTGGTGGAAGTGAATGTTGAACTTAATGGTGAATTGTGTGCATTGAGCACTTGAATATTCTGCCCAAAATTGTTGCTGGAATTGTGTACAATATATATATATATATATATATATATATATATATATATATATATATATATATATATATATATGGAAGTGTTATTGATTGAATATTGAAGTAATGAGGAGGAGAAGGAATATCAAAATGGAAGTGTATCTGCTTTGTGCAGGTTGTGTATTGAAGGCAGTACCTAAATTAGGCCATAAGTGCCAAACTATGAACCCAATCGGTATGAGGCCAATGGGGGTTGAAACTAGACACCAAATAGGCCAACTTTCATGAAGAAATGTTGCCAAAATTCTGCCTAGAAACTAACCTTAAAAATGACCAAATCCGGAATAGCAACCTTGCAACCCAGATTTTTGACCATATGAACAGTAATCATTGGGATGACCATAACTCACTCAAAATAGGTCCAATTGACCTGAAATTTTTACCATGGTTAGTTTAGACATAGATATACAATTATTTTGAAGACATCAAAGCCCAGAAATGTCCAAAACCAAGTCAAATGGCTTGCACAAGTTCGGGTACAAAAACTGCCGAACCAAAAGTGACCTAAAATTGACCAAATTTTGCACTAAAGGTGCAATCTGTCCAGCATTGGTCTACACAACTCAGAATGATCTGAAATTTTACCCCGCGTGCAATAAGACTTAGACCTACAAGTTTGTAGTTTGGACCAAAACCCAAAAACCGAGGGAACTAGGTCATCCAGCTAGGTTAAAATAGTATACCGAAATCCGGTAAATTGCAATAAAATGCAATACACTTGGAAATGAAATTGGTAACATATACCAACACTAAAGGGCTATAAAATGTGACATATTGGTAACATTAGAATTGACTCATGTAGATTGCATCAAGGGCCAATATTATAGGTTGACTAATGAAATGAATTGAAGGGAATAGTACCAAGAGAAATAGGGCTTTAAGCTAGACAAATCTAGCACACAAAAATTGAAAAATTGACCAAATTTTGCACCAAAAGTGTAATCTGTCCAGCTTTAGTAAATTGACCATATCTTGGTCTATACAACTCATAATGACCTAAAATTTTGCTCCGAGTGCAATAAGACATAGAGCTACAATTTAGCTTCTTTGACCAGAAGCTAAAAACCAAGGAAAATAGGACATTAAGCTAGACCAATCTAGCACACTAAAATTGCAAATTGGTAATTACATAAAATGATGCTTGAAGTGATTTGGCAATGAATGCCAACTTGTGAAAAGGGTAAATTGCATTATGTTGACAACATATTGAATTGTAAATTGTGACATGTTGATGCTAGAATCAACCTATCTATGATGCATAAAAAGGTCAATAATTTTATTGACCAGGGAAAGGCATAAAGATGTATAAACCCTATGAATAAAGAATTAAATATGTAACATTGTAATATGCCCAAATTTGCCTAGTTGACTAGTTTGGATAGCATGCCAATATGATTCTGACAGCTGTTCTATAAATGACTTTACGTCATATTGTGTTTTATGGCTTATTATGCCATACTATGATTTTAATAGCCTATGGCTATACAGATTGTGTTATTATACTCGGCTTAATGCCTGATTGATTATATGGATTTTTAGCCACATTGTTTACACACCTGGAGATACTTTGTGACCGATAGTGTGACGGCCCAAGGTACAAGGTACCCAGCGCTAGTATATCCGTTTATCCAGTCTAGTCAGTGTATAGGCTACATGGGCAGTCAATTAAAACATTATTCAATTCAGGCAATTAAGTTAAGTTAAGTATACGAAAATTTCAGTACAATTAAATTAAGCATTGAATGAAATGAGTAAAAGAGATTAGTAACAGAAACATAACAAAGATATAATTTGCAGAACCTTAGAGACTTAAAATACAATACAGGTAGAATAATCGATTCCTGGATATCCGAATTATGAGTTATTTCTTTCTTTATTTGTATATATTATTTCTTGTTATACTATTGCACCACTAAGCAGAAATGCTTAGCGCGATGGAATTGCTTCCTCGCGTAGGTACTGAAGGTAAAACAAGTAGACTGTCGACTGAGATTTTTGGAGTCCAGATCTGCATAAGTGTCAGAAGAGTTCAAGATTGTCACCTCCTCAGCAATGCATGTAGATAGGGCTCATAATTATATAAGTATTTTGTTCATTCTAAGTATATTGTAATTTCATTTGTATATCCTATACTTGACAAATTTATGTACTTAATTAGAAAATTATATAAGTTAATGAAATGTAAGAATTCTGAAGTCTGAATTTATCTACTTAATCATAATGATTCTAAATGAGATTGAGTTTAAGAAATTTTGAGAAACTGATGAGATATTATTGAGATAAATTGAGCTATGAATTTGAATATGTTGTGAATTGTCTTTAGCAGGTTCAGAAGAACTGTTAGTCCAAATTACAGCCGACACTTTGTCGGATTATCATTAAAAGTTTTGAAATTTCCAAATTAGTTAGATTTTGATAAAAGTAAAAATAGCCTAAACCTTAAATAAAGTTTTTGAATAAATAAATCAAGAACTGTAATGAAATCAGTTAAGATCAGGTGCTCCGGCACTCCGTGTAACACACTTTGCTTGGCTACACTGTAGACGGGTGAGGGGTGTTACATTTAGTGGTATCAGAGCACGATTTAGGCTTTCATAGGCAAAGATAAGTGCAAAGATAGTGTGCATACATGCATTGCATTCATAAGAGTCGAGGTGACACTAAAGCAGATCTGTTCACTTTTGATTATTCAAAGTTAAGATATGGACTTAAAGCCACAGAGGGCATTAGAAAAAGAAGTAGAAAACCTAGTTCATGAGGTTATAACGTAATAACTACGTAATGTTCTCGATGTTCGTATTGTAAGCTGCAAATTATAGTACCGATATGAGATTATTGTGTAGAGCTACGTGCTTCCTCGTGGTAGAATAAAATAAGAATATTTGTAAGTAATCTACAATTTAATACAGTTACTCCCGAATAGAGTACTATTACATTAAATAAATGTGAAAATTCTAGATAGAAATTTAAAACTTCAGAACTAGTCTATTGAAAGACTACACTTTTAAGGTAGCTAGAGTCAGTGACTCGGTTACACTAATGTGGACTACCATTACCACAAAAATTGCTATAAGCTTAGAGAATTCAGTATGGCTACAAATTAGAAAGAACACCTTGAGGATGAAGATATTTGGACATTGATATGGAGTCTTATCAGTATTTTAATATTTTTGACAGAAAGGAATGATGTAGGTATTTGAGAATACATTTAGAAATTGTATTGATGCTCTCTCCGGAAGCAAGAATAAATACCTTCCATTGATGGAGTTTGTGTATAGTGATATTTATAAAATAAGCATGAAGATACCAAGGTATAAGGTCTTGTATGAAAAATTAATGGCTGTTATGGGCAAAATCATTGAGGGGAAGGAAACTGAATATGAAGTGAAAGAAAATGGGTGCCTGTACTATAAAGAAAGAGTATGTGTACCAGATGATAAAGAGTTGAAAACCAGTATTCTGAAAGAAGCACGTAACAGTGTGTATGCTATACACCCAGGAAGCATAAAAATGTACCATGACTTGAAACTCCGATACTGGTGGCCAGGTATGAAGAAGGACATAGTTGACTATGTAACTAGATGCTTGACATGTCAGTAAGTCAAAGCAGAACATCAAGTTCCATCAGGTTTGTTACAGACCATAAACATACCTGAATGAAAATGGGACCGAGTCACTATGGACTTTGTCAGTGGTCTACCTCTCACTCAGAAGAAGCATGATGCAGTATGGGTGATTGTGGATAGGTTAACCAAATCAGCACATTTTCTGCCAGTCAAAACTGAATACTCACTGGAAAAGTTAGTAGAATTGTACATCAGTGAGATAGTTAGACTACATGGAATTTCACTTTCCATTATATCTGATAGAGACCCGAGGTTTACATCTAGATTTTGGAAGAAATTACAAGAATCCTTGGGCACACAACTCCATTTTAGTATGGGTTTTCATCCTCAGACGGATGGAAAGTCAGAAAGAATAATCCAGGTAAATTTTGAAACTCATTGAGTTATTGCAAACAATAAACTGATAATAATGATAGTAATAACTGAATATGTGTGATAGGTCCTCGAGGATATGCTGAGAATTTGTGTTATTGAGTTTGAGGGAAGTTGGGACAGATACCTTCCACTGGCAGAATTTGCATATAATAATAGCTATTAAGCTAGCATACAAATGGCACCCTATGAAGCACTGTATGGGAGAAAATGCAGAACACCTGTATGTTGGACTGAATTGGGTGAAGATAAGCTGGTGGGGCCAGACCTAATAAAACAGACAGAGGAAAAGGTGAAATTGATAAAGGCCAATTTGAAAGTTGCCTCAGACCGACAGAAATCTTATGCTAACTTGAGGAGAAAATACATTGAGTATGAAGTTGGCAAGAAGGTATTTCTCAAAGTATCACTGTGGAAAAAAGTGTTGAGGTTTGGGAAAAAGGGAAAATTAAGCCCCAGGTTCATTGGCCCATATGAAGTTATTGAACGTGTGGGACCAGTAGCCTACCGATTAGCCTTACCACCTGAGCTGGACAAGATACATAATGTGTTCCATGTCTTGATGCTCAGAAGATACAGATCAGATCCTTCACATGTCATCTTAGCAGAAGAAATTGTGGTACAACCTGACCTGACATATGAAGAAGAACCAATTAAAATCTTGGCACGAGAGGTAAAAGAGCTCAGAAACAAGACAATTCCACTTGTAAAAATCCTATGGAGACACCACAACACAGAAGAGGCAAAATGGAAGAGCGAGGAGACAATGAGGCAACAGTTCTCTCAACTCTTCACATTAGGTAAATTTTGAGGACGAAATTTTTATTTAGAGGGGAAGAGCTGTAACATCCCCACTGTACGTATTCTGTACGTTCTATTACTCCAGTGGTCAAATAACAATCCAGTCAAGTTAAGATGTCTGGAAATACACTTCGGTGATAGTAAACAGACATATAATGATGAAATAAATAAAAAGAAAATGCAAGAAAAATCAAAGAAAAATGAAAGAGAGAAAATGAAGCTAAGTTAAACGAGCCGGCACCACAGCGATGGGTGACCGCACTGGGAAGGCCGTTGCCAACCCCAGGACCACAGGGAACCCTCAAAATTTAATTTTGAGGCACAAATAAAGGCTTATTGAAATGCAATTGACACTAGAAATATCAAAGAAAAATTAATAAATTAGTACAAAGAAAAATGAAAAATCGAGAAACAGACAAAAATTGGTGTTACCGAAAAATCGAGAATATAACCCGAAGTGGGGTATTTTGGTCATTTAACACCTAGAGTTGCCTTTTGACCTCAATGTCCATTAAAAATAAATGATATTACACTTAGAGAATGTCATGAAAAATTAAATTATGATACATTATAAGAATAGTGAAAGAAATGGGGGATAAAATCCAATTTATGAAACTTTAAATAATTAACATTAAAATCCAAGTTAGTGCTCCACTAACTCTTAATTTGGGACACTTAAATATTCCTTTGGGACAGCAGAACCATCATCTTCCACCTTGAGAAATAACCAGCCAAGAGAAATGAAGTTCACCTTGGAAATCACCATGGATGCCCCACATGAAACCTCTATGGGTGCATGATCAAGCCACCATTTCTACTTAGTTCCTTCATTAAAGCTTGCACACACACCTTGGGCAGTATGTTGGAAGCAAAAACAAGAAGATTTGATGAAGTTTTGGTGAAGCTCAAAAAAGGTTAGTACTAGTTTTTCATCCCTTGCTTCATTAAAGTTTTTATTAAGGTTGAGATGAGTTGGATGGTGAAGAAATTTGAAGGATTCGATGAGTTATTGATATATTCAATTTTGGAAATCCATGAAAGATTATTGTAGTTGAGTTTTTCTTACCTCTAATGGATGGAAATTAAGGTTGATTAACTTAAATGGAAGTGGTAGTAAGTTAATATCCAATGATGTGCATGTTAGTGCTTGAATTAAGGGTTTGAATATGGGTCTTGATGCTTTGGCAAACTGCCATGTTTGGCAGCCTATTAAATCATGAATTTGTGTGTGAATATGTAGTGTTTTAATGAAATATGCTAGTATTAAATTATGGGCAGTATGTGTAAGTGATATTAAAGTATGATTATGTTGAAGTGTATGTGTAATATTGACATTGAGATATGTTGAATTTTGGTGGAAGTGAATGTTGAACTTAATGGTGAATTGTGTGCATTGAGCACTTGAATATTCTGCCCAAAATTGTTGCTGGAATTGTGTACAATATATATATGGAAGTTATATTGATTTAATATTGAAGTAATGAGGAGGAGAAGGAATATCAAATTAGAAGTGTATGTGCTTTGTGCAGGTTGTGTATTGAAGGTAGTACCTAAATTAGGCCAAAGTGCCAAACTGTGAACCCAATTGGTATAAGGCCAATGGGGGGTGACATTAGACACCAAATAGGCCAACTTTCATATAGAAATGTTGCCAAAATTCTGCCTAGAAACTGACCTTAAAAATGACCAAATCTAGGATAGCAACCTTGCAACCCAGATTTTTGACCATATGAACAGTAGTCCTTGGGATGACCATAACTCACTCAAAACGAGTCCAATTGACCTAGAATTTTTACCATGGTTAGTTTAGACATAGATCTACAATTCTTATTAAGACACCAAAGCGCAGAAATGGCCAGAACCAAGTCAAATGGCTTGCACAAGTTCGGGTAGAAAAACTGCCGAACCAAAAGTTACCTAAAATTGACCAAATTTTGCACTAAAGGTGCAATCTGTCCAGCATTGGTAAATTGACCATATCTTGGCCTACACAACTCAGAATGACCTGAAATTTTGCCCCGTGTACAGTAAGACATAGACCTACAAGTTTTTAGTTTGGACCAAAACCCAAAAACTGAGGGAACTAGGTCGTCCGGCTAGGTCAAAATAGTACACCGAAATCCGATAAATTGCAATAAAATGCAGTACACTTGGAAATGAAATTGGTAACATATACCAACACTAAAGGGCTATAAAATGTGACATATTGGTAACATTAGAATTGACTCACGTAGAGTGCATCAAGGGTCAACATTATAGGTTGGCTAATGAAATGAATTGAAGGGAATAGTACCAAGAGAAATAGGACTTTAAGCTACACAAATCTAGCACACAAAAATTGAGAAATTGACCAAATTTTGCATCAAAGGTGCAATCTGTCCAGCTTTAGTAAATTGACCATATCTTGGTCTATACAACTCATAATAACCTGAAATTTTTCCCCGAGTGCAATAAGACATAGAGCTATAATTTTGCTTCTTTGACCAGAAGCTAAAAACCAAGGAAAATAGGACTTTAAGCTAGACCAATCTAGCACACTAAATTGCAAATTGGTAATTACATAAAATAATGCTTGAAGTGATTTGGCAATGAATGCCAACTTATGAAAAGGGTAAATTGCATTATATTGACAACATATTGAATTGTAAATTGTGACATGTTGATGCTAGAATCAACCTATCTATGATGCTTAAAAAGGTCAATAATTTTATTGACCAGTGAAAGGCATAAAGATGTATAAACCCTATGAATAAAGAATTAAATATGTAACATTGTAATATGCCCTAATTTGCCTAGTTAACTAGTTTGGATAAGTTGGCATGCTAATAGGATTATGACAGCTGTTCTGTAAATGACTTTACGTCATATTGTGTTTTATGGCTTATTATGCCATACTATGATTTTAATAGCCTATGGCTATACAGATTGTGTTATTATACTCGAACGCTTTGATTGATTATATGGCTTTTTAGCCACCTTTGTTTACTGCTTGGGAGATACTTTGTGACCGATGGTGTGACGGCCCGAGGTACTAGGTACCCAGTGCTAGTATATCCGTTTATCCAGTCTGTTCAGTGTATAGGCTACATGTGTGACACCCCTTACCCGTCTACAGTGTAGGCGAGCAAGCTATGCCACACGGTGTACCGGCACACTCTATTTTACCTTAATTAATTTTTGTCAAAGTTTTGAATATAGTTTGTGAAATATAGTTCCTTTATTGAAATTATAATTTATTTGAGGTTCCGAAAATTTTAAAGAAAATCAAATGTCTGGCTAAAAATGGAGAAAACAGTTCTTCGGAACCTGTTAAAAACACTTCCAATAAACAAATTCAATCATTCTCAATTCCAATATCAAGATCTCAACATTTCAATTTCAACTCTCATTCATCATTCACATGTGATGATCACATATAAATCACAAGTAAACATTTACTTTTCCATTAACAAATACAATTTTCATAATTTACATAAACATCAATATACATTACACAAGTTTAATTACATATGAAGAAAAATCAAAATTAAGTTACAAAATGTCAAAATGACACCTAGTGTCCTACCAAGGCACAGCAGAAGTTGAGGTGACACGGACCTTAGCGAAGCTGCGGATGGACTCACCCAGTCTGTGGTCTACTGGGCTCACGATCAGGATCTCTAGTACCTACGCGTGGCAAAAGCAACGCGCTAAGCAATAATGCTTAGTGGTGCAATAATATAATAGAAGAAAAGAGCAAGAAAATGAATGTGTATAGAATGTGTATGCTTTCTTTGTTGGTATAGATATATTCATTGTTTCATTAACATTGTTCACTTTTATTCATTTGGTTGCCCCAAGTAACCTACACTAGATGACTGGACTGGATAACGGGTAAACTGGCACTGGGTACCTAGTACCTCAGGCCGTCACACCATCGGTCACATATGCATCTCCCGGTGTGCAACAGAACAGCTAACAAGCTGTAAATAATATCAGGCACAAGGCCAAGTCTCAATATAAAGTCAGAATGGCTAAAAGCCATGAAATCACGGAATGGCATATTGCCATATGCAGTACTGCTAACTGAACCCTATTGGCATGCCAAACTATCCAAACCAATCTTGTTAGGTATACTAGGGCATTTGAAACTTTCAAATTCTTCAATTTGTAAATTTCATGTTTTGGTGTTACTATTCACCTCATTGGTCAACAAAAATATTGACTTTTGGATAGAAAATATGTACATTGACTTTGGCACTCCCAACATACCACATTTGGCGTTTAAAAATTGTTGGCATTAAGTGTTAATACCATTTCAAAGTGTAAACCCACACAAGCAGAATTTTCAGTTTTGGTGAGTCAAATTCACTGTTCCATTGGACACTGTTACTGTGGGATTTGAAGAAATGTAAAATATGAAAGTTGTTCCTTATTTTGTCTAGTTGAATTTCCTTTTTTGAATCACTCCATTTGGAGTTTTATAGCTCCAGATATGGCTCAAAAACCCAAGCTACAGTAACATGAACAGTGACTGCCACTGCCATTTGGGTTAGGTTCTGGCCATAATTTGGGGTAGGTTTCTTCATGAAAGTTGTTTGTCTATGTCTTAAATTGTTGCTGTAAAAATTTCAGGTCAATTGACCATATCTACAGTGAGTTATGGCCAAATGAACATTTACTGTTCATTTGGTCAATTCTGCAGAATCAGTTGCAGGGTGTCCGGATTGGGGCCAAGTTTTGGTCCTCTTGCTTTGGTCTTTTGGGCATGGTTTCTTCAGCAAAAATGTGCCATTATAAGCCTAGTTTCATGTACAATTGGCCAAACACCAATTGGACCAACACAGCCAATGTTATGGCTGTGTAATTGGACTGAAATCTCAGTCCATTGCTACTGTCCTAGGGCAGATTTCACCTTCACTTTACCATACTATTTTTCAGTTCTAATTATGGTCAACTTACCTAAAATGGTCACTAATTGACCATTAAAATGTGCTCTAACAATTTCCCAAGCCAAGCCAATTTTTCACTCTTCAAAACCCTAGTTCCATTATAGGTTTTCACAACACCTTAATTATTAGCTCCTTCAATAATCACATACACACATGGTTTAAACTTGATCTATAGCCCACTTTAAGTACATCAAAACAATCAAAATAATTCCTTCACAAGGGCTGCCAAAAATTCATAGTATGTGTACACAAAATTCTTGTTCATTTTAGTTACAATTCTTACTCAATTCAAGTTGCAAATCATGAAAAAAAAAGGAGTTTTAAGTATCTAATGCACTAACCTTGATTAGGGCAGATTTTTCCCAAGCAATTCCTTCATTTTCTTGGCTTTTCTTGGCTGCCAAACACTCCAACAAGGTGTGGGGGTAATTTTTATTGAAGGGATCTAGGGTTTTTGGTGCAAGATAAGCAAGGTTTCAAAGCTTGGAAGCTTGAACTATGGTGGAAACCCTCTCTTTTCTCTCTCTACGTTTTTGGCTGATTTTGGGGAAGGAGATGGCTGCTGGATCTTTGATGAATTTAGTCTTCAATTTGTCTCTTTATTAGTTAGTCAAATAAGGGCTTAATTGTGATTGGTTGGTAATTATAAATGACATCACCATGATGTCATAAATAGCCCTTTTTCCTCAATTTCTTTTCTTTCCTCCACTACTCAATTTCAATTTAATTTCTAGTAATGTTTATTCATATTTTATGTCATATTAATTATTTACTCAACTGGACAAGTCGGCCAAAAATCACCTCTGAAGGCAAAATGACCAAAATGCCCTCCGTTTGGCTTAACGGGTCAAAATTGTCTGTACCGATTGAAAATTTTTTCTAGGTATTTTCTTGGCATTCTAATGCCATGGGAACCTCAATAACCCTTCTCTGGAATCCCAAAAATTATTTTATAATTTTTATCCCGGGTCTAGGGCTCCTCGTTGCGAGAACCGCAACTTCCCTCTGGTTACCCATCGGCAGGCACCTAGCTCATTTAACTCGGTTGTATTTTATTCCTAAAATTTTTACTAAATTTTTCTTATTAATATTTGAGTTAATTATGGTTCTTGACTTTAGTTTAAATATTTTTCCGGACATTCTAGCTGTCCGGGCCGACACCGGTCACCGGAACAGTAGGATGTACGGAGTGGTTATCGGGAGGGTGTTACAACATGGGCAGTCAATTAAAATATTATTCAATTCAGACAGTTAAGTTAAGTAAAGTATACGAAAATTTCAGTACAATTAAATTAAGTATTGAATGAAATGAGTAAAAGAGATTAGTAATAGAAACACAACAAAGATACAATTTGCAGAACCTTAGAGATTTAAAATACAATACAGTTAGAATAATTGATTCCTGGATATCCGAATTATGAGTTATTTCTTTCTTTATTTGTATATATTATTTCTTGTTATACTATTGCACCAGTAAGCAGAAATGCTTAGCGAGATGGAATTGCTTCCTCGCGCAGGTACTAAAGGTAAAACCAGTAGACTGTCGACTGAGATTTTTGGAGTCCAGATCTGCATAAGTATCAGAAGAGTTCAAGATTGTCACCTCCTCAGCAATGCATGTAGATAGGGCTCATAATTATACATGTTATATATTTTGTTCATTCTAAGTATATTGTAATTTCATTTATATATCCTGTACTTGACAAATTTATGTACTTAATTAGAAAATTATATAAGTTAATGAAATGTAAGAATTCTGATGTCTGAATTGATTGTCTAATCATAATGATTCTGAATGAGATTGAGTTTAAGAAATTTTGAGAAACTGATGAGATATTATTGAGATAAATTGAGCTATGAATTTGAATATGTTGTGAATTGTCTTTGGCAGGTTCAGAAGAACTGTTAGTCCAAATTACAATCGACACTTTGTCGGATTATCATTAAAATTTTTGAAATTTCCAAATTAGTTAGATTTTGATAAAAGTAAAAATAGCCTAAACCTTAAATAAAGTTTTTGAATAAATAAATCAAGAACTGTAATAAAATCAGTTAAGATCAGGTGCTCCGGCACTCCGTGTAACACACTTTGCTTGGCTACACTGTAGATGGGTGAGGGGTGTTACATTTAGTGGTATCAGAGAACGGTTTAGGCATTCCTAGGCAAATATAAGTGGAAAGATAGTGTGCATACATGCATTGCATTCATAAGAGTCGAGGTAACACTAATGCAGATCTGTTTACTTTTGATTATTCAAAGTTAAGATATGGACTTAGAGCCATAGAGGGCATTAGAAAAAGAAGTAGAAAACCTAGTTCATGAGGTTATAACGTAATAACTACGTAATATTCTCGATGTTTGTATTGTAAGCTGCAAATTACAGTACCGACATGAGATTATTGTGTAGAGCTACGTGCTTCCTCGTGGTAGAATAAAATAAGAATATTTGTAAGTAATCTATAATTTGATACAGTTACGCCCGAATGGAGTACTATTACGGGAAATAAATGTGAAAATTCTAGTCAGAAATTTAAAACTTCAGAACTAGCCTATCGAAAGACTACACTTCTAAGGTAGCTAGAGTCAGTGACTCGGTTACACTAATGTGGACTACCATTACCACAAAAATTACTATAAGCTTAGAGAATTTAGTATGGCTATAAATTAGAAAGAACACCTTGAGGATGAAGATATTTGGACATCGATATGGAGTCTTATCTGAAGGAACGGAAGCGTGAAAAACACAAGTTTATACCATTGAATTCAAAAATTTTCACCTAGGGTCACATACATCATGAAAGATTTATTTTTATCTATTTGATTTCAATGATAAATAGCATATTAAAACTATTTTAATATGTTTTTGGATCTGTATTTGCCATTTAAGATTTTAAAATTAATCAAATTAATTTTAGAACCCTAGATTAAATCAAGAACGATTACACTAACCTCTTGATGCACTGCAGCGTGTCTGCGCCTTTGAGATTCGTCTTCAGGACACCAGATGTTGTCCCTCTAGCTTGTCCACACCAAGAACACCTATGGCAGTCCTTGAACAGCTTCTAAAGCCTTTTCTATTAATTAGAAATTCAAGTTCTGCCTTTTAAGAGATTAGAGATGTAAACAGGACACTAGAAACAATTTCTAGTGTTCTTAATTCAAGAGATTGATAAGCTAATCTCTTTGAATTGATGAGAGATGAAGAAGAATAGATGAAAAGCCTCAAAGTGGCGTGACAAAGGAGAGGAGTGGCTGCTGGTTATTTTTTCTTTTCATAACCACACTTAAATAGCTAGGTTAACACATTAAACCCTTGCCACATGTCACCCTTTGATTAGCTCTAGGTCTAAGTGACCCAATCACATTGTGCCAAGTGTCAAACCTATATTTAATCTTGATTTTAATCATCTTACATGATTAAAAAACATTTGGCAAGCTTATGTGTAATCCCACGTGTCACCATCTCATGGTGCCACGTGTCACACTGTGAAATGACCAAAATGCCCCTGTGTCTTAATTTTGAGTTCTCTTCTTCTAATTAATTTATATCAAATATAAATTAATTAATTAATCTCTATTAATTAATTTCTCATTAATTAAATTCATATTTAAACACTTTAAATATAAATTTAATTTATACTACACATCCAATAATCTAGATTTGGTTTCAAGTCATGCTAGGGACTTTGCAATTTAATTGCAAACCAAACATATTTAATTAATCAATTAAACTCTTTAATTAATTAATTAATTAAATCATATTTAAATAGGTGATAACTTGTGTATATGTGTGACTTACTAGGCTCATCACTAATTGGCAATAAGACATGATATCAACTCTTAATATCATCAGAACTCTTTCTTACCATAAATGATTTCTCTAAATCATTTTATGAACCTTATAAACCATGGTTAACACCTAGCATAGCATGCCATGGCCACCCAATTAGTAATAATGTTTACCTTAAATGAACCTATAATCATATGTTACCATGCACTAGAATCTCTCTGTTACAAAATCCCAACTCAAACTGGAGTCATGGTTTATGTCAAACTCCATTTGCTATGAATATTATGTTCTCTTTTAATTCCAGTTCTTCATTAAAAGATTTTCTCATCAGAAACTCTTTTCTGAATAAATCTATCTGTCCTGGCCAGGAACTTGAAACATCAAGAACAATTAAATGAACATAGGATTTTATCTCTATTTACTTAGAGGAACAGATTCCATCTTGATCAACACCTACCTCCATATATAACTAGTAGGAGCCAACACATGTCCATGTACCCATACGTAGTACAAGTATGAAAGTAGTATCAAACTCAAACTACCTATATACAAGATAACTGTGCTATCTCAGGTCTAAAGATTATATGCACTGATATAATTTATGACAAAACATTGACAAGAGTAAACTCCATGTGCTTGTCATAAGTGTCACTGGTTCGGCCTACTCATAATTTATAAGTGCCTATCATGTTTGTTATATGGCATGAGACTCACCATTCCATCTTATTTATATCTCATATAAATAACTTGGGAACAAACATGAATACAATCTTTCTGGATAAGTCATATCCTTATTATGAAGTATCCTCGATTGTGAACCTATTTATGATACTTTGTGCTAGAAATATTGTCACTCATATTCTTAACAACTTAAGAATAATATTTCTAACAAAATATCAATGGACCTTTTCTATTACACATAAATATATTATGTAAACGGAAAAGTAGAAATGCCTTTTATTAATAAAAATATGTACAAGATACATACTAAATGATATGCTCTAGGGCATACTACTAACATTATCAGTATTTTAATATTTTTTACAGAAAGGAATGATGTAGGTATTTGAGAATACATTTAGAAATTGTATTGATGCTCTCTCCGGAAGCAAGAATAGACACCTTCCATTGATGGAGTTTGTGTATAGTGATATTTATTAAATAAGCATGAAGATACCAAGGTATAAGGTCTTGTATGAGAAATTAATGGCTGTTATGGGCAAAATCACTGAGAGGAAGGAAACTGAATATGAAGTGAAAGAAAATGGGTGCCTGTACTATAAAGAAAGAGTATGTGTACCAGATGATAAAGAGTTGAAAACCAGTATTCTGAAAGAAGCACATTACAGTGTGTATGTTTTGCACTCAGGAAGCATAAAAATGTACCATGACCTGAAACTCCGATACTGGTGGCCAAGTATGAAGAAGGACATAGTTGACTATGTAACTAGATGCTTGACATGTCAGCAAGTCAAAGCAGAACATCAAGTTCCATCAGGTTTGTTACAGCCCATAAACATACCTGAATGGAAATGGGACCGAGTTACTATGGACTTTGTCAGTGGTCTACCTCTCACTCAGAAGAAGCATGATGCAGTATAGGTGATTGTGGATAGGTTAACCAAATCAGCACATTTTCTGCCAGTCAAAATTGACTGCTCACTGGAAAAGCTAGCAGAATTGTACATCAGTGAGATAGTTAGACTACATGGAATTTCACTTTCCATTATATCTGATAGAGACCCGAGGTTTACATCTAGATTTTGGAAGAAATTACAAGAATACTTGGGCACACAACTCCATTTTAGTACGGCTTTTCATCCTCAGACGGATGGACAGTCAGAAAGAATAATCCAGGTAAATTTTGAAACTCATTGAGTTATTACAAACAATAAACTGATAATAATGATAGCAATAACTGAATATGTGTGATAGGTCCTTGAGGATATGCTGAGAAGTTGTGTTAATGAGTTTGAGGGAAGTTGGGACAGATACCTTTCACTGGCAGAATTTGCATATAATAATAGCTATCAAGCTAGCATACAAATGGCACCCTATGAAGCACTGTATAGGAGAAAATACAGAACACCTGTATGTTGGACTGAATTGGGTGAAGATAAGCTAGTGGGGCTAGACCTAATTAAATAGACAGAGGAAAATGTGAAACTGATAAAGGCCAATTTGAAGGTTGCCTCAGACCAACAGAAATCTTATGCTGACTTGAGGAGAAAAAACATTGAGTATGAAGTTGGCGAGAAGGTATTTCTCAAAGTATAACCATGGAAAAAAGTGTTGAGATTCGGGAAAAATGGAAAATTAAGCCCCAGGTTCATTGGCCCATATGAAGTTATTGAACGTGTGGGACTAGTAGCCTACCGATTAGACTTACCACCTAAGCTGGACAAGATAAATAATGTGTTCCATGTCTCGATGCTCAGAAGATACAGATCAGATCCTTCACATGTCATCTTAGCAGAAGAAATTGTGGTACAACCTGACCTGACATATGAAGAAGAACCAATTAAAATCTTGGCACGAGAGGTCAATGGGACACCCCTTACCCGTCTACAGTATATCCGAGTAAGATATGTCACACGGTGTACCGGAACACTCTATTTTATCTTAATCATTTTTATTCTTCCTTAATTTATTTTTCTCATAGTTTTGAATATAACTTGTGAAATATAATTCATTTAAGTCATTTATTGAAATTATAATTTATTTGAGGTTCCGAAAATTTTATAGAAAATCCGGCAGAGTACCGGCTAAAAATGGAGAAAACAGTTCTTCGGAACCTGTGAAAAACACTTCCAATAATCATTTCCAATCAATCCCAAACTCCATTCCATCAACAAAATCTCAATATATTTTTCAACAACATTTCCATTTCTCAATCATTCATCTCATATGATAATCATGTAAAAGTCATAAATAAATATTCACTTGTTCATTCACAAACACAATTTCCACTATATACATTAATACTAAAATACATTACATAAGTTTCAATTATATATGAGAAAATAAAAGTTATTTATAAAATACCAAAATGAAGCCTAGTGTCCTACCAATGCACTGAAGATGGTGAGGTGACACGGACACTATGCAGAGCTGTAGGAGGTCTCACACAGTCTGTGGTCTACTGGGCTCTCGGTCAGTATCTCCAGAACCTACTCGTGGCAAAAGCAACGCGCTAAGCAATAATACTTAGTGGTGCCAATAATAAAATAAAAAAATAAATAACAGAAAATAAATATGCAGTGAATGTATTGATATCTCCTTGCAAATAAATTTTCGTTCAGTATTTGTAGATTTACTTATTTTATACTTGTTATATTAATTATTTCATTAAATTTATCCACTTTCATTTTTGGTTGCCCAAGTAACCTATACTGGACGACTGGGCTGGATAAACGGGTAAACTAGCACTGGGTATCAAGTACCTCGGGCCGTCACACCATCGGTCACATATGTATCTCCCAGTATGCAACAGAACAACTAATAAGCTGTAATAACATCAGGCGCAAGGCCAAATCTCAACACAAGGTCAGAATGGCTAAAAGCCATGAAATCACAGAATGGCATAATGCCATGTGCAGTACTGCTAACTGAACCCTATTGGCATGCCAAGCTATCCAAACTAATCTTGTTAGGTATACTAAGGCATTTGACACTTTTGAGTTTTATAATTTTTGAATTTTAATATTTGGTGTTATTATTCCCTTCATTAGTCAACAAAAATGTTGACTTTTGCATAGACAATAGGTACAATGATTTTAATACTCCCAACATACCACATTTTGCATTCAAAATTTGTTGGTATTGGTTGCCAATACCATTTCTAAGTTTAAAGTTAAGGGGGCAGAATTTTCAATTTTGATACCTTATTTTTACTGTTCCATTAGTTACTGTTGCAGTGGGAATTTGGAAAAATGATAAACATGAAAGTTGTTCCTTATTTTGTTTAGTTAAATTTCTTTTTTCGAATCACTCTATTTGGAGTTTTGTAGCTCAAGTTATGGTCCAAAAACCACAACTGGCCGGATTGGAATTTTTCTGGACTGACCATATCTATAGTGCAGTGAACAGTAACTGAAACTGCCTTGTTGGATAGGTTCTGGTCATAATTTGGGTTGGGTTTCTTCATGAAAGTTGTTGGTCTATATCTTAGCTTGTTTCTGGTAAAATTTCAGGTCAATTGGGCCATTCTACACTGAGTTATGGCCAAATGAACAATCACTGTTCATTTGGTCATTCTACAGAAACAGGTTGCAGGACACCTGGATTGGGGCAAGTTTTGGGTCCACTTGGTTTGGTCTTATGGGCATGGTTTCTTCACCAAAGTTGTGCCATTATGTGTCTAGTTGCATGTCCAATTGGCCAAACACCAATTGAACCTCTACAATTCAAGTTATGGCTGCCCAAACCTGCTGGACTCATGTCCAATTCTGCAGGTCACCTAGGGCAGCCACACTAAATCTAAATCCCATCACTAAACACACTTCATTTCTTATTTACCAATAACCAAATGGTCAGTAATTGACCATTAAAATTTTAGTTTATGTCCATTTTCATCCACCACCAAAATTAAATTTCAAAACCCTAACCCTAATTGACCAAGCCTCCAATTCATGCATCTTACTCCTAATTTACTATACTAATCATATAATTTATAAGTGGGGCAGCTAATATGTCACTTTAAACCAAAGAATTCTCCTAACTCTAACTAATGTCAAGGCTGCCAAAATTTCATGGAACATAACCATGCCTCATTAATTCAATTTTTATCAAATTTTCAACTTAACTTAGCTCAAATTCATGATTAGAAAGATGTAAAAGCAAAGAATATGGCACTAACCTCTTTGGTGATTTTCTAAGCTTGTTCACACCTCACTTTCTTCCACTTTCTCTTCTTCTAATTGCTGCCCAAGTCTTGCTCTAGTGGTAAGGGAAATTTTTAGTGAAGGGAGGATAAGTTTTTAAGGTGAATTGAAGTGGGAAATGAAGCTTAAGGGAGCTTTAATGGTGGAACCTCTTCTCTCTCTCTCTCTCTCAACGTTTTTGGCTGCCCAAAGGTTAGAGATGCATATTGGTTTTTCAATTTTTTTGGTCTCTGTTATCTCTTTTAATGAGTTTAACAAATTGTGATTGGTGGATAGGTTTTTAATGACATCATATGATGTCATTATTAGGTATTTTCTTTCATTTTCTTTTCTTTTCATCTCTACTCATTTTCAATTTAATTTTTAGTAATGTTTATTCACATTTTATGTCATAATAATTATTTATTTAACTGGACAAGTCGGCAAAAAATTACCTCTGAAGGCGAAATGACCAAAATGCCCTTCGTTTAGCTTAACAGACTAAAATTGTCTGTACCGATTGAAAAATTTTCCTAAGTATTTTCTTGGCATTCTAATGCCGTAGAAACCTCAATGACCCTTCTCTGGAGTCCCAAAAATTATTTTATGAATTTTTCCTCGGGTCTAGGGCTCCTACCTACGAGAACCGCAACTTCTCACTAGGTTACCCATCGCTAGGGCACCGTCTCATTTAACTTGGTTGTATTTTATTTCTAAAATTTTTTCTAAATTTTTCTTATTAATATTTGAGTTAATTATAGTTCCTCACTTTAGTTTAAATATTTTTCCGAACGTTCTAACTGTCCAGACCGACACTGGTCACCGGAACAGTAGAATGTACAGAGTTGCTACAGGGAGGGTGTTACAACTCTTCCCCTCTAATTTAAATTTCGTCCTCGAAATTTACCTGATACAAACAGTTGAGGGAACATTTGCCTCATCGTCTCTTCACTTTCCCAAGTTGCCTCCTCGGTGTTGTGGTGCCTCCAATGCACTTTCACTAATGGAATCTGCTTATTCCTCAACTCTTTCACTTCCCGAGCCAGGATCCGTATGGGTTCTTCTTCATATGTCAAATCCGGTTGTACTTCAATTTCTTCCATGGAGATGACATGTGAAGGATCTGAGCGATATCTTCTTAACATAGATACGTGAAACATATTGTGGATCTTATCCAGCTCTGGTGGTAAAGCTAGCCTATAGGCTACTGGACCCACACGTTCAATGACTTCATATGGGCCAATGAAACTAGGGCTTTACTTACCTTTTCTTCCAAACCTCAGTACCTTCTTCCATGGTGACACCTTGAGGAACACTTTGTCACCAACCGCATATTCTATTTCTTTTCTCTTCAAGTCGGCATAGGATTTCTGTCTGTCTGAGGCAACCTTCAGATTGGCTTTGATTAGTTTTACCTTATCTTCAGTTTGTTTCACCAAGTCTGGGCCTACCAATTTGTCTTCGCCCAATTCAGTCCAGCACACTGGAGTTCTACATTTTCTCCCATATAGTGCTTCATACGGGGCCATTTGGATGCTAGCTTGGTAGCTATTGTTGTATGCAAATTCTGCCAGTGGGAGGTATCTATCCCAACTTCCCTCAAACTCAATGACACAACTCCTCAGCATATCCTCAAGGACTTGACATATATTTCATGTTATTATTATCATTTTAGTTCAATATTTGTATTAATTCAATTGGTTCAATTGTCTACCTGGATTACTCTTTCTGATTGCCCATCTGTCTGAGGATGGAAAGCTGTGCTGAAGTGGAGTTGTGTACCCAAGGACTCATGTAACTTCTTCCAAAATCTCGATGTAAACCTTGGGTCTCGATCAGATATGATGGAAAGTGGAATTCCATGCAGTCTAACTATCTCACTGATATACAATTCTGCTAACTTCTCCAGTGAGTAGTCAGTCCTAACTGGCAGAAAGTGTGCTGACTTCGTCAATCTATCTACTATCACCCATACTGCATCATGTTTCTTCTGGGTGAGAGGTAGACCACTCACAAAATCCATGGTCACCCGATCCCATTTCCATTCAGGTATGCGTATAGGCTGTAGTAAACCTAATGGAACTTGATGTTCTGCCTTGACTTGCTGACATGTCAAGCATTTAGTCACATAGTCAGCTATGTCCTTCTTCATACCAGGCCACCAATACTGAAGCTTCATATCATGATACATCTTTATACTTCCTGGGTGCATAGCATAAACACTGGCATGTACCTCTTTCAGAATACTAGCTTTTAATTCCCCATTATCTGGTACACATACTCTTCCTTTGTAGTACAGATACCCATTTGCTTTTACCTCATAGTCAGTTACTTTTCCCCCTGAGATTTGGCTCACAATAGCCATTAACTTTTCATCTACATTCTGCCCATCTAAAATCTGCTGTAACAGGTTTGGCCTCACTTGCAACTCAGCCAAAATAGCTCCATCTCGAACCAAAGTTAGACAGGCATTCAATGATCTCAAAGCTGTGATGGATTTTCTGCTCAAAGCATCTGCAACTACATTTGCTTTCCCAGGATGGTATTCAATTACACAATCATAGTCCTTCAGGAACTCAATCCATCATCTCTGTCTAAGGTTGAGCTCCTTCTGGGTTGGCAAGTATTTCAGGCTTTTGTGGTCTATGTAAATGTAGCACTTTTCACCATAAAAGTAATGCCTCCATATCTTCAGTGCGAAGATAATTGCTGCAAGCTCTAGATCATGGGTAGGGTAATTCTGTTCATGTGGCCTTAACTGTCTGGAAGCATAAGCGACCACCTTCCCCTCTTGCATCAATACACACCCTAACCCATTATGAGAGGCATCACTGTAGATCACAAAGTCCTTTCCTGACACTGGCTATGTTAACACTGGTGCCTCTGTTAACATAGCCTTCAACTTCTCAAAACTGGTCTGACACTTGTCATTCCAGTCAAATCTGATATTCTTGTGTAACAACTTGGTCATTGGAGCAGCTATTAAGGAAAATCCCTTCACAAATCTTCTGTAATACCCAGCTAGCCCCAAGAAACTTCTGACCTCAGTTGTATTTCTGGGAGGCTTCCATTCCATCACTGCTTCTATCTTTTTAGGATCCACTCTAATCCCCTCTACTGATACTATGTGTCCAAGGAAAGAGATTTCACTCATCCAGAAGTCACACTTGGACAACTTAGCATACAGCTTCTTTTCTCGCAGGGTTTGCAGAACAATCCTCAGATGTTCATCATGTTCTTCCCTGGTCTTGGAATACACCAGAATATCATCAATAAATACCACTACAAACCGATCTAAGTATGGATGGAAGATATAGTTCATAAGGTCCATAAATGCTGCTAGTGCATTTGTTAACCCAAACGGCATCACTAGAAATTCATAGTGCCCATACCGGGTTCTGAATGCAGTTTTTGACACATCTGCATCCTTTACTCTCAATTGATGATACCCTGATCTGAGGTCAATTTTTGAAAATACACCGGCTCCCTTCAACTGATTAAACAGATTGTCAATTCTGGGCAATGGATATTTATTCTTCACAGTTACTTTATTCAACTGCCGGTAATCGATACACAATCTCAAAATTCCATCCTTTTTCTTCACAAATAGCACCGGAGCTCCCCATGGTGACACACTGGGGCGCATGAACCCCTTATCAAGCAACTCTTGCAACTAAGTTTTCAACTCCCTCAATTCAGTGGGTGCCATCTTATAAGGAGTAATGGAAATGGGTGCTGTACCCGGCATTACCTCAATAGCAAACTCAACTTCCCTTCTGGTGGTAAACTAGGCAACTCTTCAGGAAATACATCTGGGAAGTCTCTTACTGTGGGTATATCATTCAGGTTTGGCTTAGCTTGCCTAGTATCAACCACGTGTGCTAGGTAAGCTTCACAGCCTTTTCTCATCATTCTTCTTGCAACTGTGGCTAAGATAACATTGGACAGGAAATCTATCCTTTCACCCACAACAGTGATCTCATTACCCTAAGAAGTTTTCAGAGAAATTCTCTTCAATTTATAATCAACCATTGCCTGATGACGTGACAATCAGTCCATTACCAAAATCACGTCAAACTCATGGAAAGGCAACTCAATCAGGTCTGCCAAGAATTCATACCCCTGAATCCTTAACGGGCAACCCTTGTATACTTTGTTCACCACTACACTGTGGCCCAATGGATTAGTGACCAGAATGTCTTGGTCACTCTCCCTTACTAATATCCCCTTTTCTATAGGTAAGTTGATGCAGATGTATGAATGTGTGGATCCTGGATCCACCAATGCATGCACAGATGTATTGTAAAGGAAGAATGTACCCCTGATGACGTCCGGGGCATCTTGCTCCTCCTGGGCTCTCATGGCATAGGCTCTGGCAGGTGGTCTGCCCTCAGGCCTCTCTGCTGGCTCAGATGCAGGCCTCTGTGATGGTCCCACTGCCTCAGATTTGCCAAATTTCCTACCCCTTTGTGTTGCAGGAGCAGGTCTGTCTGCTTGTGTTGGAGCAACTGTAGTAGTTCTGCGTGGACAGTTCCTCAACTGATGCTCTGTTGACCCACACCTTAAGCAGGCACCAGTCACTCTGCAACACTCCCCCTTATGCCATTTCAGACAATGTGGACATGGAGAAGATGCTGGGGCTGGTCCCCTGAACCCCATCCCTGGAGAGCTGCCCACTGATGGTGTGGACTGACCTCTCCTAGGGGTAAACTGTGGCCTGGGCCCCTGAGACTGACCCTGACCTTGTGATTGACCTGAACTCTGTGCAGGTGGACCCTTAAACTTCTTCCCAGGTGTAGGAGATGAACTAAACTGACCCGGGCCCCTCTTCTGCTGTCTCTCCCTTCTAGTCTGCTCACTTATTCTTACTTTTTCAAATTTTATTATAGCTTCCACTAACTTGGTGAAGTCTGTGATTCCCAAGGCAGTGATAATGATCTTTATATTGTCATTTAATCACTCTTCAAATCTCTTACACCTTTCAACTTCATTAGGGACTATCTCCCTCCCGTAGCGGCTCAATCTAACAAATTCCTTTTCATACTCGGCCACTGTCAGCTGTCTCTGCCTCAGGTTAATGAACTCTCTTCTTCTCTCTTCCAGGTATACACTACCCACATATTTCTTCTTAAATTCAGAGAGGAAGAAGTCCCAAGTTATTACTTCTGGCTGTACTTCACTGGACACAGTATCCCACCATTCATATGCATCATCTTGCAACAGAGATACAGCAGCTTCTAGATTTTGCTCTGGAGTGTAGTGGAGTTGTTCTAAAACTCTGCCTATTCTGTTCAACCAATTTTCGGCTGCAACAGAATCATCTGCTCTCTTGCCAAAGAAGTCCACTGCCCCAAATTTTCTTAGTCTTTCCAAGTGTGATTTCTACTGTGGAGGTGGTGGTGGTGGTGGTGCTGGCATTACCCCAGCCATTTGTCTGAAGAATTCGGCCATTTGCTGGAACATGGCCTGTGGAGGCTGAGCAGGCTCTGCTTGAGCTAGCGGAGCAGGTTCTCCCTACCCCCGCCTCACCGCAGGTGGAGCATGACTCTCCACTTCCTCCTCAACTGCTCTCTGAGATGTAGGGTCCATATCCTATTCAAAATAACAGAGACAAACAGATCTGCATTAGTGTCACCTCAACTCTTACAAATGCAATGCATGGTATGGACTCAATCTAGGCCCATAAACACCTAAGCCGTGCTCTGATACCACTAAATGTGACACCCCTTACCCGTCTACAGTATATCCGAGTAAGATATGTCACACGGTGTACCGGAACACTCTATTTTATCTTAATCATTTTTATTCTTCCTTAATTTATTTTTCTCATAGTTTTGAATATAACTTGTGAAATATAATTCATTTAAGTCATTTATTGAAATTATAATTTATTTGAGGTTCCGAAAATTTTATAGAAAATCCGGTAGAGTACCGGCTAAAAATGGAGAAAACAGTTCTTCGGAACTTTGTGAAAAACACTTCCAATAATCATTTCCAATCAATCCCAAACTCCATTTCATCAACAAAATCTCAATATGTTTTTCAACAACATTTCCATTTCTCAATCATTCATCTCATATGATAATCATGTAAAAGTCATAAATAAATATTCACTTATTCATTCACAAACACAATTTCCACTATATACATTAATACTAAAATACATTACATAAGTTTTAATTACATATGAGAAAATAAAAGTTATTTACAAAATACTAAAATGAAACCTAGTGTCCTACCAATGCACTGAAGATGGTGAGGTGACATGGACACTATGCAGAGCTGCAGGAGGTCTCACCCAGTCTGTGGTCTACTGGGCTCTCAGTCAGTATCTCCAGAACCTACTCGTGGCAAAAGCAACGCGCTAAGCAATAATGCTTAGTGGTGCCAATAATAAAATAAAAAAATAAATAACAGAAAATAAATATGCAGTGAAGGTATTGATATCTCATTGCAAATAAATTTTCGTTGAGTATTTGTAGATTTACTTATTTTATACTTGTTAAATTCATCATTTCATTAAATTTATCCACTTTCATTTTTGGTTGCCCAAGTAACCTATATTGGACGACTGGGCTGGATAAACGGGTAAACTGGCACTGGGTATCAAGTACCTCGGGCCGTCACACCATCGGTCACATATGTATCTCCCGGTGTGCAACAAAACAGCTAATAAGCTGTAATAACATCAGGCGCAAGGCCAAATCTCAACACAAGGTCAGAACGGCTAAAAGCCATGAAATCACAGAATGGCATAATGCCATGTGCAGTACTGCTAACTGAACCCTATTGGCATGCCAAGCTATCCAAATCAATCTTGTTAGGTATACTAGGGCATTTGACACTTTTGAGTTTTACAATTTTTGAATTTTAAGATTTGGTGTTACTATTCCCTTCATTAGGCAACAAAAATGTTGACTTTTGCATAGACAATAGGTACATTGGTTTTAATACTCCCAACATACCACATTTTGCATTCAAAATTTATTGGTATTGGTTGCCAATACCATTTCTAAGTTTAAAGTTAAGGGGGCAGAATTTTTAGTTTTGATACCTTATTTTTACTGTTCCATTAGTTACTATTGCAGTGGGAATTTGGAAAAATGATAAACATGAAAGTTGTTCCTTATTTTGTCTAGTTGAATTTCTTTTTTTGAATCACTCCATTTGGAGTTTTGTAACTCAAGTTATGGTCCAAAAACCACAACTGGCCGGATTAGAATTTTTCTGGACTGACCATATCTATAGTGCAGTGAACAGTAACTGAAACTGCCTTGTTGGATAGGTTCTGGTCATAATTTGGGGTGGGTTTCTTCATGAAAGTTGTTGGTCTATATCTTAGCTTGTTTCGGGTAAAATTTCAGGTCAATTGGGCCATTCTACACTGAGTTATGGCCAAATGAACAATCACTGTTCATTTGGTCATTCTGCAGAAATAAGTTGCAGGACACCCGGATTGGGGCAAGTTTTTGGTCCACTTGGTTTGGTCTTATGGGCATGGTTTCTTCACCAAAGTTGTGCCATTATGTGTCTAGTTTCATGTCCAATTGGCCAAACACCAATTGAACCTCTACAATTCAAGTTATGGCTGCCCAAACCTGCTAGACTCATGTCCAATTCTGCAGGTCACCTAGGGCAGCCACACTAAACCTAAATCCCATCACTAAACACACTTCATTTCTTATTTACCAATAACCAAATGGTCAGTAATTGACCATTAAAATTTTAGTTTATGTCCATTTTCATCCACCACCAAAATTAAATTTCAAAACCCTAACCCTAATTGACCAAGCCTCCAATTCATGCATCTTACTCCTAATTTGCTATACTAATCATATAATTTATAAGAGGGGCAGCTAATATGTCACTTTAAACCAAAGAATTCTCCTAACTCTAACTCATGTCAAGGCTGCCAAAATTTCATGGAACATAACCATGCCTCATTAATTCAATTTTTATCAAATTTTCAATTTAACTTAGCTCAAATTCATGATTAGAAAGATGTAAAAGCAAAGAATATGGCACTAACCTCTTTGGTGATTTTCTAAGCTTGTTCACACCTCACTTTCTTCCACTTTCTCTTCTTCTAATTGCTGCCCAAGTCTTGCTCTAGTGGTAAGGGAAATTTTTAGTGAAGGGAGGATAAGTTTTTAAGGTGAATTGAAGTGGGAAATGAAGCTTAAGGGAGCTTTAATGGTGGAACCTCTTCTCTCTCTCTCTCTCAACGTTTTTGGCTGCCCAAAGGTTGAAGATGCAAATTGGTTTTTCAATTTTTTTGGTCTCTGTTATCTCTTTCAATGAGTTTAACAAATTGTGATTGGTGGATAGGTTTTTAATGACATCATATGATGTCATTATTAGGTATTTTCTTTCATTTTCTTTTTTTTTCATCTCTACTCATTTTCAATTTAATTTTTAGTAATGTTTATTCCCATTTTATGTCATAATAATTATTTACTTAACTGGACAAGTCGGCTAAAAATTACCTCTGAAGGCGAAATGACCAAAATGCCCTCCGTTTGGCTTAACAGACCAAAATTATCTGTACCGATTGAAAAATTTTCCTAAGTATTTTCTTGGCATTGTAATGCCATAGAAACCTCAATGACCCTTCTCTGGGGTCGCAAAAATTATTTTTTGAATTTTTCCCTCGGTCTAGGGCTCCTAGCTACGAGAACCGCACCTTCTCACTAGGTTACCCATCGCTAGGGCACCGGCTCATTTAACTTGGTTGTATTTTATTTCTAAAATTTTTTCTAAACTTTTCTTATTAATATTTGAGTTAATTATAGTTCCTCACTTTAGTTTAAATATTTTTTCGAACGTTCTAACTGTCCAGACCGACACTGCTCACCGGAACAGTAGAATGTACAGAGTTGCTACAGGGAGGGTGTTACAGTAAAAGAGCTTAGAAACAAGACAATTCCACTAGTAAAAATCCTATGGAGACACCACAACACGGAAGAGGCAACATGGCAGAGCGAGGAGACAATGAGGCAACAATTCCCTCAGCTCTTCACATCCGGTAAATTTCGAGGACGAAATTTTTATTTAGAGGGGAAGAGTTGTAACATCCCCACTGTACGTATTTTGTACGTTCTATTGCTCCAAATGCCAAATAACAATCCAGGCAAGTTAGGATGTCTGGAAATACACTTCGGTGATAGTGAACATACATATAATGATGAAATAAATAAAAAGAAAATACAAGAAAAGTCAAAGAAAAATGAAAGAGAGAAAATGAAGCTAAGTTAAATGAGTCGGCACCACAGCGATGGATGACTGCACTGGGAAGGCTGTTGCCAACCCCAAGGCCGCAGGGAACCCTCGGAATTTAATTTTGAGGCATAAATAAAGGTTTATTGAAATGTAATTGACACTAGAAATATCAAAGAAAAACTAATAAATTAGTACAAAGAAAAACGAAAAATCGAGAAACAGACAAAAATCAGTGTTATCGAAAAATCAGGAATATAACCCGAAGTGGGGTATTTTGGTCATTTGACACCTAGAGTTGCCTTTTGATCTCAATGTCCATTAAAAATAAATGATATTACACTTAGAGAATGTCATGAAAAATTAAATTGTGATACATTATAAGAATAGTGAAAGAAATGGGGGATAAAATCAAATTTATGAAACTTTGAATAATTAACATTAAAATCCAAGTTAGTGCTCCACTAACTCTTAATTTGGGACACTTAAATACTCCTTTGGGACAGCAGAATCATCATCTTCCACCTTGAGAAATAACCAGCCAAGAGAAATGAAGTTCACCATGGATGCCCCACATGCAACCTCCATGGGTGCATGATCAAGCCACCATTTCTACTTAGTTCCTTCGTTAAAGCTTGCACACACACCTTGGGCAGTATGTTGGAAGCAAAAAGAAGAAGATTTGATGAAGTTTTGTTGAAGCTCAAAAAAGGTTAGTGCTAGTTTTTCATCCCTTGCTTCATTAAAGTTTGTATTAAGGTTAAGATGAGTTGGATGGTGAAGAAATTTGAAGGATTCGATGAGTTATTGATATATTCAATTTTGGACAGCCATGAAAGATTATTGTAGTTGAGTTTTTCTTACCTCTAATGGATGGAAATTAAGGTTGATTAACTTAAATGGAAGTGGTAGTAAGTTAATATCCAATGATGTGCATGTTAGTGCTTGAATTAAGAGTTTGAATATGGGTCTTGATGCTTTGGCAAACTGTCATGTTTGGCAGCCTATTAAATCATGAATTAGTGTGTGAATATGTAGTTTATTAATGAAATATGCTAGTATTAAATTGTGGGTAGTATATGTAAGTGACACTGAAGTATGATTATGTTAAAGTGTATGTGTAATATTGACATTGAGATATGTTGAATTTTGGTGGAAGTGAATGTTGAACTTAATGGTGAATTGTGTGCATTGAGCACTTGAATATTCTGCCCAAAATTGTTGCTGGAATTGTGTACAATATATATATGGAAGTGTTATTGATTGAATATTGAAGTAATGAGGAGGAGAAGGAATATCAAATTGGAAGTGTATGTGCTTTGTGCAGGTTGTGTATTGAAGGCAGTATATAAATTAGGCCATAAGTGGCAAACTGTGAACCCAATTGGTATGAGGCCAATGGAGAGTGAAACTAGACACCAAATAGGCCAACTTTCATGTAGAAATGTTGCCAAAATTCTGCCTAGAAACTGACCTTAAAAATGATCAAATCCGGAATAGCAACCTTGCAACCCAGATTTTTGACCATATGAATAGTAGTCCTTGGGATGACCATAACTCACTCAAAACAAGTCCAATTGACCTGAAATTTTTACCATTGTTAGTATAGACATAGATCTACAATTCTTATGAAGACACAAAAGTGCAGAAATGGCCAGAACCAAGTCAAATGGCTTGCACAAATTCGGGTACAAAAACTGCCGAATCAAAAGTGACCTAAAATTGACTAAATTTTGCACTAAAGGTGGAATCTGTCCAGCATTGGTAAATTGACCATATCTTGGTCTACACAACTCAGAATGACCTAAAATTTTGCCCCATGTGCAATAAGACATAGACCTACAAGTTTTTAGTTTGGACCAAAACCCAAAAACTGAGGGAACTAGGTTGTCCAGCTAGGTTAAAATAGTATACCGAAATCCGGTAAATTGCAATAAAATGCAATACACTTGGAAATGAAATTGGTAACATATACCAACACTAAAGGGCTATAAAATGTGACATATTGGTAACATTAGAATTGACTCACGTAGAGTGCATCAAGGGTCAACATTATAGGTTGACTAATGAAATGAATTGAAGGAAATAGTACCAAGAGAAATAGGACTTTAAGCTATAAAAATCTAGCATACAAAAATTGAGAAATTGACCAAATTTTGCACCAAAGTTGCAATCTGTCCAGCTTTAGTAAATTGACCATATCTTGGTCTATACAACTCATAATGACCTGAAATTTTGCCCCGAGTGCAATAAGACATAGAGCTACAATTTTGCTTCTTTGACCAGAAGCTAAAAACTAAGAAAAATAGGCCTTTAAGCTAGACCAATCTAGCACACTAAAATTGCAAATTGGTCATTACATAAAATGATGCTTGAAGTGATTTGGCAATGAATGCCAACTTGTGAAAAGGGTAAATTGCATTATATTGACAACATATTGAATTGTAAATTGTGACATGCTGATACTAGAATCAACCTATCTATGATGCATAAAAAGGTCAATAATTTTATTGACCAGTGAAAGGCATAAAGATGTATAAACCATATGAATAAAGAATTAAATATGTAACATTGTAATATGCCCTAATTTGCCTAGTTGACTAGTTTGGATAGGTTGGCATGCCAATAGGATTCTGACAGTTGTTCTGTAAATGACTTCACGTCATATTGTGTTTATGGCTTATTATGCCATACTATGATTTTAATAGCCTATGGTTGTACAGATTGTGTTATTATACTCGGCTTAATGCCTGATTGATTATATGGCTTTTTAGCCACACTATTTGCACACCGGGAGATGCTTTGTGACCGATGGTGTGACGGCCCGAGGTACTAGGTACCCAGTGTTAGTATATCCGTTTATCCAGTCTAGTCAGTGTATAGGCTACATGGGCAGTCATATAAAATATTATTCAATTTAGGCAGTTAAGTTAAGTAAAGTATACGAAAATTTCAGTACAATTAAATTAAGTATTGAATGAAATGAGTAAAAGAGATTAGTAACAGAAACATAACAAAGATACAATTTGCAGAACCTTAGAGATTTAAAATGCAATACATTTAGAATAATTGATTCCTGGATATCCGAATTATGAGTTATTTCTTTCTTTATTTATATATATTATTTCTTGTTATACTATTGCACCACTAAGCAGAAATGCTTAGCGAGATGGAATTGCTTCCTTGCGCAGGTACTGAAGGTAAAACCAGTAGACTATCGACTGAGATTTTTGGAGTCCAGATCTGCATTAGTGTCAGAAGAGTTCAACATTGTCACCTCCTCAGCAATGCATGTAGATAGGGCTCATAATTATACATGTTATGTATTTTGTTCATTCTAAGTATATTGTAATTTCATTTGTATATCCTGTACTTGACAAATTTATGTACTTAATTAGAAAATTATATAAGTTAATGAAATGTAAGAATTCTGATGTCTGAATTGATTGTCTAATCATAATGATTCTGAATGAGATTGAGTTTAAGAAATTTTGAGAAACTGATGAGATATTATTGAGATAAATTGAGCTATGAATTTGAATATGTTGTGAATTGTCTTTGACAGGTTCAAAAGAACTGTTAGTCCAAATTACAGCTGACACTTTGTCGGATTATCGTTAAAATTTTTGAAATTTTCAAATTAGTTAGATTTTGATAAAAGTAAAAATAGCCTAAACCTTAAATAAAGTTTTTGAATAAATAAATCAAGAACTGTAATGAAATCAGTTAAGATCAGGTGCTCCGGCACTCCGTGTAACACACTTTGCTTGGCTACACTGTAGACGGGTGAGGGTTGTTACAGTGTAAATGTTCCATAAGGCCATGTGAATGTGGTCTTTTCTTGCTCTTCTGGGTGAATAGGAATTTCAAAGAATCCCGAATACCCATCTAGATAACAGAAGTAGGAATGTTTTACTAATATTTCCAACATTTGGTCTATGAAAGGAAAAGGAAAATGGTCCTTTTTGGTGGCATTATTCAATTTCCTATAATCTATGCACATGTGCCAACCAGTAACTACCCTAGTAGGGATTAGCTCATCGTTTGCATTTTGAATGATAGTTGTCCCACCTTTCTTAAACACTACATACACTGGACTAACCCATTTGCTATCAAAGATCGGGTATATAATACCTGCATCTAATAGTTTCAGAACTTCCTTTTTTACTACTTCTTTTATGTTTGGGTCAAGTTTTCTTTGATGTTCAATAGTGGGTTTATTATTTTCTTTCATAGGTATCCTATGCATATTAATGGAAGGATGAATCCCTTTCAGTTCTTTTATTTTATACCCTATGCTCTTGCTATGGGTTCTAAGCACCCTTACCAATTTTTCCTCTTCTATTTCAGATAGAATGGCATTAATAATAATAGGATATTCAGAATTTGAGTCCAGGAATGCGTTCCATAGCATAGAGGGAAGAGGTTTCAATTCTACCTGTTTGGTGTTTTTCTCTGGCTTGCTTTTGGTTTGTTCCTCTTTTAGCTCCTCTACCTTGAAAGCTTAAGCCAAGGGTAGGAGTGGATGAGCTGCTAAATATTGTGCACAGGCTACTATTTCTGTGTTCTCATTATTCACTCTGTGGTTATGCACAATGCATGGTTCAAGAGGATCTTCAGGATGGGCCTTATGAAATTTCTCCTCTACTTGCTTGTCAACTATGTCAACCCTAAGGCATTCATCAGGTTCGAATTTGTGTTTTATCATGTCAAACAAGTTGAATCCCATTTCTTCATCTCCTACCTTGAGAGTCAGCTACCCGTTTTTTATGTTTATGATTGCTCCGGCAGTTGCCAATAAAGGTCTTCCCAAGATGATAGGGATTTAGACATCCTCCTCCATTTCCAGTACAACAAAATCAACTGGGATAAAGAATTTTCCCACCTTGATAGGGATGTTTTCTATAATGCCCACAGGGTATTTCACAGATCGATCAGCCAGTTATAATGAAATTATTGCAGGCTTAAGTTCCAGCTTTTGGCATATTGATAGAGGCATTAAACTCACACTTTCCCCAAGATCGCAGAGAGCCTCGTCTATTTTCTTGTCACCAATGAGACAAGGTATGGAGAAGCTTCCTGGATCTTTCAACTTTAGAGGCAGTTTGTTTTGCAGTATGGCACTGCATTCCTCTGTTAGAGCAATAGTCTCATAGTTTTGCAGCTTTCTTTTCTTTAACAGAATTTCCTTAAGGAATTTGGTGTAGGATGGCATCTGAGAGAGTGTTTTAGTGAATGGAATGTTGATATAGAGTTTCTGTAAAACTTCTAAAAACTTCCCTAACTGCTTGTCCAATTTGGCTTTCTGGAATATCTGAGGAAAAGTTAGGGGAGGCTGATATGGCTCTGATAGCTTCTTTTTATTCCTTGTTTCCTCCTCCTGATCCTTCTTGGCTTCTTCCTCTTTCTTCTCTCCTTGGCTTTCAGATTTTTCAGAGGTTTCCTCTGTTGGCTTTTCCTCTGGTTGTTATAGAGTTCTTCCACTTCTCAATGTAACTGCCTTACAATGCTCCTTTAGGTTTATTTTTGGTTGACTAGGTAGTTTACCAGCAACTTTGCTTAAAGAGGTTGCTTGCTGAGCAATTTGATTTTCAAGCATCTTGTTGTGGGTGACAAGTTGGTCCATTCTGGAAGCTAGCTGTTTGATCATTTCATTTTGCTATTGCTGGGCTACTAGGAAGCTTTCCATCATGGATTCCATAGTCGACCTTGATTCAGGCTATTGGCTCAGAGGGAGTGGCAGTGGCTGTGTAGGGTTTTATCCCTTATTCTGAAATCCTGGGGGTGCTAGTGGTCTGTACCCTTGCTGTTTGTTCATTAGCTGATTCTGAGAATTTAACCATGAGAAATTTGGATGGTTCCTACATCCAGGGTTGTATGTATTTGAATATGGATTGTGGGGCTGTCTCTGGTTAAAGTTCCCTCCATTATTCACATAGTTCATCTGTTCTGTGGGGAGTTCATTAAAGCTATTATACTTTGAACCCATGTATCCTCCTCCATAGCTATCATCATGTTGATTGTTCATCCCTATAGCATTGGTTTGCATTTTATCAAGCCTCTTTGTGAGCTGCTTAAATTGATCATTTATCACGCTTAGGGCATCCACTTCTAGGATCCCTACTGTTCTCCTTGTATTTCCCCTTTCATTTGACCACTCGTAATTATGATATGCGACCCTTTCTAGAAGTTCAAGTGCTTGATCCACTGTTTTCTCCATTAGGTCACCTTCTACCACTAAATCTACTGTACTCCTTGTAGAGGGCAGTAGCCCATTATAGAAGTTTTGAACTAGGAGCCAATCTTCTATGCCATGGTGTGGACATTCTCTCTGTAGGTCCTTATATCTCTCCCATGCATCATAGATTGATTCACCTTCCCTTTGCATAAAGGTGTTGAGTTCAATTCTCAACTTTGCAGTCTTTGCAGGTGGAAAGTATCTTGCTAGAAAAGCTTGTGAGAGGTCTTCCCAAGTGGTGAATGTTCTAGCTGGTTGAGAAAGTAATCATTTCCTTGCTCTTTCTCGAAGGGAGAATGGAAATGCTCTGAGTCTTATGGCTTGATTAGAGACCTCATTCATCTTGAATGTGTCACAAAGGGCAAGAAAGCACTAGAGGTGGTAGTGCGGATCTTCTATTGGTGAAACCCCAAACTGGGTCTGTTGGATCATCTGGAGCCATGCTAGTTTTAATTCAAAATTATTGGCATCCACTGTGGGTCTTGTAACACTAGGTTGGAATCCTTCCATTGAGGGAGCTCCATAGTCCTTCAAGAGTCTCGGCCTATTGTTGTTATTGTTAGCCATATTTGGAATTTTTGAATTTCTTTGACCTTGTCCTTCACATTTCCTCTCCCTCCTGATAGTTCTTAGAGTTCTGTCTATCTCTGGATCCAAATCAAAAACTTTTTCCTTTGGTCTTGTTCTGGTCATGTACCAAACCAATAACCTGAGAAAGAATAAGAAAATAAAACAATTTTAAAAAAATTAAACAATAAATGAAAGTGCCTTAATCAGCTAAATTACTTATTGCCTAACATTACTAAAATTAAAATTCCCTGGCAACGGTGCCAAAAACTTGTTTGCTGGTTTTACAACCCCGCAAGTGCACAGATCGCTAATAAGTAATAAAGTAGTGAGTAGAGTATCATCTCATGAGGAATTTAATTAGTAAATACCAAACTACACAATGATTTTAGCTGTCTAGGCTATCGAATATAGATGGAGAATAAGTTAAACCTAGTTTGGATGTTAAAAGTAAATTTTGAATTAAACTATTTATAAAAGCAATTCCAGAATTAAGATTTCACACTACAATCTTATTGTGGATTTTAATCTTGTTTATTCATCATATTGAGAATAGTTACTCTGATGAAAATTAATCCTAAGATATCCTGAGTCCTCTCTCAAGGCACTAAAGGTGTATTTTAATTAACCTAAACCCTACTTTTGTGGTGATTAAATTAATTAAAACCCTTTAAGATCTATGATTAATTTTGGAACTCCATAAAGGTCATCAACCCATCCCTAGGTCAGATTTCCTAGGTTTAAGATCTCAATTTTCTAATATTAATCTTCACCTTTCAGTCCCTCAATTAATATCTACAATTAATACAAAGTGGGTATCAACACATAGCATGCATTAAGATCACAAGAAATAAAATCAAAGAACTAGACTCAAATCCAATAAATAAAACTCAATATTTATCCATAATAACAACTGTAAGTGCTACTCTCCTAACTCCAGAGTAAAGGAATTACTCACTCATGGTGAGTTTAACAAACATAGAGAAAATAAAATAAAAGAACGTAAAGAGTCCACTTAGAGAAATAGAACAAAAGAACTAAAGAGGAATGACTGCAATTTTGATCTTTGTCAAACTTTGGTTGAGGATTTCCCTTCTGTGCTGATGTTCTACTCTTCAAGACGGCTACAGAGAATGCAACTATGAAAAAGTGAAAACCCTTCTGAAAACTCCAAAAAGCTTTGCAAAAAGGTTGAACTAAAAAGAACTCTTTCAGTTGTCATTTTCTGCTTCTATTTATAATAGCTGGTGTAGGGTTAGGACTTTAGAATCCCAAAAGCATTAGAAGTCTGTTTGGAGTGTGTAAACAAGAGTTGAAATTCAGATCAGGAAGCTGGCTGCCACATGATGCATGGCCCGTGTGTCACTACACGGCTCAGGGGCTGTGTAAATTACTAGAGCTGAATGGTTGCGTTTTGCATTGGCACAGGAGTTTACATGGGTCTGCGCTAGTTACATGGGTCTGGTTACACGACCCATGTACTTCTATTCATAGAAAATTCTTCAAGCCAGGCCCGACAGAGACTTACACGGGTCTCCATAGCTTACACGGATTATGGTACATGACCCGTGTACTTTTGTTTCTTCCTTGGCTCTTTGGCTTTCTTCTGGTAGTAGGTTACACGGGTTTGTGGCTTTGCTTACACGACCCGTGTAATATGTATCAGTAGCATTTCTCAGTCCTTTGGCCTTTCTAAGTTTCCTTCCGCACTCTTATGCCCTACGACTTCACCCAAACACCTGAAATGATGAAGAAAACTAAAGGAGCAGAAGCATGTAAATTATTAGATTAAAGCATTAAATTTTAAAAAATTTCTTTTAATATATATTAGGATCTATGTTTGCCAATTAAGATTTTTGAATTAACAAATTAATTCAATTGAACCTTAGTTTGAAAGAAGAATATGTGCACTAACCTTTTGATGCATTAGTGATGTAATTACCACCTTTAGGATGCACCTAGGACCCCAAATGTTGTCCCTCTAGCTTGTCCACATGAAGATCACTAATGAGTAGCCCCCAATCTTGCTTCTCAAGCCTTGCCAACTAATTATAAATTGGGTTTTTGCCTTTAGAGAGGTTATAGATGTGTATAGGACACTAGAAACAATTCCTAGCAATTTTAATTCAAAGAAATTTGGGCAATTCTCTTTGAATTGATGAGAAAAGATGAAGAGGAGAGAGAGCTCTAAAAGTGGATGCACCTTTGAGACAAAGAAGAAGTGTGTTTTATTTTTTTTTTTCTTTTCCCTTTTATAATTAGGTCATCACTTAAACCCTTGCCACATGTCATCACCACATTGCATTTTATTTTTAATTGACTTAATCACATTAAGCTAAGTGTCAAAGCTAGACTTAATCTTAACTTTGATCATCTTACATAATAGGAGACAAATGGAAAGCTGATATGATGCCATGTGTGACCATCTCATGGTGCCACATGTCACCATCTTATGGTGCCACATGTCACCATGTGAAATGACCAAATTGCCCTTATGTTGTAATTTTGAGTTCTCAACCCAAAATCATTATTTCTCCTATTCTAATCAATTTATATCAAATATAAATTAATTAATCTCCATTAATTAATTTTCATAATTAAATTCATATTTAAACGATTTAAATATAAATTTAATTTATATCATACATCCAATAACCTAGATTGGCTTTCAAGCCATGCTAGGGACCTTGCAATCTTATTATAAGCCAAACCTATTTAATTAATCAATTAAACTCTTTAATTAATCAATTAAATCACATTTTACTTGGTTTATCATCAGTAAAGGTAATAAAGTAATGAAAACCACCTCAAGCCATTTCCTTAAATGGACTACATACATCACTATGTATTAGCTCCAAAATCTTTTTAGCTCTTAGTCCTTGTCCAATAAAGGGTGATCTAGTCCTTTTGCCCTGAAGGTAGGATTCATAAGTTGGAGTATTTTCAAAACCCAATGAGGATAAAATCCCCATTTTCTCCAGTTTTGCAATCCTATCTTCTGCAACATGACCTAATCTTAAGTGCCAAATACATTTTGAACTTGAGTTGATTTTCACCATGGCATTGCATTCTTTTAGATTACTTGCATTCATTTTGTGTTTGTCATTATTATCCAAATAATAAAGACCATCATGCTTATAACCTGAGCCAACATATTTATTTTCAAAATAAATATTACAAACATCATCTGTGAACTAAAATTCATAACCATTTCTAGTCAAATTAGATATAGAAATGATGTTCTTAAAAGCATCAGGCACATATAAAATATTATTCAAACACAAAACATGTCCACACATGTAAAAAGATTTAGATCCTATGGCTAAAGCTTCAATAGTTGAGCCATCGCCAATCTAGAGTCTAACATCTCGAGTATGCAAGCTGCTACTATTTGCTAGTTCCTGCATATCATAAGAAATGTGAGAACTGGAAGTATCTAAAACCCAAGCAGTAGATGAACTACGAGCATCATCAGCATCTAAATAACAAGATATAGACATACCTTCTGAAGGTGTATCCTTTTTGTCCTTCAAAGAAGCAAGATACTCTAGGCAATTCCTTTTCCAGTGCCCATCCTTCAGGCAGTGGAAACACTTTCCTTTACCTCCATTAGCTTTGGTCTTCCCTTTCTATTTGGCTATCTTCTTGGAAGGTCCTGGAACTTGAGGTTTTTTTTTTTTTCTTTTTATCCTTCTTCTTGTTAGACTTTCCAACAGAAGAAGATGCAATCAAAGCTAACTCTTTTCCTTTATTGCCCGGCATATTCTTTTGGTCAATAACAAGCATGTTAAGTAAATCAGCCAAGGTGTATTCCTGCTTAGTCATATGAAAATTTGTCGCAAAATTCCCAAATGACTCTGGTAGGGACTGAAGGATCAAATCCGTCTGCAGTTGGAAATCCATGTTAAAGTCAAGATGTTCCAGCTGCTCTATAAGCTGAATCATCTTGTGGACATGATCTCTAACATTCTATCCCTCAGACATCCTCATTCGAAATAGCTGCCTAGATATCTCATACCTAGCATTCTTGCTATGCTCACCATACAATTCTTGTAGGTGGAAGAGGATCTCACTTGCACTATGTATGTTCTCATGCTGCTTTTGTAACTCATTACTCATAGAAGGAAGCATGTAACACTTGGCTCTCATATCATGCTCCTTCAACTTGTCCAAAGTGTCATGTGCCTCTTAAGTGGCCTCTGGAGGTAAGGGACCACGAACATTTGAGTCTAGAACATATTCAATACATTTTAGGTTTACGACAAGTTTTAAATTTCTTAACCAATCTGAAATATTAGATCCTGTCAACCTATTGTGATCAAGAATGCTCGCAAGTATATTGGATGGTGGTGGTTGTTGTGTGCTCATTATTATCAGAAGAATAATTGCAGAAAATAACTAGATTAATTAGTAAATGTATCAAGTAATTAACCAAAATGATTATGGTCTTTTAATCAAATTGGTCCTCCCACTAACTTGGTGAATCCTACACTTCCAAAGTAGGAAACAAAAATCCTAGTTGGATGGATTTCTAATGGGTGATTGAATTCTTATAGTCTTATTGATCATCCTTAGGCACATCCATTATTGGAATTACAATAAACTATAAGTGAGAAACTCCTTGCCCATCACATCTCATGTGAGGTTCAATCCTTTACCTAGCCCCTAATGCTTAAAATCTCAGGCACATCCATTATTGACTTATCTTGCATTAGTTAAGTTGATCCCATTGAGCCAGTAAACATGCAAATAATTTTAATGTCCTCAGGCACATCCATTATTAGCCACCAAACCATTTATATATTTACAACATCTCATGCTTAATAATTATTCTTAAGAAAATCTCTTAAATTAATTGCATCACATGCAAGTATTTAAAATTTCTTTAAATAATTGCCTCAATGGAAGGCCCATGATATAATTACCTTAATTATACCATTTTTAACTTAATCATTTGATTGGAAGATTTAGTGGTCGGCTTAATTACTATTATGGTCTCACTTTACACATTATCCAATTAGTATGCATATATCATATACTTGCATACATTCCCATACATCTCATGCATACATGGATAAACAATAAATATAATATAATCATGGACTTTCTAAGGGATTCAATTCTGAGCTACTAAGAGTTGAATCAGGGCATTCTTAGGTGCATTTCATTCATTCATTTTATAAGAGTTGCTAAAGGAGTACATAATCAACACTTAATCTTGAATTCCTCCCACTGGTTCCACCAATGCTCTTGACCTCCTTGATCTTCTTGCAATCTAATTACATCATAATCCTTGGCATACCAAGGTGAATTTAGAAGAATATAGACTTTAAAGTCCTTAAATAAATGAAATTACAACCCAAATTATTACAACACTTATACTACATGCCACCAAAAATAAATTTAATTATTTTACAACCCAAAGAAAAATAAAAGAAATAAATCCAATCACATTGGTCTTTTATTGTCCATGATCATCCATCATGTATATTACTATTTAACAATTAAATAAAACATACATACTAAAATTGAATTGAATATCTCATATTCAACTAAAAAATTCATATTTGAATCTCATTCAAACAAACTTAAAAATTCAGATTTGAATCTCATTCAAACAATTGAATCAAAATTTAATTTTGTGATTAAAATTCTTAATTAAACAATTCAATTAAGCAAGGGCCTAATTATGGGTCTTAGATCATACAACAATTGCATGATTGAGCCGATAACCAAATGCACCATTGGAAGGCCCAAAAGCATGCGCACCATTGGAGCTCATAAACATGTCGCTACCATTAATGATTCTAACCAGCAATAGATCAATCAATCACACAATTAAATCTCATGTTAAACAATCTAAATGGCAAATATAGTGGCTCTGATACCAATTGAAAGAGCGGAAGCATGTAAATTGTTAGATTAGAGCATTTAATTTCAAAAAATTTCTTCTAAGGTTTCATGCATCATGCCACATCCATTATGTGCCTAATTAATTTCAATACTCAATTGCATATTAAAACACTTTTAATATGTATTAGGATCTATGTTTGCTATTTAAGATTTTTGAATTAACAAATTAATTCAATGGAACCCTAGTTTGAAAGAAGAATATGTGCACTAACCTTTTAATGCACTAGTGATGTAATTACCACCTTTAGGATGCACCTAAGACCCCAAATGTTGTCCCTCTATCTTGTCCACACCAAGATCACCAATTGGCAGCCCCCAATCTTGCTTCTCAAGCCTTGCAAACCAATTATAAATTGGGTTTTTGTCTTTAGAGAGGTTATAGATGTGTATAGGACACTAGAAACAATTCCTAGCAATTTTAATTCAAAGAAATTTGGGCAATTCTCTTTGAATTGATGAGAAAAGATAAAGAGGAGAGAGAGCTCTAAAAGTGGCAGCACCTTTGAGACAAAGAAGAAGAGTGTTTTATTTTTCTTTCTTTTCCTTTTTATAATTAGGTCATCACTTAAACCCTTGCCACATGTCATCACCACATTGCATTTTATTTTTAATTGACTTAATCACATTAAGCCAAGTGTCAAAGCTAGACTTAATCTTGACTTTGATCATCTTAGATAATAGGAAGACAAATGGCAAGCTTATATGATGCCATGTGTCACGATCTCATGGTGCCACATGTCACCCTGTGAAATGACCAAATTACCCTTACATTGTAATTTTCAGTTCTCAATCCAAAATCATTATTTCTCCTCTTCTAATCAATTTATATCAAATATAAATTAATTAATCACTATTAATTAATTTCTCATAATTAAATTCATATTTAAACGCTTCAAATATAAATTTAATTTATATTATACATCCAATAACCTAGATTTGGTTTCAAGCCATGCTAGGGACCTTGCAATCTTATTGCAAACCAAACCTATTTAATTAATTAATTAAACTCTTTAATTAATCAATTAAATCACATTTTACTTGGTGATTAACTTGTGTATGTGTGTGACTTACTAGGCTCATGACTAATTGTCAATGAGATATGACATTAACTCTTAATATCATCTGAACTCTTTCTTACCATAAATGATTTCTCCAAATCATTTTAGGCATCTCATAGACCATGGTTGACACCTGGCATAGAGTGCCATGGCCACCCAATTAGTAACAAGGAATACCTTAAGTGAACCTTTAATCATATGTTACCATGCACTAGAATCTCTCTGTTAGAAAGTCCCAATTCGAGCTGGAGTCATGGTTTATGTCAAACCCCATTTGCTATGAAAATTATATTCTCTTTTAATTCTAGTTCTTAATTAATTAGATTTTCTTGTCAGAAACTCTTTTCTGACTAAATCTGTCTATCTTGGCCTGGAACTTAAAACATCAAGAACAATTAAATGAACATAGGATTTTATCCCTATTTACTTAGGGTAACTGATTCCATCTTAATCAACACCTACCTCCATATGCAACTAGAAGGAGCCAACACATGCCCATATACCCATACACAGTACAAGTATGAAAGCAGTATCAAACTCAAACCACCTATATACAAGATAACTGTATTATCTCAGGTCTAAAGATTATATGCACCTATATAATATATGACAATGCATTGACAAGAGTAAACTCCATGTGCTTGTCATATGCGCCACTGGTTTGGCCTACTTATCATGTATAAGTGCCTATCATGTTTGTTATATGGCATGTGACTCACAATTCCATCTTATTTATACCTCATATAAATACCTTGGGAACAAACATGATTACAATCTTTCTGGGTAAATCATATCCTTATTGTGAAGTATCCTTGATTGTGAACCAATTTATGATACTTTGTGCTAGAAATACTGTCACTCATATTCTTAACAACTTAAGAATAGAATTTCTAACAAAATATCAATGGACTTTTTCTATTACACATAAATATATTATGCAAACGAAAAAGTTAAATTGCCTTTTATTAATAAAATATGTATAAGATACATACGAAATGATATGTTCTAGGGCATACTATTAACAAAAACATGGAATTTAGAGCCTGGCAATGGAATTTACAGAAGTTAATGAGATTAATGGTTATGCATGAGATTACTATTCTAAAATCTATGAAATATTATACAAATATGCTTAAAAACATCTATATAATACAAGTGTATCAGATTTATTTATTGATGATATTAAATTGTCACAGGTGAATTCAACAGGTCTTAAAAATTGTGATTTAATAAAATTACAGCCGTAGCCATGCGGATTTTTTGCGAAAATTTAAAGATGTCTATTCATTTTTAAATCAATTTTATGACACACTTGAATTAAAAACACTTAAATTAAAATTTTTTCGCCACACTAAACTTAAAAATGAATTTGTTTTATTAAAATCCCTTGTAGTATATTTAATAGATTATCGGTAGGTGAAGTTTAGTAATTTATTAGGTATACTATGAGATCATGTCATATCTTATAGAGGGGTAAGGTGTGACATGTTTTAGTGGTATCAAAGCGAGTTTTAATGTAAGTTTTGAACTGTGAATTTGAAATGTTTTTCAATAAGTACAATTGCTCAAATAATTGATACATACAGTATATTTACATCATGAAAATGAACTAAATGGGAGAAATCTCCTTGTGTTGGTTATCCAAGAGATAGAAAAATCTTGTGAATAGATATGGAAGAGGGGAATAAAATTGTGAAACAGTCAGTTGCAGCTGAAGTACAAGGTGAGGCCCCAACTCCTCAGAGTGTTAGAGGTCCGGCTACACTAGTCCCACCTATACAAATTACTGTACAAATGGCTTAGCAGATGGTCATGTTCTTTCAACAAATGGCTGACAATATATAAACCCAAGCCTAAGTATAAACCCAACCCCCACAAAGGCAGCATGAAAAAGGGAAAAGCGAGAAACCTACTGGTCAGAGTTTGAGTAGTAATTTAGGACAGAGGAAAGACTTTGGGGGGCCCAGGGGCCCAGTACTTATAGATATGGTAGAGATAAACCAACAGCATAGAGGCCACCCCAGTTTAGCCAGCAGATGACTAGAGGAGCATTATCAGCTCCCACTTGTAAGATATGTGGTAAATTACATGGGGGTATTTGCTATAAGGCCACTGGAGCCTATTACAATTGTGGTGGAATCAGGCATTTCACTAGAGATTGTACTAGAGTACGTCAACTTATGCCACATACTACATTAGAGGGATCAATCCAAGGTTCTGTTTCCAGAGATTCACAGACAGTCAGTAGGGGCAGAGGTAGAGGTAGAGGCAATGCTACTAGCAATCAAGGCATAGTGAATAAACCTGAGTAGAGTAGTGCACCAATAAGGATGTACACCATGTGCCAAAGAAAAGAAGCAGAGACTTTAAATGTAGTTGCTAGTACGTTTTCAATTTTTGAATGGGATGTTTATGTGTTGTTTGATTCTGGCCCTACACATTTGTTAGTAGTATGCCATAGAGCATATCATTTAGTATGTATCTTGTTCATATTTTATTAATAAAAGGCAGTTTCACTTTTCCGTTTACATAATATATTTATGTGTAATAGAAAAGGTCCATTGATATTTTGTTAGAAATTCTATTCTTAAGTTGTTAAGAATATGAGTGATAGTATTTCTAGCACAAAGTATCATAAATTGGTTCACAATCGAGGATACTTCACACAGGACATGACTTATCTAGAAAGATTGTATTCATGTTTGTTCCCAAGGTATTTATATGAGATATAAATAAGATGGAATGGTGAGTCTCATACCATATAATAAACATGATAGGCACTTATACATGATAAGTAGGCCGAACCAGTGACGCATATGATAAGCACATGGTGTTTACTCTTGTCAATGCATTGTCATAAATCATATCAATGCATATAATCTTTAGACCTGAGATAACACAATTATCTTATATATAGGTGATTTAAGTTTAATACTACTTTCATACTTGTACTGTGTATGAGTATATGGGCATGTGTTGGCTCTTACTAGTTATATATGGAGGTAGTGAAGGAGCGGAAGCATGTAAATTGTTAGATTAAAGCATTGAATTTCAAAAATTTTTTCTAGGGTTTCATGCATCATGCAACATCCATTATGTGCCTAATTTCAATGCTTAATTGCATATTAAAACACTTTTAATATGTATTAGGATCTATGTTTGCCATTTAATATTTTTGAATTAATAAATTAATTCAATTGAACCCTAGTTTGAAAGAAAAAAATGTGTACTAACCTTTTAATGCACAAGTAATGTAATTGCCACCTTTAGGAAGCACTTAGGACCCTAATTGTTGTCCCTCTAGCTTGTCCACACCAAGATCACCAATGGGCAGCCCTTAAATCATCTTCTCAAGCCTTGCCAACCAATTGTAATTTAGGTTTTTGCCTTTAGAGAGGATGTAGATGTGTATAGGACACTAGAAAAATTTCTAGCTATTTTAATTCAAAGGAATTTGGGCAATTCTCTTTGAATTGATGAGAAAAGAAGAAGAGGAGAGGCAGAGCTCAAGGTGGCGGCACCTTTGAGACAAAGAAGAGTGTGTTTTATTTTTCTTTCTTTTCCCTTTTATAATTAGGTCATCACTTAAAACCCTTGCCACATGTCATCACCATATTGCATCTTAATTTTAATTGACTTAATCACATGAAGCCAAGTGTCAAAGCTAGACTTAATCTTGACTTTGATCATCTTACATGATTGGAAGACAAATAGCAAGCTTATATGGTGCCATGTGTCACCATCTCATAGTGCCACATGTCACCCTGTGAAATGACCAAATTACCCTTATGTTTTAATTTTGAGTTCTCAATCCAAATTCATTATTTCTCCTCTTCTAAGCAATTGATATCAAATATAAATTAATTAATTAATCTCTATTAATTAATTTCTCATAATTAAATTTATATTTAAACACTTTAAATATAAATTTAACTTGTACTATACATCCAATAACCTAGATTTGGTTTCAAACCATGCTATGGACTTTGTAATCTTATTGCAAACCAAACCTATTTAATTAATCAATTAAACTCTTTAATTAATCAATTAAATCACATTTAACTTGATGATTAACTTGTGTAAGTGTGACTCACTAGGCTCATCACTAATTGGCAATGAGATATGATATTAACTCTTAATATCATCAGAACTCTTTCTTACCATAATTGATTTCTCTAAATCATTTTAGGCACCTCATAGACCATGGTTAACATCTAGCATAGCATGTTATGGCCACCCAATCAGTAATAAGGAATACCTTTATATGAACCTTTAATCATATGTTACCATGCACTAGAATCTCTCTGTTATAAAATCCTAATTTGAGCTAGAGTCCTGGTTTATGTCAAACCCCATTTGCTATGAATATTATGTTCTCTTTTAATTCCAGTTCTTGATTAATTAGATTTTCTTATCAGAAACTCTTTTCTTACTAAATCTGTCTATCCTGGCCACGAACTTGAAACATCAAGAACAATTAAATGAACCTAGGACTTTAACCCTATTTACTTAGGGTAACAGATACCATCTTGATTAACACCTACCTCATTATATAACTAGTAGGAGCCAACACATGCCCATATACCCATACACAGTGCAAGTATGAAAGCAGTATCAAACTCAAACCACCTATATACAAGATAACTGTGTTATCTCAGGTCTAAAGATTATATGTACGGATATGATTTATGACAATGCATTGACAAGAGTAAACTCCATGTGCTTGTCATATGTGTCACTAGTTAGGCCTACTTATCATGTATAAGTGCTTATCATGTTCGTTATATGGCCTGAGACTCACCATTCCATCTTATTTATATCTCATATAAATACCTTGGGAGCAAACATGAATACAATCTTTCTGGATAAGTCATGTCCTTATTGTGAACCAATTTATGTACTTTGTGCTAGAAATACTCTCACTCATATTCTTAACATCTTAAGAATAGAATTTCTAACAAAATATCAGTGGAATAGTTTGCCTTGTCAATTATATAATAGTTAGTAAACTCCAAAGATTGAAGAATTAAACAATTAATTTATAATGTGCCCTAGTTTGCCTAGTTCACTAGCATGGATAGGTTGGCATGCCAATAGGATTCTGACAGCTGTTCTGTAAATGGCTTCATGCCATACTGTGTTTTTACGGCTTATTATGCCACACTGTGACTTTAATAGCCTACGGCTATACATATTGTCTATTTATTCATAGCTTATCGCCAGATTGACTATATGGCTTTTTAGCCACGCTATTTGCATACCGGGAGACACTTTGTAACCGATGGTGTGACGGCCCGAGGTACTAGGTACCCAGTGCCAGTATATCCGTTTATCCAGTCGAGTCAGTATACGGGCAGTAATTCAAGTACTATTAAATTCAAATACCTAAATCCAGGTTACTGACATACAGCACCACCAAAAATTCGTAAACACTTTATTTACTTTATTTTAGTGTATATTTCTTTATATTTGGCACCACTAAGCAAAATTGCTTAGCGTGTTACTTTTGTAACGCGTAGGTATTGGAGACACAGCTGGGAAGCCCAACAGACCTACGACCGGGTGAGACAATAGATCTGCATAGGAGTCCAGAGTCATCTGCACTGCATTGCATACATGGTAGGACTTAGGATATCTTGTATTTTGTACTTTTGTTGTATATTTGAAATTCGGCCCTGTATTTTGTAATGTTATGAAAGCTCTGAAGTTTGTAATATTTTGTACATATTAAATAACATGGAGATTTTCTGTATATATTTAAATTATTATGGACTGTATTATGGAACTATTTAATGACTGTAAAAGTCTATTGACTTTACTGAGAAATAAAGACTGTGAAATATTTAAGATTTTGATATCATCATATTAAACAGTTTTCAACAGGTTTGGAAGGACAATTTTTCCTAAATATAGATGGCACCTTGCCAAATTTTTATTACTAGTCTTGAAACACTGATTTTATCAAAGTATGACAATAGTATCAGCATGATATGAATATTACATAAAAGACTTCTTAAAATCAAATTGAGTTCAAGAAATGAAATAATCACAGACTAGGTGTTCCGGCACGCCGTGTAGCACACCTTGCTCGGCTATATAGTAGACGGGTGAGGGGTGTTACACCAATCACATCCATAGTGCATCAAAGAGGTTAGTGGTCGAACTCCTCTTTTAAACTAGGGTTTAAATGAATTAATTTATTAATTCACAATCTTAAATGGTAAACATAGATCCTAATATATATTAAAAGTTTTTTCATATGCAATTGAGCATTAAAATTAATTAGGCACATAAGAGATGTGGTATAATTCATGTAACCCTAGAAGAAAATTTTTTAAATTCAATGCTTTAATGAACAAAGCACTATGCTTCCGCTCCTTCAATTGGTATCAGAGCTACTATATTTGTCATTTAGATTGTTTAATATGAGATTTAATTGTGTGATTTAATCAATTTTGATTGATTCATTGCTAGTTGCATTCATAAATGTGGCGGCATGGTTATGAGCTTGATGGTGGACATGGTTTTGAGGAGAACACTCCTTGGGAGTGTTTACATGATGCGCATGGACTATGTGCCTCTTTGTGTAATTGTTATGTATTTAAGGCCCATAATTAGGCCCATGCTTAATTAAATTGTTTAATTAAGAATTTTAATCACAAAATTAAATTTTGATTCAATTGTCTGAATAAGATTTAAATCTGAATTTTTTAAATTTGTTTGAATGAGATTTAAATCTAAATTTTTAAATTTGTTTGAATGAGATTCAAATATGAATTTTTTAGGTGAATATGAGATATTCAATTTAATTTTAGTATGTATGTTTTATTTAATTGTTAAATGGTAATATGCATGATGGATGATCATGGACAATAAAAGACCAATGGGATTGGATTTATTTCTTTTACTTTTCTTTGGGTTGTAAAATAATTAATTTTATTTTTTGGTGGCATGTATTATAAGTGTTGTAATAATTTGGGTTGTAATTTCATTTATTTGAGGACTTTAAAGTCCATATTCTTGTAAATTCACCTTGGTATGCCAAGGATTACAATGTAATTGGATTGCAAGAAGATCAAGGAGGTCAAGAGCATTAGTGGGACCATTGAGAGGAAATCAAGATCAAGTGTTGATTATGTACTCCTTCAGCAATTCTTGTAAAATGAATGAATGAAATGCACCTAGGAATGCCCTGATTCAATTCTTAGTGGCTTAGAATTGAATCCCTTAGAAAGTCCATGATCACACCATATTTATTGTTTAACCATGTATGCATGAGATGTATGGGAATGTATGCAAGTATATGATATATGCATGCTAATTGGATAATGTGCAAAGTGAGACCATAATAGTAATTAAGCCGACCACTAAATCTTCTAAACAAATAATTAAGTTGGAAATGGTATTATTAAAGTAATTATATCATGGACCCTCCATTAAGGCAATTATTTTAAGAAATTTTAAATACTTACATTTCATGCATTTAATTTAAGAGATTTTCTTAAGAATAATTATTAAGCATGAGATGTTGTAAATATGTAAATAAGTTGATGCCCAATAATGGATGTGCCTGAGGACATTAAAGTTATTTGCATGTTTACTGGCTTAATGGGATCAACTTAACTAATGCAAGATGAATCAATAATGGATTTGCCTGAGATTTTGAGTATTAGGGGCTAGATAAAGGATTGAACCTCATATGAGATGTGATGGGCAAGGAGTTGCTCACTTATAGTTTATTGTAATTCCAATAATGGATGTGCCAGAGGATGATCAATAAGACTATAAGAATTCAATCACCCACTAAAAATCCATCCAACTAGGATTTCCGTTTCCTACTTTGGAAGTGTAGGATTCACCAAGTTAGTGGGAGGACCAATTTAATTAAAAGACCATAATCATTTTGGTTAATTACTTGATACATTTACTAATTAATCTAGTTATTTTTTGCAGTTATTCTTCTAATAATAATGAGCACAAAACAACCACCACCATCCAACATCCTTGCGAGCATACTTGATCACAATAGGTTGATAGGACCTAATCTTTCTGATTGGCTAAGAAATTTAAAACTTGTGCTGAACCTATAACGTATTGGATATGTTGTAGATTCAAATGTTCCTAGTCCCTTACCTCCAGAGGCCACTCAAGAGGAACATGATGCTTTGGACAAGTGGAAGGAGCATGATATGAGAGCCAAGTGTTACATGCTTGCTTCTATGAGTAATGAGTTACAGAAGCAACATGAAAAATATGCAAAGTGCTAGTCAGATCCTCCTTCACCTACAAGAGTTGTATGGTGAGCATAGCAGGAATGCAAGGTATGAGATATCTAGGAAACTATTCTACATGAGAATGTCTAAGGGACAGAATGTAGGAGATCATGTCCACAAGATGATTTGGCTTATTGAGTAGCTGGAACATCTTGACTTTAACATGGATTTTCAACTATAGACAAATTTGATCCTTCAATCCCTACCTGAGTCATTTGGGAATTTTGTGATAAATTTCCATATGACTAAGCAGGAATATGCCTTGGCTAGTTTACTTAACATGCTTGTTATTGCCTAAAAGAACATGCTAGGCAATAAAGGAAAAGAGATCGCTTTGATTGCATCTTCTTCTAGTGGAAAGTCCAACAAGAAGAAGGGCAATAAGAAAAAGAAACCTCAAGTTCCAGGACCTTCCAAGAAGATAGCCAAACATAAGGGGAAGACCAAAGCTGATGAAGGCAAAGGAAAGTATTTCCACTACCAGAAGGATGGGCACTGGAAAAGGAACTGCCCAGAGTATCTTGCTTCTCTGAATGACAAGAAGGATACACCTTCAGAAGGTATGTCTATATCTTATTGTTTAGATGTTGATGATGCTCATAGTTCATCTACAGCTTGGGTTTTAGATACTGGTGCCAGTTTTCACATTTCTTATGATATGCAAGAACTACCAAACAGTAGCAGCTTGCATGCTCGAGATGTTAAACTCCAGATTGGCGATGGCTCAACTGTTGAAGCTTTAGCCATAGGAAATAAATCTTTTTATATGTGTGGACATGTTTTGTGTTTGAATAATATTTTTTATGCGCCTGATGCTTTTAAGAACATCATTTCTATATATAGTTTGACTAGAAATGGTTATGAATTTCAGTTCACAGATGATGTTTGCAATATTTATTTTGGAAATAAATATGTTGGCTCGGGTTATATGCATGATGGTCTTTATTATTTGGATAATAATGATAAACACAAAATGAATGCAAGCAATCTAAAAGAATGCAATGCCATGATGAAAATCAACTCAAGTTCAAAATATATTTGGCACTTAAGATTAGGTCATGTTGCAGAAGATAGGATTGCAAAACTAGAGAAAATAGAGATTGTTGGACTAAATCCTCATTGGTTTCTGAACCTACTCCAACTTGTGAATCCTGCCTTCAAGGCAAAATAACTAGATCACCCTTTGTTGGACAAGAACTAAGAGCTAAAAATATTTTGGAGCTAATACATATTGATGTATGTGGTCCATTTAAGAAAATGGCTAGAGCCAGTTTTCATTACTTTATTACCTTTACTGATGATAAATCAAGTTTGGGTATTTTTATTTAATGAAATATAAACATGAATCCTTTGAAAAGTTTAAAGAATTTAAATCTGAAGTAGAAAATCAAACAGGAAAAAGTATCAAAACTCTTCGATTAGATCGTGGAGGTGAATACTTAAGTACTGAATTTGATGAATACTTGAAAGAGCATGGCATTATTTCCCAATTGACTCCTCTAGGAACACCACAGCTGAATGGTGTATCTGAAAGGAAAAATTGTACCCTATTAGATATGGTACATAGTATGATGAGCTATACTGATATGCCTATCTCCTTTTAGGGATTTGCATTAGAATAAGCTTTGCATATTCTGAATAGGATTCCATCAAAATCAATTTCTTCCACACCTTATGAGATATGGCATGGAAGAAAACCAAGCCTTAAGCATGTTAAGATTTGGGGTTGTCCAGCTTATATCAAAAAGCTGAACATTGATAAATTGGAAACCAGATCAGAAAAAGGGTTGATTTGTTGTATATCTAAAAGAGAGTTTTAGATATTATTTTTATTTGCCTACATCACAAAAGGTTATGTTAAGCAGAGATGTCATTTTTCTTGAACAATAATTTATTCAAAAAGGAGGCAAAGGAAGGCAAATAGAGTTAGAATTGGAGAATTCTGGCCAACTAATAGATCAAATGGATATAGATCCATCTAATCAACCTATACCTATTGATGAAACATCTACAGTAATTCCTCGCAGATCAACAAGGATATTTGACCCACCAGTGAGATATGGTTTCCTTCATGAAGATGAACAAGAGTTGTTTACTCATAAAAAAGTAGATCATAGAGATTATCACTTACCTATGAAGAAGCTATATCAGATATAGACTCTTCAAAATGGATTGAAGCTATAAAATCTGAAATTGATTCCATGTATAAGAATCAAGTTTGGGATCTTGTTGATCCACCTGAAGGTATTGTACCTATAAGGAATAAATGGGTTTTCAAGAAGAAAATTGGTTCTGATGGAAAGGTAGAGACCTATAAAGTAAGGCTAGTAGCGAAAGGGTCTCGCCAAAGGCAAGGAATCGACTATAACGAGACTTTCTCGCCTGTTGCCATGCTTAAATCAATTAGAATTCTTTTAGCAATAGCTACATACTATGATTATGAGATTTGGCAGATGGATGTCAAATGTAACATCCTCCCTGTACGTATTCTGTATGTTCTGTTGCTCCGGTGACCTAATATCAGTTCGGGCAAGTCAGGATGTCTAGAACTATACTTTGGTGATAGTGAACAGACATATAATGATGAAATAAATAAAAAGAAAATACAAGAAAAATTAAAGAAAAATAAAAGAGAGAAAATGAAACCAAGTTAAACAAGCTGACATCGTAGTGATGGGTGACTACACCGAGAAGTTACGGCGAAGGCAATTGCCGACCCCAAGACTGCGGGGAACTCTTAGAATTAAATTTTGAGACATAATTAAAGGTTTATTGAAATGTAATCGACACTAGAAATATCATAGAAAAATTAATAAATTAGTATAAAAAAATGAAAAAAATTAGGAAACTAATAAAAATCAGTATTATCGAAAAATTAGAAATATAACATGAAGTGGGGCATTTTGGTCATTTGACACTTAGAGTTGCCTTTTGACCTCAATATCCATTAAAAATAAATGGTATTACACTTTGAAAATGTCATGAAAAATTAAAATGTGGTACATTATATAAATAATAGAAGTTTGGGACATAAAATGATATTTGTGAAACTTGGAATAATTAAACATTAAACTAATCCTAGTGCTCCACTAACTATATCATAAGAGACATATAATAAGGTCTTAGTAAACAGAAATAAAGGTCATCTTCAACCTTTAGAACCCTGGCCGAAGCGAACCTCCATGAAAGACCTCCATGGCCGAATGAGCTCCACCACCATGCAACCTTGATTTAGCGATCATTTCCACTTGGATCCTTCATTAAAGCTTGCCTACTCACCTTGGGGAAGATATTAGGAACAAGAAAAAGAATATTTGGTGAAGTTCTAAGGAAGCTCTCAAGTGGTAAGTGTCCAAATCCTCTCCCTTGCTTTAGTAAACTTTGTGTTTACGTTGAGGTGAGTAATTTTGTGAAGAGAAAGGAAGAAAATATTGAGATATGAACTTGTCCATTTTTGGCAGCCATGAAAGTTTATTGTGTTTGAGTTTTTCTTATCTCTAATGGATGGGAATTAAGGTTGATTAACTCAAATGAAAGTTGTAGTAGGTTAATGTCCAAGTACGTGCATGTTAGTGCTTGAATTAAGGGTTCAAAAATGGGACTTTGATACTTTGGTAAACTGCCATGTTTTGTAACACCCCTCACCCGTCTACAGAATAGTCGAGCAAGGCGTACTACACGGCGTGCTGGAATACCTAGTCTGTGATTATTTCATTACCTGAGCTCAATTTGATTTTAAGAAGTCTTTTATGTAATATTCATATCATGCTGATACTATTTTCATACTTTGATAAAATCAGTGTTTCAAAATTGATAATAAAAATTTGGTAAGGTGCCGTCTGTATTTCGGACAAACTGTCCTTCCAAACCTGTTGAAAATAATTTAATATGATAATATTAAAATCTCAAATATTTCAGTCTCTATTTCTCAGTAAAGTCAATAAACTTTTACAGTCATTAAACAGTTTCATAATACAGTCCATAATAATTCAAATATATCCAAAAAATCTTCATATTATTTAATATGTACAAAATATTATAAACTTTAGAGCTTTCATAACATTATAAAATACAAGGCCGAATTTCAAAAATACAACAAAAGTATAAAATACAAGATATCCTAAGTCTTACCATGTATGCAATGCAGTGCAGATGACTCTGGACTCCTGTGCAGATCAGATGTCTCACTCGGTCGTACGTCTACTGGGCTCCCTAGCTGTGTCTCCAATACCTACGCGTTACAAAAGCAACGCACTAAACAATTTTGCTTAGTGGTGCCAAATATAAAGAAATATACACTAAAATAAAGTGAATAAAGTGTTTACGAATTTATAACATTGATATACTTTGCAGTTGCTGATTCTACTTTTATTTGCTAACATTTTGATATTTGCTAATTTTTGGTAGTACTGTATGTCAGTAGACTGGATTTAGCTATTTGAATTTAATAGTACTTGAATTACTGCCTGTGTAGCCTATATACTGACCAGATTGGATAAACGAATATACTGGCACTGGGTACCTAGTACCTCAGGCTGTCACACCATCGGTCACAAAGTGTCTCCCGATGTACAAATAGCGTGGCTAAAAAGCCATATAGTCAATCTGGCAATAATTCAAGAATAAATACACAATATGTATAGCCGTAGGCTATTAAAGTCACAGTGCGGCATAATAAGCTATAAAAACACAGTATGGCATGAAGCCATTTACAGAACAACTGTCAGAATCCTATTAGCATGCCAACCTATCCAAACTAGTCAACTAGGCAAACTAGGGCACATTATAAATTAAATGCTTAATTCTTCAATTTTTAGAGTTTACTAACTATTATGTAATTCATAAGTCAATGCATATGTTGACCTTTTTAGGTACTATGGATAAGTTGTTTCTAGCATCAACATGTCACATATTGTAATTCAATATGCTGCCAATATAGTGCAATTTTACCATTTTAATAAGATGGCATTCATTGCCAAATTGCTTCAAGCATCATTGTATGTAAATGTCAAATTCTCAATTTTTGGTATGCTAGATTTTTCTAGCTTAAAGTCCTATTTCTCTTAGCTTTTAACTTAAGGTCAAAAAAGAAAAATTATAGCTCTATGTCTTATTGCACGCGGGGCAAAATTTCAAGTCATTCTGAGTTGTATAGACCAAGATATGGTCAATTTACTAAAGCTGGACAGATTGCACCTTTAGTGTAAAATTTGGTTAATTTTAGGTCACTTTTAGTTCTGGTAGTTTTGGTACCCGAAGTTGTGCAAGCTATTTGACTTGGTTATAGCCATTTTTGGGCTTTGGTGTCTTCATAAGAATTGTATCTCTATGTCCAAGCTATCCATGGTAAAAGTATCAGGTTAATTGGACCTGTTTCGAGTGAGTTATGGTCATCCTAATGACTACTGTTCATACGGTCAAAAATCTTGGTTGCAAGGTTGCCATTCCGGATTTGGTCATTTTTAAGGTCAGTTTCTAGGTAGAATTTTGGCAACATTTCTATGTGAAAGTTGGCCTATTTGGTGTCTAGTTTCACCCCCCATTGGGCTCATACCAATTGGGTTCACATTTTGGCACTTATGACCTAATTTAGGTACTGCCATCAATACAGAACCTGCACAAAACACACACTTCCAATTTGATATTCCTTCTCCTCCTCATTACTTCAATATTCAATCAATGACACTTCCATATATATATTGTACATAATTCCAACAACAATTTTGTGTAGAACATTCAAGTGCTCAATGCACACAATTCACCATTAAGTTCAACATTCACTTCCACCAAAATTCAACATATCTCAATGTCAATATTACACATACACTTCAACATACTCATACTTCAATATCACTTACACATGCTGCCCACAATTTAACACTATCATATTTCATTAACAAACTTCATATTCACACATAAATTCATGCTATTATAGGCTACCAAACATGGCAGTTTGCTCAATGCATTAAGGTTCCATTTCACACCCTTAATTCAAGCACTACATATACATACTTAGATTTTAACTTATTACATCTTCCATTTGAGTTAATCAACCTTAATTTCCATCCATTGGAGGTAAGAAAAATTCAAATACAACACATATTCATGGCTGCCGAAAATGGACCGTTTCATTTCTCAATGTTTTTTTCATTTCTCTTCACCAAAATACTCACCTCAACCTAAACACAAGGTTTACTAAAGCAAGGGAGAGGTTTTGGACACTTACCACTTTTGAAGCTTATCAAAACTTCACCAAATCTTATTTTTCTTGTTGTCAATATCTTCCCCAAGGTAAGTAGGCAAGCTTTAATGAAGGAACCAAGTGAAAATGGTGGCTTGATCATGCACCCATGAAGGTTGCATGTGGGGCGGCCCTGGTGGTTTCCATGGTGAATTTCATTTCGGCAAGGTGAAGTGGGATGAAGAGGAAGATGACTCAGCTGTCCCAAGGCTTAGATAAGTGTCCCATGGCTGGAGTTAGTGGAGCACTAGGTAAGAGTTTAATGTTTAAATAATTAAAGTTTTCTTATTTACTCATTTAACTCCATTCTTTTACTATTTACACATTATGTCCTATTTTAATTTTTCATGTCTTTTCTAAAGTGTAATATCATTTATTCTGATCCACTAACATTCTGTAAAGCTGGGGCTTCCCCTTCTGCCTCAACTTCAACAGATTGCTCGACTGGGCGATCCCCTTCTTCCATTTCAGTCTGAAGGTAGGGTATCTCCTGAACAAGTAACATATGGAGATTTCCCTCCGTTAGTTCATATTTATGATGTAATACATTGTATGTAACAAATATGGACATTGAGTAGTTGTACTTAACAAGAAAAGACACAAATTCCCAAGTTAAAACATACTTCAAATTTGCTCTGATACCACTAAAACATGTCACACCTTACCCCTCTGTAAGGCATAACATGATCCCGTAGAATACCTAATGAACTACCGAACTTCACCTACCGATAACTCATTAAGTACCTTACAAGGGATTTTAAAACAATTTCCTTACTTTTATAAGTGGTGAGCATTTTCTAATAGGTATTAAAATCATTTATTTGAAGTGTTCAAACTAGTAAAAATCTTTGGCCCATTTTGTTTTTCCGCAAATTTTATAAAAATTTCGGCAGAGTGCCGTCTGTATTTTGAGAAAATAGTTCTTCAAATACTTGAAAAAAAAGCACTTCTAATAATTTTTCTCAACAACTTCTTCAAATTCACAATCAATTCCAACAACTCCACAATCAATCTTAACCAATTTCTCAAGTTTCAAAATTAAATAATCCTCATTTCTCAATTTCCAAAAATTCAGTAATCATCAAAATAATATCTATCAATTTCATTCAAATTAAAATAAAATATTTCCATTCATATTTCATTAAAGACAAATAATCTATATATACATCATACTAATAATTTACATTAAAAGAAATTCAAACAAAATTTTATTACAAACTTTATACAAGCTGCTCAAGACTAATTTTACATGTCCATACAATTACGTGCATTACATACATCAAAATAAATATTTACAGTCGGGGTATAACTTATACCCGATGTAACTTCAAGTTAAGTTGCTCTACAAGCCTCAGCATCTCACTCTGCTGCTCTTCTAGTCTCTAAATCTACGACAGCAATAATAGCCATCGCTGAGTACTAGGACTCAGTGGTGCACAACATACTAAAATAATCATTATGCAGAATTAAACCACATTTATTCAAAAATTTGACTGAACATGAGAATTAAATACAAAACATGAATTATGAGATTTTAATCCAAACAATTTCATTTCGAAGTATCAAAACCAATTTCATAAAACCCACAGTTATATCATGCCATTCGAAACAAATATAATCTCAATAGCCAGAGGCTAAGGAGAAGTCACATCACAAGGCTAGCTAGCTCAAATATATGGATATCCATTCAATTTCTTCTTCTACTGGCACACACCTCAACACTTCAGCCAGAGGAGGAATCAAAATTCGAAACTGACTACCCCCACTAGTCATGCTAGTGAGGTGTTCAAATATATGGTCATGACACTGTGGTTTCAAAACTTATCTTAACAATTTACTAAACATTGCCAATTCAAACATACACAAATAACTTTTAACAATTTAAATCAAAAGCATCAAAATAATGTCACAATTCAATATTTCACATTATTCAAAACAATATGCAGAAGATAATTTACAAAAATTATACATTGTGCACAAACCTTAAGCGAGTCGCCTCTTGGCCTTGACTCGATTCTTCGGGTTCTTTTCCGGTGTTCTTTTTCACTGAAACAAACAATTTCACAGTGTTTCAGCATCATAACTCATCATTAGTCCAAAAATAAATTTACATTCACTTATACTTAGCTCTAATGTGCTAATCTTGACGTTCTTTAATTTTTGTGTTTCGGGTTACTATTCACAATACTATTCAAGTCAATTTGTTGACTTTCTAAGGCTTAATAGGTATGGGAATTCCAACTTCACCCACATACCACATTTTGGTCACTAAATTTGTTGGTTTTGGTTGTTTACTCAAATTCTAAGTCTTTTAGGCAAATTTGTAAATTTTCAGTTTTTGTGTCTTAAGTTGTATTATTCCATTGGTTATATTATTGTTAGAATTTGGCAAAACTTTCTTCATAGAAAATGTTCCCTATTGTCCTAAGTTTATTCTCATTTTTTAATCACTCAAATTGGAGTTTTGTAGCTCAAGTTATAGCCATTTGAACTATGGCTGCCGGATTGGACTTAACCCAGATTTCTGGGCAAATTTTGGTTCTGGCAATTTTAGGTTACCAAATTGGGGTAGCCAAATGACTTAGTTAATGGCATAATTTGGGTTTTTGTTCTTCATGAAAGTTTTAGGTCTATATCTCAACTATCCACTGGTAAAATGTCAGGTCATTTAGACCTACCTAGCTCAAGTTATGGCCAAATGAACAAACATTGTTTATTTGGTCAGTTTGTACAGGTCAGACTGAGAATTTCCAAATTTGATCAATTTATTCACTAGGTTTTGGTCACTTTTTGGACATGGTTCCTAAATGAAAATTGTGTCATTTTGTGTCTATTTTCATTCCCAATTGGTCTCATACCAATTGGACTTGTAAATTTTCAGTTTTGGCCCCTCAAAGGAACCTTGGTCCTGCTGCCTACAGCATGACCACATTGAATCCAAATTTAACCTCAATTCAAACACTTCTAACACACTTCATTTGGTCACAAATGACTATTTATCACTTCAAACTAGGTCAAAGACATCATTTCACAATTTCTCCAAATTTTGTCTCGTAAACCCTAAGTGTCCAAACCCTAAACACACTAGTAGTTACATTTAACCCAATCTAAGCATGTCAATCTCACTTCCACATTCATACAAGCTTACCTAACATATTAAATTGAATCAAAACTCAAGCATATGCATAGCAACCCTAGTTGGCCAAATTTTCAGCTTGGTCCTTCAATAACTAATTTCATTTTATTTTAAGTTTATTTCTAAGTTAGTTAAGCTCTAAACACAACTAATAAACTAATTTTGCAACTTAAATTGCTAACCTTTCTTAGAACTTCAAATCCTTCAATTCTCTATCTTTTGCCCTTTCTTTCCTCTTTCAATCTTCTTCTTAGGTTGAGGTAACAAGCTTTGATGAGGTGCTTATGGAAAATATTAAGGTTAAGTGAGGGAATTTAAGCTTAAGTGCAAGCTTCAATGGAGGACAACCATGGAGATGAGAGGGAGAGGTGGACGGCCACTTAAAGAAGATAAGTGTTTTTTTTCTTTCTTTTCTTTTCTTTTTCTTTTATGAGTTTATCTCTTAGGAAGACCAAACTTTATCTAAATTAAATAAATTTTAATTATAATATTTATGGCATCATGCTTATGTCACCACATGATGTCATTACCTTTTTAACTTTTTCATTTTCCTTTTTTTTCTATTTATTTTTTTTATTAGTTCTTTAATTTAATTCCCGACTCCGAAATCTTCTTTTCTCTGATTTTATTTGACAATCAGGTTAGGAGTCAGCTCTCGGGGTCAATTGACCAAATTGCAAATAATTCAATATTTCTTTCGTTTCCCTGACCTAATTATTTGACTGGCTTAACAATTCTTTTTCGTGATTTTCTCTTTTCCATTGTGTTTGTAATGGTCCTAAGGACCACTGTGTCACATTTTACGGTTCGAAATTTGACTTTAAATTAACTTCGCAGTCCTTCCCGAGAAGGTCACCCATCGTAGTGACTCTCGGCTCGTTTAACTTCTTATGTTCTGTTTTTCTTATTTATATTTAACTAATTGGCAATTAATAATTATTTGTGTTTATGGCTTATTTAGTTGTCTTAAGTGTGGTTCTAATCCCCTTAATTGTTCGGACCGACACCGGTCACCGAAACAGTAAAATATACTAGGCTATACAAATAGGGGTATTACAATTCCCCCCCCCCCCCCCCTTAAAATAAATTTCGTCTCGAAATTTTACCTGGTATTAATCTCTGAACAGCTGTGGGTGCTATCTCCTCATGTCCTCCTCTCGTTCCAAAGTAGCTTCTTGGCCCGAATGATGGTTCCACAGCACTTTGACCAACGGTATCTGCTTGTTCCATAGCTGCTTCACCTCATAAGCCAGAATCTCTATGGGTTCTTCCTCATATGTGAGGTCTGGATTCACTTCAATTTCTTCCACTAGTAGTACATGAGATGGGTCTAATCGATACCTCCTCAACATAGACATGGAAGACATTATGTATCTTTTCTAACTCTGGAGGTAGTACCAAATGATATACCAAAGGACCCACTCTTTCCAGAACCTCATATGGCCCAATGAAATGAGGATTCAGTTTCCCCTTTCTGCTGAATCTCATAATTCTCTTCCAAGGGGAAACCTTGAGGAATACTTTCTCACCCACTGCATACTCAATATCCCTTCTCTTCAGATCAATATAGGACTTCTAACGGTCTGATGCAATTTTAAATCGATCTCTGATCACCCTGATCTTCTCTTCAGTTTGCTGAACAATTTTGGATCCAATCATCTTTCTTTCACCCACGTCATCCCAACACAACGTGTAACACCCCTATGTTCGGTAATGCGTTCTACTGTTCCGGTGACCAGTGTTGCCCGGACAGCTAGGATGCCTAGAACTACACTTCGATATGAGTGAGGAGACATAAAATAATGAAATACAAGAAAATAAAATACAAGAAAAACAAAGAAAAAATAATAGCAAAGAAAAATAATCAAGTTAAGCGAGCAGGGAACCCTAGCGATGGGTGACCGCACCGGGAAGTCACGGCGTGGACCGTTGACTAGCCCTGGACTGCGGGAAACCCTGTAAAATATTTTTAGGACTCAAATAAATATTTATTTAAGTATAAATATCATTAGAAATATCAAAGAAAAATTAAATAATTAGTACAAAGAAAAGTGAGAAATCGAAAAACGGACAAAACCCGGTGTTACCGAAAAATCGGGAATGCAACACGAACAGGGGCATTGTGGTCATTTGACATCTCGAATTGTCTTTTGACCTAAATGTCCATTAAAAGTACATGGTATTACACTTGGAAAATATAATGAAAGATTAAATTTGGGGTACCTAATATAAATAGCCAAAAGTGGAGTGTAAATGGAGTAATTAACACATTTAACATATAATATTAATTAAATAAAGTTAGTGGAGAGTTAGTGGGAATTATCTACACCTAAGTGGACCACTAACTCACCCTTTGCACAACAGATTGAAGTTCATCTCCAAGCTCCCAATTTCAGCCAAAAATGGTGAAAAGAAGATCCACCATTGTTGTCCACTTGAAAGCTTCATGCATGCTTGATTTAAGCTTCATTCTTGGAACTTTTCTTCACTAAAAGTAACCACCACACCTTGGGCAGCATTTAGGGAGTGAGAAAGGTAAGTTTTGATGAGTTTTTAAGAAGCTTCAAAAATAGGTAAGTTGTGTTTTTTATTATTGCTTTGTTAAAGTTTGTAAGGGTGTTATGGGTGTTTGATTTATGAAGAAAATTTTGAGGTTTGATGTTGAATGGGAATGTGTACTTTTGGCAGCCATGGAAACACCTTGAAGACAGTTTATTTTTGCTTGTAAATGGTGAATTAAATGATTGATTAAATGTATATTATGTAGGAAATTGTTTGGGTGATGTATACTTAGTATATGTAAATGTGAATTGAAATTTGAAGCTTGGAAATTAATGGAATGTAAAGGTACCATTGCGGTTGGTTGTTAACTCTTGAAGAATGCTGGAATTCATGCTTGGTTTATGGTATATTAATGTTGAATTGTATTGGATGTTAGGGCAGTTTGAATGTATATATGATGGTGTGAAGTTGGACATGAAAAAAGTGTTATGGTTAGGTGATTGAATTGTTGTAAATTGAGTTGAAAAATTCTGCACTTTATGGTGTATGTTGAATGTAATTGTAAGCTGCCAAAATGACCTATAATGTGTTGTGAATTATGTTTAGGTCATGATACAACCAGAATTGGTTTAAATGTTAAGTTTGGGGAGTGTTAAAAGTGATGCTTGATGTGTATGCAAGAATTTTAATAAGGCAGTTTGAGTTGTAGGCCTAGAACTTTAATTGTGTGGCTCCAATTGGTATGAAACCAATTGGAGGTGAAACTAGGCACAAAATGTGCCAACTTTCATGAAGGAAGCTTGCCAAAATTCTGCTTGCACGGTAGCTTGAAAAATGACCAAATCCGGATTAAGTGCAAGTAATTGACCATTTGGGCAGCAGTTAGTGTTTACGCCATAACTCACTCAAAACAGGTCCAATTGACCTGAAATTTTAACCATGAATAGCTAAGACCCATATCTATAAGTCTTATGAAGACACCAAAGCCCAGAAATGACCTTAAGCAAGTCAAACAGCTTGCACAAGTTCGGGTCCAAAAACTGGCCAAACAAAAAATGATCTAAAGTGACCTAAAATGACCAATTTTGGTGCAATTTGACCAGCAATAGTAAAATGACCATAACTTGGTCTACATAACTTAGAATGACCTGAAATTTTTCCCTGCGTTCCATAAGACATAGATCTACAAGTTTGTAGTTTATACCGAAATCCGAAAACTGAGGGAACTAGGTTGTTCGGCGAGGTCAAACTAGTATCCCAGAATCCAGCAAATTGCAAGAAAATGCAGTATACACAGAAATGAACTTGGTAATATGTACCAACCCTAAAAGACTATCGAATGTGACATATTAGTAACGTTAAAACCTAAATTACCTAAAACGCGTCGAGGTTCGATATATTAAGTTGATTAAGCAAATAATAGCATTCAGTGAATTATTTATCAAACATTATCGTTAGAGACTGTTTAATTAAGTACTGAAACACTTCAAATTGTGTTTCTCAGTTAGCAAAGACTCAAAGAGAGGGAAGGAAACACTGAGTCAAGACCAAGAGACAGTTATTAGAGATTTGTGCACAACTAGTTTTTAATTGATTTTGTTTGAATATTTCATATGATTAAATGACATACTTTTCTTATGTATTATGTTTAATAAGCATTGGATTTAATTCAATGATTATTGAAATTGTTATAGTATGTATGAATTTAGCTTTGTGAAATGGTATTTCCACAAGTATTAAGCATTCTTATGGATTGAATAAATTATGTTTTGGAAAATTGTGATAGAACATGTTTTGAATTGTGATGGTAATTTTCATGGAAAAATGCAAATTTATGATTTGAATTGTGATGAGCATAGAAAATTATTGGATATTGGAATTGACTTTGAATTGAATTATATTGTGATTTATGCTCACTAAAAGGATTGTGATATTATTTTATATCTCACTATAGATGCTTGACTAGGTTATTACCCGTCTCTCTCATTTATTGAGAAGACAATGGAGTTAGTTGTGTTTTGATTACCATGGTACGTGCACAGGCTTAGATTTTCCTCTGATTTGAGGTTAGATCTAAGTTTATTTTATCGTTATGGCCCTTGCGGAAGATTCATTATTGTGATGGTACTGTGCACGATGATTCGACCTCCTCGACCATAGGGAGTTAGAATCTGATTCTACCTCCCCGACCATAGGGAGTTAGAATCACATCGAATATGGCCCTTTCGGATTAGTCTTGCATAGTTAGTGAGATAAAGATTGATTTTTGAGATACATAATGATTTTTGAGATACGGAATGGCTTTTGAATAGTAAAGAATTGTTATTTCAATTATGGTTTATGTATAATTGATTTTGTTGGAATTACTTAAATGGTTAGTCATGATTTGATAAATTGAATTTTGTGATCAAAGTCATTTATACAAATGATTTACATTATTGTCAATGGATATTTTGAGTTTTGGAATTTGATGAGTATTCAGATTTCCAAATTATTTACTGTAAATTTTGTCAATGTATATTATACTATGTTTTAAATTATAGTTGTGCACCACTGAGTTCACCACTCAGTGATAGCTTTGTATCTTTGTCATGAGTAAGAAGAGCATAGAGTAGTGAGTAAGTTTCTTTGAAGACACTTTCAGATCAGCTGCAGGTATATTATAGGTATACCCATGTACATAGGTTTTGATGTATGCATGTAATAATATGTATGTAAATTATTTGAGCAGTTGTATAAAAACTCTTGTAAAACATTTTGGTATGTAATTAAATGTAAATTATTGTAAATATAAATTTGAGATTTCATTTACTTGAATAGTTTTGTAATATAAATTTTGAGTCTTATAATCAATGAAATATTTCTTCATGATGAGATTGGTTTGAAAATGAATTGATTGTTTATTGAGAATTGAATTGTAAATTGAAATAAAGTTTATTGGAGTTGTATTTGAGAAAACATATTGGGAGCATTTTCTTTTGCAGGATTGAAGAACTATTTTCTCAAAATACAGCCGGCACTTTGCCGAAATTTTAAAAAAAAAATTTATAACACCAGATTTTAATCTATGACTTAAATTTCCCGAAAATTGTTTTAAAATCCCTTGTAGTATATTTAATGGATTATCGGTAGGAGAAGTACAGTAATTCATTAGGTATACTACGGGATCATGTTACATCTTATAGAGGAGTAGGGTGTGACATGTTTTGTGGTATCAGAGCAATGGTTTTAAAGTGAATTTCGAACTGTGAATTTGAAATCTTTTTGTCGGTAACTACAACTGCTCAAATGTTTGATACATATAGTACATTTACATCATAAATATAAACTAATGGAGAGGAATCTCCTTATGTTGGTTGTACAGGAATAGAAAATCTTGTGAAAAGATATGGAAGAGAAGAATGAGACAATAGAACAGTCTGTGATGGCAGAAAACAAGTTGAGGCCCCAGCTCCACAAAATGTCGAAGGCCTGACTCTACCAGTTTTACCGGTACAAATTACTACACAAATGGCCCAGCAAATGGCCACTTTCTTTCAACAAATGGCTGATAATTTGTCAGCCCAAGCCCAATCTGCACTCCAACCCCACAAGGGCAACATGAAATAGAGAAGAGGGAGAAACCTATGGGTCAGAGCTCAAGCAGTAATTTGAGAAAGAGAAAAGAAATTGAGGAGCCCCGAGCTCAGGGATATAACAGAGGTGGATCATCAAGGCAGAGACCACCAAGGTCCAGTCGTCGAACAACTAGAAGTTCCTACCCTTCTCATCAATGTGAAGCTTGTGGAAGATATCATGGTGGGATATGCTATAAGGCTATTGGAGCCTGTTATAACTGTGGAGGCAAAGGACACTTTGCCAAGGACTGCACCAGTAGTCGCAGAGTTGGACCACCTCCTACTACTGCAGAAGGGTCAGTTCAGAGCCCTGTCACTAGAAGTTCACAAGCACCTAGCAGGGGTAGAGGTAGCCCAGCAGGCAGCCAAGGCATAGTGAAACAATCAGAGCAAGACAGTGCTCCGGTTAGAGTCTACGCAATGAGACAAAGGGAAGAAGTCGGACATCTGATGTTGTGGCTGGTACCTTCTCAACTTTTAACTAAGATGTGTTTGTGTTATTTGATCTGGGTTCTACCCATTCTTGTGTGAATGCTAGCATCATTGATTGCATTGTTGTTCCATGTACAAAAATGGACTTTGAGGTGCTAGTAACAAGTCCGCTAGGACAGGAGGTCAGGGTTAATAGAATGTATAGAGATTGTCCTTTGGTGATCCAAGGACACACTTTTCTATCTGATTTCATTGAAATGCCCTTTAGAGATTATGATATCATCTTGGGCATGGATTGGTTAGCTAGGCATCATGCCATGATTGACTGTAGGCTGAAGACAGTCACTTTCGGTCTCCCTCAGTACAGTGATGTGGTAATACATGGGAAGAGGCAGCTATTGCCATCAAACATTATTTCGGCTGCACTAGCCAGAAAATGATCAGCAAGGGGTGTGAAGCATACTTGGCACATGTGGTAGACACCCAAGTGGGGAGTCCAGCATTGAGGGATATCCCTACAGTATATGACCTTCCAGATGTGTTTCCTGATGAATTGCCAGGATTACCTCCGGAAAGAGAGATGTAGTTTGAAATTAATGTTATGCCTGGTGTGGATCCAATCTCCATAAAACCATACAGAATGGCACCAGCAGAGTTGAAGGAGTTAAAGGTACAGTTGCAAGAACTACTTGAAAAGGGCTTCATCTGCCCTAGTGTGTCACCATGGGGAGCGCCAGTATTGTTTGTTAAGAAGAAGGATGGCACTCTTCGTTTATGTATTGTTTGACCTAGGGTCTGCATACTTTTATGTTAGAGTTAGAACTATATGCTCTGTTGTTATTCCTTTATAGGGGAATAAATTTTGATGCATTAGTGATTAGTCCTTAAGATAAGGATTGTGATAATAAGTGAAATTAGTTTTGGAAGAGTTTATCGGCGAAAAGTATTTTCTAACACACCATAAATTATAAAGCTAAATGGCAAGCATACTTAATGTAAGGCAAGAGGACGTAAAAATAAGATGCGGTAATAGAATTGTTCTAGATGAAGGCAGAAATGTTCCAGTTGTTAATTGTTAATGGATATTGTAATCATAATAAGTTTCCGGTATCAGTGAATTCGAAAAGGATAAAAGATAGGAAAGTTTGATCTATTGGGATGTATCGTAGTAACTATGCAATGTTCTTGATGTTTATACTGTAAGCTGCAGATTACAGTACTAACTTGAGATTATTGTGTAGAGCTACGTACTACCCGATAGTATACCTAGATAAGAATAGTTACCAACGGCATCTGTTTTGTTATAGTTATGCCAGGACAGAATTTAATTGTTAGAAATAAGTTTGAAAATCCTACTTAGGGATCTAAAACTCAAAGGTTAGAATATCGAAAGGTTATAGTTTAGTACAAAAGGAAGTAAGTTATAGAATATTGACAGATAAACAGAGTTATGAAAGTAAAAAAAAAAAAAGAAAAAAAAATTCGAACAATTGGTTCAAATATAACAAAGAAATGTTACGAATGTGAGGAAGACTATGGACTAGAATGGTCAGAGGACCAATGACTAGATAAACGATTCTAACATGACCTCAAGGGTCATTCAAGAAGGAACATGAATCGAAATATTAGACAAGACAATAGTAAGAGAAGATTGGTGATATACAAACAAATTAAACGTTGTATTAGATTGTTAAAAGTCTTATACAAATTTGAGGAAAAGAAGATTATACGATCATATAAAAAGGAAAAAAATAAACGTATGACTATTGTAAGATGACTATTGGGTAAAATTTCGTGGACGAAATTTATTTTAAGGGGGGCACAATTGTAACACCCCTATGTTCGGTAATGCGTTCTACTATTCCGGTGACCAGTGTTGCCCGGACAACTAGGATGCCTAGAACTACACTTCGATATGAGTGAGGAGACATAAAATAATGAAATACAAGAAAAGAAAATACAAGAAAAACAAAGAAAAAATAATAGCAAAGAAAAATAATCAAGTTAAGCGAGCCGGGAACCCTAGCGATGGGTGACTGCACCGGGAAGTCACGGCGTGGACCGTTGACTAGCCCTAGACTGCGGGGAACCCTGGAAAATATTTTTAGGACTCAAATAAATATTTATTGAAGTATAAATATCATTAGAAATATCAAAAAAAAATTAAATAATTAGTACAAAGAAAAGTGAGAAATCGAAAAATGGACAAAACCCGGTGTTACCGAAAAATCGGGAATGCAACCCGAACAGGGGCATTGTAGTCATTTGACATCTCGAATTGTCTTTTGACCTAAATGTCCATTAAAAATACATGGTATTACAATTGGAAAATATAATAAAAGATTAAATTTGGGGTACCTAATATAAATAGCCAAAAGTGGAGTGTAGATGGAGTAATTAACACATTTAACATATAATATTAATTAAATAAAGTTAGTGGAGAGTTAGTGGGAATTATCTACACCTAAGTGGACCACTAACTCACCCTTTGGACAGCAGATTGAAGTTCATCTCCAAGCTCCCAATTTCAGCCAAAAATGGTGAAAAGAAGATCCACCATTGTTGTCCACTTGAAAGCTTCATGCATGCTTGATTTAAGCTTCATTCTTGGCACCTTTCTTCACTAAAAGTAACCACCACACCTTGGGCAGCATTTAGGGAGTGAGAAAGGTAAGTTTTGATGAGTTTTTAAGAAGCTTCAAAAATAGGTAAGTTGTGTTTTTTATTATTGCTTTGTTAAAGTTTGTAAGGGTGTTATGGGTGTTTGATTTATGAAGAAAATTTTGAGGTTTGATATTGAATGGGAATGTGTACTTTTGGTAGCCATGGAAACACCTTGAAGACAGTTTATTTTTGCTTGTAAATGGTGAATTAAATGATTGATTAAATGTATATTATGTAGGAAATTGTTTGGGTGATGTATACTTAGTATATGTAAATGTGAATTGAAATTTGAAGCTTGGAAATTAATGGAATGTAAAGGTACCATTGCGGTAGGTTGTTAACTCTTGAAGAATGCTAGAATTCATGCTTGGTTTATGGTATATTAATGTTGAATTGTGTTGGATGTTAGGGCAGTTTGAATGTATATATGATAGTGTGAAGTTGGACATGAAAAAAGTGTTATGGTTAGGTGATTGAATTGTTGTAAATTGAGTTGAAAAATTCTGCACTTTATGGTGTATGTTGAATGTAATTGTAAGCTGCCAAAATGACCTATAATGTATTGTGAATTATGTTTAGGTCATGATACAACCAGAATTGGTTTAAATGTTAAGTTTGGTGAGTGTTAAAAGTGATGCTTGATGTGTATGCAAGAATTTCAATAAGGCAGTTTGAGTTTTAGGCCTAGAACTTTAATTGTGTGGCTCCAATTGGTATGAGACCAATTGGAGGTGAAACTAGGCACAAAATGGGCCAACTTTCATGAAGGAAGCTTGCCAAAATTCTGCCTGCAAGGTAGCTTGAAAAATGACCAAATCCGGATTAAGTGCAAGGAAGGCCTGAAAATTGACCATTTGGGCAGCAGTTAGTGTTTAGGCCATAACTCACTCAAAACAGGTCCAATTGACCTGAAATTTTAACCATGAATAGTTCAGACCCATATCTACAAGTCTTATGAAGACACCAAAGCCCAGAAATGACCTTAAGCAAGTCAAACAGCTTGCACAAGTTCGGGTCCAAAAACTGGCCGAACCTACAATGACCTAAAGTGACCTAAAATGACCAATTTTGGTGCAATTTGACCAGCAATAGTAAAATGACCATAACTTGGTCTACATAACTTAGAATGACCTGAAATTTTGCCCTGCGTTCCATAAGACATAGATCTACAAGTTTGTAGTTTAGACCGAAACCCGAAAACTGAGGGAATTAGGTCATTCGGCTAGGTCAAACTAGTATCCCAGAATCTAGTAAATTGCAAGAAAATGCAGTATACACAGAAATGAACTTGGTAACATGTACCAACCCTAAAAGACTATCGAATGTGACATATTAGTAACGTTAAAACCTAAATTACCTAAAATGCGTCGAGGGTCGATATATTAAGTTGATTAAGCAAATAATAGCATTCAGTGAATTATTTATCAAACATTATCATTAGAGACAGTTTAATTAAGTACTGAAACACTTCAAATTGTGTTTCTCAGTTAGCAAAGACTCAGGGAGAGGGAAGGAAACACTGAGTCAAGACCAAGAGACAGTTATCAGAGGTTTGTGCACAACTAATTTTTAACTGATTTTGTTTGAATATTTCATATGATTAAATGACATACTTTTCTTATGTATTATGTTTAATAAGCATTGGATTTAATTCAATGATTATTGAAATTGTTATAGTATGTATGAATTTAGCTTTGTGAAATGGTATTTCCACAAGTATTAAGCATTGTTATGGATTGAATAAATTATGTTTTGGAAAATTGTGATAGAACATGTTTTGAATTGTGATGGTAATTTTCATAGAAAAATACAAATTTATGATTTGAATTGTGATGAGCATAGAAAATTATTGGATATTGGAATTGACTTTGAATTGAATTACATTGTGATTTATGCTCACTAAAAGGATTGTGATATTGTTTTATATCTCACTATAGATGCTTGACTAGGTTATTATCCGTCTCTCTCATTTGTTGAGAAGACAATGGAGTTAGTTGTGTTTTGATTACCATGGTACGTGCACAGGCTTAGATTTTCCTCTGATTTGAGGTTAGATCTAAGTTTATTTTATCGTTATGGCCCTTGCGGAAGATTCATTATTGTGATGGTACTGTGCACGATGATTCGACCTCCTCGACCATAGGGAGTTAGAATCTAATTCGACCTCCCCGACCATAGGGAGTTAGAATCACATCGAATATGGCCCTTTCGGATTAGTCTTGCATAGTTAGTGAGATAAAGATTGATTTTTGAGATACATAATGATTTTTGAGATACAGAATGACTTTTGAATAGTAAAGAATTGTGATTTCAATTATGGTTTATGTATAATTGATTTTGTTGGAATTACTTAAATGGTTAGTCATGATTTGATAAATTGAATTTTGTGATCAAAGTCATTTATACAAATGATTTACATTATTGTCAATGAATATTTTGAGTTTTGGAATTTGATGAGTATTCAGATTTCCAAATTATTTACTGTAAATTTTGTCAATGTATATTGTACTTTGTTTTAAATTATAGTTGTGCACCATTGAGTTCACCACTCAGCGATAGCTTTATATGCTGTCGCAGGTAAGAAGAGCATAGAGCAGTGAGTAAGTTTCTTTAAAGACACTTTCAGATCAGCTGCAGGTATATTATAGGTATACCCATGTACATAGGTTTTGATGTATGCATGTAATAATATGTATGTAAATTATTTGAGCAGTTGTATAAAAAATCTTGTAAAACATTTTGGTATGTAATTAAATGTAAATTATTGTAAATATAAATTTGAGATTTCATTTACTTGAATAGTTTTGTAATATAAATTTTGAGTCTTATAATCAATGAAATATTTCTTCATGATGAGATTGGTTTGAAAATGAATTGATTGTTTATTGAGAATTGAATTGTAAATTGAAATAAAGTTTATTGGAGTTGTATTTGAGAAAACATATTGGAAGCATTTTCTTTTGCAGGATTGAAGAACTGTTTTCTCAAAATACAGCCGGCACTTTGCCGAAATTAAAAAAAAAAAATTATAACACCAGATTTTAATCTGACTTAAATTTCCCGAAAATTGTTTTAAAATCTCTTGCAGTATATTTAATGGATTATCGGTAGGAGAAGTACGGTAATTCATTAGGTATACTATGGGATCATGTTACATCTTATAGAGGAGTAGGGTGTGACACAACGGGGTTCTACATTTTCTGCCATACAAAGCTTCATATGGAGGCATCCCAATGCTTGATTGGTAGTTGTTGTTGTAAGAAAACTCAATCAAAGGCAAGTGTGTATCCCAACTGCCCTCAAACTCAATCACACAAGCTTGTAGCATGTCCTCCAAGATCTGAATTACCCTCTCAGATTGGCCATGCATGCGTGGGTGGAATGCAAGATCAAGTTCAATCTATTTCCTAGGGCTCTCTGAAGACTACCCCAGAATCTAGAAGTGAACCTAGGATTTCTGTTTGATATGATGGATACTAGCACTCCACGCAGTCTCACAATCTCATCAATGTACAGCTTGGCTAATCTTTCTAAACTGTAGTCCATCCGAACTGGCAGAAAATGAGCAGACTTAGTCAGTCTGTCAACAATGACCCAAACTGCATCATGACTCTTCTGTGTCCTCGGAAGTCCCATAACAAAATCCATCGTTATTCTCTCCCATTTCCATTTTGGTATTAGTAATGGATGTAACAACCCAGCAGGTACTTGATGCTCTGCCTTAACTTGCTGATAAGTTAGGCATTTGGAAACAAACTCTGCCACATCTCTTTTCATACCCATCCACCAGTAATGCTCCTTTAGCCCTCTATACATTTTTATGCCACCAGGGTGCATGGCAAAAGGAGACTCATGTGCTTCCTTCAAAATGATCAGCCTCAAATCAACATCATCAGGAACACACATTCTGCCCTGGTGTAGCAGCAGACCATCATCTCTTATTGAGAATTCTTGTTTCTTGCCCTACCTAATTTCTTCCAACAGCTTTTGATACTTTTCATCATTCTGAGCAGCCATCCTGATCTGATCAATCAACACTGGCTGTACATGCCATGCAACTGCTGTCTGCCTATCATCATTAATCTCTAAGCTAACATGCAATGATCTTCACTCATGTACCATAGACAAAGGAGTAACCCGTAGACTTGCCATAGTCTTACGACTTAAAGCGTCAGCCACAACATTAGCTTTCCCTGACTGATAGTCTATCAGACAATCATATTCTTTTATCAACTCTAACCATCTGCTCTATCTCAAATTCAACTCTTTCTGGGTGCCCAAATACTTCAAACTCTTATGATCTATGTAGATGTAGCATTTCTCCCCATACAAATATTGTCTCCAGATCTTAAGAGCAAACACAAGAGTTTCAAGCTCCAAATCATGTGTTGGATAATTCCTCTCATGCGATTTTAGCTGGCGTGATGCATAGGCAATGACATTTCAATCTTGCATCAATACACAGCCTAACCCATTATGAGAAGCATCAATGTAAACTGTATATTCTTTACTCGGAGTAGGTAAAGTCAAGACTAGAGCTTCAGTCAAACATTTCTTCAATTCATTAAAAGTCTGTTAGCATTTATCCGTCCACTGAAATTTTACATCTTTCCTAAGCAGCTTGGTCAGTGGAGATGCCAACATGGAGAATCCTTTCACAAATCTACGGTGGTATCCAGCTAAACCCAGAAAACTGCAAATCTCTGTGATTTTTCTGGGTGGCCTCCAATTAAGGACAACTTCAATCTTACTTGGATCTACCTTGATGCCCTCTACTGATACTACATGCCCCAAGAAAGATATTTCTTTCAGCCAAAATTCACATTTCGATAATTTGGCATATTGTTGTTTCTCCCTCAAAGTCTATAGTACAATCCACAGATGTCTATCATGCTCTTCTGCATTCCTCGAATAGACCAATATATCATATATGAATACCACAACAAACTGATCGAGGTATGGTCTGAAGATAGTGTTCATCAGATCTATAAAAGCAGCCGGAGCATTAGTTAACCCGAATGGCATAACCAAGAACTCATAATGGCCATAGCGGGTTCTGAAGGTAGTTTTAGAAATACTCTACTCTTGTACTTTCAGTTGATAATAACCTGATCTCAGGTCAATTTTGGAGAACAAAGCTGCACCCCTCAACAAATCAAATAAGTCATCAATGCGGGGTAATGGGTATCTATTCTTTATTGTCACCTTATTCAACTGCCGATAATCAATACATAAGTAGAGAGTGTCATCTTTCTTCTTAACAAACAACACTGGCGCTCCCCAAGGTGACAAACTAGAGCGGATAAAGCCTTTGTCAAGCAGCTCTTGCAACTGCACTTTCAACTCTTTCAATTCTGCAGATGCCATTCTATATGGTGTTATGGAGATTGGGTCCACACTAGGCATAACATCAATTTCAAATTGCACCTCTCTTTCTGGGGGTAATCCTGGTAATTCATCAGGAAACACATCCGGAAAGTCACATACCATAGGGATGTCCCTCAGTGCTGGACTCCCCACTTGGGTGTCTATCACATGTGCCAAGTATGCTTCACACCCCTTTCTGATCATCCTTCTGGCTAGTGCAGCCGAAATAATGTTTGATGGCAGTAAATGCCTCTCCCCATGTATTACCACATCATCGCATGTATGAGACCAAAAGTGACTGCCTTCTCTGATACCAATTATGGCATGATGCCTGGCTAACCAATCTATGCCCAAGATGATATCATACTCTTTGAAGGGCATTTCAATCAAATATGACAGGAAAACATGTCCTTCGATCACCAAAGGACAGTCTCTATAGATTCTGTTGACCGAAGCTCTTGTCCTAACGGACTAGTTACTAGCACTTCAAAACCCATTTGTACACATGGAATAGCAAGTGAACTGACTATGCTAGCACTAACATATGAATGGGTTGAACCCGGATCAAACAACACAAATACTTCTTGATCAGAGATAGAAAATGTACCAGCTACCACATCGAAAGTCTTAGCCTCTTCTCGCTGTCTCATCGTGTAGACTCTGACTAAAGCACTTCCTTGTGCTGACTGACCAACAGTGTCCTGACTGCCAGAAGCAGTGCCTCTACCTTAGCCTCTTCCTCTGCCAACTGATTGTGAACCTCTAGGAGTAGGACTCTGAATAGATCCTTCGGTAGTAGTAGGAGCTGGACCATATTTAGGAGCACTAGTGCAGTCTTTTGCTAAATGGCCCTTGCCTCCATAGTTAAAACAGGCTCCAGTGGCCCAATAGCATTCCCCCCCATGAATATTGCCACAAGTCTCATAGGGGCGGGCAGGATATGAACCCCTGCTTGACTGCTGACCAGACCTAGGGGTTCTCAGTCCAGAGAATCTGCCCCTTCCAAATCTTCCACCTCGACCTCTGCTAGGTCCACCAAATTTCTTTCTCTTCCCAGAAGTACCACCAAAACTTTGTTCAACTGATTTTTCCCCCTTGTCTTTCTCTGATTTTTCAACTTTTTCTAATTTTTCTTTTGTTGAGGTCGCTTCTGATTCAATCCTTTCTAACTCGAGTGCTTGAGACATGAGTTCTGAAAAATTGCTGTGCCTAAATCCCATAACTTGCATCCTTAAACTGGGCTTCAGATCCATCTCAAATCTCTTGCACCATTCCATGCTAGTAGAAAGGAGACTCCCAGCATAATGGCTTAAGCGGGAGAACTCCCTCTCATATTCTGCCACTGATTTACTCCCTTGCTTCAGACTTAAAAATTCTTGCAATTTTTGTCTGAATGTATTTTTGTCTGAATTCTCTGATGAAGTCATCCCAGGTCAGTACTGGTGGTTCAGCTAAGCTGTGGGGGATGGTCTTCCACTAATCATACGCATCCCCTTACAGTAGTGACACAGAATATTCAAACTTCAATTCATCTGGGCAGTGCAGTTTCTCAAATACTCTATCCATCCTTTCAAGCCATTGCTCTGCCTCTAAAGGTAGCACTGTACCCTTAAATTCTATAGCTCCATACTTCAACAATTTATCATATTGTCTGGCTGGAGGCAGTGGTTGTGCCACAGGTGTCTGGGGTGGAGCTTGAGTAGGTATACCCCCAGCCATTTGTTGAAACATCACAGCCATCTATTGTGCAAACTGTGCAGAAATCGCATTTGTGAAATTTGTGGGGCTCTTGATCCAATAACATTCTCAAAGTGGGCTTCCCCTTATGCCTCAGCTTCAACAGATTGCTCGACTGAGCGATCCCCTTCTTCCATTTCAGTCTGAAATTAGGGTATATTATAAACAAGTAACACATGGAGATTTCCCTCCGTTAGTTCATATTTATGATGTAATACATTGTATGTAACAAATATGGACATTGAGCAGTTGTACTTAACAAGAAAAGACACAAATTCCCAAGTTAAAACATACTTCAAAAATTTGCTCTGATACCACTAAAATATGTCACACCTTACCCCTCTGTAAGGCATAACATGATCCCGTAGAATACCTAATAAACTACCGAACTTCACCTATCGATAACTCATTAAGTACCCTACAAGGAATTTTAAAACAATTTCCTTACTTTTATAAGTGGTGAGCATTTTCTAATAGGTATTAAAATCATTTATTTGAAGTTTTCAAACTAGTAAAAATTTTTTGCCCATTTTGTTTTTCCGCAAATTTTATAAAAATTTCGACAGAGTGCCATCGGTATTTTGAGAAAACAGTTCTTCAAATACCTGAAAAAAAGAACTTCCAATAATTTTTCTCAACAACTTCTTCAAATTCACAATCAATTCCAACAACTCCACAATCAATCTTAATCAATTTCTCAAGTTTCAAAATTCAATAATCCTCATTTCTCAATTTCCAAAAATTCAGTAATCATCAAAATAATATCTATCAATTTCATTCAAATTAAAATAAAATATTTCCATTCATATTTCATTAAAGACAAACAATCTATATATACATCATACTAAAAATTTACATTAAAAGAAATTCAAACTAAATTTTATTACAAACTTTGTACAAGTTGCTCAAGACCAATTTTACATGTCGATGCAATTACGTACATTACATACATCAAAATAAATATTTACAGTCGGGGTATAACTTATACCCGATGCAACTCCAAGGTAAGTCGCTCTACAAGCCTCAGCAGCTCACTCTGCTGCTCTTCTAGTCTCTAAATCTGCAACAGCAATAATAGCCATCGCTGAGTACTAGGACTCAGTGGTGCACAACATACTAAAATAATCATTATGTAGAATTAAATCACATTTATTCAAAAATTTGACTGAACATGAGAATTAAATACAAAACATGAATTATGAGATTTTAATCCAAACAATTTCATTTCGAAGTATCAAAACCAATTTCACAAAACCCACAGTTATATCATGCCATTCGAAACAAATATAATCTCAATAGCCAAAGGCTAAGGAGAAGTCACATCACAAGGCTAGCTAGCTCAAATATATGGATATCCATTCAATTTCTTCTTCTATTGGCACACACCTCAACACTTCAGCCAGAGAAGGAATCAAAATTTGAAACTGATTACCCCCACTAGTCATGCTAGTGAGGTGCTCAAATATATGGTCATGACACTGTGGTTTCAAAACTTATCTTAACAATTTACTAAACATTGCCAATTCAAACATACACAAATAACTTTTAATAATGTAAATCAAAAGCATCAAAATAATGTCACAATTCAATATTTCACTGTATTCAAAACAATAAGTAGAAGATAAATTATAAAAATTATACGTTGTGCACAAACCTTAAGCGAGTCGCCTCTTGGCCTTGACTAGATTCTTCGGGTTCTTTCCCGATGTTCTTTTTCACTGAAACACACTGTTTCACAATGTTTCAGTATCATAACTCATCATTAGTCCAAAAATAAACTTACATTCACTTATACCTAGCTCCAATGTGCTAATCTTGACGTTCTTTAATTTTTGTGTTTCGGGTTACTATTCAAAATACTATTCAAGTCAATTTGTTGACTTTCTAAGGCTTAATAGGTATGGGAATTCCAACTTCACCCACATACTACATTTTGGTCACTAAATTTGTTGGTTTGGGCTGTTTACTCAAATTCTAAGTCTTTTAGGCAAATTTGCAAATTTTCAGTTTTGGTGTCTTAAGTTGCACTGTTCCATTGGTCATTTTAATGTTAGAATTTGGTAAAACTTTCTTCATAGAAAATGTTCCCTATTGTCTTAAGTTTATTCCCTCTTTTGAATAACTCCAATTGGAGTTTTGTAGCTTAAGTTATAGCCATTTGAACCATGGCTATCGGATTGGACTTAACCCAGATTTCTGGGCAAATTTTAGTTTTGGCAGTTTTAGGTTACCGAATTTGGGTAGCCAAATGACTTAGTTAATGGCATAATTTGGATTTCTGTTCTTCATGAAAGTTTTAGGTCTATATCTCAACTGTCAACTGGTAAAATTTTAGGTCATTTAGACCTTCCTAGCTCAGGTTATGGCCAAATGAACAAATACTGTTCATTTGGTCAGTTTGTACAGGTTAGACTGAGAATTTCCGGATTTGGTCAATTTATTCACTAGGTTTTGGTCACTTTTTGGACATAGTTCCTAAATGAAAATTGTGTCATTTTGTGTCTATTTTCATTCCCAATTAGTCTCATGCCAATTGGACTTGTAAATTTTTAGTTTTAGTCCCTCAAAGGAACCTTAGTCCTGCTGCCTGCAGCATGACCACATTGAATCCGAATTTAACCTCAATTCAAACACTTCTAACACACTTCATTTGATCACAAATAACCATTTCTCACTTCAAACTAGGTCAAACACATCATTTCACCATTTCTCCAAATTTTTTCTCGTAAACCCTAAGTGTCCAAACCCTAAACACACTAGTAGTTACATTTAACCAAATCTAAGCATTTCAATCTCATTTCCACATTCATACAAGCTTGCCTAACATATTAAATTCAATCAAAACTCAACCATATGCATAGCAACCCTAGCTGGCTGAATATTTAGCTTAGTCCTTCAACAATTAATTTCATTTTATTTTAAGTTTATTTCTAAGTTAATTAAGCTCTAAACACAACTAATAAACTAATTTTGCAACTTAAATCACTAACCTTTCTTAGAACTTCAAATCCTTCAATTCTCTATCTTTTGGCCTTTCTTTCCTCTTTCAATCTTCTTCTTAGGTTGAGGTAATAAGCTTTGATGAGGTGTTTATGGAAAATATTAAGGTTAAGTGAGGGAATTTAAGCTTGAGTGCAAGCTTCAGTGGAGGACAACCATGGAGATGAGAGGGAGAGGTGGACGGCCACTTGAAGAAGATAAGTGTTTTTTTTTTCTTTTCTTTTCTTTTCTTTTTCTTTTATGAGTTTATCTCTTAGGAAGACCAAAATTTATCTAAATTAAATAAATTTTAATTATAATATTTATGGCATCATGCTTATGTCACCACATGATGTTATTACCTTTTTAACTTTTTCATTTTTCTTTTTTTTCTATTTATTTTTTTATTAGTTCTTTAATTTCATTTCCGACTCCAAAATTTTCTTTTCTTCAATTTTATTTGACATTCAGGTCAGGAGTCAGCTCTCAGGGTCAATTGACCAAATTGCCCCTCGCCCGTTCGACCCGGTTTGCAAATAATTTAATATTTCTTTCGGTTCCTTGACCTAATTATTTGACTGGCTTAACAATTCTTTTTCATGATTTTCTCTTTTCCACTGTGTTTGTAATGGTCCTAAGCATCGCGGCGTCACATTTTACGGTTCGAAATTTGACTTTAAATCGACTTGGCAGTCCTTCCCGAGAAGGTCACCCATCACTGTGACTTTTGGCTCGTTTAACTTCTTATGTTCTGTTTTTCTTATTTATATTTAACTAATTGGCAATTACTAATTATTTGTGTTTATGGCTTATCTGGTTGTCTTAAGTGTGGTTCTAATCCCCTTAATTATTCGGACCGACACCGATCACCGGAATAGTAAAATATACCAGGCTATACAAATAGGGGTATTACATCAAATTACCAAAATGCCTCACTTCGGGTTATATTCCCGATTTTTCGGTGACACCGATTTTTGTCTGTTTCTCGATTTTTTGTTTTTCTTTGTACTAATTTATTAATTTTTCTTTGATATTTCTAGTGTCAATTACATTTCAATAAACCTTAATTTATGTCTCAAAATTAAATTTCGAGAGTTCCCTGTGGTCCTAGGGTCGGCAACGGCCTTCCCGGTGCGGTCACCCATCGCTGCGGTATCGGCTCGTTTAACTTAGCTTCATTTTCTCTCTTTCACTTTTCTTTGATTTTTCTTGTATTTTCTTTTTATTTATTTCATTATTATACGTCTGTTCACTATCACCGAAGTGTAGTTCTAGACATCTTGACTTGCCTGGACTGTTATTTGGCCACTGGAGCAATATAACGTACAAAATACATACGGTGGGGATGTTACATGTTTGGCAGCCTATAATATTATGAAATTGTATGTGAGTTTATGTAATTTATTGATGAGATGTGATGGTGTTAAATTATGGGCAGCATGTGTAGTTGCCATGAAAGTGTTTGTGTAATATTGGTATTGAGGTATGTTGAATTTCGGTGGAAGTAAATATTAAACTTTAATGGTGTATTGTGTGCATTGAGCACTTGAGTGTTCTGCCCAAAATGCTTTAGTGGAATTGTGTACAATATATATAGAACTGCCATGATTGAATATTGAAGTATTGGGAGGAGGTGGATTGTCAAAATTAGAAGTATAATTTTCAAATGCAGGTTGTGTGTGTTGGCAGTACTTAAATTAGGTTATAAGTGTAAAATTGTGAACCCAATTGATATGAGGCCAAAGGGGAGTGAAACTAGACACCAAATAGACCAACTTTCATGTAGAAATGTTGCCAAAATTCTACCTAGAAACTGACCTTAAAAATGACAAAATCTGGAATTGGTAAGTACAGGCTCAGATTTTTGACCATATGAATAGTAGTCATTAAAATGACCATAACTCACCCCAAACAAGTCCAAATGACCTGAAATTTTTACCATGGATAGCTTAGACATAGAGATACAATTCTTATGAAGACACCAAAGCCCAGAAATGGCCAAAACCAAGTCAAGTAGCTTGCACAAGTTCGGGTACCAAAACTACCAGAACTAAATGTGACCTAAAATTGACCAAATTTTGCACTAAAGGTGCAATCTGTCCAGCTTTAGTAAATTGATCATATCTTGGTCTATACAACTCAGAATGACCTGAAATCTGTGTCAAAAGTTCAATAAGACATAGAGCTACAATTTTGCTTCTTTGACCAGAAGCTAAAAACCAAGAGAAATAGGACAATAAGCTAGACCAATCTAGCACACTAAAACTAAAAATTTGGTAATTACATAAAATGATGCTTGAAGTAATTTGGCAATGAATGCCAACTTGTGAAAAGGGTAAATTGCATTATATTGACAGCATATTGAATTGTAAATTGTTACATGTTGATGCTAGAAACAACTTATCTATATTACCTAAAAAGGTCAACATATGCATTGACTTATGAATTACATAATAGCTAGTAAACTCTAAAAATTAAAGAATTAAACAATTAATTTATAATATGCCTTAGTCTGCCTAGTTGACTAGTTTGGATAGGTTGGCATGCCAATAGAATTCTAACAGCTGTTCGGTAAATGGCTTTATGCCATACTGTGTTTTTACGGCATATTATGCCGCACTGTGACTTTAATAGCCTACGGCTATACGTATTGTGTTATTATACTTGGCTTATGGCCAGATTGACTATATGGTTTTTTTGTCACACTGTTTGCACACCGGGAGACACATTGTGACCGATGGTGTGACTGCTCGAGGTACTAGATACCTAGTGCCAGTATATTCGTTTATCCAGTTTGGTCAGTATATAGGCTACACGGACAGTTAATTTAAGCATTATTAAATTCAAATAGCTAAATTCAGTTTATTGACATACAGCACCACCAAAATTAGAAAAAAATGAAAGGTTAGCAAATAAAAGTAGAATCAACAACTGTAAAGAATATCGATGTCATAAAATCATAAATAATTCATTTACTTTATGTAACATCCCCACTGTACGTATTCTGTACGTTCTATTGCTCCAGTGGCCAAATAACAGCCCAAGTAAGTCAGAATGTCTGGAACTACACTTTGGTGATAGTGAACAGACATATGATGATGAAATAAATAAAAAGAAAATGCAAGAAAAATCAAAGAAAAATGAAAGAAAGAAAATGAAGCTAAGTTAAATTAGCCGACACTGCAGCGATGGGTGATCGCACCGGGAAGGCCGTTGCCGACCCTAGGACCGCGGAGAACCCTCGGAATTAAATTTTGAGACATAAATAAAGGTTTATTAAAATGTAATTGACACTAGAAATATCAAAGAAAAATTAATAAACTAGTACAAAGAAAAACGAAAAATCGAGATATAGACAAAAATCGGTGTTACTGAAAAATCGAGAATATAACCCGAAGTGGGGCATTTTGGTCATTTGACACCTAGAGTTGCCTTTTGACCTCAATTTCCATTAAAAATAAATGATATTGCACTTAGGAAATGTCATGAAAAATTAAAATGGGATACAATATGTAAATAGTAAAAGAATTTAGCTAAATGTGCAAATAGTGGAACTTTAACTAATTAACCATTAAACTATTACCTAGTGATCCACTAACTCTTAATTTGGGACAGCTATACTAGTCATTTGTGGATAGAAACCATCATCTTCAACCTTGAGAAATAACCAGCCGAGAGAACTCTATTGAAGTCCACCATGGCCAAATGAGTTCCATCACCATGCACCATTGATTTAGCCATTATTTCCACTTGGTTCCTTTATTAAACCTTGAATACTCAGCTTGGGAAAGACATTGGTAGCAAAAAGAAGAAGTTTAGTGAGGTTTGAGCAAGCTGCAAAAATAGGTAAGTGTCCAAAACCTCTCCCTTGCTTTAGTAAACCTTGTGTTTAGGTTGAGATGAGTATTTTGGTGAAGAGAAATGAAGAAAACATTGAGAAATGAAATGGTCCATTTTTGGAAGCCATGAATATGTGTTGTATTTGAGTATTTCTACCTCTAATGGATGGAAATTAAGGTTGATTAACTCAAATGGAGGATGTAGAAGTTAAAATCTAAGTATGTGCATGTAGTGCTTGAATTAAGGGTGTAAAATGGAACCTTAATGCTTTGGGCAAAATGCCATGTTTAGCAGCCTATTAAATCATGAATTTGTGTGTGAATATGAAGTTTATTAATGAAATATGCTAGTGTTAAATTATGGGCAGCATGTGTAAGTGATATTGAAGTATGATTATGTTAAACTGTATGTGTAATATTGACATTGAGATATATTGAATTTTGGTGGAAGTGAATATTGAACTTAATGGTGAATTGTGTGCATTGAGCACTTGAATGTTCTGCCCAAAATTGTTGCTAGAATTGTGTACGAGATATATATGGAAGTGTCATTGATTGAATATTGAAGTAATGAGGAGGAGAAGGAATATCAAATTGGAAGTGTATGTGCTTTATGCAGGTTGTGTATTGATGGCAGTACCTAAATTAGGTCATAAGTGCCAAACTGTAAACCCAATTGGTATGAGGCCAATGGGGACTGAAACTAGACACCAAATAGGCCAACTTTCATGTAGAAATGTTGCCAAAATTCTGCCTAGAAACTGACCTTAAAAATGACCAAATCCGGAATAGCAACCTTGCAACCTAGATTTTTTACCATATGAATAGTAATAATTAGGATGACCATAACTCACTCAAAACAGGTCTAATTGACCTGAAATTTTTACCATGGATAGCTTAGATATAGAGCTACAATTCTTATGAAGACACCACAGCACATAAATGGCCAGAACCAAGTCAAATAGCTTGCAAAAGTTCGGGTACCAAAACTGCGAGGACTAAAAGTGACCTAAAATTGACCAAATTTTGTGCTAAAGATGCAATCTGTCCAGCTTTAGTAAATTAACCATATCTTGGTCTATACAACTCAGAATGACCTGAAATTTTATCCTATGTGCAATAAGACATAGAGCTACAATTTTGCTTCTTTGACCAGAAGCTAAAAACCAAGAGAAATAGGACTTTAAGCTAGACCAATCTAGCACACCAAAAATTGAGAATTTGACATTTACATACAATGGTGCTTGAAGCAATTAACTTATCAAAATGGTAAATTGCACTATATTGGCAGCATATTGAATTACAATATATGACATGTTGATGCTAGAAACAACTTATCTATAATACCTAAAAAGGTCAACATATGCATTGACTTATGAATTATATAATAGCTAGTAAACTCAAAAAAATTGATAAATTAAACAATTAATTTATAATGTGCCCTAGTTTCCCTAGTTGACTAGTTTGGATAGGTTGGCATGCCAATAGAATTCTGATAGCTGTTCTATAAATGGCTTCATGCCATACTGTGTTTTTACGGCTTATTATGCCGCACTGTGACTTTAATAGCCTACGGCTATACATATTGTGTATTTATTCTTGGCTTATCGCCAGATTGACTATATGGCTTTTTAGCCATACTATTTGCACACTGGGAGATACTTTATAACTGATGGTGTGACGGCCCGAGGTACTAGCTACCCAGTGCCAGTATATCCATTTATCCAGTCTGGTCAGTAAATAGGCTACACGGGCAATTAATTTAAGCATTATTAAATTTAAATAGCTAAATTCAGTTTATTGACATACAGCACCACCAAAATTAGCAAAAATGAAAGGTTAGCAAATAAAAGTGGAATCAACAACTATAAAGAATATCGATGCCATAAATTCATAAACAATTCATTTACTTTATTTTAGTGTATATTTCTTTATATTTGGCACCACTAAGCAAAATTGCTTAGCGTGTTGCTTTTATAACGCGTAGGCATTAGAGACACAACTAGGGAGCCTAGTAGACCTACGACTGGGTAAGACATTAGATCTGCACAGGAGTCTAGAGTCATCTGCACTACACTGCATACATGGTAGGACTTAGGATCTTGTGTAATGACTATTAGTTGTATTTTGACATTTTGTTATGTAATATGTATAGATATCATAAAACTTTAAAGTTTGTAATGATTTGTATATATTAAACTCCTATGAATAGTATTTTGATGAATATAAAATATGATGGACTGTATTTTGAAATTATGAAATTGTGAGACTGAAAAATTAGTTGGATGGTTGAGATTATCATATTGAACTGTTTTTAACAGGTTTAGAAGTACATTTTGTCCGAAATACAGATGGCACCATGCCGGATTTTTATTACCATTTTTGAAACACTGATTTTATTAAAGTATAAAAATAGTATCAGCATGATATGAATATTACGTAAAAGACTTCTTAAAATCAAATTGAGTTCAGGAAATGAGTTGATTACAGACTAGGTGCTCCGGCACACCGTGTAGCATGCCTTGCTCCGCTCTACAGTAGACGGGCGAGGGGTGTTACATCATAATAGCTTTTCTCAATGGATACATTGATGAAAACATTTTCATAGAATAACCTAGGGGTTTTGAATCCTAAGATAGTTCCAAGGTGTGCAAGCTAAAGCGATCCATTTATGTGTTAAAACAAGCTTCGAGGAGTTGGAACATCCATTTTGATGAAGCCATTAAATCATTTAGTTTTATAAAAAAATGTGGATAAACCATGTGTATATAAGAAGATTAGTGATAGTGCTATCATTTTCCTTGTCTTATATGTGGATGATATTCTGTTGATAGGTAATGACATAGGTCTGTTGACAACTGTCAAGGTAAGGTTGTCAAATATATTCTCCATGAAAGACTTAGGGGAGGTAACTATATTCTTGGAATTCGCATCTATAGAGATAGAGCGAAAAGAATAATTGGTTTATCCCAAAGTCTATACTTGGAAAAGGTGTTGAAGAGGTTTAACATGCTTGATTCCAAGAGAGGATTGTTACCAGTGAGACATGATATCCACCTTTCTAAAGAGATGTCTCCAAAGAGACCTAAAAAAACAGATAAAATTGTAACACCCCTTATTTGTCTATAGTGTAGCACAGCAAGGCATGTCACACAGAGTGCCGGAGCACCTGATCTTATCTGATTTCATTACAGTTCTTGATTCACTTATTCAAAAACTTTATCTAAGGTTTAGGCTATTTTTAATGTTTATCAACATCTGACTAATTTGGAAATTTTGAAAATTTTAACAACAATCCGGTAGAGTGTCGGCTGTAATTTGAACTAACAGTTCTTCTGAATCTGCAAAAAACAGTTCACAAAATATTCAAATTCACAACACAATTTATCTCAATAATATCTCATCAGTTTCTCAAACTCAGACTCAGAATTTCTCAAACTTAATTTAGATCTGAATCATCAAGATTAGATAATCATCTCATCAACTCGTATATCAGAATTTCTCAATTTGATAAATTTACATAACTTATAAATTAGTTACAAAAGTTTCTTTTGTACAGGGTATACATATAATTTACAATATGCTAAGAATGAACAATATAGATAACATGTGTAATATGAGCCCTATCTACATGCATTGCTGAGGAGGTGACAACCTTGTACTCTTCTGACACTTCTGCAGATCTGGACTCCAAAAATCTCAGTTAATAGTCTACTGGTTTTACCTTCAGTACCTGCACGAGAAAACAATTCCATCGCGCTAAGCATTTCTGCTTAGTGGTGCAATAATACAACAATGAAATAATATATACAAATAAAGAAAGAAATAAATCATAATTCGGATACTCAGGAATCAATTTAATTTGGTATGGTATTTCTAGTATTAACTATCTTATATACTAGTTTGTTCCTCTTTGGAAGTGCTAAGTTTATAACCTTTCAGTAATAATACCCAGTATACAAATTATTCTAACTGTATTGTATTTTAAATCTCTACGGTTCTGCAAATTGTATTTTTGTTATGTTTCTATTGCTAATCTCTTTTACTCTTTTCATTTAATACTTAATTTAATTGTACTGAAATTTCATTATACTTAACTTAACTTAGCTTCTTGAATTGAATAGTATTTTAATTGACTGCCCGTGTAGCCTATGCAACTGACCAAACTGGATAAATGGTTAATATAGCACTGGGTACCTAGTACCTCGGGCCATCACACCATGGGTACAAAGTATCTCCCGGTGTGCAAACAGTGTGGCTAAGAAGCCATATAATCAATCAGGCAATAAGCCGAGTATAATAACATAATCCGTGTAGCCATAGGCTATTAAAATCCGTATAGCTATAGGCTATTAAAATTCGTATAGCCATAGGCTATTAAAATTCGTATAGCCATAGGCTATTAAAATTACAGTGTAGCATAATAAGCCATAAAACACAATATGGCATGAAGCCATTTACAGTACAGCTATCAAACCCTATTGGCATGCCAACCTATCCAAACTAGTCAACTAGGCAATACTAGGGCATTTACATACTTAAATATTTAATTGTTTATTCTTAGGGTTTATAAGTCATTATGCCTTTCACTGATCAATAAAAATGTTGACCCTTTTTATAAATTATGGATAGGTTGATTCTAGTATCAACATGTCATAATTTGCATTTCAATATGATGCCAATATAGCACAATTTACAATTCTCACAAGTTGGCATTTATTGCCAATTTATTTCTAGGCTTTATTGTATAGTATTATCAATTTTTCAGTTTTGGTATGCTAGATTGATCTAGCTAAATGTCATGTTTCCATTGGTTTTTAGCTTCTAGTCAAAGAAGCAAATTTGTAGCTCTATGTCCTATTGAACTTTTGGCACTGATTTCAGGTCATTCTGAGTTGTATAGACCAAGATATGATCAATTTACTAAAGCTGGACAGATTGCATTTTTAATGCAAAGTTAGTTCATTTTTAGGTCAAACTCAATTCTGGCAGATTTGGTACCTTAACTTGGGCAAGCAAATTGACTTGGTTCTAGTCATTTATAGGCTTTGGTGTCTTCATAAGAGTTGTAGCTCTATATCTAAGATTTCCATTGATATAAATTTCAGGTCATTTGGACAAGTTTACAGTGAGTTGTGGCCAAATGAGTGACTACTGCTCATATGGTCAAATTCTGGGTTGCAATGGTTCTGGACAATTTTGATACCTCAACTTGTACAAGCAATTTGACTTAGTAAATGGCATTTCTGGATATGCTATCTTTACCAAAGTTGTAGCCCTGTGTCTAAGCTTTCCATCGGTATAAAATTCAGGTCATTTGGACCTGTTTACAGGGAGTTATGGCCAATTACGTGATTACTGTTCATATGGTCAGATTTTAGGTTTGCAAGGTTGCAATTCCGGATTAGGTCAATTTTCTTGTCACTTTCCGGACAAAATTTTGGTAAGTTTCCAACATGAAAGTTGGCACATTTTATGCCTAGTTGTACCTCCAATTAGCCTCATACCAATTGGGATCACACATTTTCATTTATGGCTCAATTTACCTACTGTTTTCAACACAACCTACACAAAAAATTTACACTTTCAATTGTCATTCCTCCTTCTCCCAAACTACAATTACATATATAGCACTTCTAATTTCATTCATCAAGTTTCAAATTGGTCAATTCCCAGTAGTTTACTCAAGTCCTCAAAAATCAATACAAAACCCTGATTTACAAAGTCAAGGTTAGCAACATATACTTGCAAATAATTAGTTAATACTTAAAATTTCAACTAACAACTTACAATACCCTCCCACTAATCTATCTAAACCATAATTCAACAATAAAATTCATGAATTACCAATCCCTTAAGTACTTCAAGGCTGCCACATTTAAGCTCAATTGTCCAAAATCTCTAACACTTATTCAAACCCCTAATTCAATTATCATTTCAAATATACACATTCCCATAAGCTCTAATTCATTTATTTACTTAAATCAACATGTCTAACCATCAATTACAAGTAGAATTAACTAACTTCCCATGGACTTCCTTGGCTGTCAAATTTGAATGCCTTCAAATACTCATTCAATTCTTTCAATTTCTCCATAATTCAACTCATTATAACATCAACTCAAAGTTTAATTAAGCAAGGGAGGAAAAATAAGCACTAACATTATTTTGAGCTTTATAAAACCTCACCCGAACTTCTTCTTTTTGCTGCCTATGTGTTGCCGATGATGTGGTGATCACTTTTGATGAAGGAAGCCTTTGATTTCATGGTGAGAATGAAGAGTTTGGAAGTGTTGCATGTGGGGCGGCCATGGGAGTTTTGGGAGAAAGCTTAATTCAGCCATGGGTGGGACAATAAAGAAATGAAGTGTTTTGGGGTGCTAAAGTCTATCCACTTAGGTATTTATATGGTCCAATAATCCTCCACTAAGTCCCACTAATTATGATTAACATTATAATAATCCAAAGTTATCATAATTGCCATAATGCCCTCATAATTCCTTTAATTACATTATATTTTATATTTCTTATTTTCATGGCATTTTCAAAGTTTAATACTACTTATTTTTAATGGACATTTAGGTCAAAAGTTAACTCGAGGTGTCAAATGACCAAAATGCTCCTCTTTGGGTTGCATTTCGAATTTTTCGATACTATCGATTTAATCCTTGTCCCGTCGATTTCTTAAATTTTCGTTTTCATTTATATTGACTTACTAATTTTTCTTTGACATTTCCTATGTCAATTACACCTTAGTAGACCTTTAATTAGGTTCCAAAAATATTTTCTAGGGTTCCCCATTGTGACACCCTTTACCCGTCTACAGTGTAGCTGAGCAAGATATGCCACACAGTGTACCGGAATACCATATTTTATTTCAATTGTTTTTATTTTTCCTTAGTTTTTCTTATTAATATTTGAGTTAATTATGGTTCCTTACTTTAGTTTAAATATTTTTCCAGATGTTCTAGCTGTCCGGACCGACATCGGTCACTGAAACAGTAGAATGTACGGAATGGATACAGTGAGGGTGTTACAACTCTTCCCCTCTAATTTAAATTTCATCCTCAAAATTTACCTGACTTAAGTAACCGTGGAGTTGCTACCTTCTTGTTTCTTCACTTCTTTGTATTGCCTCATCAGTGTCTGGGTTTGGCTCCTCCTGAGCTTCCATAGCATATACCTGTGGTGCCACCCTGACTTCGGGCCTTTCAACTGTCTCAGAAACAATCTTCTGTGAAATGTCAGCCGTTTCTGCTCTACCTGATTTTTACCCCTTTGAACTGTAGGGGCAGGTCTATCAACTTAAGTAATCGTGGAGTTACTACCTCCTTGTTTCTTCACTTCCTTGTATTGCCTCATCAGTGTCTAGGTTTGGCTCCTCCTGAGCTTCCATAGCATATACCTGTGGTGCCATCCTGACTTCGGGCCTTTCAACTGTCTCAGAAACAATCTTCTATGAAATGTCAGCCATTTCTGCTCTACCCGATCTTTTACCCCTTTGAGCTGTAGGGGCAGGTCTATCAACTTGTACTGGAGCTATTGAACCACTCCTCTGAGGGCAATCTCTTATGAAATGATCTGTAGCCCCACACTTGAAAAAACTCTCCAGTTAACAGTCGACACTCCCCTCTGTGTCTCTTATCAAAGTGCATATATTCAGGCACTGGGGCAAATCCCCTTGTTACTATGCCTGGAGAGCTAGCTATAGATATCCCAATCTAGCTTCTCTGGCCCTGTGTCTGATCTTATGAACCAGAACCTTTAAACTTCTTACTATTAGTCGGTATACTTGACTGCCCTGGTCCAAATTCCCTCTTACGCTGCCTATCTTTCCTATTTTGTTCACTTACTCTAACCCTTTCCACTTTTAGTGCAGCTTCAACTAATTTCGTGAGGTTCATAATCCCCAAGGCAGTGATCATTATTTTAATGTTGTCATTTAGCCCCTCTTCAAACCTTCTGCACCTCTCTGCTTCTGTGGGGACTCTCTCTCTTCCGTAGCGGCTTAGTCTGATAAACTCCTTCTCATACTCTGCTGCTGATAGCTGCCTTTGTCTCAGACTAATAAACTCTTTTCTTCTGTCTTCCAGGTACACACTTCCCACATACTTCTTCTTAAATTCAGCAAGAAAGAAATCCCAAGTTATCAACTCTAGTTGGACCTCACTAGATACGGTGTCCCACTACTGATAGGCATCATCTTGAAGTAGGGATACAGCACCCTCCAAATTCTACTCTGGGGTGCAATGCAGTTGCTTCAATACCCTTATGGTGCAGTCTAGCCAATTCTCAGCTGCCACCGAGTCATCTTCTTTCTTACCAATGAAGTCCAAAGCCCCAAATTTTCTCAGTTTTTTCAGATGGGATTTTTGTTGTGGACGTGGTGGTGGTGGTGGCATTACCCCAGCCATTTGTTTAAAGAATTCGGCCATTTACTGAAACATGGCCTGTGGAAGCTGAGCAGGCTCTATTAGAGCTGGTGGAGCAGGTTTTCCCCTACCCCCAGTCTCAGCTGCTGCAGGTGGAGCATGACGCTCCACTTCCTCCTCAATTGCCCTCTGAGATGTGGGGTCCATATCCTAATCAAAATAATAAAGACAAACAGATCTGCATTAGTCTCACCTCGACTCCTACAAATGCAATGCAAGGTATGGACTCAATCTAGGCCCAGAAACGCCTAAACCATGCTCTGATACCATTAAATGTGACACCCCTTACCCGTCTACAGTGTAGCTGAGCAAGATATGCCACACAGTGTACCGAAATACCATATTTTATTTCAATCATTTTTATTCTTCCTTAATTTATTTCTTCATGGATATGAAGTGCAATTTGTGAAATTTAACTCATTTAATTCATTTATTGAAATTATAAATTCATTTGGGGTTCCAAAAATTTTATAGAAAATCCGGTGGAATACTGGCTAAAAATGGATAAAACAGTTCTTTGAAACCTATGAAAAACACTTCCAATAATTTCCAATCATTCTCAAACTCCATTTGTATCACATCAATTTATAACAATTTCTTAACAATTCCTCCATTTGTCATTCATTCATTTCACATCATCATCAGGCTCAAATCATAAATAAATTCTCATATGTTATTTATAAACAGAAAGTTACAAATACTTACATTAATATAAAATTATGTTACATAGGTTTCAAATATACATGATAAAATAAGAGTTTAATTACAAAACTTACAAAAATCACAAAATACAAAATGGGACCTAGTGTCCTACCAATGCGTTATAGTTTGTGAGGTGACACGAACGCTATGCAGAACTGTGAATGGCCTTACCCAATCTGTGGTCTACTGGGCCCTCTGTCCAGATATTCAGTACCTATGCGTTGCAAAAGCGACGTGCTAAGCATAAAGCTTAGTGGTGCCAATAATACAAGAAAATATAATATGCAAATAAAAGTAATAATTTCCTAGTTATTGTGTTTATAAGAAATGAATAATTACTAACTTATTGTTTAGTCGAGGGCTAATTACATTTTATGATATTAACTTTTTCATGCATTTTGTTAATTGTTTTCTTGATGATTTTGAGCTTCTTTACATTTTATTGTAATCATTCTTGATCTTTATCTTGATATTTCATTTCCTTATTTTCTTTAATAATCAATTCAATTGCAGTTATGCTTTTCCATGCCCAAGTAACCTATACAAATTGATCGGACTGGATAAACGGGTAAACTAGCATTGGATACCAGGTATCTTGGGCAATCACACCATCGGTCACAATGTGTCTCCCGGTGTGCAAATAGAATGGCTAATAAGCCATAAAAGCAATAAGGCATAAAGCCAAGTATAACATCATAATCAGTATAGCCATTGGCTATCATCACAGAATGGCAATGAAGGCATACTTCATACGCAGTACTGCTATCAGAACCCTATTGGCATGCCAACCTATCCAAACCAATCACATTAGGCCTACTAGGGCATATTACAAAGTCATTTCTTGAATATTTATACTTTATATGTAAGGTTACTATTCATTTCATTAGTCAACTAAAATGTTGAATTTTTCATAGATAATAGGTATATTGGTTCAAATATCACCAACATGCCACATTTTGCATTCCAAAGTTGTTGGCATTGATTGCCAATACCATTTCTAAGATTAGTGCTAGTTGTTCAAAATTTTCAGATTTCAAGCCTTGTGTTTATTGTTCCATTGGTCATTTTTATAGTAGGAATTTGGCAAAGTTGTCAACATGAAAGTTGTTCCTTATTGTGTCTAGTTATATTTCATTGTTTGAATCACTCCATTTGGAGTTTTGTAGCTCAAGTTATGGCTTAAAAACCATAACTGGCTAGATTGCAAACTTTCTAGATTTTCTAAACTAACCAAATTTACAGTATTTTGTGCAGTGATTGTAGGTCACTTTTTGAATATGTTATGATCAAAATTTGGGTTAGGTTTCTTCATGAAAGTTGTAGGTCTATATCTCATATTTATACTGGTAAAATTTAAGGTCAATTGGACCTTTCTACACTGAGTTATAACCAAATGAATAGACATTCATTTGGTCATTTTGCCCAGGCAGAATGCAAGTCACCCGAATTAGGGCAATATTTAGGTCAACTTGGTTTGGTGTTCTGGGTAGGGTTTTTTCACCAAAGTTGTGCCATTATGTGTCTAGTTTCATGTCCAATTAGCCTTGCACCAATTAAACCTCTACAACTCCATTTATGGCTGCCCAAACCTACTGAACTCATGCTCAGTCCTATAGCTCAGCCAAGGCAGCTCACTCATACACAAATTCCAAGCCTCAACTCACTTCATTTCCTCATTTTACACATTCAAATGGTCACTAATTGACCATTATAAGGTTAATGAACCATTATATGAGCAAACCCTAATATTGTTAAGTGTCCATATTTTTCCATGTTCATACATACCTAATCCTTGCATTTCACCTACACAACTAAATTCAATCATGTATTTAGCACTAAGGGCTGCTCTTCAACACTTTGCTATCAAGAAAAATCACTAACCCTATCTAACCCTAGGTGCCTAAACTTGTAGGGTGCACACACACACTTGTTTGTTTCATTTTCTTATATTTCCTACACATATCATGCCATTAAACATGAATTAAACTAAAAAGAGGAAGAGTTTGGTCACTTACCACATGTAAGTAGAATTTTCTCCCTTCACAAACTTCAGTTTCTTGGCTTTTCTTGGTAGCCAAATACCTTACCAAGTTGTGTAGACAAGTTTTATTGAAGTGGACTTAAGGTTTAGGGGAGTAGAATCAAGGTTTGGAAGAGGTGTGGAAACTTCTTCAATGGAGAAAAGGAAATGGGCAGTCGGGTGGTTGAGAAAGAAGAGATGAATCTGATTGCTTTTGTTCATTTTTGTCTCAATTATCCCTTTTTAATAGGTTAGCTTAATTGTGATTGGTGGGGAAAGGGTTGATGACATCATGTGATGTCAAAATTGTCATTTAATCTCATTTTCTTTCCTTTTCTTCTCTACTCATTTTCAATTTAATTTTTAGCAATATTTATTCACATTTTGTGTCATAATAATTATTTACTTAACTAGACAAGTCAGCCAAAAATCACTTCTGAAGGAGAAATGACCAAAATGCCCTCCGTTTGGCTTAACAGACCAAAATTATCTGTACCGATTGAAAAATTTTTCTAAGCATTTTCTTGGCATTCTAATGCCATAGGAACCTCAATGGCCCTTCTCTGGAGTCCCAAAAATTATTTTATGAATTTTTCCCCTGGTCTAGGGCTCTTAGTTGCGAGAACCGTAACTTCCTACTGGGCTACCCATCGCTTGGGCGCCGGTTCATTTAACTTGGTTGTATTTTATTTCTAAAATTTTTCCTTAATTTTTCTTATTAATATTTGAGTTAATTATGGTTCCTCACTTTAGTTTAAATATTTTTCCAGACGTTCTAGCTGTTCGGACCGACACCGGTCACCGAAACAGTAGAATATATGGAATGGATACAGTCAGAATGTTACACCCGTAGTCCAGGGCTAGTCAACAGTCCCCACTGTAACTTCCAGGTGTGGTCACCCATCGCTGCGGTTCTGGCTCATTTAACCTAATTGCTCTTCATCTCTTTTTTTTTTTCTCTTAATTTTTCTTATATTATCTTACCTTGTATTCCATCATTTTATGTCTCCTCATTATCACCAAAACATAATTCAAGACTTCTTGATAGTCTGTACTCTAGTTGTCCACATTCTGACTGTCTACCTAGACAACCTCAGTCATTGAAATAGTATAACGTACAGACTACGTAAGTGAGGATGTTACAAAAATGGCCAAGATTTCATATGCTTCGACTATTAGAAGTTTGATGTATGCAATGATGTGTACTAGGCCGGATATCGCATATGTTATTAGTTTGACTAGCAAGTTTTCAATCCAATCCAGGTTTGGAACACTGGATAGCTATCAAGAATATCCTTAAGTACTTGAGAAGAACTAAGGATTTATTCTTGATTTATGGAGGTGGTGACTTACAATTGGATGGTTATACTGATTCTGATTTACAATCAGATATTGATGATAGAAAATCTACCTCTGAGTTTGTGTTCATTTGTAATGGAGGTGCAGTTAGTTGGAAGAGTTCCAAACAGAGTATGACTGCTGATTCCAATACAGAGGCCGAGTACATTGCTGCATCAAATGCTGCAAAAGAGTCTGTTTGGATATAAGGAACCCCTGTCTCACCACAACTCCAAACACATAGAAAGGCGCTACCACATTATCAGAGAGATAGTTGGGCGAGGAGATGTAGCCATGTAGAAAATAGCATTAGCTAAAAATCCAATTGATCTATTCACTAAGCCTATGTCACAAGCTCAGTCTAAGATATTGTAATGAGTGGCTCTAGTGCTAGTGGGAGATTGTTAGTAGTATGCCCTAGAGCATATCATTTATGTATCTTGTACATATTTTATTAATAAAAAGGCAATTTCATTTTTCTGTTTACATAATATATTATTATCTTTAATAGAAAAGGTACATTGATATTTTGTTATAAATTCTATTCTTAAGTTGTTAAGAATATGAGTGTAACACCCCTTATCCGTCTACAGTGTAGCCGAGCGAGGTGTGCTACATTCCATGCCGGAGCACCCTATCTTATCTTACTTTATTCCTTTAATCATTTTCAAGTTATTATCTTTTAATATCAATTATTTTTCTATAGAGAAACAGTGGAGTTTCTCCTATTTTATTTCACATTGGCATATTTTACTATTCACCTTCTTGGAATTCAATAATATTTTCAAAATAAAATCTCATAATCATCTCATATTTCAATATCATCCATGTATTTCAATTCTTACATTCATTTCCATCCACATTCATTCATACTCCATTCACATATCAAAATTCTCATATTTCTATTAATTTATATGATTTACAACTAATTACATAAAGTTCATACTTTACATGATATGCAAATTAATTACAATTCCATAATTTATATTAAAACATACAATTCATGGGCCCTATCTGTATATATTGCTGAGGAGGTGACAACTTGAACACTTCTGACACTTCTGTAGATCTGGACTTCAAAATCTCAGTCTAATATCCACAGGGTTTTGCCTTCAGTACCTGCGCAAAGGAAACAAATCCATCGCGCTAATCATTTTTGCTTAGTGGTGCAATAATATAACAAAGAAAATAATATACAAAATACAAATGGAAATAAAACATATTTAAATTATAATTCTATTATTAATCTTTTGTATCGTTTAATTCAATACTTTCTAGGTTATCTTTGATTATTTCATAATAACTAAGGCTCTCAGAGTCATTTCATAATAGATAAATTTTTAACATCAGTCCAGTTCATTTCAATTTTTTTCTACTAAATAACTAATCTAATTTATTTTAGGTCCTCTTACTCATTTATTTAATTTATAATATTTTTAACTTATTTCAATAAATTTCACGGCCTAAGTAACCTATGACAGGTTGACTAAAGTGGATAACGGGTCATTGGCACTGGACACCACGGTGCCTCGGGCCGTCATACCATGGGACGCGGAATGTCAACCACGTATGCAGTCAATATGGCTAAAAAGCTATGATAACATATAATCGGGCACAAAAGCCATGAGTGCGGGCATAAAGCTATGAGTGCGGGCATAAAGCTTTACACAGTATTGCTAAAATAATATCTTATTGGCATGCAAATCTATCCAATCTGACACATATGTCTAGGCGATACATGGGCATATAGTACCATTAAGTGTTCATAAGTTTCATTATTTCGTTATAGGTGTTAATTATAATTTCTAGCATTTTAATCTTTTTTATAGAAACATAAATCTCTAAGTCTAATATTTACATAATTTATGCATTCATCGTAATTTATATATTCATTATGTTATCCATAATGATCACAATTCAAAACAATGGTTCTCATGTACCATTGTACTCAAAATATTTTTTCCTTCTACAATAATGAGAACTCATGTCTCATTCATACATTAATATGGTTCATTTATTCATTACACTATTTATATAATTTATCATTTGAAATTCAAGAAATGTTTTTGCTTGCTAAGTATTTATGATTACTCTTAATCTCACTCATGTACCATTAAGTGTCAATAGGTTTTATTTTATTTCCTAGTGGGAATACAATGTCCAAATTAATTTTTATCTAATGCATATATTCATAAATTTCATTTGTATTTACAATTTCATCTCTAATTTATCACACCAATTCACATGCACCTAGGTTCAAGCAAATTTTCATTTTTATTCAATAAAAAGGAAAAGTCCCCAAATATTATTTATACATCATTTATACCTTTAATATTTCATTTATAGTAATTTACAATTCACATTTCAAATTATATCAACTATTTCTCCTAAGTTCTATTTGTGATGAGCCTACAAATCCCATCAAACTAATCACATGATTTAAATAAACCTTAAATCATTTAAGTAAGGTATCATTAGCAATTTAAGTTTTGGTCCTTTGCATTCATTTCATTGAGGTTACTATTCACTTAACTATTCGTACACAAAAGTTAACTTTTTAATACGTAGTAGATTTGTTGAACTTAAGTTCATCAAGATACCACATTTTGCATTTTATTTTTGTTGGCATTGATTTCCAATACCATTTCAAAGCTTATTTTATGTTATTCAAAATTTTCAAATTTCATATCTTAAGTTTACTGTTTCATTGGTCATTGTTACAGTGGAAATTTGATAAAATTCTCTTCATCAAAGTTGTTCCTTTATGTGTCTTCTTTAACTTCCTTTTTGAATCACTCCATTTGGAGTTTTGTAGCTCAAGTTATGATCAATTTACCATAACTAGCCGGATTGGTCTTTACCCAAATTTTCTAGGCAAATTTGGTTCTGCCGGATTTTGTGTCCTAACTTGAACTAGCAATTTGAATTGGTTAGGTTCAAAATTTGAGTTTATGTTCTTCATGAAAGTTGTTCTAAATTGTCCAAGCTTTCTATTAATATAAAATTCAGTTCATTTGGATATTTTTACACTGAGTTATGGCCAAATTGTTCATTTGGTCACTTTTACCTAGTCCAAAATTGGTTACCCGGATTTGGCCAATTTTTAAGTCATCCTAAGTTTGTTTTCTAGGTAAGGTTTCTCCATTAAAGTTGTGCCATTATTTGTCTTGTTTCATTTCCAATTGGCTTTGCACCAATTGAACCTACACCTCTCAAGTTACAGCTGTCCAAACTTGCTGGACTCAGATCTAGCCCTGCAGGTCCTATGAGGCAGCATACCCAACCTCAAATCCAAAGCCACAATTCACTTCAATTCCTCATCAAACACAGCCAAATGGTCACCAACTAACCATTAGGACTTCCATTTACCAACACATGAGTAAAACCCTAAGTTTGCTCCAAACCCTAACTTCCATAATCAACTTCCATGCAATTTCACACCAACTAAGGTTATCAATCACACATATACCCTTATCTAAGCTTGTATTCAAGTTTTAATTCAACAAAACTCATCAATTATTACTCTTATGGTTGCTGCCCAAATTTTACTTCTCAATTTATACATGATTTCTTCTAATTTCTTAATTATTTACTCATATTTAAGCTAAATTCAAAGAAATAAACAAGATTTGAAGGTTAATATGCAATAACCTCCATTGAAGAAATTCTCAAGCTTGCCAACTCCATTTTCTCTCTTTCTTTTTGCTGTCCAAATCTTGCTCTAGAGGTAGGGATAAATTTTTGTGAAGGGAGTGTTAGTAGTATGCCCTAAAGCATATCATTTAATATGTATCTTGTACATCTTTAATTAATAAAAGGCATTTTCACTTTTTCATTTACATAATATATTTATGTGTAATAGAAAAGGTCCATTGATATTTTGTTAGAAATTCTATTCTTAAGTTGTTAAGAATATGAGTGACAGTATTTCTAGCACAAAGTATCATAAATAGGTTCACAATCGAGGATACTTCACAATAAGGACATGACTTATCTAGTAAGATTGTATTCATATTTGTTCCCAAGTTATTTATATGAGATATAAAAAAGATGGAATGGTGAGTCTCATGCCATATAACAAACATGATAGGCAATTATACATGATAAGTAGGTCGAACTAATGACATTTATGACAAGCACGTGGAGTTTACTCTTGTCAATATATTGTCATAAATTACATCAGTGCATATAATTTTTAGACCTGAGATAACACAGTTATCTTGTATATAGGTGGTTTGAGTTTGATACTACTTTCATACTTGTACTGTGTATGGGTATATGGGCATCCGTTGGCTCCTACTAGTTATATATGGAGGTAGGTATTGATCAAGATGGAATCTGTTACCCTAAGTAAATAAGGATAAAATCCTATGTTCATTTAATTGTTTTCTATTTTTCAAGTTCCTGGCCAGGACAGATTGATTTAATCAGAAAAGAATTTCTGATGAGAAAATCTTTTTAATCAAGAAATGGAATTAAAAGAGAACATAATATTCATAGCAAATGGGGTTTGACATAAACCATGGCTCCAGCTCGAATTGGAATTTTGTAACAGAGAGATTCTAGTACATGGTAACATATGATTATAGGTTCATTTAAGGTAAACCTTATTACTGATTGGGTGGCCATGGCATGCTATGCTAGGTGTTAACCATGATCTATGAGGTGCATAAAATGATTTAGAGAAATCATTTATGGTAAGAAAGAGTTCTGATGATATTAAGAGTTGATATCATGTCTCATTACCAATTAGTGATGAGCCTAATAAGTCACACACATACACAAGTAATCAGCAAATTAAATATGATTTAATTAATTAATTAAAGAGTTTAATTGATTAATTAAATAAGTTTGGTTTGCAATTAGATTGCAAAGTCCCTAGCATGGCTTGAAACCAAATCTAGGTTATTGGATGTATAGTATAAGTTAAATTTATATTTAAAGTATTTAAATATGAATTAATTAATGATAAATTAATTAATAGAGATTAATTAATTAATTTATATTTGATATAAATTGATTAGAAGAAGAGAAATAATTATTTTGGATTGAGAACTCAAAATTAAGACACAGCGGCATTTTGGTCATTTCACAGGGTGACATGTGGCACCATGAGATGGTGACATATGGCACTACACATAAGCTTGCCAATTGTCTTTTAATCATGTAAGATGATTAAAGTCAAGATTAAATATAGGTTTGACACTTGGCACAATGTGATTGGGTCAATTAAACCTAGAGCCAATCAAAAGGTGACATGTGGCAAGGGTTTTAAGTGGTGACCTAACTATATAAGTGTTGTTAAGAAAGAGTAAAATGTGTGGCTGTTGTTCTTCTTTGGTGCCTCCACCCAAAGAACATCTCCCTTCTCTTCTTCTTCATCTCTCATCATTTCAAAGAGATTAGAAAACAATCTCTTGAATTAAAAATACTAGAAATTGTTTCTAGTGTCCTGTTTACATCTGTAATATCTCAAAAGGCAAAACTTGATTTTCTAATTCATAGAAAAAGCTTTAGAAGCTGTTCAAGGGCTGCCATAGGTGATCTTGGTGTAGACAAGCTAGAGAGATAACATCTGGTGTCCTAAAGACGCATTCCAAAGGTGCCAAACACACTGTGGTGCATTAAGAGATTAGTGCACTTGTTCTTAATCTAATCTAGGGTTCTTAAAATTAATCTGATTAATTCTAAAATCTTAAATGGAAAATGTAGATCCAAAAATATATTAAAAGAGTTTTAATATACTGTTTATTATTGAAATCAAATAGATAAAAATATATCTTGCATGATGCATGTGACCCTAGATGGAAAATTTTGAATTTTAATGATCTAAACTTGTGTTTTTCATGCTTTCGCTCCTTCAATTGGTATCAGAGCCACTATATTTGCTATTTAGATTGTTGATTATATAATTTTATTGTGTGATTTGATCATAAGATGATTGATCATTGCTAGTTGCAATGAGAAAAGGTGGCGGCTTAGATTGGAGTCCATGTGTGCACAAGGCTTATTCATTCCTAATGGTGCGCATGGTTTTGGGCAATGCTTGTGCAATTGTTGTATGATGTAATGCTCATAATTATGTCCATTTTATGTCTAATTAAATTGTTTAATTATAGTTTTAATCACACAATTAAATTTTGATTCAAATCAGAATTTTAAAAGTTATTTGAATGTGATTCAAATATGAATTTTTAAAGTTGTTTGAATGTGATTTAAATCTGAATTTTTAAATTTGTTTGAATGTGATTCAAATTTAAATTTTTAAATTTGTTTGAATCATATTCAAATCTGAATTTTTAAGTTGAATATGAGATATTCAATTTAATTTAAGTATCTATGTTTTATTTAATTGTTAAATAGTGATATGCATGATGGATGATCATGGACTATAAAAGATCAATGTGATTGGATTTATTTCTTTTATGTTTCTTTGGGTTGTAAATTAATTAATTTATTTTAATTTATTTTGGGCATATATTATTAAGGTAGTAATAATTTTTGGGTTGTTATTTCATTTATTTAGTTCTTATAAATTCACCTTGGTATGCCAAGGATTACTATGTAATTGGATTGCAAGAAGATCAAGGAGGTCAAGAGCATTGGTGGGACCAGTGGGAGGAATTCAATATCAAGGGTTTATTATGTACTCCTTTAGCAACTCTTGTAATATGAATGAATGAAATGCACCTAGGAATGCCCTGATTCAATTCTTAGTGGCTCATAATTGAATCCCTTAGAAAGTCCATGATCATACCATATTTACTATTTATCCATGAATGCATGAGATATATGGGAATGTATGCAAGTATATGATATATGCATGCTAATTGGATAATGTGCAAAGTGAGACCTTAATAGTAATTAGGATGACTATAAAATCTTCCAAATAAATGATTAAGTTAGAAATGCTATAATTAAATTAATTATAACATGGGCACTCCATTTAGGCAATTATTTTAAGAAATTTTAAATACTTGCATAAGATGCAATTAATTTAAGAGATATTCTTAAGAATAATTGTTAAGCATGAGATGTTGTAAATATGTAAATGGTTTGGTGGCCAATATTGGATGTACCTGAGGACATTAAAATTATTTGCATAATTACTGGCTCAATGGGATCAACTTAACTAATGCAAGATAAGTCAATAATGGATATACCTGAGATTTTGAGCATTAGGAGTTAGGTAAAGGATTAAACCTCACATGAGATGTGATGGGCAAGGAGTTGCTCACTTATAGTTTATTGTAATTCCAATAATGAATGTACCTGAGGATTATCAATAAAAATATAAGAATTCAATCACCCACTAGAAATCCATCCAACCAGGATTTCCGTTTTCTACTTGGGAAGTGTAGGATTCGCTAAAGTTAGTGGGAGGACCAATTTGATTAAAAGACCATAATTATTTGGGTTAATTACATGATACATTTACTAATTAATCTGGTTATTTTCTACAGTTAATTTTCTGATAATAATGAGCACAGAATAACCACCACCATCCAATATTCTTGCAAGCATACTTGATCGCAATAGGTTGACAGGACCTAATTTATCTGATTGGCTAAGAAATTTGAAACTTGTCCTGAACCTTGAGCATATAGGATATGTTCTAGACTCAAATGTTCCTAGTCCGTTACCTCCAGAGGCCACTCAAGAGGAACATGAAACTTTGGACAAGTGGAAGGAGCATGATATGAGAGCTAAGTGTTACATGCTTGCTTCCATGAGTAATTAGTTATAGAAGCAGCATGAGAAATTGCAGAGTGCACATGAGATCCTCCTTCGCCTACAAGAGTTGTATGGTGAATACAGCAGGAATGCTAGGTATGAGATATCTAGACAGCTATTCCGCATGAGGATGTCTGAGGGACAGAATGTTGGGGATCATGTCCACAAGATGATTCGACTGATTGAGCAGCTGGAACATCTTGTCTTTAACATGGATTTCCAACTACAGACGAATTTGATTCTTCAGTCCCTTCTTGAGTCTTTTGAGAATTTTGTAACAAATTTCCATATGACTAAACAGGAATGCACCTTAGCTAGTTTACTCAACATGCTGGTTATTACCCAAAAGAATATGCCAGGCAATAAAGGAAAAGAGGTAGCTTTGATTGCATCTTCTTCTGTTGGAAAGTCCAATAAGAAGAAGGACAATAAAAAAAAAAAAACCTTAGATTCCTGGTCCTTCTAAGAAAATAGCTAAATAAAAAGGGAAGACCAAAGCTGACAAAGGCAAAGGAAAGTGTTTCCACTGCTAGAATGATGGGCACTGGAATAGGAACTGCCCAGATTATAGCCAATAATAGAAGCTAGCAGTAACGAGATATTAGACTCCAGATTGGCAATGGCTCAACTGTTGAAGCCTTAGCCATATGATCTAAATCTTTATATATGTGTAAACATGTTTTGTATTTAAATAAGGTTTTGCATGTGCCTGATGCTTTTAAGAACATCATTTCTACATCTAGTTTGACTAGAGGTGGTTATGAATTTCAGTTCATAAATGATGTTTGTAATATTTATTTTCGAAATAAATATGTTGATTCGGGTTATATGCATGACGGACTTTATTATTTAGATAATAAAGTTAAATACAAATCTAATGTAAGCAATCTAAAAGAATGCAATGCCATGGTGAAAATCAACTCAAGTTCAAAATATATTTGGCACTTAAGGTTAGGCCATGTTGCAGAAGATAGGATTACAAAACTGGAGAAAATGGGGATTTTATCTTCATTGGGCTCTAAGCCTACTCCAACTTGTGAATCTTGCCTTCAGGGAAAAATGACTAGATCACCCTTTGTGGGACAAGGGCTAAGAGCTGAAAATATTTTGGAGCTCATACATACTGATGTATGTAGTCCATTTAAGAAAATGGCTAGAGTTGGTTTTCATTACTTTATTAACTTTACTGATAATAAATCAAGGTTTGGGTATTTGTATTTGATGAAATACAAACATGAATCCTTTGAAAAGTTCAAAGAATTTAAATCTGAAGTAGAAAATCAAACAGGAAAGAGTATTAAAGCTCTTCGATTAGATCATGGAGGTGAATACTTGAGTACTGAATTTGATGAATACTTGAGAGAGCATGGCATTGTTTCCTAGTTGACTCCTCCAGGAACACCACAGCTAAATGGTGTATCTGAAAGGAGAAATTGTACCCTATTGGATATGGTACGTAGTATGATGAGCTATACTGATATGCCAATCTCCTTTTGGGGATTTGCATTAGAATCAGCTTTGCATATTCTGAATAGGATTCCATCAAAATTAGTAACTTCCACACCTTATGAGATGTGGCATGGAAGAAAACCAAGTCTTAAGTATGTTAAGATTTGGGGTTGTCCAGCTTATATAAAAAGTTGAACATGATAAATTAGAAACCAGATCAGAAAAGGGTCGATTTGTTGGATATCCAAAAGATAGTTTTGGATATTATTTTTATTTGTCTATATCACAAAAGGTTGTGGTAAGTTTGGATATTATTTTTATTTACCTATATCATAAAAGGTTGTGGTAAGTAGAAATGCCACATTTCTTGAACAATAGTTTGTTCAAGAAGGAGGCAAAGGAAGGAAAATAGAGTTAGAATTGGAGAATTCTGACCAACTAACAGATCAGATGGATATAGATCCATCTAGTCATCCTACACCTATTGATGAAACATCTACAGCTGTTCCTCACAGAACAACTAGGGTATCTCACCCACCAGTGAGATATGGTTTCCTTCATAAAGAAGAACAAGAGTTGTCTACTCATGAAGAAGTTGATCATGGAGATGATCCACTTACCTATGAAAAAACTATATCAGATATAGACTTTTCAAAATGGATTGATGCTATGAAATCTGAGATTGATTCCATGTATAAGAATCAAGTTTAGGATCTTGTTAACCCACCTGAAGGTATTATACCTATAAGGAACAAATGAGTTTTCAAGAAAAAATTTGGTTCTAATAGAAAGGTAGAGACCTATAAGGCAAAGCTAGTAGCGAAAGGGTTTCGCCAAAGGCAAGGAATCAACTATGAGGAGACTTTCTCGCCAGTTGCCATGCTTAAATCAATTAGGATTCTATTAGCAATAGCTGCATACTATGATTATGAGATTTGGCAGATGGATGTCAAAACAACTTTTCTCAATAGATACATTGAAGAAAACATTTTTATGGAACAACCTAGGAGTTTTAAATCCCAAGATGGTTCTAAAGTATGCAAGCTAAAGTGATCCATTTATGGGTTGAAACAAGCTTCGAGGAGTTGGAACATCCGTTTTGATGAAGCCATTAAGTCATTTGGTTTTATCAAAAATGAGGATGAGCCATGTGTATATAAGAAATTAGTGACAGTGCTATCACTTTCCTGGTCTTATATGTAGATGATATTCTGTTGATAGGTAATGACACAGGTATGTTGACCACTGTAAAGGTATGATTGTCAAATACATTCTCCATGAAAGACTTAGGGGAGGCAACCTATATTCTTGAGATTCGCATCTACAGAGATAGAGCGAAAAGAATAATTGGTTTATCCCAAAGTCTATACTTAGAAAAGGTGTTAAAGAGGTTTAACATGCTTGATTCCAAGAGATGATTGTTACTAGTGAGACATAGTATCCACCTTTCTAAAGAGATGTCTTCAAAGACACCTGAAAAAAGAGACAAAATGGCCAGGATTCCATATGCTTCGGCTATTGGAAGTTTAATGCATGCAATGTTGTGTACTAGGCCTGATATCGCATATGATGCTAGTTTGACTAGCAGGTATCAATCCAATCTAGGTTTGGAACACTGGATAGCTGTTAAGAATATCCTTAAGTACTTGAGAAGAACTAAGGATTTATTTTTGATATATGGAGGTGGAGACTTGCAATTGGATGGTTATACTGATTTTGATTTCTAATCAGATATCGATGATAAAAAGTCTACCTCTGGATATGTGTTCATTTGTAATGGAGGTGCAGTCAGTTGGAAGAGTTCCAAACAGAGTACGACTGTAGATTCCATTATCGAGGCTGAGTATATTGCTACATCAGATGTTGCAAAGGAAGCTGTTTGGATATAAGAAATCCCAGTCTCACTAGAAATCTAAACACATAGAAAGGCACTACCACATTATCAGAGAAATAGTTGGCCAAGGCGATACAGCCATGCAGAAAATAGCATCAGCTGAAAGTCCAGCTGATCCATTCACTAGGCCTTTGTCACAAGCTCAGTTAGACCGGCATCTTAAGAAGATGGGTCTAACATATTGTAATGAATGGCTCTAGTGTTAGTGGGAGATTGTTAGTAGTATGCCCTGGAGCATATCATTTAGTATGTATCTTGTACATCTTTTAATAATAAAAGGCATTTTCACTTTTCCATTTACATAATATATTTATGTGTAATAGAAAAGGTCCATTGATATTTTGTTAGAAATTCTATTCTTAAGTTGTTAAGAATATGAGTGACAGTATTTCTAGCACAACGTATCAAAAATAGGTTCACAATTGAGGATACTTCATAATAAGAACATGACTTATCTAGTAAGATTGTATTCATGTTTATTCCCAAGTTATTTATATGAGATGTAAATAAGATGGAATGGTGAGTCTTATGCCATATAATAAACATGATAGGCACTTATACATGATAAGTAGGTCAAACCAGTGACATTTATGACAAGCACATGGAGTTTACTCTTGTCAATATATTGTCATAAATCATATCAGTGCATATAATCTTTAGACCTGAGATAACACAGTTATCTTGTATATAGGTGGTTTGAGTTTAACACTACTTTCATACTTGTACTGTGTATGGGTATATGGGCATCTGTTGGCTTCTACTAGTTATATATGGAGGTAGGTGTTGATCAAGATGGAATCTGTTACCCTAAGTAAATAGAGATAAAATCCTATGTTCATTTAATTGTTCTTGATGTTTCAAGTTTCTAGCCAGGACAGATAGATTTAATCAGAAAAAGGGTTTCTGATGAGAAAATCTTTTTAATCAAGGACTGGAATTAAAAGAGAATATAATATTCATAGTTTGAAATAAACCATGACTCTTGTTCGAATTGGGATTTTGTAACAGAGAGATTCTAGTGCATGGTAACATATGATTATAGGTTCATTTAAGGTAAACCTTATTACTGATTGGGTGGCCATGGCATGCTATGCTAGGTGCTAACTATGGTCTATGAGATGTATAAAATGATTTAGAGAAATTATTTATGGTAAGAAAGAGTTCTGATGATATTAAGAGTTGATATTATGTCTCATTGCTAATTAGTGATGAGCCTAGTAAGTCACACACATACACAAGTAATTACCAAATTAAATATGATTTATTTAATTAAGTAAAGAGTTTAATTGATTAATTAGATAGGTTTGGTTTGCAATTAGATTGCAAAGTCCCTAGCATGGCTAGAAACCAAATCTAGGTTATTGGATGTATAGTATAAGTTAAATTTATATTTAAAGTGTTTAAATATAAATTTAATTAATGAGAAATTAATTAATAGAGATTAATTAATTAATTTATATTTTATATAAATTGATTAGAAGAAGAGAAATAATTATTTTGGGTTGAGAACTCAAAATTAAGACACAGGGGCATTTTGGTCATTTCACAGGGTGACATGTGGCACCATGAGATAGTGACATCTGGCACTACACATAAGCTTGCCAATTGTCTTTTAATCATGTAAGATGATTAAAGTAAAGATTAAATATAAGTTTGACACTTGGCACAATGTGATTGGGTCAATTAAACCTAAAGCCAATCAAATGGTGACATGTGGCAAGGGTTTTAAGTGGTAACCTAGCTATATAAGTGTTGTTATGAAAGAGTAAAATGTGTGGCTGCTGTTCTTCTTTAGTGCTGCCACCCAAAGAACATTTCCCTTCTCTTCTTCTTCATCTCTCATCATTTCGAATAGATTAGAAAATAATCTCTTGAATTAAAAATACTAGAAATTGTTTCTAGTGTTCTGTTTACATCTGTAATCTCTCAAAAGGCAAAACTTGATTTTCTAATTCATAGAAAAAGCTTTGGAAGTTGTTCGAGGGCTGCCATAGGTGATCTTGGTGTGGAAAAGCTAGAGGGACAACATCTAGTGTCCTAAAGACGCATTCCAAAGATGCCAAACACACTGTAGTGCATCAAGAAGTTAGTGCACTTATTCTTGATCTAATCTAGGGTTCTTAAAATTAATCTGATTAATTTCAAAATCTTAAATGACAAATGTAGATCCAAAAATATATTAAAAGAGTTTTAATATGCTATTTATCATTGTAATCAAATAGATAAAAATAAATCTTGTATGATGCATGTGACCTTAGATGAAAAATTTTGAATTTCAATGATCTAAACTTGTGTTTTTCATGCTTCCGCTCCTTCAGGGAGAATGAGGTTTTATGGTGGTTTTGGGTGAAAAGCAAGCTTGGGATCAAGGCTTCCATGGAGGTTCTCTCTACTCTCTCTCTTTCTATGTTGGCTGGTTGATTTAAGAGAGGAAGATGAATGGTTTTCTTTTCATTTTTCTCTTATTTTAATTGTGTTTATCTCTTTTTAATTGACTTGTCAATTTCCCATTGGTTAGATTTTATAATTAGTGAATTATGACATCATAATTAGAATTTATTTTTCTTTTCTTTTTATTTTCTTTCTTCTCTCTTTTATTTATTTTTAATTAATTTTTCAATAATATTTATTTACATTTTATGTTATATAATTTACTTACTCAATTGGACAAGTTGGTAAAAAATTATCTCTGAAGACGAAATGACTAAAATGCCCTCCGTTTGGCTTAAGGAGCCAAAACTATCTGTACTGATCTTAAAAATTCTCCTAACCTTTTCTTGACATTCTAATGCTACCTAGGGCTCCGTAACTCTTCTCTGGCATCCCAAAAATTATTTCATTGGATTCCCCTCGGGTTTAGGGCTACTAGCTGTGAAGATAGCAACTTCCCATTAGGGTAACCCATCACCGGGGCACCAGCTCATTTAACTTTATTGTATTTCATTTCTTAAATTTTTTCTAAATTTTTCCTTACCATTATTTGGGTTATTTATGACTCCTCACTCTAGTTTACATATAGTTCCAGTCATTCTAGCTGTCCAGACAGACATTGTTCGCTGGAACAGTTGAATACACGGACTAGCTAAAGTGAAGGTGTAACAATTCTTCCCCTCTAACAAAAATTTTATCCTCAAAATTTACCCAGTGTAAATACTCGAGGAGCTGCTACTTCCTTATTTATTCATCTTACCAGAGAAAAAGGATCTGCATTAATGTCACCTCGACTCATATGAAAGCAATGCATGTTATGCACACAATCGTATTCTATCTATCGATGCCTAAGAACGCCTAAACCGTGCTCTGATACCAATAAATGTAACACCCCTTACCCGTCTATAATGTAGCCGAGCGAGATGTGCTATATTCTGTGCCGGAGCACCCTATCTTATCTTACTTTATTCCTTTAATCATTTTCAAGTTATTATCTTTTAATACCAATTATTTTTCTATGTAGAAACAGCAAAGTTTCCCATATTTTATTTCACATTGGCGTATTTCACTATTCACTTGCTTGGAATTCAACAATATTTTCAAGATAAAATCTCATAATCATCTCATATTTCAATATCATCCATGTATTTCAATTCTCAGATTCATTTCCATCCACATTCATTCATACTCCGTTCACATATCAAAATTCTCATATTTCTATTAAATTATATGATTTACAACTAATTACATAAAGTTCATACTTTACATGATATATAAACTAATTACAATTCCATAATTTATATTAAAACATACAATTCATGGGCCCTATCTACATGCATTGCTGAGGAGGTGACAACTTGAACACTTCTGACACTTTTTGCAGATCTGGACTTCAAAATCCCAAACTAATATCCACTAGGTTTTGCCTTCCGTACCTACGCGAAGGAAACAAATCCATCGCGCTAAGCATTTCTACTTAGTGGTGCAATAATATAACAAAGAAAATAATATACAAAATACATATAAAAATAAAACATAGTTCATTGTAACATTTATTTAAATTATAATTCTATTACTAATCTTTTGTATCATTTAATTAAATACTTTCTAGGTTATTTTTTATTATTTCATAATAACTAAGGCTCTCAGAGTCATTTCATAATAGATAAATTTTTAACATCAGTCCAGTTCATTTCAATTCTTTCTGCTAAATAACTAATCTAATTTATTTTACGTCATCTTACTCATTTATTTAATTTCTAATATTTTTAACTTATTTCAATAAATTTCACTGCCCAAGTAACCTATGACAAGCTGACTAAACTGGATAACGGGTCGTTCGCACTAGACACCACGATGCCTTGGGCCGTCATACCATGGGACGCGAATCGTCAACCACATATGCAGTCAATATGGCTAAAAAGCCATGATAACATATAATCGTGCATAAAAGCCGTGAGTGCGGGCATAATGCCTTACGCAGTACTGCTAAAATAATACCCTATTGGAATATTAATCTATCCAATCTGACACACATGTCTAGGCGATACATGGGCACATAGTACCATTAAGTGTTCATAAGTTTCATTATTTCGTTATGGGTTTTGATTATAATTTCTAGCATTTTAATCTTTTTCATAATAGAAACATAAATCTCTAAGTCTATTATTTACATGATTTATGCGTTCACCGTAATTTAAATATTCATTATGTTATCCATAATGATCACAATTCAAAACAATAGTTCTCATGTACCATTGTACTCAAAATATTTTTCCCTTCTACAATAATGAGAATTCATGTCTTATTCATACATTAATAGGGTTCATTTATTCATTAAACTATTTATATAATTTATTATTTGAAATTCAAGAAATGTTTTTGCTTATTAAGTATTTATGATTACTCTTAATCTCACTCATGTACCATTAAGTGTCAATAGGTTTTATTTTATTTCCTAGTGGGAATACAATGTCCAAATTAATTTTTATCTAATGCATATGTTCATAAATTTCATTTGTATAGTTCATTTACAATTTCATCTCTAATCTATCACACCAATTCACCTGTGCCTAGGTTCAAGCAAATTTTCATTTTTATTCAATAAAAAGGAAAAGTCCCCAAATATTATTTACACATCATTTATACCTTTAATATTTTATTTATAGTAATTTATAATTCACATTTCAAATTATATCAACTATTTCTCCTAAGTTTTATTTGTGATGAGCCTACAAATCCCATCAAACTAATCACATGATTTAAACAAACCTTAAATCATTTAAGTGAGGTATCATTAGCAATTTAAGTTTTGGTCCTTTGGATTCATTTCATTGAGGTTACTATTCACTTAACTATTCCTACACAAAAGTTAACTTTTTAATACATAATAGATTTGTTGAACCTAAGTTCACCAAGATACCACATTTTGTATTTTATTTTTGTTGGCATTGATTTCCAATACCATTTCAAAGCTTATTTTATGTTATTCAAAATTTTCAGATTTCATACCTTAAGTTTACTATTCCATCGGTTATTATTACAGTGGAAATTTGATAAAATTCTCTTCATCAAAGTTGTTCCTTTATGTGTCTTCTTTAATTTCCTTTTTGAATCACTCCATTTGGAGTTTTGAAGCTCAAGTTATGGTCAATTTACCATAACTGGCTGGATTAGTCTTTACCCAAACTTTCTGGGCAAATTTGGTTCTGCTAGATTTAGTGTCCTAACTTGGACTAGCAATTTGAATTGGTTAGGTTCAGAAATTGAGTTTATGTTCTTCATGAAAGTTGTTCTAAATTGTCCAAGCTTTCTATTGATATAAAAATTCAGGTCATTTGAATATTTCTACACTGAGTTATGGCTAAATGAACAAATAAATACTATTTATTTGGTTACTTTTACCAGGTCCAAAATTGGTTATCCGGATTTGGCCAATTTTTAGGTCATCCTAAGTTTGTTTTCTAGGTAAGGTTTCTCCATCAAAGTTGTGCCACTATGTGTTTAATTTCATGTCCAATTGGCCTTGCACCAATTGAACCTACATCTCTCAAGTTACAGCTACCCAAACTTGTTAGACTTGCATCCAGCTCTGCAAGTCTTATGAGGTAGAATACCCAACCTCAAATCCAAAGCCACAATTCACTTCAATTCCTCATCAAACATAGCCAAATGGTCACTAATTGACCATTAGGACTTCCATGCACCAACACATGAGCAAAACCCTAAGTTTGCTCCAAACCTTAACTTCCAAAATCAACTTCCATGCAATTTCACACCAACTAAGGTTATCAATCACACATATACCCTTATCTAAGCTTGTATTCAAGTTTTAATTCAACAAAACCCATCAATTATTCCTCTTATGGTTGTTGCCCAAATTTTACTTCTCACTTTTATACATGATTTCTTCTAATTTATTAATTATTTACTCATATTTAAGCTAAATTCAAGGAAATAAACAAGATTTGAAGGTTAATATGCACTAACCTCCATTAAAGAAATTCTCAAAGTTGCCAACTCCATTTTCTCTCTTTCTTTTTGCTGTCTAAATCTTGCTCTAGTGGTAGGGATAGATTTTTGTGAAGGGAAGATGACGTTTTATGGTGGTTTTGGGTGGAAAGCAAGCTTGGGATCAAGGCTTCCATGGAGGTTTTCTCTCTTCTTTCTCTCTTTCTATGTTGGCTGGCTGATTTAAGAGAGGAAGATGAATGATTTTCTTTTCATTTTTCTCTTATTTTAATTGTGTTTATCTCTTTTTTAATTGACTTGTCAATTTCCCATTGGTTAGACTTTATAATTAGTGAATTATGACATCATAATTAGAATTTGTTTTTCTTTTCTTTTTATTTTCTTTCTTCTCTCTATTATTTATTTTTAATTAATTTTGCAACAATATTTATTTAAATTTTATGTCAGATAATTTATTTACTCAATTGGACAAGTTGGTAAAAAATTGTCTCTGAAGACGAAATGACCAAAATGCCCTCCATTTGGCTTAAGGAGCTAAAACTGTCTGTACTGATCTTAAGGAGCTAACCTTTTCTTGACATTCTAATGCTACATAGGGCTCCGTAACTCTTCTCTGGCATCTCAGAAATTATTTCACTAGATTCCCCTTGGGTTTAGGGTTACTAGTTGTGAAGACAGCAACTTCCAGTTAGGGTCACCCATCATCGGGGCACCAGCTCATTTAACTTTGTTGTATTTCATTTCTTAAATTTTTTCTAAATTTTTCCTTACCATTATTTGGGTTATTTATCATTCCTCACTCTAGTTTACATATAGTTCCAGTCATTCTAGCTGTCCGGACAGACATTGATCACCAGAACAGTCAAATGCGCGGACTAGCTAAAGTGAGGGTGTTACAATTAGTGACAGTATTTCTAGCACAAAGTATCATAAATTGGTTCACAATCGAGGATACTTCACACAGGACATGACTTATCTAGAAAGATTGTATTCATGTTTGTTCCCAAGGCATTTATATGAGATATAAATAAGATGGAATGGTGAGTTTCATGCCATATAATAAACATGATAGGCACTTATACATGATAAGTAGGCCAAACCAGTGACGCATATGACAAACACACGGAGTTTATTCTTGTCAATGCATTGTCATTGTCACACCCTACTCCTCGTAAGATGCAACATGCTCCCGTAGTACACCTAATGAATTACCGCATTTCGCCTACCAATAACCCATTAAATATACTATAAGGGATTTTAAAACAATTTTCGTTCATTTTTAAATTGGTGGGTAAATTTTTTTTCAAATATTAAAAACCTTTATTTAAAGTCCAAACATAAATCTATTTTTTTTTATATTTAAAATCTCTTTAATTTTTACAAAAATTTCGGCAGAGTGCCATCTGTATTTTGAGAAAACAGTTCTTCAAAACCTGAAAATAAAGACACTCCCAATATATTTCTCAATCACAACTCTATTAATCAATTTCATTTCACAAATCAGCACAAAGCAACTCAATACATAATTTAAATTAAATCAAACATTGAAATATCTCATTAAGGTAACAAAATTTATATTTACATTCCTGGGAGCATTAAAAATTTAGTAGTATAGTACATAAAATCTTAAGATAATATTACAATAATTTGTATTTGATTACAGTCCAAAAATATATTATAAAAGAGTTGATACACTGCTTAAAGGAAATTTCATATATATAATTATAGAATTACATCAAAATCTAAAGTACAAGGGTATACCTATGATATAACCGAAGATAGTCCCACTATGTCTTTCAGTAATCGTGCTCAGCTACTTTATATTTTCTTTCACCTGCAACAGCAAACAAAGCTATCGCTGAGTGGTGAACTCAGTGGTGCACAAACTAATAATTTAAAACTTAATACGAGTTATGTTTGACAATTCATAACAAATAAAATTTAAAATTTCTAAATTCTTCAAGATTCATAACATTCAGAAATCAATATTTTCATTCATGCAAATTATTCATTTGAATAACATTTTGATCAAATAGTAATTATTTATCTACATTTCTTTTAAATCTCGAAATAATACAAAAATATTTTCAATCACTGACAAATTATTTATTTCAACCACAATTTATCAAACTATGCATAATCTAAAGGGCGTTGCCAACAATTCACACAGTTGAACCCATGACCCAAAATTCAAATAGATGCCGTGTTGTACACCACAACATTTCAAACTCTCCCAATAACCGAGGCTAAAAGGGGGGAACAAAGAATAGCTAGTATATATGAGTACTCATTCAAACTCTTCCCCAACTAGCAAGCCAGAGAGGAAGGAACTCACCCCATCTAGTGGAGGAGATATCTCACTAGACAAGCTAATGAGAATTCACAATATATATTGCCGTGTCAACTGTGGTTTCAAATCATATTTAAAACAATTTCTATTTACCAAGTGTTTACAAACCATTAACATATTGAATAGTCATAAATTCATGCTCAAGGTTGGCAACACATCAAACTTAAAATTTGTAATCCTCAAAACCATGCAATAAATCCTTAAATGCATAAGAAAATTTATATTTAAATTATACAATTTCATTCAATAAGTTAAAATTCTCAACACAACAAAATCATAAGTCATAAAATAAACTTGTTCAAATCAATTTAGAAGTGAAAAGTAACAAAATAGTTAGTTGTGCACAAACCTTATATGAGTCGCCTCTTGGCCTTGACTCGATGCCTCGGGTTCTTTTCCGGTATTCTTTTCAGCTGAAACAAACAATTTCATAGTGTTTCAGTATCACAACTTACTATAAGTCCAAAAATAAATTCAAATCTACTTATACCTAGCTTTAATATGTAAAACTTGACGTTCTTTAAAATTTGTATTTCGGGTTTACTATTCACGATACTATTCAAGTCAATTTGTTGACTTTCTAATGCTTAATAGGTATGGAAATTCCAATTTCACTCACATACCACATTTTGGTTACCTAATTTGTTGGTTGTGGTTGTTTTCTCAAATTTTAAGACTTTTAGGCAAAATTGTAAATTTTCAGTTTTAGTGTCCTGTTTTGCACTGTTCCATTAGTCATGTTGCTATTAGAATTTGGCTAAGTTTTCTTCATAAAAATTGTTCCTTATTGTCTTAAATTTATTTTCCTTTTTGAATCACTCAATTTGGATTTTTGTAGCTCAAGTTATAGCCATTTGAACATGGCTGGCCGGATTGGCCTAACCCAAATTTTCTGGGCACCAACTTGGTTCTAGCAGTTTTAGGTCACTAAATTTGGGTGGCTAAATGACTTTGTTAAGGGCATAATTTGGATTGGTGTTCTTCATGAAAGTTGTAGGGCTATGTCTCAGCTTTCTGATGGTAAAATTTCAGGTCAATTGACCTTTCTACACTGAATTATAACCAAATGAATAAATATTGTTCATTTGATTATTTTGCCCAGGCAGAATGCATGTCACCCGGATTAGGGCAATTTTTAGGTCAACTTGGTTTGGTTTTCTGGGCAGGATTTCTTCGTCAAAGTTGTGCCATTATGTGTCTAGTTTCATGTCCAATTAGCCTTGTGCCAATTGAACCTATACAACTCCATTTATGGCTACCCAAACCTGCTAGACTCACAACCAGTCCTGCAGGTCACCAAGGGCAGCATGCCTAAGGTCAACTTGGTTATCCTTACTCACTTTAATTCCTCCTTACACACATTCAAATAGTCACTAATTAACCATTACAACATTATTTTGTATCCAATTATATCTACTCACGTATTTGAGTTTCAAACCCTAACCCTAACATTCTAAAGTCACATTTTCTTGCACTAAACTCATAAACTAATGTTTTGAGTGATACAATCATATCAAGGGCAGCCCATTCACTCATTTAATCCAAAGAAACCATCAAAAGCACAACAAATCCATGGCTGCCAAAAATAGGGTAACACCTTGACATATTTATCTTCAATGAACTTACACATATCCTAGCTCCAATTTGCATTCTAACAAAAATTTAAAGGAAAGAATCAAAGATTTGGACACTAACCTCACTATTCCAAGTCTCCAAAACTTCCTTCTTTCTTCTTCTTTTTGCTGGCTAGAGGTTGTTTAAGATGCAAGATCACTTTTTTGTGAAGCAAGGTAGTGGTTTCAAGTGATTTGGTGGGTGGTTCCAAGCTTACCTTAAGCTTTCATGGAGGTTGGGTTGGGGAAATGGGTTACGGCTGGAATGTTGAGGAAGAAAGGAGCAGATTACTTTTCCAATTTTTGGTCTCATTTATCCTCTTTTATTAGTTAATTAAGTGGTTATCCAATGGGGATTGGTGGGTAAGTGTTTAATGACATCATATAATATCATAATTAGCATTTTCTTTCATTTTCTTTTCTTCTCTTCTCTACTCATTCTCAATATAATTTTTAGCAATATTTATTCACATTTTATATCATAATAATTATTTACTTAACTGGATAATTCGGCCAAAAATCACCTCTAAAGGCAAAATGACCAAAATGCCCTCCATTTGGCTTAACAGTCTAAAATTATCTGTACCGATTGAAAATTTTTTCTAAGCATTTTCTTGGCATTCTAATGCTATAGAATCCTTAATGACTCTTCTCTAGAGTCGCAAAAATTATTTTATGAATTTTCTCCAGGGTCTAGGGCTCCTAGTTGCGAGAACCACAACTTTCCACTGGGTTACCCATCGCTAGGGCACCGGCTCATTTAACTTGGTTGTATTTAATTTTTAAAATTTTTCCTAAATTTTTCTTATTAATATTTTAATTAATTATAGTTCCTTAGTTTAGTTTAAATATTTTTCCAGATGTTCTAGCTATCCAGACCAACACCAGTCACCGAAACAGTAGAATGTACGGAATGGATACAGTGAGGGTGTTACAATTCTTCTCCCCTTAAAATAATTTCGTCCTCGAAATTGTGTGCACTATCTGTCCTCAAATAGTCATACATGTTGTTTTCTCTTATTTTTCTCACATTTCTACGTAGCTTCGTAATCGGAATAATTGTCTGTAGCACTTTAACTAATACTATTTATTTATCGATTGCTTACCTCGTGTGCTAAGTTTCTTATGAGCTTTTGTCATAAGTTAGATTCAAATTCATTTCAATTTTAGAGGTAAGCAAATCTGTGTGCTAGTAGATCCACTCTTTCTAGGAACTCGTATGATCCTAGGGGTGAAAACTTAGTTTTACTCTTTTCTTATCAAATCTCTTGATCATTTGATGCAACCTTCAGTTTAGTTTAGAATATTTTAGTCTTTTCTTGCTGTTGTTTTAGCAATTATTTTCCTTTGTAGTCTTTTTTTTTTTTTAAATGACCTTGTTGGTCATATATGAATTGCTTATCTCTTTATTGGCCATAGGTCCATAACCATTATCTTACCATCTCCAATTTTTACCAAGGCCTATGTGCTATTTTGCACTATATTATTTGCTTTTGTTTAACTTATTTATTTCTTAATAAAATAGTTTGGGATATCATTACGCGACTTAAGTAGGTTGTTTGCCCTGGTGGCAATTCCTCATCTAATGTTTTTCTCATTTCTTACTGTTCTATTTGTTTCTTCTTTTTTTTTTTCCATTCCACAACTTAACTTTAATTATTGTATTCCTCAATCTTATCTTCTTCCTTAACTTAACTATCGAGTCGTGATTTAGCACCTCTTATCGTCCCTAATAAATCCACTATACTTTAATATTACTTTGATTTAGTCCTCTGACCATTCTAGTTAACACTTTAATTAATATTCATAAGATTTCTTTATTATATTTGCACCAACTATTCTAATTTTTACTTCTATATTTTCTTTTATCTACCGATATCCTATAGCTTATTTTCCACTGGTTTGCGATCATTACCTTTTTTTCTTTTTTTTTTTAAACCATAAACAATTCTTCAATCTTAAGAAGTGAGTCTACCAAACTCTCCTTTTTCCCATGCTATTCAAAAGTTTCGCTTTAATTCTAATCTAATCCTATGATCTGCACAATAAAATTGTGCTCTTCCTAGAGAATACCTAGCCAACTAGTTCCTATCGAATTACTATTATCAGTAGAACATCATTTCTTAACTGTTTTATAAGTTATAATTGTCATCCATAGCATCCTGTCTCTTCCAGGGAACAAAATTATATTTTGTGTCTTACTGCTACACAAATAGAATATTGTTCCTTACTAAACTTTGAGCAAAAAATCCATTGCAATACCAGAACAACTATAAATCCCATATCAGAGACTAAATGACTTAGCCCTATAAGTGTTATTTTTAAATTTTGATCATACTAAAATCTCTAGTCCCATAACAATTTCTGATGTACTGTAATTCGTACTAGGGTAAAGGAGTCTTTAACTCTCACTACCTTGCAAGCATGATCTTTTGATATTCTAATTGTAGAGTTTTAAATTCCGAATTAGGATTTTCAAACTCAGTTCTAGTAATAAAACTCTATTCTAGTATCTTTGTACCAGAGCGAAAGCCATTTGTAACTATTCTTATCCTTGTGTACTATTGGGTAGTACATATCTCTACACAATAAATCCCAAGTCAGTAATGTAATCTGTAGCTTACAACACAAACATCAAGAATATTGCATAGTTACTACGATACATCCCAATAGATCAAACTTTCCTATATCTTATTTCTCTCAAATCCACTAATATCCTAAACTTATTTTGATTATGGTACCCACTGACATCTATCAGCAATAATAACTTTACCCGCATCTATGGTAGCTATATTACTTTAACTTACTTTTAGGTCCTCTTGCCTTAGCTAATTAGGCTTACTAATTAACTTTATAACTTATCGTATTTTAGGAGATGTCTCTCACTAGAAACTTTTCCAAAATTAATTCCAATCATGCTTATAATCGTAATTCTTATCCTAAAAGACTAATCACTAACACATCAAAATTTATTTCCATGCAAGAGAATAGCAATAGAACATATAATTCTAGCATTAGCATATAAATAAATAGAGCCGAATTCAAATAGTACATAATTATTCCCTTCAAAAGTAAAGAACGTACTGTTAACTACATCTGAAGTCTCTGCTTATTTCCCTTGATGCATGGCGTTCCCTCTTTCTAGTGCATTCCTTTACTCGAGTTAGCCTATTGTGCTAGGATTACCTAAAGTTTTGTCTCTACTTCTGCCTCTGCCCCTACTGATTATTAATGAGCCTTTAAAATCAGAACCTTGGACTGATTCTTCTGGTATAGTATGTGGCATAAATCGACGTGCGCTAGTACAATCTCGGGCTAAATGTTCGATTCCACCATAACTGTAGCAGGCACCAGTGACCCTATAGCAAATACCCCCATGTAATTTTCCACAAATGTCACAGATACGAATAGGGTAGGAACTTCTGGTTCTTTGACGAATGACTCTTGATTGCTTCAGCCCTGAAGATCCGCCTCTATCATACTTAGGAGCTCGGGGTCCCTCAAAATCTTTTCTCTTTTCCAAATTACTACTTGAACTTTGACCGATAAGTTTTCCACTTTTCTCATTTTCATGCTGCTCTTGAGGGGGTTAGGTTTGTACTTGGGCCTGGGCTGACAGATTATCAACCATTTGCTGAAAGAACATGGCTATCTGCTGGGCCATTTGTGTAGTAATTTATATAGGAGGGACTGGTGCGGCTGGACCTCTAACGCTCTGCGGAACTGGGGCTTCTCCTTGTACGTCAGCTGTATTAGACTGCTCTACCGTTTTATCCCCCTTGTCCATATCTATTCATAGGATTTTTTTTTCTATTTCCTGTACAACCAACACAAGGATATTTCTCCCCGTTAGTTCATATTTATGATGTAAATGTACTACATGTATTAAACATTTGAGCAGTTGTACTTATCGAAAAATATTTCAAATTCTCAATTTAAAATTTACTTTAAAAGACTAGCTCTGATACCACTTAAACATGTCACACCCTACTCCTCGTAAGATGTAACATGCTCCCGTAGTACACCTAATGAATTATCGCACTTCGCCTACCGATAACTCATTAAATATACTACAAAGGATTTTAAAATAATTTTCGTTCATTTTTAAATTGGAGGGTAAAATTTTTTTCAAATATTAAAAACCTTTATTTAAAGTCCAAACATAAATATAATTTTTTTTTTAATATTTAAAATCTCCGTAATTTTTACAAAAATGTCGGCAGAGTACCGTCTGTATTTTGAGAAAATAGTTCTTCAAAACCTAAAAATAAAGACACTCCCAATATATTTGTCAATCATTTCACAAATCAGCACAAGCAACTCAATACACAATTTAAATTAAATCAAACATTGAAATATCTCATTAAGGTAACAAAATTTATATTTGCATTCCTGGAAAAAATTTAGTAGTACAAATCTTTATAAGTACATAAAATCTTAAGATAATATTATAATAATTTGTATTTGATTATAGTCCAAAAATATATTACAAAAGAGTTAATACACTGCTCAAAGGAAATTTCATAGATATAATTATAGAATTACATCAAAATCTAAAGTACAAGGGTATACCTATGATATACCTGAAGATAGTCTCACTATGCCTTTTAGTAATCTTGCTCAGCTGTTTTATATTTTCTTTCACCTGCGATAGCATACAAAGCTATCGCTGAGTGGTGAACTCAATGGTGCATAAACTAATAATTTAAAACTTAATACAAGTTATGTTTGACAATTCATAAAAAATAAAATTTAAAATTTCTAAATTCTTCAAGATTCATAACATTCAGAAATCAATATTTTCATTCATGCAAATTATTTATTTGAATAAAATTTTGATCAAATAGTAATTATTTATCTACATTTCTTTTAAATCTCGAAATAATACAAAAATATTTTCAATCACTGACAAATTATTTATTTCAACTACAATTTATCAAACTATGCATAATTTAAAGGGCGTTGCCAACAATTCACACAGTTGAACCCATGACCCAAAATTCAAATGGATGTCGTGTTGTACACCACGACATTTCAAACTCTCCCAATAACCGAGACTAAAAGGGAGAACAAAGAATAGCTAGTATATATGAGTACTCATTCAAACTCTTCCCCAACTGGCAAGCTAGAGAGGAAGGAACTCACCCCATCTAGTGGAGGAGATATCTCACTAGACAAGCTAATGAGAATTCACAACATGTATTGCCATGTCAACTGTGATTTCAAATCATATTCAAAACAATTTCTATTTATCGAGTGTTTACAAACCATTAACATATTGAATAATCATAAATTCATGCTCAAAGTTGGCAACACATCAAACTTAAAATTTGCAATCCTCAAAACCATGCAATGAATCCTTAAATGCATAAGAAAATTTATATTTAAATTATACAATTTCATTCAATAAGTTAAAATTCTCAACACAACAAAATCATAAGTCATAAAATAAACTTGTTCAAATCAATTTAGAAGTGAAAAGTAACAAAATAGTTAGTTGTGCACAAACATTATACGAGTCGCCTCTTGGCCTTGACTCGATGCCTCAGGCTCTTTCCCGGTATTCTTTTCAACTGAAACACACAATTTCACAGTGTTTCAGTATCACAACTTATCATAAGTCCAAAAATAAATTCAAATATACTTATACCTAGCTTTAATATGCTAAACTTGATGTTCTTTAAAATTTGTATTTCGGGGTTACTATTTATGATACTATTCAAGTCAATTTGTTGACTTTTTAATGCTTAATAGGTATGGAAATTCCAATTTCACTCACATACCACATTTTGGTTACCTAATTTGTTGGTTGTGGTTATTTTCTCAAATTTTAAGTCTTTTAGGCAAAATTGCAAATTTTCAATTTTAGTATCCTGTATTGCACTGTTCTATTGATCATGTTGTTCTTCATAGAAATTATTCCTTATTGTCTTAACTTTATTTCCTTTTTTGAATCACTCCATTTGGAGTTTTTTTAGCTCAAGTTATAGCCATTTGAACATGGCTGGCAGGATTGGCCTAACCCAAATTTTCTGGGCACCAACTTGGTTCTGGCAGTTTTAGGTCACTAAATTTGGGTGGCTGAATGACTTGGTTAAGGGTATAATTTGGATTGGTGTTCTGCATGAAAGTTGTAGGGCTATGTCTCAGCTTTCTGCTGGTAATATTTCAGGTCAATTGGACCTTTCTACACTGAGTTATGACCAAATGAATGAACACTGTTCATTTGATCATTTTGCCCAGGCAGAATGCATGTCACCCGGATTATGGCAATTTTTAAGTCAACTTGGTTTGGTTTTCTGGGTAGGATTTCTTCACCAAAGTTGTGCCATTATGTGTCTAGTTTCATGTCCAATTGACCTTACACCAATTGAACCTATACAACTCCATTTATGGCTGCCCAAACCTACTAGACTTACAACCAGTCTTGCAGGTCACCAAGGGCAGCATGCCTAAGGTTAACTTGGTTATCCTTACTCACTTCAATTCCTCACACACATTCAAATAGTCACTAATTGACCATTACGACATCATTTTGTTTCCAATTATATCTACTCGCATATTTGAGTTTCAAACCCTAACCCTAACATTCCAAAGTTACATTTTCTTGCATTAAACTCATATACTAATGTTTTGAGTAATACAATCATATCAAGGGTAGCCCATTCACTCATTTAATCCAAAGCAACCATCAAGACCACAACAAATCCATGGCTGCCAAAAATAGGGTAACACCTTAACATGTTTATCTTTAATGAACTTACACATATCCTAGCTCAAATTTGCATTCTAACAAAAATTTAAAGGAAGGAATCAAAGATTTGGACACTAACCTCTTTTGCTAACTATTCCAAGTCTCCAAAACTTCCCTCTTTCTTCTTCTTTTTTCTGGCTAGAGGTTGTTCAAGATGCAAGATCACTTTTTTATGAAGCAAGGTAGTGGTTTTAAGGTGATTTGGTGGGTGGTTCCAAGCTTAACTTAAGCTTTCATGGAGGTACGACTGGAATGTTGAGGAAGAAAGGAGCATATTGCTTTTCCAATTTTTGGTCTCATTTATTCTCTTTTATTAGTTAATTAAGTGGTTATCCAATGGAGATTAGTGGGTAAGTGTTTAATGACATCATATGATGTCATAATTAGCATTTTCTTTCATTTTTTTTCTTCTCTTCTCTACTCATTTTCAATTTAATTTTTAGCAATATTTATTCACATTTTATGTCATAATAATTATTTACTTAACTGGACAAGTCAGCCAAAAATCACATCTGAAGGCGAAATGACCAAAATGCCCTCCGTTTGGCTTAACAGTCTAAAATTGTCTATACAGATTGAAAAATTTTTCTATGCATTTTCTTGGCATTCTAATGCCATAGAATCCTCAATGACTCTTCTCTGGAGTTCCAAAAATTATTTTATAAATTTTCTTCTGAGTCTAGGGCTCCTAGTTGCGAGAACCACAACTTCCCACTGGGTTACCCATCGCTAAGGCATCTGGTCATTTAACTTGGTTGTATTTTATTTCTAAAAGTTTTCCTAAATTTTTCTTATTAATATTTGAATTAATTATGGTTCCTCACTTTAGTTTAAATGTTTTTCCAGATGTTCTAGCTGTCCGAACCGACACCGATCATCGAAATAGTAGAATGTACGGAATGGATACAGTGAGGGTGTTACAGTCATATATCATATCAGTGTATATAATCTTTAGCCTGAGATAACACAGTTATCTTGTATACAGGTGGTTTGAGTTTGATATTGCTTTCATACTTGTTGGCTCCTACTAGTTATATGTGGAGGTAGGTGTTGATCAAGATGGAATCTATTACCCTAAGTAAATAGGGACAAAGTCCTATGCTCATTTAATTGTTCTTGATGTTTCAAATTCCTGGCCAGGACAGATAGATTTAGTCAAAAAAAGAGTTTTTGACAGGAAAATCTAATTACTCAAGAACTGAAATTGAAAGAGAACATAATATTCATAGTAAATGGGGTTTGACATAAACTATGACTCCAGCTCGAATTGGGATTTTGTAATAGAGAGATTCTAGTGCATGGTAATATATGATTAAAGGTTCATTTAAGGTATTCCTTGTTACTGATTAGGTGATCATGGCACGCTATGCTAGGTGTCAACCATGGTCTATGAGATACCTAAAATGATTTAGAGAAATCATTTATGGTAAGAAAGAGTTCTGATGATATGAAGAGTTAATATCATATTTCATTGCCAATTAGTGACGAGGCTAGTGAGTCACACACATACACAAGACAATGACCAAGTAAAATGTGATTTAATTGATTAATTAAAGAGTTTAATTGATTAATTAAATAGGTTTGGTTTGCAATAAGATTGCAAAGTCCCTAGCATGACTTGAAACCAAATCTAGGTTATTGGATGTAAAGTACAAGTTAAATTTATATTTAAAGTATTTAAATATGAATTTAATTGTGATAAATTAATTAATAGAGATTAATTAATTAATTTATATTTGATATAAATTGATTTGAAGATGAGAAATAATGATTTTGGGTTGAGAACTCAAAATTATAACATAAGGGTAATTTGGTCATTTCACATGGTGACATGTGGCATCATGAGATGGTGACACATGGCACCATATTAGCTTGCCATTTGTCTTCCTATCATGTAAGATGATCAAAGTCAAGATTAAGTCTAGGTTTGACACTTAGCTTAATGTGATTAGGTCAATTAAAAATAAGATGCAATGTGGAGGTGACATGTGGCATAGGATTTAAGTAACTTAATGACCTAATTATAAAAGGGAAAAGAAAGAAGAACAAAACACATCATTCTCTCTTGTCTATGTGTGGTGACACCTCTTTCTCCCTCTCTTCTCTTCATCTTCTCTCATCAATTCAAAGAGAATCACTCCATTCCCTTTGAATTAAAATTGCTAGAAATTATTTCTAATGTCCTATACACACATACAACCTCTCTAAAGGTAAGAACCCAATTTATAATTGGTTGGCAAAGGCTTGAGAAGCAAATTGGGGGCTACCCATTGGTGATCTTGGTGTGGACAAGCTAGAGGGACAACACTTGGGGTCCTAGGTGCTTCCTAAATGTGCCAATCACATTCATAGTGCATCAAAGAGGTTAGTGCTCTAACTCCTATTTTAAACTAGGGTTTAAATGAATTAATTTGTTAATTCACAATCTTAAATGGCAAACATAGATCCTAATACTTATTAAAAGTGTTTTAATATGCAATTGAGCATTGAAATTAATTAGGCACATAAGAGATGTGGTATGATGCTTGTAACTCTAGAAGAAAATTTTTGAAATTCAATGCTCTAATGAACAAATCACTATGCTTCTGCTCCTTCAACATTTATATATTAGTGTTAAAATTATATGTCCTGTTGCTATTCCTTTGCATGCAAATAAAATTTAATGTGTTAGTGACTAGTCCTTTAGGATAAGAACTATGGTAATAAGTGTGATTGGAACCAGTTTTGGAAAGGTCTATTAGTGAAAGGCATTTTCTAGAATATAATAATTATAGAGCTAATTGGTATGCCTAATTAGTGCAAGGTAAGGGGACCTAAGGGTGAGTTATGGAAATATAGCTACCCTAGATGAAGGCAAAGATATTACTATTAGTAGTTGTTAGTGGATAGCACAATCAGAATAAGTTTAGGATATTAGTGGAATAAAAAAGGATAAGATATAGAAAAATCTGGTCTATTGGAATGTGTCGCAATAACTATGCAATAATCTCGATGTTTGTGCTGTAAACTACAGATTATAGTACTAACTTGGAATTATTTTGTAGAGCTACATACTTCCCTGTAGTACACCAAGATGAGGATAGTTGTAAATGGCTTCTATTTTGTTATAGCTATGTCATAATAGAGTTTTATTACTAAAAATGAGTTTGAAAATCCTAATTAGTGATTCAAAAACCTAGAGCCAGAATATCAGAGGACCATAGTTGTAAGTTAGCTAGAGTCAGTGACTCAGTTACCCTAGCATGAGCTACAGTACATCATAAATTGCTATAAGACTAGAGATTTCAGTATAGTCATAAATTAAAAGTAACACCTTTGGGGTGAGGTCATCTGGTCTCTGATATGGGGTCTTACAGTTGTTTTGGTCTTGTAACAGACCTTTTGCCTAAAGTTTAATGAAAAATAATATTTTATTTGTGTAACAGCAAGGCATAAAGTATGATTTTGTTCCCCTGAAGGAGACAAGATGCTATGGATGATGTTCATAACTTGTAAAATTACGTTTTAAGGAATTTACAGTATGAAAAGAGAGTAAATAGCTTTATACAGTTATGGTAAGGCAGTAGATATAGTATTTCTTTTATAGTCAGTTATACTATCAAAATATACTAGTGTTTTCTTAGAAAGGATGGATGAATACCACTAATAAAATGATTTGTGAAATAATGCTCTAATTGGGACAGTAGTGTGATAGGAAATAGTTGGCCAGGTATTCCTTAGGAAGAGCACAATTTTTATTGTGAGGATCATAAGGATCAGATCATGAAGGATGCGGAGCCTTTGAATGGCATGGGAAAAAGGGGAGTTCCGTAGATTCCGTTCTTAAGGTATTAGAGGATAGTTTATAGTTACATAAAAGAGAGAAGGTAATGATTGTAGATCATTGAAAAGAAAAATTAAGTCATAGAATATCGATAGATAAAAGAAGATGTAAAAGTAAAAATTTGAATAGTTGGTTTAAATGTAATAAAAAGATGCCACAAATATTAGTAGAAGTGCTGGTTAGAGTGGTCAGAGGACCAATCCAGAGTAATATTAAAGTGTAAGTGATTTATTAGAAATGATAAAAGGTACAAGTTTTTGACATGACAATCAGGTTAAGAAAGAGAATAAGATTAAAGAATAATGTAGCCAAGGTCGAGTTGTGGAGGAGATAAAAGAGTTAATTAAGGAACAAATTGAAAAGCTTATATTAGGATAAGATTTGGAAAAATTAGATCTAGGATTTAAAAGAAGCAAATGCAGCCTTAGAAAGGGTAAATGAGGTAAACAGAAAAGTAAGGATGAAGAATGTAGAAAGGGATGACACTATGGAGAATGTTTATTATGGTATAGACTTCAGAAGTGTAAAACTCAGAGTAGGTCAAATTGGGACAGTGTTAGGAGCCAAACTATGGAGTTCAAAATTGTAGGATATGGGTCAAACTCTGTTTATCCCTATTTCCAAGATGAGGTAAGTAGCACGAGGATAAGATCCATTTAAGTTTATAACAATAAAAAAAAAGTTAGTTGAGGAATGCAATCAGAGTCAGCAAAAAACTTTAAGATGTGCAATGGTATCCTGAACTATTCTATTAGGCAAAGGAGTGAATTAATGAGTAGTAAGTTAAATGAAAGTGAACATAGATGGTGAAAAATGGCACGTAGGCCCAGATCATGAGTAAAGATAGTGAGATAGCGATTATGGGGTCTACGGCCAAGGATTTGGATAAGTATTTCTAATATAATCGATAAGGACACTTTATAAGGAAAAATGAATGAACATAAGTGACAGAAAGACAATAAGAGAAGATTAGGATTATTCAAAATAGACTAAAGGCTGCAACACATCGTTAGAAATCCTACATAGACTTAAGGAAAAGAGATATTGAAGATAATGTGGGTGATAAGGTATTTTTGAAGGTCCCCCCCCCCCCCCTTCCCCGAAAGAAGGTCATGAGATTATGGAGAAAGGGGAAAACTAAGTCCTCATTTCAAAGAACCATACAAGGTGTAACACCCCTATATTTGGTAGTACGTTCTACTGTTCTGGTGACCGATGTCTGTCCGGACAGCTAGAATGCCTGGAACTACACTTAAATGTTATTGAGGAGACATGAAATAATGAAATACAATAGAGGAAAATATAAGAAAAACAAAGGAAAAATAAGAGTAATAAAATGTGATTTAGTTAAACGAGCTAAAAATCGTAGCGATGGGTGACCATATTGGGAAGTTGCGGCGAGGACCGTTGACTAGCCCTAGACCGCGGGAAACCCTAGAAATATTTTTAAGACTTAAATAAACATTTATTGAGATATAAATGACATTGGAAATATCAAAAAAAATTTAGTAAGTCAATATAAACAAAAATGAAAATTAAAGAAATCGGCGGGTCAAGAAGTTAATCGGTAGCATCGAAAAATTTAAAATGCAACCCAAAGAGGGACATTTTAGTCATTTGACACCCCGAGTTGCCTTTTGAACTAAATTTCCATTAAAATAAATGATATTAAACTTTGAAAATGTCATGAAAATTAAAATTGTGGTACATTATAGGAATAGTAAAAGATTTGAGGTAAAATGTGTAAATTGTGAAACTTTGATTTATTAAAGCTTAAAACTAAGTTAGTGCTCCACTAACTCATAATTTGGGACACCTTTATAAGCCATTTGGGACAGAAAATGCCATCACCTTCAACCTCTCAATATTCAGCTGAATTCATCCTCCATGGAAACCTCCATTGCCGTACCTCAACCAAGCTCCATGCACATCACTTTAAGCCACTTTCCACACAATTTTCTTCATTAAAGCTTGCACACACACCTTGGGCAACATTTTGGGAACAAGAAAGAAGAGATTTAGTGGAGTTTTGAGGAAGTCCATAAGAGGTAAGTAACTGTTTCTTCATCCTTTCTTTGTTAAAGTTTGTGTGGGTGTTGTAGTGAGTTGATTTATGAAGAAATATTGAGGTTTTGATGATTTAGGGTGCTATTCCATTTCGGCAGCCATGGAAGTTCAAAGTGTTTAGCTTGTTTTTACATGTAAATGGTGATTTGAGGTGTTGAATTAAGTGCTCATGTGTATAGGAGTGATTTACCATGTATATAGTTGAATTGTAAGTTTGAAAAGTTAAAATGGAAGCTTGATGTATATGTGTAACTTGGGCAGCCTCATGGTGAAGATTGGAAGTGTTTAATTTCATGCAAAGTTTGTTTAATTATGTTACTAAAAGTGACAGAATATGTATATGATATAGTAGTGAATATATATGTATTTTGATGATGGAAGTTATATGTAATGGTTAGGAGTATTATGTGGATACATTATTTAGAATTGGATATTGTGAAATGGAAGTGTAATTGGTGCATTATAAATTGGTTATATTCTGCCCAAAGTTACTATAATGTAAAGTAATGAATGGTTGTGGTATGATACAAATGCAGAATTAGATTTGGGAAGTGAAGTATAGTTAGTTGAATGTGTGATTGGTTAATGCTTTAAAAATGTGTTAAGGGCAGTATGTGTTTTAGGCTATAAATGGAATTGTGTGACTCCAATTGGTATGAGGCCAATTGGAGATGAAACTAGGCACAAAATATGCCAACTTTCATGTTGGAAGCCTACCTAAATTCTGTCCAGAGAGTGACATAAAAATTGACCAAATCCAGATTGGTGACATTGCAAACCTGAAAATTAACCATTTGAGCAGTAGTCAGTATTTTGGCCATAACTCACTCAAAATAGGTCCAAATGATCTAAAATTTATACCGTTGGAAAGCTTAGACATAGGGCTACATCTTTTTTAGAGATCACAAAACCCAAAAATGACCATAAACAAGTCAAAATGTTTGCATAAGTTTGGGTATAAAAACTGCCAGAATTAGAAATGACCTAAAAATGACCTAAGTTTGCCATTTTAGTGTAACCTGTCCAACATTGGTAAAATGACCATAAGTTGGTCTAGTAAACTCCAAATGACCTAAAATTTGTGGCAAAAGTTCAATAAGACATAGATCTACAAGTTTGTAATTCTGACCAAAACCCAGAAACCTAGGGAACTAGGTCATCCGGCTAGGTCAAAATAGCATACCAAAATCTGATAAATTGCAATAAAATGCAATACACTTGCAAATGAAATTGGTAACATATACCATCACTAAAGGACTATAAAATGTGACATATTGGAAACATTAAAATTTATTCCCTTAGAGTGCATCAAAGGTCAACATTATAGGTTAACTAATGAAAGCAATAGTATTAAATAAATTTAATTATTGAACCTTTTGTTAGAAATAATTTAACTGAGTACTGAAATACTTTAAATTGTGTGTTTCAGTTATCAAAGACTTAGGGAAGGGAAAAGAAACACTGAGTCAAAGCCAAGAGGCTACTCATCGGAGGTTTGTGCACAACAGTTATTTCTTTTAAATTTTCAATTGAAATAAATTATGACAATTTATATGTTATTGCTTAAATTATAGAAAATTTGTTTGAATGGAATTTGATGGATACTTGTTGCTTGAAAAATATTGCAAATGGTTTGAAACCATAGCTATCATGTGTATTTGATTGAATTCCTCGCTAGCTTATTTAGTGGGACGAATTGGCTTTGAATTCCCTCTCTGGCTGAAGTGTTGAGGCGTGTGTCAGTTGAGGACGAATAGGATGAGTACTCATATAATTGCTAGCTAGCTATTTTATTCCTCATTAGCCATTGGCTTTTGGGATGAATTGGACTTTGGAATCATGATTAAGCTATGTGTGTGATTTATTAATATTCATTGAGACATTATGAAATGGAGTTTAATTCTTTATGACATTCTTTGTCTTTTGAATTTAACTATGATTTTAAGTATTCACAGTTTATATGATTTATGGTTTTAAATTGCATTTTCTTAATGTTGTGCACCACTGAGACATTGGCTCAGTGATAGCTTTTTCATTACTGTCACAGGTAGACGGACAGACAGAGCAGCAGAGTAGGCTGTTTGTGCTACACTTTTGGGATTCTTCTGGGTATATTGAGTATACCACTTTTTTTGTAGTTTTAGTTGTAATGTATGTGACTGTATGTATATATAGTGTACTTGGTCTTGAGCAGTTGTAAATTAAAGTTGTAAACTAAAGTTATAAATTATTTTGGCCTGTAAAAATGTTGTAATATATTTCTCTTATCTCAGCTTTTGGAACTACTGGAAATTTATTTTGAATTGAGTTTGACAAATGTTGAGAAAATTGATTTGCGTTGAGCCATATTGGAGTTTCGGATTGAATAACTATATTGGCAGTGCTTTTTACAGGTTTTTGAAGAACTGTTTTATTCAAAATACAGACGGCACTCTGCCGAAAATTTTATAGAAATTACTGATACTTCAGATTTGTTATTTGGTTTCACTTCAGTTAAAAAAAATTTTAACACCTGTCAAAAGTGCTCACCACTGTAAAAAAAAAAAAAAAGGTTTAAAATTCCTTGTAGTGTATTTAATGGGTTATCAGTAGACGAAGTTTGGTAATTCATTAGACCCTTAAAAAAAAAGGTTTAAAATTCCTTGTACTGTATTTAATAGGTTATCAGTAGACGAAGTTTGGTAATTCATTAGGTATACAATGGGATCATGTTATGCCTTACGGAGGGATAAGGTGTGACACAGGGTTCTAGAAAGAATGGGTCCATTAACACATAGACTTGCTTTGCCTCCAGAATTGGAATAAATCCATACCTAACTTATGATAAGAAACCCATAAAGTGAAGGAGTGGAAGCATGATTATTGGACATTAGAACCTTGAATTTCAAAAAATTATTTCTAAGGTTACATGCACTATACCAAGTATCTTATGAGCCTAATCAATTTTCAATGCCCAATTACATACCAAAACATATTTTAGCATGCATTAAAATTTCATTTACCATTAACGATTATGAATTAACATTTAATTCAATCAAACCCTAACTAAAAGAGAAATTTTTAGGTACTAATCCCTTGATGCATAATTGATGCAATCTTAGGATGCTCTTAGAATCTCAAATATTGTCCCTCTAGTTTGTCCAGCACAAGCACACACCAAGACAGAAATAACAGCCCCTAGATTGGCTTCTCAAGCCTTGTCAACCAATTATGAGATGGGGTTTATGCTTTGTGAAGGTTGTATGAATGTATTGGGTGTTAGAAACACTTTCTAATAATTTAATTCAAGAGGAAATCTAAGTTTTTCCCTTTGAATCAATTGAGAAATAGAAGAAGAGAAGGGGACACCATATTGCCATCCCATATCAGAGAAAAGAGAGAGTGGGCTGATTTTTCTTTATAACCTCTCTTTATATACTTAGGTCAAACCCTAATTCTCTTGCCACATGTCACCACAAGATCCCATCTTCTTATTATTTGATTTAATCCTATGAAGCCATGTGTCAAGCTCCATTTAAATCATAACATGTGGTCTTCCATCATAGGAAGACAAGTGGCAAGATTATATGGTGCCATGTGTCACCATCTTATGGTGCCACATGTCACGATGTGAAAAGACCAATTTGCCCTTACCCTTTAATTTGAGTCCTCAACCCAAAATTATGATTTCTCCTATTTAAATTAATTTGTATCAAATATAAATAAATTAATTAATTAATTAATTTCTATTAATTAATTTCTCATAATTAAATTCATATTTAATCAAATTAAATATAAATTTAATTTATACTATACATCCAATAACCTAGATTTAGTTTCAAGTCATGCTAGGGACTTTATAATCTTATTGCAAACCAAACCTCTTTAATTAATTAATTAAACTCTTTAGTTAATCAATTAAATCACATTTTAAATGGTGATTAGCTTGTGTAGATGTATGACTTACTAGGCTCATTACTTATTAGCAATGAGAAATGATATTAACTTTTAATATCATTAGAACTCTTTCTTACCGTAAATGATTTCTCTAAATCATTTCAGGCATCTCATAGACTATGGTTGACACCTAGCATAGTATGCCATGGCCACCCAATCAGTAATAAGGAATACCTTAAATAAACTTTTAATCATATGTTACCATGCACTAGAATCTCTCCGTTACAAAATCCCAATTCGAGCTGGAGTCATGGTTAATGTCAAACCCCATTTGCTATGAACATTATATTCTCTTTTAATTTCAGTTCTTAATTAATTAGATTTTCTTATCAGAAACTCTTTTCTGACTAAATCTGTCTGTCCTGGCTAGGAACTTGAAAAATCAAGAACAATTAAATGAACATAAGATTTTATCCCTATTTACTTAGGGTAATGGATTCCATATTGATCAACACCTATCTCTATATATAACTAGTAGGAGCCAACACATGCCCATATATCCATACACAGTACAAGCATGAAAGTGGTATCAAACTCAAACCACCTATATACAAGATAACTATGTTATCTTAGGTCTAAAGATTATATGCACTGATATAATATATGATAATACATTAACAAGAGTAAACTCCATGTGCTTGTCATAAGCATCATTGGTTCGGCCTACTTATCATGTATAAGTGCCTATCATATTTGTTATGTGGCATAAGACTCACCACTCCATCTTATTTATATCTCTTATAAATATCTTGAGAACAAACATGATTACAATCTTTCTGGATAAGTCATGTTCTTTGTGAAGTATCCTCGATTGTGAACCAATTTATGATACTTTTGTTAGTAGTATGCCCTAGAATATATCATTTAGTATGTATCTTGTACATATTTTATTAATAAAAAGGCAATTTTACTTTTTTATTTACATAATGTATTTATGTGTAATAGAAAAAGTCCATTGATATTTTGTTAGAAATTCTATTCTTAAGTTGTTAAGAATATGAGTGACAGTATTTCTAGCACAAAGTATCATAAATTGGCTCATAATCAAGGATACTTCACATAAGACATGACTTATCCAGAAAGATTGTATTCATGTTTGTTCCTAAGGTATTTATATGAGATATAAATAAGATGGAATGGCGAGTCTCATGCCATATAATAAACATGATAGGCACTTATGCGTGATAAGTAGGCCGAACCAGTGACGCATATGACAAGCACATGGAGTTTACTCTTGTCAATGTATTGTCATATATCATATCAGTGCATATAATCTTTAGACTTGAGATAACACAGTTATCTTGTATATAGGTGGTTTGAGTTTGATACTGCTTTCATACTTGTACTATGTATGGGTATATGGGCATGTGTTAGCTCTTACTAGTTATATATGGAGGTAGGTGTTGATCAAGATGGAATCTGTTACCCTAAGTAAATAGGGATAAAGTTCTATGTTTATTTAATTGTTCTTGATGTTTCAAGTTCCTGGCCAGGGCAGACAGATTTAGTCAGAAAATAGCTTTTAACAAGAAAGTCTAATTAATCAAGAACTGGAATTAAAAGAGAACATAATATTCATAGTAAATGGGGTTTGACATAAACCATGACTCCAGCTTGAATTGGTAACATACGATTCTAGTGCATGGTAACATACGATTAAAGGTTCAGTTAAACGTATTCCTTATTACTGATTGGGTGGCCATGGCATGCTATGCTAGGTGTTAACCATGGTCTATGAGGTGCCTAAAATGATTTAATCATTTATGGTAAGAAAGAGTTCTGATAATATTAAGAGTTAATATCATATCTCATTGCCAATTAGTGATGAGGCTAGTGAGTCACACACATACACAAGTTAATCACCAAGTTAAATGTGATTTAATTGATTAATTAAAGAGTTTAATTGATTAATTAAATAGGTTTTTGCAATAAGATTGCAAAGTCCCTAATATGGCTTGAAACCAAATCTAGGTTATTGGATGTATAGTACAAGTTAAATTTATATTTAAAGTGTTTAAATATGAATTTAATTATGAGAAATTAATTAATAGAGATTAATTAATTAATTTATATTTGATATAAATTGATTAGAAGATGAGAAATAATGATTTTGGGTTGAGAACTCAAAATTAAAAATAAGGGTAATTTGGTCATTTCACAGGGTGACATGTGTCACCATGAGTAGCACCATATGAACTTGCCATTTGTCTTCCAATCATGTAAGATGGTCAAAGTCAAGATTAAGTCTAGCTTTGACATTTGGCTTAATGTGATTAAGTTAATTAAAATTAAGATGCAATATGGTGATGACATGTGGCAAGGGTTTTAAGTGATGACCTAATTATAAAAGGGAAAAGAAAGAAAAATAAAACACTCTTCTTTGTCTTAAAGGTGCTGCCACCTTGAGCTCTCCCTCTGCTCTTCTTCTTTTCTCATCAATTAAAAGAGAATTGCCCAAATTTCTTTGAATTAAAATTGCTAGAAATTATTTATAGTGTCCTATACACATTTACAACCTCTGTAAAGGCAAAAACCCAAATTATAATTGGTTGGCAAGGCTTAAGAAGCTGATTTAGGGGCTGCCCATTGGTGATCTTGGTGTGGACAAGCTAAAGGGACAACATTTGGGGTCCTAGGTGCTTCCTAAAGGTGGCAATTACATCAATAGTGCATCATAAGGTTAGTGCACATTTTCTTCTTTCAAACTAGGGTTCAATTGAATTAATTTGTTAATTCAAAAATCTTAAATGGCAAATATAAATCCTAATACATATTAAAAGTATTTTAATATGCAATTGAGCATTGAAATTAATTAGGCACATAATGGATGTGGTATGATGCATGAAACCCCAGAAGAAATTTTTGAAATTCAATGCTCTAATCTAACAATTTGCATGCTTTTGCTCCTTCAATTGGTATCAGAGCCACTATATTTGCCATTCAGCTTGTTTAATATGAGATTTAATTGTGTGATTTGGTCAAGTTTTGAATGATTCATTGCTGGTTGCATTCAATCAAGAGGTGGCGGTATGTTTTTATGCTCATATGGTGCGCATGGTTTGAGCACCTCCATGGTGCGCATGGTATTGGACTTCAAATGTACAATTGTTGTATATTTTTAAGGTCCATAACTAATTAAATTATTTAATTAGGAATTATAATCACACAATTAAATTTTGAAAATTGTTTTCAAGGTATTAAATTTGGAAAGAGTTTCTAAATTTAATTTGTTTGAATGAGATTCAAATCTGAATTTTTAAATTTGGTTGAATGAGATTCAAATCTGAATTTTTAAATTTGTTTGAAAGAGATTCAAATCTAAATTTTTAAATTTTGGTTGAATGAGATTCAAATTTGAATTTTTTAGTTGAATATGAGATATTCAATCTAATCTCTTAGGATGTATATTTTATTTAGTTGTTAAATATTAATATGCATGATGGAGGATCATGGACAATAAAAGACCAATGTGATTGGATTTATTTCTTTTATTTTTCTTTGGGTTGTAAATTAATTAATTTATTTTGATGGCATGTATTATAAATGTTATAATAATTTTGGGTTGTAATTTCATTTATTTGAGGACTTTAAAGTCTATGTTCTTGTAAATTCGCCTTGATATGCCAAGGATTACAATGTAATTGGATTGCAAGAAGATCAAGGAGCTCAGAAACATTAGTGGGACCAGTGGGAGGAATTCAAGATCAAGTGTTGATTATGTACTCCTTCAGTAACTCTTCTAATATGAATGAATGAAATGTACCTAGGAATGCCCTGATTCAATTCTAAGTGGCTCAGAATTGAATCCCTTAGAAAGTCCATGATCATACCATATTATATGTTTATCCATGTATGCATGAGATGTATGGGAATGTATGCAAGTATATGATATATGCATGCTAATTCGATAATGTGCAAAGTGAGACCATAATAGTAATTAAGCCAACCACTAAATCTTCCAAACAAATGATTAAGTTGGAAATGGTATAATTAAGGTAATTATATCATGGGCCCTCCATTGAGGCAATTATTTTAAGAAAATTTAAATACTTGCATATGATGCAATTAATTTAAGTGATTTTCTTAAGAATAATTATTAAGCATGAGATGTTATAAATATGTAAATGGTTTGGTGGCTAATGATGGATGTGCCTGAGGACATTAAAATTACTTGCATGTTTACTGGCTCAATGGCATCAACTTAACTAATGCAAGATAAGTTAATAATGAATGTGCCTAAGATTTTGAGCATTAGGGGCTAGGTAAATGATTGAACCTCACATGAGATGTGATGGGTAAGGAGTTGCTCACTTATAGTTTATTGTAATTTCAATAATGGATGTACCTGAGGATGATCAATAAGACTATAAAAATTTAATCACCCACTAAAAATCCATCCAACTAGGATTTTCATTTCCAACTTTGGAAGTGTAGGATTTGCTAAGTTAGTGGGAAGACCAAGTTGATTAAAAGACCATAATCATTTATGTTAATTACATGATACATTTACTAATTAATCTAGTTATTTTCTGATAATAATGAGCACACAACAACCATCACCGTCCAATATCCTTGCAAGCACACTTTATCATAATATATTGACAGGACCTAATCTTTCTGATTGATTAAGAAATTTAAAACTTTTCCTAAACCTAGAACATATTGGATATGTTCTCGACTCAAATGTTCCTGGTCTCTTATAATACCCCTAATTGTATAGCTTGGTACATTTTAGTGTTCCGGTGATCGGTATCGGTCCGGACAATTAAGAGAATTAGAACCATATCTAAGACACCTAGATAAGCCCTGAATACAAATAATTAGTAATTGACAAATAGTTAAGTATAAAGAAGAAAAACAAAGCATAAAAAGTTAAATGAGCCGAAAAATTATTGCGAGGTCAGTTTTAACTCAAATTTCGAATCAAAAAATGTGATACCGCGTCCTTAGGACTATTGCGAACATAGTGGAAAAGAGAAAATCACAAAAAAGAGTTGTTAAGCAGGTCAACTAATTAGGTCAGGGATCCGAAAGAAATATCAAATAACTTGCAAACTGGATTGAACTAGCGAGGGGCAATTTGGACTTCCCGGGCAAATTGGAGTTTTAATTCCCTTTTTGAATCACTCCATTTGGAGTTTTGTAGCTCAAGTTATGGCCATTTAAACAAGGCTGTCTAGAGTGGTCTACCCAGAATTTTTGGGCACCTAATTTGGTTCTGACAGTTTTGGATCACTAAATTTAGGTGGCAAAAAAACTGGGTTATGGGCAGAATTTGGGTTGGTGTTCTTCATTAAAGTTGCATTGCTATGTCATATCTTTCCAATGCCACAAAAATCAGGTCATTTGGACCTGTATAGCTCAAGTTATGGCCAAATGAACAAAAACTATTCATTTGGTTATTTTGGTACAGTGACAGTGCACTACACCTGAGTTTGACATAATTGTTCACTAAGTTATATCCATTTTTTGGGCATGATTCATGAATGAAAAATGACCCATTTTGTGTCTAGTTTCATTCTCAATTTTCCTTACACCAATTGGGTTGGTAAATTTCTAGTTTTGATCCTTGAAATGGACCTAGGTCAAGCTCTTAGAATCTGATCATTAACCAATCTGAATTGTAACTTGGTTCTAGCAATTCACACACACCACAAATGGTCACAATTGACCATTTCTCAATTCAAGTAAGGTCAATGGCATTAATTCACCGATTCTCCAAATTTTCCCAATTTTTCACATGCTCAAGAACCCTAATTACATAAGTTTAAAATCTAATGAAACCAAAGTGCATATTCAATGTCTACATACTTAATACAACCTAAACAACCAATCAATTACTTCAAAATCATTCAATTCCAACCCTCACATAGGCTAACCGAAACTCCAATTAATCCCCCAATAAGTGTTTTCTTTAAATTTTAAGTTAAAATCTAAGTGAATTGAACTAAAAACATAAGTATTAAACACAAATTTTCAATTCAACTACTAACCTCAAACTTGAAATTCAATCACCAAATTTCCTTCACTTTCTCTTTTCTTTTTCCTCTTAAATCTCCTTCTCTATTGTAGATTAAAAGCTTTTTAGGGTTTAGGGTTGTAACACCCTCCCTATAGCAATTCCGTACATTCTACTGTTCCAGTGACCGGTGTCGGTCTGGACAGTTAGAACGTCTGGAAAAATATTTAAACTAAAGTGAGGAACCATAAATAACTTAAATATTAATAAGAAAAGTTTAGGAAAAATTTTAGAAATTAAATACAATCAAGTTAAATGAGCCGGTGCCCTAGCGATGGGTAACCCAGTGGGAAGTTGTGGTTCTCACAACTAGGAGCCCTAGACCCAGGAGAAAATTCATAAAATAATTTTTAGGATTCCAGAGAAGAGTCATTGAGGGTTCTATGGCATTAGAATGTCAAGAAAATGCTTAAAAAAAATTTTCAATCGGTATAGACAATTTTAGTCTGTTAAGCCAAACGAGGGCATTTTGGTCATTTCGTCTTCAGAGATGATTTTTGGCTGACTTGTCCAGTTAAGTAAATAATTATTATGACATAAATTGTGAATAAATATTGCTAAAAATTAAAATGAAAATGAGTAGAAAAGAAAAGAAAAGAAAAGTGAAAGAAATTGGGAATTATGACATCACATGATGTCATTAAAGCACTCCCACCCAATCACAATTTAACAAATTAACTAAAGAGATAAAAAAGAAATAAAAATGGGATAAAAACAAAAGAAATCAGTAGCCTCTTCTTCCATAACAGCCGCACCAAAAGAAAGAGAGAGAGAAAGAGAGAGAGACCTCCATTGATGCACTCACCCAAGCTCCAAAACCTAGCCAACTACACTATAAAACCCCTATATGCCTTCATAAAACTTGGTCCTCACACCTAGAGCAAGCTTTGGACAGCAAAAAGAAAGGAAGAAAGTGAAGTTTTGAAGTCTTAGGAATGACTCCATTCAAGGTTAGTGCTAAATCTTTTACTTCTCTCCTTATATTCTTCATTTGAACTTTGAGTTAAGTTAGAAAATGGAGAAAATTTGAGGAAAATATGCATGTTACGAACATTCTAATTTTTGGCAACCATGGGAGAAGGTTGAGAATTGTTGATTTGATTGAATTAAATGGCTTGGGGGTGATGTTTGATAATTATATTAGAGTTAGATGTTGATTTGTGTATGTTAGATAAAGTGATGGATTGTTAGGGTTAGGGTTTTGAGATTTAATTGAGGGTTTAATGCTTAGATGTTTAAATTAAATTCTAATGATCAATTAGTGACTATTTGATGAATTTTGACCTTAAATTGGAGACTATTGTGGTATTGGAATTGAAATGGTATGCAGCCTTGAGTGGCCCTGTAGAACTAGTTGTGAGTTCAGTAGGTTTGGGCAGCTATAAATGGAGTTGTATAGTTCAATTGGTGCAAGGCCAATTGGACATGAAACTAGACACAAAATGGCACAACTTTGGTGAAGAAATCCTACTCAGGAAACCAAACCAAGTTGACCTAAAAACTACCCTAATCTGGGTGACCAAAATGTTGTCCCTGGAAAATGACCAAATGAATAGTATTCATTCAAATGGTCATAACATAGTGTAGAAAAGTTCAATTGATCTAAAATTTTAACTGACAAAAGCTAAGACATAGCCCTACAACTTTCATGAAGAACATAAATCCAAATTCTGATCATAACCTAGTCAAATTACCAACCAAACTTAGATAACCAAATCTGACAGAACCAAATTGCCCAGAAATTCTGGGTACAGGTCAATCCGCCCAGTTATGGTAAAATGACCATAACTTGAGCTAAAAAACTCCAAATGGAGTGATTCAAAAAAAGAAATGTAATTAGACACAATAAGGAACAACTTTCATGAAGACAATTTTATCAAATTCCTACTGTACAAATGACTAATGGAATAGAAAACTTAATGCTTGAAATCTAAAAATTGTGAATAACTAACACTAAGCTTTGAAATGGTATTAGCAACCAATACCAACAACTTTAGAATGCAAAATGTGGTATCTTGGTGAATTTAGGTTCAATAAATTTATTATGTATTAAAAAGTCAACAATTTGAGTGAATAGTAATGTGAATAGTAATACAAAGACACAAAGTGTAAGAACTAAATTGGTAGAGGAAATTAAGGCATGAAATTTAGAATCCATTAAATGTTAATGGATTACTTGGAATAGGTAATTGAGATTTATACTCCCAACACCAATGGAGTTCATAATATATTAGCAATACAACTTGAAGTATGAAATGTAATTTACATGAATAGACTGTTAAATGTATAAATGAGATTAAAGTGTCATTTGGGATTTAAGTTCCCATCAAGAAAGAAAGGAAAAAATGTTTTGAATACATGTGAACCATTGTTTTGAATTGTGATCAATATGAATAACATAATGAATGAATAAATGAACCATATTAATGTATGAATGAGAAATTAGTTCTCATTATTGTAGAAAGGAAAAGTACTTTGAGTACAATAGTATAAAAGGATCATTGATGTGAATTGTGATCATATAAATGATCAAATGAATGTATACATTATAATTGAAAATTATTATGAAATAATGAAGTCATAAAACACAATATATTAATATTTAATGATATTATGTGCCCTTGTATTACCTAGACATGTGTATCAGATTGGATAGTTTGGCATGCCAATAGGGTCTTATTTTAACAGTACTGCAAAAGGCTTTGTGCCTGTATTCATGGCTTTATGCCCGCATTAATGGCTTTATGCCTGCACTCATGCGTTAATGTCTGATTATTGTTATCATGGCTTTTTAGCCATACTGATTGCATATGTGGTTGACATTCTGTGTGAAGGAACGGAAGCGTGAAAAACACAAGTTTATACCATTGAATTCAAAATTTTTCACCTAGGGTCACATGCATCATGCAAGATTTATTTTTATCTATTTGATTTCAATGATAAACAACATATTAAAACTCTTTTAATATGTTTTAGGATTTGTATTTGCCATTTAAGATTTTAAAATTAATCAGATTAATTTTAGAACCCTAGATTAAATCAAGAACGATTACACTAACCTCTTGATGTACTGCAGCGTGTCTGCGCCTTTGAGATTCGTCTTCAGGATACCAGATGTTGTCCCTCTAGCTTGTCCACACCAAGAACACCTATGGAAGCCCTTGAACAGCTTCTAAAGTTTTTTCTATTAATTAGAAATTCAAGTTCTGCCTTTTAAGAGATTAGAGATGTAAACAGAACACTAGAAACAATTTCTAGCGTTCTTAATTCAAGAGATTGATGGCTAATCTCTTTGAATTGATAAGAGATGAAGAAAAATAGATGAAAACCCTCAAAGTGGCGTGACAAAGGAGAGGAGTGGCTGCTGGTTATTTTTTCTTTTCATAACCACACTTAAATAGCTAGGTTAACACATTAAACCCTTGCCACATGTCACCCTTTGATTAGCTCTAGGTTTAAGTGACCCAATCACATTGTGCCAAGTGTCAAACCTATATTTAATCTTGATTTTAATCATCTTACATGATTAAAAAAACATTTGGCAAGCTTATGTGTAATCCCATGTGTCACCATCTCATGGTGCCACGTGTCACACTGTGAAATGACCAAAATGCCCCTGTGTTTTAATTTTGAGTTCTTAACCCAAAATAATTATTTTCTTCTTCTAATTAATTTATATCAAATATAAATTAATTAATTAATCTCTATTAATTAATTTCTCATCAATTAAATTCATATTTAAACACTTTAAATATAAATTTAATTTATACTACACATCCAATAATCTAGATTTGGTTTCAAGTCATGCTAGGGACTTTGCAATTTAATTGCAAACCAAACATATTTAATTAATCAATTAATCTCTTTAATTAATTAATTAAATCATATTTAAATAGGTGATAACTTGTGTATGTGTGTGACTTACTAGGCTCATCACTAATTGGCAATGAGACATGATATCAACTCTTAATATCATCAGAACTCTTTCTTACCATAAATGATTTCTCTAAATCATTTTATGAACCTCATACACCATGGTTAACACCTAGCATAGCATGCCATAGCCACCCAATTAGTAATAAGGTTTACCTTAAATGAACCTATAATCATATGTTACCATGCACTAGAATCTCTGCATACAAAATCCCAACTCAAGTTGAGTCATGGTTTATGTCAAACTCCATTTGCTATGAATATTATGTTCTCTTTTAATTCCAGTTCTTGATTAAAAGATTTTCTCATCGAAACTCTTTTTAAATAAATCTATCTGTCTGGCCAGAACTTGAAACATCAAGAACAATTAAATGAACATAGGATTTTATCTCTATTTACTTAGAGAGCAGATTCCATCTTGATCAACACCTACCTCCATATATAACTAGTAGGAGCCAACAGATGCCCATATACCCATACAGTACAAGTATGAAAGCGATATCAAACTCAAACTACCTATATACAAGATAAGCTGTGCTATCTCGTGTCTAAAGATTATATGCATCGATATGATTTATGACAAAACATTGACAAGAGTAAACTCCATGTGCTTGTCATAAGTGTCACTAGTTCGCCTACTTATCATGTATAAGTGCCTATCATGTTTGTTATATGGCATGAGACTCACCATTCCATCTTATTTATATCTCATATAAATAACTTGGGAACAAACATGAATACAATCTTTACGGATAAGTCATGTCCTTATTATGAAGTATCCTTGATTGTGAACCTATTTATGATACTTTGTGCTAGAAATATTGTCACTCATATTCTTAACAACTTAAGAATAATATTTCTAACAAAATATCAATGGACCTTTTCTATTACACATAAATATATTATGTAAAAGAAAAAGTGGAAATGCCTTTTATTAATAAAATATATACAAGATACATAATAAATGATATGCTCTAGGGCATACTACTAACTATCTCCCACTAGCACTAGAGCCATAAATTACAATACAATATACCCATCTTCTCAAGATGTCGGTCTAAGCGAGCTTGTGACAAAGGCTTAGTGAATGGATCAGCTGAATTTTTCAGCTGATGTTATTTTTCTGCATGGCTATATCGCCTTTGCCCAACTATATGTCTGATAATGTGGTAGTGCCTTTCTATGTGTTTGGATTTTGGTGAGACCTTGGTTCCTTAGCTCAGATGATCGCTCCATTATTGTCACGGTGTAGTGGGCTGGCGACTCAATGGAAGGAACTCTGTAAGTTACATCACGAACTTCTTTATCCAAACAGCTTCCTTTGCAGCATCTGGTGCAGCAATATACTCAGCCTCTGTAGTGGAATCTGCAGTCGTGCTCTGTTTGGAACTCTTCCAACTGACTGCACCTCCATTACAAATGAACACATATCCAGAGGTAGATTTTCTATCATCGATATCTGATTGGAAATCAGAATCAGTATAACCATCCAATTGCAAGTCTCCACCTCCATAAATCAAGAATAAATCCTTAGTTCTTCTCAAGTACTTAAGGATGTCGACACCATATTTTGGTCGATCCCTAGAATCAATAAAAATTCTTCTTTGAACAGCTAATCACGTTTCCGATCCCTCTTTGATAAACGGTCACATTTCCGATCTCTCCTCACAAAGAATTGAATCAATGCCAGGTCCTCACATTCATTAAAGCCTCGCCGATCTCTACCGACCTTTCAAACCCGTTGTCGAATTTCTGGACCCGTCAAGTATATTCCTGATCTCTGTTGATGAATAAAATGAACTGGCACTAGATCTTTTCCCTACCAGTTTTACTGCTGACCTCCTTTCCGAAAGTCTAAGAGCTAAAGTTTTGGTTCGATTCCGATCTTAAGTGTTCGAGTTAAATTTTCAATCAAGTTCCGTTCAGCATTTTTCCCTACCGATCTCATGTTTAAAGTGCTTTCCGATCTCTCATACTTAGGTTAATAATCACATTTAGTTTTTGTTTTGCTGTGCTCATACAATCAAATACTCAGACAAACAATGGTTTAAAATTTTCCGATCACAATCATTCATTGAACAAAAAGGCATTCCATTTCATGTCATAAATTTGTACAAGTTATTGGTGGGGATCACCCGGCTGATCTACATTTGGATCACCCCCAGCCTGATCTACATTTGGATCACCCACCCTCTCTCCCTCACCTTCGGCTTCCTCCTCACTATCCTCATCGTTGCCCTCAGGAGCCACGTCGTCCATCCAAGAAAAGTCTTCTTCTGGGTAGCGCTCCTGGAGTGCGGCCAAGAGATCCTTGTGAGCATTCACATAGGCTCAGCTATCCCGTCACCATCTCTTCATCTCTCTCCTTTAGCTCCTTATCTTTCTCCTCAAGCTCCTTATCTTTCGCTTTGAGCTCCTCTATGAGTTGAGCGACTGGCGGATTGTTGGCGTGAAGCGCTGGACTTCCCTAAGAGCACGGTCCCTCTCATCCAAAACACGATTACATTCGCCAGCCGGTCTTCATGGAGCTTTGCCGTCCCTCGACTTGAGATATATAATCCCGGCGGATGAGAGTTGGGATCGGAGGAATCCACTTCTTGATTCTTCTTCTCGATCTCCTTACCCAGGCTGGATCTTTTCCCGAACCATGGTCCGATTCACGGACACTCCACATTTAGACTCATGGTTGGTCAAGATATCATCGAGACCATTCCGGATAGCTGTCCGATCCTCTGAAAGAAGATGGTAGATCCCGGGACCTTGGCAAAATCGGGGTTCTCCACGACATCCGATTATCCTTCAAGCGATCGATCGGTATTTGAGCGCCACGAGAAGGTCCTCGGAAGATTGAGAAGGCCCCCTTCCGTGCTTGGGACAAGCTGCAAGAGTCGGAGGTCGCTCTTCCGATCTAGGAGGAGATCGACGGCTTGGTGGTTGGCGGACCGAAGGTTGAGGTGGGTCTCTTTGTATCTCCGGGTTCGTGGCCGGGTGTTTGAAAGTCGTTCAACGCTTTATCTCCTTTATCTTAGGAGATCTCTCTTTCCTTCTTTCGCTTCCTAGAACCATCACCACCGCCATACCTGCACAAAGAAAAGGTTAGTGAGATCGCTAAGGTCGTGAGAATTGAGATATAGAAAATACCGATGCCGAGGTTAGAGAGCGGAAGTTCGCGGTCTTGGCCAGTGAGCAGCTGAACAGTCCAATGGTGCAGCTCGGCAGTCACCGCATCCAAACAAGAATACTTTTTAGTGGCAGCCTCACTCTTCAAATCCATCACTATTAGGCTTTCATCTTGGCTCAGGGTGATGTGATTCGGAAGCAAAGGTCCCTGGTACCACCAGCTGCGGGGGAAGTCCTCAAAATGGCTCGGATCTTTGCTCCTCACAATGAAGAAACGATTCTTCCAATTCTTAAGAGACGAGGGCAGATCGGAAAAGAGCCCGCAACGAGGCTTCGCTGAAAGAACCAGTGGTCATCGTCCTTTCGGCGAGATAGCCGGTGCAACTCGGCGAACACCTTAGCCGTAGGTCTGATTCCCTTAGCTCGGCATAGGCCTCGGAAGGCTACTAAAATCCGCCATGAGTTAGGGTGGATCTGAACGATGCTCGCCCGGTGAAGTTTTAGGACCTCCTTATAGAAGTCATCCAGGGGGAATCGAAGACCGGCCTTTAACTGTTCCTCATACACCATGACTATGTCGTTCTCTTCAAAGGAGTGATCGACACGAACATCGCCATGGCACTTGATCAGTTCATATGAATCAGGACAAATGTTGTATTCTTGAACAAACGATTGCAGATCGGATTCCCGAAGAACCGACGGAAGCTCGTCTATAGGAAGGGTCTCTCTCCTTGAAGGTGGTGCAAGCCTTGATGGTATGACCAGGCCAGGCACTGGCGAGAGACCCTAGGGGTTCAAGTTGCGTGCTTGGCCCGACCGCCTCTTCTTCATCAGACGATGACCATGAGAACTGAATGGAAGGAGGGCTCACCGCTCTCTGACCTTCGGCACCGCTCATTTTCAAAGAAACAAAGAACTTAAACAAAAAAAGAAGATCAAAGTCCTTACCGGAGTCTGATCGGCGTCGGAGACACTGAAGAAAAGGAGAGAACTTCGAAGTTGCGAACAAGAGGCTGAGAAAGGAATGAGAGAACAACTGGCTAACCCTCCCACCCCTATTTATACTAGTCCGGGCATTTAATGCTCACGAAGTTCTAGGCAGCGCATCGATTGGAGGGACTCGACAGCTGTTCTCAAATAATCGAACGTTCTGAGATCGGTTAATTAGAGATCGGCATAATGGGTTAAACATTTTGAATAAAGGATCAGTTAAGGGTCATTCAGGTAAAGAATCAGATCGGACAAATATATCAGAGATCAGAAAATAATCAATAAGATAATAATTGGAGAAACAAGACTTTTATTTCCAAAAAGATCGGATTACATCATTTGGGCGATCTCTAGGGATCGGATTACAATAAAGGACTAACATTCCCGTTCAAGCCCTTCTAACTAATTTATAAAGGACGCAAAATTAAATCTACTTACCCTTATCAAGGGACGAGGTGGGGTGCCTAACACCTTCCTCACCCGTTTATGGACCCCGAACCTAGAATCTCTGTTTTGAAGTGGTTTGGTTTTAGTTTAACCCCCCTCAAATGGTTTTCTTTAGTTTCCCTCAAAACTAAGGTGGCGACTCCTCACTTTTTCCCACTTCGGTGAGTGATCGTCAGGCGACATAAAATCCCATTCACGACTTAGCGACTCCATCGGGGCGTATACTTAACCCGGTCTAGTGGTCCAAAATTAGATTTAATTTTCGTCCGATCAAATAATAGTTAGATGGGCTCACTCGGCGATGTCTTATATGTTATTATTATTGCTGCTAACTATTTCGTTTTGCCTGTTCTGTCCCTCACAGTGCTCCTCATTTCAAAAGGAAGAAAAAGGAAAAATGGAAAAATAAAATCCCCCTGAATTGGGAAGAGGTAAAGGTGTCCCTTCACACACTGAACACTCACACAAATGTCCTCACACACTATGGTCCTAACCCGGACTTTCTTACCCTTTTAGGAAAATAGGAGGGGGTCATGTAGCGGTGCCCGTGGGTTTTACCCCGTTAGTATCCGTGAAGGCTTCTGCTCAAATTGAAACTCGTTCTATTTGCCGTGATATCCGTGGAATTTTCCCGACAATATCATGGGGGTAGAACGGGGCTCTACTGTTTACAGTAGGGGCAATTTGGGAACCTGTGGCTATTAGAAAATTAGATCTTGAGCTAAACCATCACGATAGTTGAAAGCCGTAGTAAACTACCTTATAAGATAGAACTATCCCAAATAGGTAGCGCTTATCCGGTATCAGGAGTCTCCCTATTATAGGACAAAAGGGACATGTTTACTCTTACCTTGCTCTGTTTTGATTTCCTTTTGTTCATTTCTTTTGAGGGTAATCTTAAATCCTACTAGAACACCTACACATTTTCCTACTTTGATAAATGTGTACGTGTCATCCTGTCAACAGTATGATTCAAAATTACCCTAATTTGTCTTACTAACAAATTTTCCCGCAGGCGTTACCAAACCAAGAGTCTGTAGAAGGATAGGCATCATTCTTATCATGGCATCCTCGAGTCAGTCGGCAGAAAAGGTTCAGAATGTTAAACTTTGGTCCAAATCAGCTCATTGGTCGGTACCCTCGCAAAATGATGTTTCCAAGGCACACATTAGCTCAATACCTTCATTGGATCTGGATAAAATAGAGGTCAAAATGAACAACCTCGAGGGTCTGTCTAATAGGTGGAAGTCGCTTCCCGATCAGGTCAAGGTACAGTTTGAAGAAAAGTACGGAAGGATTGCAACCTTAATGCAAGTCAAGGTCCAAATCCCGGCATTAAGAGCCATGTTGTCAGTTTGGAATCCTGAGTACGGAGTATTCTCTTTCAATGACATTGACACGGTTCCCACTATGGAAGAATATCAGGCATTGCTGGAGATCCCATACTCCTTGCGAGCCGGATCTACTTACACCTCGAACATAGACGGACACGAAGCGGTTGGCACATATGTTGGGTTCTCCCCGAGGAAGTAAAGTCCAGAAAGCGATCACAGGGAACACGCATGGATGGTATTGGACGTACCTTGAGAAGCGGTTAGATCATTACCTCCAAGAGAAACAGTGGGATCAAGCTTCAGTAGCACTCGCCTTGGGAATCTATGGTCTGATCCTGTTCCCGGGGCCATTGGGGATCATCACTTGCGGCCTGGCGGAGGTATTTTGGACAGATAAGCGAGGATCAATCCGATACCAGCAATTCTTGCGAGACCACTGTTGACCCTTACAGCTGCGAGAAGCGGGGCAAAGGGTTCATTAAGTGTTGTTCTCGGTTGTTATACCTCGGACTATCGGTCACATGTGTCCGTGGAGACAAAAGGATTGACTTGGTACCTTGACCAGCCTCCCATTGAGAAGATGATCCGGTTAGTAATCACTCAAAGAATGAAAAACGATGGCGGGAAAGGATTTTGAGTTTCAATAGCCATGATTCTTGTTGGAGGAAGTCGTGGGCGTCAAACCAACCCGTTTTGATTGGTACAGCGGTATTCGATCGATGTCACGATCGAATGTAACCGGATACACAAATTACATTCGGCATTGGTAATGAGGCAGTTCGGCTCAACACAGTCCATGATCAACATTGAAGAATACCACCAAGGTCGCTTCTACCACGAGCTCAAAGGAGAAGAAGGGTTGAAAATGGCTCGCAAGTCCTGGGAAAACATCACTCTGATGGAGAGATCACCCAAAGGCCCAAGTGCCTCGGGCGATTATCTTAAATGGAGAGCTGACAGGGACCGAGAACACTCTATTGTAGAATTCAAGGACGACAACCCGCTCCGAGATGTCCTATTAGAAGAAATGAATGGCCATCTGGATGACTCACTACAAAAGGCGAATACCGAGAACTCACAGCTGTAAGAACGAATGGAACAATTGGAGGACCGACAGCAGAAACTTAAGAGAAGGATAAGAAAGCTCAAGGAAGAGTCAAGAGCAGAAAGGATGGGGTTCGAAGAGCAAGAGGTACAGTGGGAAAAGGAAAGGGACTCTCTTCAAGCTGAGGTCAAAGAGATGAAAGGGCAGAATAGTAAGCTTCAGGAAAGGATGAAATACCAAGAGGTACTCGTCGAAGAATATAAGCAAGAAAGTAAGAAGAAGAAGCTTGAACTAAAAGAACAGGCATTACTCATCAACGATATCTTGAAAGAGTGTGCTAAAGAAAAGAAAGAGAAAGAGAAACAAGCTATTCTCTATCAAGAACTAAAAGAGAATGTTGATCAGCTGGAGAGAACAATAGCACAGGGAAAACGAGAACTATTACCTGAATCCGAGTATGCCCTGAAAGCGTTCGACCCCGCCAAGCAAGAAGAAAGGTTATATGAGTATCTCAGAAAATGTCACCTTATTATAAGGAACCTTCCAGAGCCTAGGCCAATGTAAAAGATACAATGTATAAATTACTTAATGAAGCGATTTTTGGACCATTGTGTAACAAAATTTGTGAATGAATAGTATGACTCCGTGAGGTTTCCTCGCTAGGGTTATGTGAAAAATTGAAACGCGCTATATGGACAGGTATCATAAATGCGCATTCAATCTCGTCATTCACGGTCAGACTATCGAACGGTGCCATGATAAAGCTGAGGCAATTATCCTTTTACAGATTTCAATCAGGCTCTCAAATGCCACTGTATCCTTCGTCCAAACCAGGACTTTTAGCTTCTTTGAAAAATTCGAATTTTATTTAAAATTTTCTTTTTACCCCTTACAGGAAATCAATATTGCTTCTAACAACGCAAGTCTGACCAAGCACACGGTTCGACCCCAGCAAGTGTACTTAACAAGATATCGAACAAGGAAGATAATGGAAAATCAAGAGCAAGTACAGAACCTACAGGGGCAGGTCACTGAGTTGAAAGATCAGCTTTCTGAAATTATGAGACTAATGAAGGAAATGTCTCAGAATAAACCTACTTCAGACCCTAACCTACCATTACCTCCCCCACCTCCTACAACGGTTGATTCTCACTACGCTTCAACCTCCTTCACTTTCCAGCCATCAATCCGGACGGCGATCCTTGTCAATCCGGTGACCATAAATAATGATCCACCTTTTTCCTATTACCATTGTCTCAAATGCCGAGCCTCACCATTCAATCACGATCACTCAACTTTACTCCACCCCTCAGCTCCCAGTTGGAGGGGCATATCATACGGTGGAAGGAGAACATAGGGCGAGAGAAAACGAGAAACTATCAGCTCTAGAAGAAAGGCGAGGGCAATAGAGGGGCTGAACATGTATGGTTCATCAATGTGTCATCACTAAGATTGGTGCGGATGTGGTGGTACCACCCAAATTCAAGGTTCGGATTTCGACAAATACACGGAAACTCGGATCCCGCATCCACCGGCAACCTACATCGCCAAAATGCGCCTTAACGAAGGCGATAGACTTCTCATTCACTTCTTTCACGAGAGCCTCTCGGGCGGCTACGAGATGGTGCATACAATTGGGCGAAGCAAGCTGCACTCTGGAAGGATTTAGCGATGCCTTTCTAAAGCGGTATAAATTCAATTGTGATCGGCACCCACGAGGAGGACCTCGAACGTCTGAAAGACGGGAAGGTTTCAAGCGGTATGCCCAACGATGGAGGAGAAGGCTGCAGTATATCCCCGGTGGTGACAATGAACTCTGCTCCTATTCATCGAAACATTGAAGGCTCCCTACTTCAACCTGATGATTGGAAATACCTCCAACAGCTTCTCAGATATCATTCAAGCCGGTGAGAGAATTGAAGCTAATCTGAGAATAGGAAGACTACAGGAGTTGGCTGAGAACCCTGTAAAGAAGGCTGCCAGCTTTGGCAAGAAGAAGGAGGGTGATGTGCACTCTGTCACCCGTCAGAATAATTACCCCCAGTTTCCCCAAAATAACTACCGGCCATATCCTCCCTCTCATGGCCAAACCATCGCCAACATTCCACCTCCTTTCCCTAATTACCCACAACCACGCCCACAATACGCTCCACCCACAAATTTCCAACCAAGACCACCTCCTCCTCCAGCTCAACCACGACCACCACAAAATAACCCAAGACCTCCAAGGAATCCTGATCCACCCCTTCCTCTCCCTCTCAGTGAAATATACCGATACCTTGTCGGTATAAACCAAATCGTACCAGTCCCTTTAGACCCAATCCAGCCGCCATATCCCAGGTGGTATGATGCCTTGCCGTTGTGAGTACCATGGAGGTGCACAAGGGCATTCAAACGACAACTGCGGGGCACTCGGAGGAGAGTGCACGCTCTAATCCGAGCAGGTGGTTGAAGATCGAGGAAATGGTTCCCTCCCAATGTCACCTCAAATCCACCGCCCAATCATAATACGGAAGTGGTGTGAATATGATTGAGTCAGGAGAAGGATCGACACCGAAGTGGACAAGTTGGTCCCTTACTTCAAAGAAATTTTTGCCATATCAGTAAGAGAGGGTCACCTTCGCCCCCAGACAACGGGATTAGAAGAGAGTACGGGGTGTCCTTACCATGGAGGGGCAGCTAATCATGAGCTGCAAAATTGTGAGGGGTTCAGACAAGAGATCCGGAACTTGTTATCTCTCAAGGTTCTGAGATGCCAAACGAAGCCAAAGACAGAAGAAGGAGTGAACACCACTGGATACAGCCAGAATACTTCCACCAAACCCAAAATCACCTTCTCGCCCCCGGTAGCCTCACCGCCGGTAACAGTTATCCGAACTCCACCTCAACTCCCCATCACTAACACTCACGCTGTCCCTTGGAACTATAATTTCCAAGTTTTTACTCAGGAAGCGTCAAGCAGCACATCCGCTCCTAGCCTTGCCTCATCTCCAGCAACACCAAAACCATGTTTTGCTCCTCACGAGCATTTCAGGATGACTTATGCTGGACCTACCAGCAACATCACTCCCCAAACCAGTTCTCGGCCCGTTATTGCAACAAAATCCTCTCCACAGGCTAAGTCGAGTTTATAACTCGAAGTGGAAGGTGTTACGGGAACGAAGAAAGAGAGAAGAGAAAAGGGAAAGTAAAAATGGGAGAGTCATCAAGAAACACGGAAGAGGAGTTTGAGAAAGCAGGGGAAGCAGAGCCTGTTGAGCATAAAGAAGAGGAGGAGCTGCTGCTCCAAATAATGAAACAAAGCGAGTATGACGTGGTGGAGCAATTGAGGAAAACACCGGCCCGAATTTCACTGTTATCATTGATCCTGAGCTCGGAAGTGCACCGACAAGCCTTGCAGAAAATCCTGGATCAAGCCTTTGTGAACCCCGACATTACTTCGGGGCAGTTTGAGAAAATAGTTGGACAAATCTAGGCTTCCAGCTCTGTAGCCTTTTACGAAGAGGAGGTAGACCACTGCAGCTTAGGGCACAATAAAGCTCTACATGTAGCGTGAAGTGTCAGGGTTGCATAGTAGCCAAAGTACTCAACGATAACGGATCGACCCTTAATGTCTTGCCTAGCGCTACCTTAGCGAGTTCTGGTCGACCAATCACATATCGTCAGTGCAATGGTGGTAAGAGCCTTTGCGGCACTAGGAGAGAGGTCTTTGGGGACATTAACTTGCCAATCAAGTCGGTGCATGTACTTTCAAGGTCACGTTTCAAGTGATGAACATAGAACCGCACACTATCTTGTTGGGAGGCCGTGGATCCATTCTGCGAATCTTTGTTCCTTCGACTTTGCACCAAAAGGTCAAATATATTAAGGACGGCAAAATAATCACGGTGAGGGGAGAAGAAGCCATACTGGTCACCAAGCCGCAATCACTTCCTTATGTGGAAGCGGCCGAGGAGTCATTGGAGAGTTCTTTCCAGGCCCTTGAATTGCAAGATACCGGGAAGGAGGGGGCTATGGCTATGGTGGCCAAAGTGATGTCGAGGAACGGGTATCAAGAGGGGAAAGGCTTGGGCCTTTGCCTTACAAGGGATCGTGGAGCCCATACTGGCTATTCGAAGTTAGGCCGTTGTGGTTTGGGGTATGAGGAGGATGCCCTTGTGGATGGGCGGTTACGGATGCGGAAAATGCTTGGGATCAGAGGTTCGACAATGAGAGAGAAAAGACAAAAATAGTCCCGAGAATCACGGAGATCTTCACCAAACCGGTCATCCAACATCCGGTAGGTACAGAAGAATCACCAGATGATCCATCCATAGATGTCATCCGACTGGATTCCTTGTATGAGGCCCTAGTTTCACCCATGGCTGAGGAGCAGGAGCTTGACAACTGGACAACGGAGGATATCCCTGTACTCAATTTCGAGTAAAGTACCTCTGGTTATCTACACTTGATCATTTTGTCCATGGTGACAAGTGTAATACTGTAAATGGACCTTTTCTTATGGCATTAATATTAATGAATTGATAGCGCATTTTAAATCCAATACTCTCTTTCTTTTTCCATCCTTATAACATGTTCTATTCTTTATTCATTCAGGACCATTCATCAATTAACACCTAATAATCCAATAGACTCAGAAATTCCTCTGGTTAATTTTGAAATCCCCATAACTGCCATTACTTCAAGTAATTCTGAGGAAGACCTTACAAGAGAAAGCAATGAAAAAGATGAACCCTCCCTCGTGCCTTGTGAAGATGAAACACGCACAATAAACTTAGGCTCGGAAGAAGTAAAAAGGGAACTTAAGGTAGTGGAGAGTGAGGAATTGGGAGATATGATCGGTGCAGCAGGAATTTCTCGACGTATTTTCATGGAGCTATGATGATATGGTCGGTTTGGACCCCGGATAGTGACGCACAAGATTCCCTTAATTCGAGAACGATCCGGTGAAGCGGCGAGGAGAATGAATCGACACCTTTGCTCAAGGTTCGGGATGAAGTCAAGCGATATGGCCGGGTTCTTAGAAGTAGTCAAATATCCCCAATGGGTGGCTAATGTCGTCCCGATGTGAAGAAAGACGGGAGAGTCGGGTGTGTGTTGACTACGGGGACCTTAATAAAGCAAGTTTGAAAGATGATTTCCCTCTCCCCCACATTGATGTGTTAGTTGACAACGCTGCGGTATTGGGCAGGTGTTCGTGTATTGATTGGGCATCAGGGTACAATCAGATCCCAATGGATGAGGAAGACAAGGATAAAGCGCTTTTATCACCCAATGGGAGTATTTTGCTATCGGGTCATGCCTTTCGGGTTGAAGAATCACGGGGCTACTTACCGTAGCGCAATGGTCACATTATTCCACGATATGATGCATAAAGAAGTGGAGGTATATGTGGATGATATGATCATTAAATCCGAGGAGAAGAGAGCCACGTTCGGTGATGAGGAGGGTGCTCGAAAGGATCAGAAATACAAGTTGAAGTTGAACCTGCTAAATGCATCTTGAGCTAGATCGGAAAAGCTGTTGGGATTCATAGTGGCGAGAAAGGGATAGAAGTGGATCGGACAAAGTTTGAGCTATTCAAGAAATGCCATCCCGAAAGCAGAAAGGGAGGTGCGCGATTTTAGGAAAATTGAACTACATCTCGAGATTTATTTCTAATCTCACCGCCAAAGCGAGCCTATTTTGAACTACTCGGAAGAACAACCCTACCCAATGGGATTCGGATTGTCAAAAGGCTTTCGAGACAATCAAGCGATGTCTGTCAAACCCACGATATTGGTTCCACATGGCGGCGGGCCTCGATCCTGTACATGGCGGTCCAACGAATTCTATGGGATGTGTTTTGGGACAACATGATGATACCGTAGAAAAGAGGGCCATTTACTACGAGCAAGAAGTTCAATGATTGTGAGTCAAGGTACTCTTTCTTAGAAAAGACTTGCTGCGCGTTAGCCTGGACAGCAAATCGCCTCAAGCACTACATGTTGAATCACAAGACCTGGCTCATCTCCAGAATGGATCCCATCAGATATGTATTCGAGAGCCCCTTCGTGCCAGGAAGGATAGCCAAGTGGCAGGTTATACTCTCCCAATATGACATAGTCTATATGACCGGAAGCGGTGAAAAGCGGCGTGATCGACCTCTAGCGGAAAACCCTATCGGATTATGAAGCTCTAGATTTTGAGTTCCCAGCCGAACATAGTAATCAAGTAGACTGCGAAGAACGCGGGTCCGTCGATGTGTGGGAACTGTCTTTTGCTGGAGCATTCACTTTCTACGGGAATGGAAGAGGTGCTGTACTAGTATCCCCGGAAGGAAAGCACTTCCCAATAGCTGCTAAGTTGGGATTTGACTGTACCAACAATGTCGCAGAATATGAAGCTTGTGCAATGGGTCTACATGCTGCTATAGAGATGAAAATCAGAAAGTTGGAGGTGTATGGAGACTCGGCTCACGATAATTTATCAGTCGAGGAGAATGGCAAACTAAGGATCCCAAGTTGATCCCATATCGTAAGTACTTCTTGGAGATGATCGGGAATTCGAATTAATCTCTTTCACTCATCTGAGTAGAGACAAGAATCAATTTGCTGATTCTTTAGCTACTCTGGCCGTTATGGCTCAAATCGAAGAAGGACAGACGTTTCAGACGTTGAAGATTAGAGTAAGGGATGAGCCAGCCTACTGCTTCATGATTGAAGAGGAGCCCGATGGAAAGCCTTGGTATCATGATATCAGTTTCTTTGAGAACTAGAGAATTCCTCGAGGGCAAGCAAAAATGAAAAGAAGATGATTCGGAAATTAGCATTGGGATACTTCCCCAGTGGAGAAACTCTATACAAGAGAAGCCCCAACGGCGAATTATTGAGATGTGTGGATGCAAAAGAGGCGAAGAGAATCCTCTGTGAGACTCATGAGGGAAATTGTGCAACCCATGCCAATGGACACATGATGGCTAAGCAAATCATGCGGCGTGGGTATTTTGGACCACAATGGAGAAGGATTGCATCAGTATTTCCGAAAATGCCATAAGTGTCAGATTTACGCAGATCCGATAAATGTGCCACCTCACAAGTTGTTCAACCTCGTCTCACCATGGCCTTTTGCAATGTGGGGCATCGATGTGATTGGTCCTATCAATCCTAAGGCGTCCAATGGGCACAGATTCATCCTTGTAGCCATCGACTATTTCTCCAAGTGGGTCGAGGCGACATCATACGCCCACATCACACAGAACACATTTCTCAAATTCTTCAGAAGCAATATCATCTGTCGGCATGGTCTCCCGAATGAAATTGTTACTGATAATGCCAAGAACTTAAATGGTCCAAAAATCCAAGAATTATGTGAGCGGTACAAAATCCGGCATCTCAATTCCTCCCCATACCGTCCCCAGATGAATGGAGCGGTGGAAGCCGCGAACAAAAATCTAAAGAGGATAATCCGGAAAATGACAGTCACATATAGGGATTGGCACGATATGCTTCCCTACGCTCTTCACGCATACCGGACTTCCGTAAGAACCTCGACTGGGGCAACCCCATACTCACTAATCTACGGGATGGAAGCAGTATTACCTATTGAGGTTGAAATTCCTTCCCTAAGGATTCTGAAGGAATCAGGGATTGATGAATCAGAATGGATCCAGTCAAGGTTGGATCAGTTGAATTTGTTGGATGAGAAAAGGTTAACAGCAGCATGTCATGGGCAATTATATCAGAGGAGAATGGCCAGAGCATTTGATAAAGGTGTTCGCCCACGGGAATTCCTACCCGGGGACTTGGTTCTAAAGAAAGTACTACCAAACCAAAACGATCCACGGGGCAAATGGTCACCAACCTACGAGGGACCCTATGTGGTTAAAAAGACATTTTCCGGAGGAGCCTTGATCTTGACCCACATGGACGGTGAAGAATTCCCAAGACCAGTCAATGCCGACACTGTCAAGAGATATTATGCATAAAAGGGGAAAGGATGAAAACTCGAAAGGGCGTCCAAAAAAAAAAAAAAAAACTTCTTGGGGTGAAAACCCAAAAGGGCGTCCCAAGAACCAAAGTGGAGAAATAAGGAAGAGGGTATGAAACCACGGATGGAGAGGAAACTGTCGCGACATGAAGCTTCAGAGAACTTGAAATAATGGCAGTTAAAAGACTTCAAAACCAACTATAAGGAATATGTGAGATCTATCCTTGTACCCTTCCTTTTCCTTTGAAAGTCTATCCCTATTTTTTCCTAAAACCATAATAAAATTATACTTTATTCCTTCTGCTTTTATTGTCCTGTTTATTCACTTTTTAATACTATCCTTTCTCTTTGTTTAATGCGCTATTGATTAGTTAAAATTTTTGCCATAAGATCTGAATTTGAAAATGATAACCTCACGTACTTTACTATGAGATTTGCAGGGAATGTCCTTAAAAAAAAAAAAAAAAAAAAAAAAAAAAAAAAAAAAATACTGGAGGCGAAAACCCGAAAGGGCGCTTCTGGTCGAATAGACGAAGAGAAAGTGAAAACCCGCAAGGGCGCTTTCCGTAGAATAAGAAGAAAGTCGGGAATGAAAAAGGGGCATCCGAAAGAATGAGATCATAGGACAGGTCTTGCAAGTCTTCCTCCACTAATCATCGGCCTTCGGTATCTTGTTAAGTACACTTCGTCAGGGAAAGAACTTCATGTGTTAAGGTTAGGCTTGCTTTGTAAGTTGATTTTAATTTCCTGCAATTTAAATTTCTGCCATCAACCTATGGTTCCTTGATCTAAGTTGATTTTAATTTCATGCAATTCCACCATCAACCTCTGGTTCCTTGATCTAAGTTGATTTTAATTTCATGCAATTCCACCATCAACCTCTGGTTCCTTGATCTAAGTTGATTTTAATTTCATGCAATTCCACCATCAACCTCTGGTTCCTTGATCTAAGTTGATTTTAATTTCCTGCAATTTAAATTTCCACCATCAACCTCTGGTTCCTTGATCTAAGTTGATTTTAATTTCCTGCAATTTAAATTTCTGTCATCAACCTCTGGTTCCTTGATCTAAGTTGATTTTAATTTCCTGCAATTTAAATTTCTGTCATCAACCTCTGGTTCCTTGATCTAAGTTGATTTTAATTTCCTGCAATTTAAATTTCTGTTATCAACCTCTGGTTCCTTGATCTAAGTTGATTTTAATTTCCTGCAATTTAAATTTCCGTCACCAACCTCTGGTTCCTTGATCTAAGTTGATTTTAATTTCCTGCAATTTAAATTTCTGTCATCAACCTCTGGTTTCTAGATCCAAGTTGATTTTAATTCTCTAGGTCATTAATTTAGGTGTGCTTTAGTTCCCTAATTTCAAATACCTAATCGTCCAAAATATGAGTCGAAATCTTTACATAATTCCTATGGAAATTTTTCCTTTAATAGAAATTATGTAAAGAGGGGCATTGTCGACACCATATTTTGGTCGATCCCTAGAATCAATAAAAATTCTTCTTTGAGCAACTAATCACGTTTAGATCCTCTTTGATAAACGGTCACATTTCCGATCTCTCCTCACAAAGAATTGAATCAATGCCAGGTCCTCACATTCATTAAAGCCTCGCCGATCTCTACCGACCTTTCAAACCCGTTGTCGAATTTCTGGACCCGTCAAGTATATTCCTGATCTCTGTTGATGAATAAAATGAACTGGCACTAGATCTTTTCCCTACCAGTTTTACTGCTGACCTCCTTTCCGAAAGTCTAAGAGCTAAAGTTTTGGTTCGATTCCGATCTTAAGTGTTCGAGTTAAATTTTCAATCAAGTTCCGTTCAGCATTTTTTCCCTACCGATCTCATGTTTAAAGTGCTTTCCGATCTCTCATACTTAGGTTAATAATCACATTTAGTTTTTGTTTTGCTGTGCTCATACAATCAAATACTCAGACAAACAATGGTTTAAAATTTTCCGATCACAATCATTCATTGAACAAAAAGGCATTCCATTTCATGTCATAAATTTGTACAAGTTATTCGGCTGGGGGATCACCCCCAGCCTGATCTACATTTGGATCACCCCCAGCCTGATCTACATTTGGATCACCCACCCTCTCTCCCTCACCTTCGGCTTCCTCCTCACTATCCTCATCGTTGCCCTCAGGAGCCACGTCGTCCATCCAAGAAAAGTCTTCTTCTGGGTAGCGCTCCTGGAGTGCGGCCAAGAGATCCTTGTGAGCATTCACATAGGCTCCGGCTATCCCCGTCACCATCTCTTCATCTCTCTCCTTTAGCTCCTTATCTTTCTCCTCAAGCTCCTTATCTTTCGCTTTGAGCTCCTCTATGAGTTGAGCGACCTGAGCGGATTTGTTGGCGTGAAGCGCCTGGACTTCCCTAAGAGCACGGTCCCTCTCATCCAAAACACGATTACATTCGGCCACCGGTCTTCATGGAGCTTTGCCGTCCCTCGACTTGAGATATATAATCCGGCGGATGAGAGTTGGGATCGGAGGAATCCACTTCTTGATTCTTCTTCTCGATCTCCTTACCCGCACGCTGGATCTTTTCCCGAACCATGGTCCGATTCACGGACACTCCACATTTAGACTCATGGTTGGTCAAGATATCATCGAGACCATTCGGGATAACTGTCCGATCCTCTGAAAGAAGATGGTAGATCCGGGACCTTGGCAAAATCGGGGTTCTCACGGACATCAGATTATCCTTCAAGCGATCGATCGGTATTTGGCGCCACGAGAAGAGGTCCTCGGAAGATTGAGAAGGCACCCTTCCGTGCTTGGGACAAGCGCAAGAGTCGGAGGTCGCTCTTCCGATCTAGGAGGAGATCGGCGACTTGATGGTTGGCGGACCGAAGGTTGAGGTGGGTCTCTTTGTATCTCCCGGGTTCGTGGCCGGGTGTTTGAAAGTCGTTCAAACGCTTTATCTCCTTTATCTTCCGAGATCTCTCTTTCCTTCTTTCGCTTCCTAGAACCATCACCACCCGCCATACCGCACAAAGAAAAGGTTAGTGAGATCACTAATGTCGTGAGAATTGAGAAATAGAAAATACCGATGCCGAGGTTAGAGAGCGGAAGTTCGCGGTCTTGGCCATGGAGCAGCTGAACAGTCCAATGGTGCAGCTCGGCAGTCACCGCATCCAAACAAGAATACTTTTAGTGGCAGCCTCACTCTTCAAATCCATCACTATTAGGCTTTCATCTTGGCTCGGGGTGATGTGATTGAAAGCAAAGGTCCACAGTACCACCAGTGCGAGGAAGTCCTCAAAATGGCTCGGATCTTTGCTCCTCACAATGAAGAAAGCGATTCTTCCAATTCTTAAGAGGCGAGGCAGATCGGAAAAGAGCCATAGCGAGGCTTCGCTGAAAGAACCGATGGTCATCGTCCTTTCGGCGAGATAGCCGGTGCAACTCGGCGAACACCTTAGCCGTAGGTCGATTCCCTTAGCTCGGCATAGGCCTCGGAAGGCTACTAAAATCCGCCATGAGTTAGGGTGGATCTGAACGATGCTCGCCCGGTGAAGTTTTAGGACCTCCTTATAGAAGTCATCCAGGGGGAATCGAAGACCGGCCTTTAACTGTTCCTCATACACCATGACTATGTCGTTCTCTTCAAAGGAGTGATCGACACGAACATCGCCATGGCACTTGATCAGTTCATATGAATCAGGACAAATGTTGTATTCTTGAACAAACGATTGCGGTCGGATTCAAGAACCGCGGAAGCTCGTCTATAGGAAGGGTCTCTCTCCTTGAAGGTGGTGCAAGCCTTGATGGTATGACCCAGGCACAGGCGAGAGACCTAGGGGTTCAGGTTGCGTGCTTGGCCCGACCGCCTCTTCTTCATCAGACGATGACCATGAGAACTGAATGGAAGGAGGGCTCACCGCTCTCTGACCTTCGGCACCGCTCATTTTCAAAGAAACAAAGAACTTAAACAAAAAAAGAAGATCAAAGTCCTTACCGGAGTCTGATCGGCGTCGGAGACACTGAAGAAAAGGAGAGAACTTCGAAGTTGCGAACAAGAGGCTGAGAAAGGAATGAGAGAACAACTGGCTAACCCTCCCACTCCTATTTATACTAGTTCGGGCATTTAATGCTCGCGAAGTTCTAGGCAGCGCATCGATTGGAGGGACTCGACAGCTGTTCTCAAATAATCGAACGTTCTGAGATCGGTTAATTAGAGATCGGCATAATGGGTTAAACATTTTGAATAAAGGATCAGTTAAGGGTCATTCAGGTAAAGAATCAGATCGGACAAATATATCAGAGATCAGAAAATAATCAATAAGATAATAATTGGAGAAACAAGACTTTTATTTCCAAAAAGATCGGATTACATCATTTGGGCGATCTCTAGGGATCGGATTACAATAAAGGACTAACATTCCCGTTCAAGCCCTTCTAACTAATTTATAAAGGACGCAAAATTAAATCTACTTACCCTTATTAAGGGACGAGGTGGGGTGCCTAACACCTTCCCCACCCGTTTATGGACCCCGAACCTAGAATCTCTGTTTTGAAGTGGTTTGGTTTTAGTTTAACCCCCCTCAAATGGTTTTCTTTAGTTTCCCTCAAAACTAAGGTGGCGACTCCTCACTTTTTCCCACTTCGGTGAGTGATCGTCCGGGCGACCGCAAAATCCCATTGCGACAAAGGATATTCTTGACAGCTATCCAGTGTTCCAAACCTGGATTGGATTGATACCTGCTAGTCAAACTAATAGCATATGCGATATCCGGCCTAGTACACAACATTGCATACATTAAACTTCCAATAGCTGAAGCATATGGAATCCTGGCCATCTTATCTCTTTCTTCAGGTGTTTTTGGAGACATCTCTTTAGAAAGATGGATACCATGTCTCACTGGTAACAATCCTCTCTTAGAATCAAGCATGTTAAACCTCTTTAACACCTTTTCCAAGTATAGACTTTGGGACAAACCAATTATTCTTTTCGCTCTATCTCTATAGATGCGAATCCCAAGAATATAGGTTGCCTCCCCTAAGTCTTACATGGAGAATGTATTTGACAACCATACCTTTATAGTCGTCAACATACCTGTGTCATTACCCATCAACTGTATGTCATCCACATATAAGATAAGGAAAGTGATAGCACTGTCACTAACCTTCTTATATACACATGGCTCATCCTCATTTTTGATAAAACCAAAGGATTTAATGGCTTCATCAAAACGGATGTTCCAACTCCTCGAAGCTTGTTTCAACCCATAAATGGATCGCTTTAGCTTGCATACCTAGGAACCATCTTGGGATTCAAATCCCCTAGGTTGTTCCATGAAAATGTTTTTTTCAATGTATCCATTGAAAAAAGCTGTTTTGACATCCATTTGCCAAATCTCATAATCATAGTATGCAGCTATTGCTAGTAAAATCCTAATTAATTTAAGCATGGCAACAGGCGAGAAAGTCTCCTCATAGTCGATTCCTTGCCTTTGGCGAAACCCTTTCGCTACTAGCCTTGCCTTATAGGTCTCTACCTTTCCATCAGAACCAATTTTCTTCTTGAAAACCCATTTGTTCCCTATAGGTACAATACCTTTAGGTGGGTCAACAAGATCCCAAACTTGATTCTTATACATGGAATCAATCTCAGATTTCATAGCATCAATCCATTTTGAAGAGTCTATATCTGATATAGCTTCTTCATAGGTGAGTGGATTATCCCCATGATCTACTTCTTCATGAGTAGACATGTGACACCCTTTACCCGTGTACAGTATACCCGAGTAAGTAATGCCACACGGTGTACTGGCACACTCTAATATACCTTACTTAATTTGTGTCATGCCTTTGAAGCCAATTTATGAAATATGATTTATTTAAGCCATTTATCAAAATTATTATTCATTTGAGGTTCAAGATTTTAAAGAAAATCCCATGAGTACCTGCTAAAAGTGGAGAAAAGCAGTTCTTGAACTGTTAAAACACTTCCAATATTCAATTTCATTCATTCTCAACTCCAATATCATCAATAAAAATCAATATCAATGTCTCAATAATTTGTCAATTTCAGGTCTCAACAACCTTTTCATTTTTCAAAACATCCCTTTCTCAGGGTTCTCATATATATACAACCATTAAATACTCAAATTAATACCATACATAACCATAAATCTTTATTATTTACATGAACCTCAAAATACATTACATAAATCCCAAATACATATGAGAAGATAAAAAGTTAATTACAAAATGACAAAATGACATCTAGTGCCCTACCGATGCACTGCAGGTAGTGAGGTGACACGGACACTGAGCAGAACTGTCAGATGGACTCACCCAGTCTGTGGTCTACTGGGCTCATGATCGGGATCTCCAGTACCTACGCGTGGCAAAAGCAACGCGCTAAGCAATAATGCTTAGTGGTGCAATAATATAATAGAAAAAAAATAGCAAGAAAATAAATGTGTATACAATGTGTATGCTTTCTTTGTTTGATCTTGGTATGTTCATTAATTCATTAACTTTGTTCACTTTTATTCATTTGGTTGCCCCAAGTAACCTACACTCGACGATCGGATCGATAACAGGTAATCGCACGGGTACCTAGTACCTCGGGCCGTCACACCATCGGTCACATATGCATCTCCCGGTGTGCAACAGAACAGCTAACAAGCTGTAAATAATATGAGGCACAAGGCCAAGTCTCAATGTAAAGTCAGAATGGCTAAAAGCCATGAAATCACGGAATGGCATTTTTGCCATGTGCGATCGCTAACTGAACCCTATTGGCATGCCAAACTATCCAAACCAATCTTGTTAGGTATACTAGGGCATTTGAAACTCTTAAATTTGTCAATTTGTGAATTTCAACTTTTTTGGTGTCACTATTCATCATTGGTCAACAAAAATGTTGACTTTTGAAATAAAAATGTGTACATTGCCTTTGGCACTCCCAACATACCACATTTGGTGTTTAAAACTTGTTGGCATTAAGTGTTAATGCAATTTCAAAGTGTAACCCACACAAGCAGAAAATTTCAGTTTTAGTGAGTCAACTTCACTGTTCCATTGGACACTGTTACTGTTGGAATTTGAAGAAATGTAAAACATGAAAGTTGTTCCTTATTTTGTCTAGTTGAATTTCCTTTTTTGAATCACTCCATTTGGAGTTTTGTAGCTCCAGATATGGCTCAAAAACCCAGGCTGTCCGGATATGCAGTCTGCAGAATTTTACCATATCTACAGTGCATGAACAGTGACTTGAGTCACTTGGTTGAATGGGTTCTGGCCATAATTTGGGGTAGGTTCCTTCATGAAAGTTGTTTGTCTATGTCTTAACTTGTTGCTGTAAAAATTTCAGACCAATTGACCAAATCTACAGTGACTTATGGCCAAATGAACAGTTACTGTTCATTTGGTCAAATTCTGCAGAGGCAGTTTCAGGGTTCCGGATTGTGACTGAGTTTTGACCCTTTTGCTTTGGTCTTTTGGGCATGGTTTCTTCAGCAAAAATGTGCCATTATAAGCCTAGTTTCATGTCCAATTGGCCAAACATCAATTGGACAAGCACAGCCCAAGTTATGGCAGTGCAAAGGGACTGAAATTTCAGTCCCTATGCTGCTGTCCATAGGGCAGTTTATACTTTCACTTTACCATCCCATTTTTCAGTTCTAATTAGGGTCAACCTACCTAAAATGGTCACTAATTGACCATTAAAAGTCCTCTAACCATTTCCAAAGCTAAGTCACACTTTCACCTTTCCAAACCCTAATTCAATTTCATGTTTTATACAATTTACTTTAGTTAGCTTTTAATTCATTATGCTTGTGTTTATAAACTTCTAACATGATTCTAGCTCACTTCAAGCTCATCAAAACACTCCCTCCTATTCCATAGCTAGGGCAGCCAAAATTCATGTTTCATACACATGAGTTTTTGCTTATTTAAATTACAATTTCTCATCCATTACAATCCTAAATCATGGAATTAAGGAATTTTAACTACATATATGCACTAACCTTGATTAGGGCAAATTTTTCCCACCTCTATACTTCACTTTCCTTCACTTTCTAGGCTGCCAAAAGGTTGTTTAAGGTGTGGGGACAAGTTTTAGTGAAGAGTGTTTAAGGTTTAGTAGTGAAACAAAGAGAAAGAGAGCTTTGGTGGAGCTTTCATGGTGGAATGGTTATGGAAATGGAGAGCTACGGGTGTGTTTTTGTGGGAGTGGTGGCTGCTGGAATTTTTGGTTCTTTTGGTGTTCATTTAGTCTCTTTTATTGGTTAATCAAATAATGGCTTAATGGTGATTGGTAGAAAATTTTAAATGACATCACATTATGTCATAAATGGGCATTTATTGCATTTTCTTTTCTTTCCTCCTCTACTCATTTTCAATTTAATTTCTAACAATATTTCTTCATATTTTATGTCATATTAATTATTTACTCAACTGGACAAGTCGGCCAAAAATCACCTCGGAAGGCGAAATGACCAAAATGCCCTCCGTTTGGCTTCACGGGTCAAAATTATGCATCTGATTGAAAAATTTTTCTAGGTATTTTCTTGGCATTCTAATGCCATGGGAACCTCAATTACCCTTTTCTGGAGTCCCAAAATTATTTTATAATTTTCCCTGTCTAGGGCTCCTCGTTGCGAAAGCAACTTCCTCCGATTACCCATCGCTTGGGCACCTACTGCTTTACTTGGTTGTATTTTATTTCTAAAATTTTTACTAAATTTTTCTTATTAATATTTGAGTTAATTATGGTTCTGACTTTAGTTTAAATATTTTTAGGACATTCTAGTCATGGGACCGACACCGATCACCGAACAGTGGGACGTGCGAATTGGTTACTGAGGGTGTTACAACTCTTCCTCTAATTTAAATTTCGTCCTCGAAATTTACTCCGATGCAAACAGTTGAGGAACTGTTGCCTCATCGTCTCTTCACTTTCCCAAGTTGCCTCCTCGGTGTTGTGGTGCCTCCAAAGCACTTTCACCAATGGAATCTGTTTGTTCCTCAACTCTTTCACTTCAGAGCTAGGATCGTAGAGGTTCTTCTTCATATGTCAAATCCATCGTATTTCAATTTCTTCTCTGGAGATGACATGTGAAGGATCTGACCGGTACCTTCTGAGCATGGACACGTGGAACACATTGTGGATCTTGTCCAGCTCTGATGGTAAAGCTAGCCTATAGGCCACTGGACCCACACGTTCAATGACTTCATATGGGCCAATGAACCTAGGGCTTAACTTACCTTTCCTTCCAAACCTCAGTACCTTCTTCCATGGTGACACCTTGAGGAACACTTTGTCGCCAACCCCATATTCTATTTCTTTTCTCTTGGTCGGCATAGGATTTACATGCATGCAGGCAACCTTCAAGTTGGCTTTGATTATTTTCACTTTTTCCTCGGCTGTTTCACAGTGCAGCCCTACCAGTTGTCTTCTCCCAATTCAGTCCAGACTGCTGAGTTCTACATTTTCTCCCATACAATTGCTTCATACGGCCATTTGGATACTAGCTTGGTAGCTATTGTTGTAGGCAAGTGCGATGGAAGATATCTATCCCAACGTCCCTCAAACTCAATGACACAACTCCTCAGCATATCCTCAAGGACCTGACAAGTATTTCATGTTATTGTTATCATTTCAATTCAATATTTGTATCAATTTCATTGGTTTCAATTATTTACCTGGATTACTCTTTCATTGCCCATCCGTCGAGGATGGAAAGGCATCTTTGAAATGGAGTTGTGTACCCAAGGATTCATGCAACTTTTTCCAAAATCTCGATGTAAACCTTGGGTCTCGATCAGATATGATGGAAAGTGGGATTCCATGCAGTCTAACTATCTCACTAATATACAATTCTGCTAACCTCTCTAGTGAGTAGTCAGTCCTAACTGGCAGAAAGTGTGCTGACTTTGTCAACCTATCAACTATCACCCATGCCGCATCATGCTTCCTCTGGGTGAGAGGTAGGCCACTTACAAAATCCATGGTGACCCGATCCCATTTCCATTCAGGTATGCGTATAGGCTGTAGCAAACCCGATGGAACTTGATGTTCTGCCTTGACTTGCTGACATGTCAAGCATTTAGTCACATAGTCAGCTATGTCTTTCTTCATACCAGGCCACCAATACTGAAGCTTCAGATCATGGTACATCTTGGTGCTTCCTGGGTGCATAGTATATACACTGGTGTGTGCCTCTTTTAGAATATTGGCTTTCAATTCCCCATCATCTGGTACACACAGTCTTTCTTTGTAAATCTGAGACACCCATCGACTTTCACCCCATAGTCAGTTGCTTTTCCCTCTGAGATCTTGCTCATAATAGCCATTAACTTTTCATCTGCCTTCTGCCCATCTAAAATCTGCTGTAGCAGGTTTGGCCTCACTTGTAACTCAGCCAAAATAGTTCCATCTCGAACCAAAGATAAACGGGCATTCAATGATCTCAAAGCTGTCATGGATTTTCTGCTCAAAGCATCAGCAACTACATTTGCCTTCCCAGGATGATAGTCAATCACACAATCATAATCCTTCAGGAACTCAATCCATCGCCTCTGTCTAAGGTTGAGCTCCCTCTGAGTTGGCAAATATTTTAGACTCTTGTGGTCTGTGTAAATGTAGCACTTTTCACCATACAAGTAATGCCTCCATATCTTCGGTCACGAAGATAATTGCCGCAAGCTCTAGATCATGGGTAGGGTAGTTCTCGCTCATGTGGCCTTAGTCACTGGAAGCATAGGCGATCACTTTCCCCTCTTGCATCAATACACACCTAACCCATTATGAGAGGCATCACCGTAGACCACAAAGTCCTTTCACGACCTCGTGTTAACACCGTGCCTCTGTCAACATAGCCTTCAACTTCTCAAAGCCTGGTGACACTTGTCATTCCAATCAAATCTAACATTCTTGTGTAACAGTTTAGTCATTGGAGCGGTATTAGGGAAAATCCCTTCACAAATCTCTGTAATACCAGCTAGCCCCAAGAAGCTTCACCTCGCTTGTGTTTTAGGAGGCTTCCATTCCATCATCGCTTCTATTTTCTTGGGATCCACCCTAATCCCATCACCGACACTATGTGTCCAAGGAATGCAATCTCATCCACCAAAAGTCACACTTGGACAACTTAGCATCTGACTCCTTTTCTCTCAGGGTTTGTAGAACAATCCTCAAATGTTCATTATGTTCTTCCCTGGTCTTGGAATACACCAAAATATCATCAATAAAGACCACTACGAACCGATCTAAGTGTGGATGGAAGATACGGTTCATAAGGTCCATGAATGCATTGGTGCATTTGTTAAGCCAAAGGGCATCACGTAAACTCATAATGCCCATACTGGTCTGAATGCGATCTTGGGCACATCTACATCCTTTACCCTCGGTGATGATACCACGATCCGAGATCAATCTTAGAAAATACTCCTGCTCCTTTCAAGGATCAAACAGATCATCAATTCTAGGCAACGGATACTTGTTCTTCACAGTCACTTTATTCAATGCCAGAATCAATACATAGCCTCAAAGTCCCATCCTTCTTCTTTACAAACAGCACTGGAGCTCCCCATGGTGACACACTGGGGCGTATGAACCCCTTATCCAGCAACTCTTGCAACTGAGTTTTCAACTCACTCAATTCGATGGTGCCATCCTATAAGGAGTAATAGAAATGGGTCTTTGTGCCGGCAGTGTCTCAATAGCAAACTCGACTTCCCTTTCTGGTGGCAAACCAGGCAACTCTTCAGGAAATACTTCTGGGAAGTCTCTCACTGTGGGTATGTCACTCAAGTTTGGCTTAGCCTGCCTAGTATCCACCACATGTGCTAGGTAGGCTTCACAGCCTTTTCTCATCATTCTTCTTGCAACTGTGGCTGAGATGACATTGGACAAGAAATCATCCTTTCCCCACAAGCGTGATCTCATTACCCTCAAGTTTTTAGAGAAATTCTCTTCAATTTGCAATCAACTATTGCCTGATGACGTGACAACCAGTCCATTCCCAAAATCACGTCAAACTCATGGAAGGGCAACTCAATCAAGTCTGCCAAGAATTCATACCCCTGAATCCTCAACGGGCAACCTTTGTATACTTTGTTCACCACTACACTGTGGCCTAATGGATTAGTGACCAGAATGTCTTGGTCACTTTCCCCTACCGATCCCCCTTTCTTCGGGTAGATTGAGGCAGATGTATGCATGAGTGGTTCCTGGATCCACCACTGCCTGCTCAGGAGTATTGTAGAGGGAGAACGTACCCCTGATGACGTCCGGGGCATCTTGCTCCTCCTGAGCTCTCAGGGCATAATTTCTGGCAGGTGGCACATTATCCGGCCTCTCTGGCTCGGATGCGAGCCTCTCGTGATGGTCCCACCGCGGATTTACGGACCTTCTACCCCTTGGTGGTGCGGAGCAGTGCATGCCTTGTGTCGGGCGGTATGGTAGTTCTGCGTGGGCGTTCCTCGGTGATGCTCTGTTGACCCACACCTCAAGCGAGCACCGCCACTCTCAACACTCCCCTTATGCCATCTTTGACGGTGTGGGCAGCGAGAAGATGCGGCCGGTCCCTGAACCCCATCCACTGGAGAGGCGCCGCGATGGTGTGGGTGACCTCTCCTAGGGGTGAATCGTGGCTGGGCCCCTGAGGTGACCACTGCCCTGTGGTGAGCTGAACTTTGTGCAGAGGACCCTTGAACTTCTTCCACGATCAGGAGCTGAACTAGACTGACCGGTCCCCTCTTCTGCTGTCTCTCTCTTCTAGTCCACTCACTAATTCTCACTTTTTTAACCTTTATGGCAGCTTCCACTAACTTGGTAAATTCTGTGATTCCCAAGGCAGTGAGCTGGATCTTGATGTTGTCATTTAGTCCCTCTTCAAATCTCTTACATCTTTCAGTTTCATTAGGGACTATCTCCCTTCCATAACGGCTTAATCGAACAAACTCCTTCTCATACTCGGCCACTGACAACTGCCTTTGCCTCAGATTAATGAATTCCCTTCTTCTCTCTTCTAGGTATACAGTACCCACATATTTCTTCTTGAACTCAGAGAGGAAGAAGTCCCAAATTCTGACTTGGGCTGCACTTCACCGACACGGTGTCCCACCATCCGTAGGCATCGTCTTGTAACAAGGATATAGCGACTTCTAAGTTACGCTGCAGGGTGCGATGGAGTTGTTTTAAGACTCTGCCGTTCTGTTCAACCAATTCTCTACCGCATGAGTCATCTTCTCTCTTGCCATAAAATCCACGCCCCAAATTTTCTTAACCTTTCCTGGTGTGTTTTCTGCTTTGGAGCTGGTGCTGGTGGTGGTGGTGCTGGCATTACCCCAGCCATCTGTCTAAAGAAGTCGGCCATTTGTTGTAACATGGCCTGTGGAGGCTGAGCAGGCTCTGCTGGTGGTGGGCAGATTCTCTCATGCCCCCGCCTCACTGCTGCAGGTGGAGCATGACTCTCCACTTCCTCCTCAACGGCTCTCTGAGAGGAAGGATCCATATCCTATTCAAAATAAGAAAGATAAACAGATCTGTGTTAGTGTCACCTCGACTCTTACAAATGCAATGCATGGTATGGACTCAATCTAGGCCCAGAAACGCCTAAACCGTGCTCTGATACCACTAAATGTGACACCCTTTACCCGTATGCAGTATGCAGAGTAAGTAATGCCACACGGTGTCTTGGCACACTCTAATATACCTTAATTAATTTTTGTCATGCATTTGAATCATTTTTATGAAATATGATTTATTTAATCCATTTATCAAAATTATTATTCATTTGAGGTTACGAAGATTTTAAAGAAAATCCGGCGGAGTACCGGCTAAAAGTGGAGAAAACAGTTCTTCGGAACCTGTTAAAACACTTCCAATATTCAATTTCATTCATTCTCAACTCCAATATCATCAATAAAACTCAATATCAATGTCTCAATAATTTGTCAATTTCAGGTCTCAACAACCTTTTCATTTTTCAAAACATCCCTTTCTCAGGGTTCTCATATATATACAACCATTAAATACTCAAATTAATACCATACATAACCATAAATCTTTATTATTTACATGAACCTCAAAATACATTACATAAATCCCAAATACATATGAGAAGATAAAAAGTTAATTACAAAATGACAAAATGACATCTAGTGCCCTACCGATGCACTGCAGGTAGTGAGGTGACACGGACACTGAGCAGAACTGTCAGATGGACTCACCCAGTCTGTGGTCTACTGGGCTCACGATCGGGATCTCCAGTACCTACGCGTGGCAAAAGCAACGCGCTAAGCAATAATGCTTAGTGGTGCAATAATATAATAGAAAATCTATATCTAGTTTAACTAGAGACGGTTATGAATTTCAGTTCATAAATGATGTTTGCAATATTTATTTTGGAAATAAATATGTTGGTTCGGGTTATATGCATGATGAACTTTATTATTTAGATAATAATGATAAATACAAATCTAATGCAAGCAATCTAAATGAATGTAATGCCATTATGAAAATAAACTCAAGTTCAAAATATATTTGGCACTTAAGATTAGGTCAAGTTGCAGAAGATAGGATTGCAAAACTGGAGAAAATGGGGATTTTGTCCTCATTTGGTTCTGAACCTACTCTAACTTGTGAATCCTGCCTTCAGGGCAAAATGACTATATCACCCTTTGTTGGACAAGGACTAAGAGCTGAAAATATTTTGGAGCTAATACATAGTGATGTATGTGGTCCATTTAAGGAAATGGCTAGAGGCAGTTTTTATTACTTTATTACCTTTACTAATGATAAATCAAGGTTTGGGTATTTGTATTTGATGAAATGTAAACATGAATCCTTTGAAAAGTTCAAAGAATTTAAATCTGAAGTAGAAAATCAAACAGGAAAAAGTATTAAAGCTCTTCGATCAGATCGTGGAGGTAAATACTTAAGTACTGAATTTGATGAATACTTGAAAGAGCATGGCATTGTTTTCTGGCTGACTCCACCGGGAACACCACAGCTGAATGGTGTATCAGAAAGGAGAAATCATACCCTATTAGATAAGGTACATAGTATGATGAGCTATACTGATATGCCAATCTCCTTTTGGGGATTTACATTAGAATCAGCTATGCATATTCTGAATAAGATTCCATCAAAATAAGTTTCTTCCACACCTTATGAGATATGGCATGGAAGAAAACTAAGTCTTAAGCATATTAAGATTTGGGGTTGTCCAGCTTATATTAAAAAGTTGAACACTGATAAATTGAAAACCAGATCAGAAAAGGGTCGATTTATTGGATATCCAAAAGAAAGTTTTGGATATTATTTTTATTTGCCTACATCACAAAAGGTTATGGTAAGCAGAGATTCCATATTTCTTGAACAATAGTTTATTCAAGAATGAGGCAAAGGAAGGCAAATAGAGTTAGAATTGGAGAATTCTAACTAACCAACAGATCAAATGGATATAGATCCATCTAGTCAACCTACACTTATTAATGAAACATCTACAGTAATTCCTTGCAGATCAACCAGGATATCTCACCCACCAGTGAGATATGGTTTCCTTCATGAAGATGAATAAAAGTTATTTACTCATGAAGAAGTAGATCATGGAGATGATCCACTTGCCTATGAAGAAGCTATATCAGATATATACTCTTTAAAATGGATTGAAGCTATGAAATCCGAAATTGATTCCATGTATAAGAATCAAGTATGGGATCTTGTTGACTCACCTGAAGGTATTGTACTTATAGGGAATAAAATTGATTCTGATGGAAAGGTAGAGACCTATAAAGCAAGGATAGTAGTGAAAGGGTTTCACCAGAGGCAAGGAATCGACTATAAGGAGACTTTCTCACCTATTGCCATGCTTAAATCAATTAGGATTCTATTAGCAATAGCTACATACTATGATCATGAGATTTGGCAGATGGATGTCAAAATAGCTTTCCTCAATGGATAAATTGAAGAAAACATTTTCATGGAACAACCTAAGGGTTTTGGATAGCAAGATAGTTCCAAGGTATGCAAGCTAAAGCGATCCATTTATAGGTTGAAACAAGCGTCGAGGAGTTGGAACATCCATTTTGATGAAGCCATTAAGTCATTTGGTTTTATGAAAAATGTAGATGAACCATATGTATATAAGAAGGTTAGTGATAGTGCTATCACTTTCCTGGTCTTATATGTGGATGATATTATGTTGATAGGTAATAACATAGGAATGTTGACAACTGTAAAGGTATGGTTGTCAAATACATTCTCCATGAAAGACTTAGAGGAGGCAACCTATATTCTTGGAATTCACATCTGCAGAGATAGAGCAAAAAGAATAATTAGTTTTTCCCAAAGTCTATACTTGGAAAAGGTGTTAAAGAGGTTTAACATTCTTGATTCCAAGAGAGGATTATTACCAGTGAGACATGGTATCCACCTTTCTAAAGAGATGTCTCCAAAGACACCTGAAGAAAGAGATAAAATGGCCAGGATTCCATATGCTTCGGCTATTCAAAGTTTGATATATGCAATGATGTGTACTAGGCTGGATATCGCATATACTGTTAGTTTGACTAGCAGGTTTCAATCCAATCTAGGTTTGGAACACTGGATAGCTGTCAAGAATATCCTTAGTTCTTCCTTAAGTACTTGAGAAAAACTAAGGATTTATTCTTGATTTATGGAGGTGGTGACTTGCAATTGGATGCTTATACTGATTCTGATTTCCAATGTAACACCCCTAAGTTCGATAGTGCGTTCTACTGTTCCAGTGACCAGTGTTGTCTGGACAGCTAGGATGCCTAGAACTACACTTCGATATGAGTGAGGAGACATAAAATAATGAAATACAAGAAAAGAAAATACAAAAAAAAAAAGGAAAAATAATAGCAAAGAAATGTAACCAAGTTAAGCGAGCCGAGAACCCTAGCGATGGGTGACCGCACCGGGAAGTCGCGGCGTGGACTGTTGACTAGCCCAGGACCACGGGGAACTCCGGGAAATATTTTTTGGACTTAAATAGACCCCTATTGTAGTATGAATGCCATTAGATATATCAAAGAAAAATTAATTAATTAGTACAAAGAAAAGTGAGAAATCGAAAAATGGACAAAACCCGGTATTACCGAAAAATCGGGAATGCAACCCGAACAGGGGCATTGTGGTCATTTGAAATTCCAAGTTGTCTTTTGACCTAAATATCCATTAAAAATAAATGATATTACACATGGAAAATATCATGAAAAAATAAATTAGTGGTACCTAATGTAAATAGCAAAAATGGGAAGCTTAATGTGGGAAAATGAAATCTTAGATTAAACTAATAGTTAATTTTGACATAGTGCTCCACTAACTCATTTAAGTGGACCACTACCACTTCATTTGGACAGCAGATCATCTTCTTCCTCACTTCTCTAAGAACCAGCCGAATTGCTCCATTGAAGAACCTCCATGGCCATCCATGGCCAAGCTCCATGCAACCATGATTTAGCCATATTTTTCACTAGCTTCCTTCACAAAAACTGTTCTACACCACTTGGGCAGTAGATAGGCAGCAAGAAGACCAAGTTTTGGAGAGATTTTGAAGAGTTTCCAAAGTAGTAAATTTGTGTTTTTGGTTAGTGCTTCATTAAAGTTAGTAAGAATGTTATGGGTACTTGAATTATGGAGAGATTTTTGAGGTTTGATGTTTAAAGGGAGAGGTGTATTTTTGGCAGCCATGGAAACTCCTTAAGGGCAGTTTATTCTTGCTTGTAAATGGTAGATTAAAGGGTTGATTATGTGCTTATGTGTGTAGGAATTTATTTGGGTGATGTATATTAAGTATATGTAAATGTGTACTTCAATTTGGAAGCTTGGAAACTAATGGAGTGTGATGTATGAATCGGCAGCTTGATTTGATGAACCATAAAAATGTTATTTCATGTTTGGTTTATGGAATATTAATGTTGAATTGTGGTAGTTGTTATGGCAGCTTGGGTATATGTATGATGGTGTGAGGTTGGACATGTAAATGAGCTAGGTTAGGTGATTGAATTGTTGTAATTTGAGCTTGAAAAATTCTGCACTATATGGTACATGTTGAGTGTGATTATAAGCTGCCAAAATGACCAACAACATGTTGTGAAATGTGTTTAGGTTAGGATACAAACCAGAATTGGCATGAATGTGTGGATTGGTAATTGTTAAAAGTGACCTTTGATGAGTAATGAACAAAATGCAATAGGGCAGTTTATGTTTTGGGCCTAGAACCTTAAGTGTGCGGCTCCAATTGCTATGAGACCAATTGGAGGTGAAACTAGGCACAAAATTTGCCAACTTTCATGAAGGAAGCTTACCAAAATTATGCTTGTAAGGTAACTTGAAAAGCGACTAAATCCGGATTAGTGCATTTAAGGCCTGAAAATTGACCATTTGGGCAGCAGTTAGTATTTTGGCCATAACTCACTCAAAACAGTTCCAATTGACCTGAAATTTTGACCATGAATAGTTAAGACATATATCTACAAGTCTTATGAAGACACCAAAGCGCAGAAATGACCATAAGCAAGTCAAAAAGCTTGCACAATTTCGGGTCCAAAAACTGGCCGAACCAAAATTGACCTAAAATAACTTAAAGTGACCAATTTTGGTACATTCTAACCAGCAATAGTAAAATGACCATAACTTGGTCTAGGAAACTCAGAATGACTTGAAATTTTGCCCCGCGTGCAATAAGACATAGATATACAAGTTTTTAGTTTTAACCAAAACCCGAAAATCGAGCGAACTAGGTCGTCCGGCTAGGTCAAATTGGTATACCGAAATCCGACAAATTGCAATAAAAAGCAATATACATGGAAATTAATTTGGTAACATGTACCAATACAAAAAGGCTACAAAATGTGACATATTGGTAACATTAAAATCTAATTCACCTAGACTACATCGAGGGTCAACATCTTAGGTTGACTAAGGAAATAATAGAATTCAATAAGTTAATTATTAAGCTTTATTCTTAGAGACAGTTTAAATGAGTATTGAAACACTTCAAATTGTGTTTCTCAGTTAGCAAAGACTCAGGGAAGGGGAAGGAAACACTGAGTCAGAGCTAAGAGACAGTTATCAGGGGTTTGTGCACAACTAGTTTTTAACTGATTTGGTTTTGAATATTTCATATGTTTAAATGACATATTTTTCTTATGTATTATGTTTAACAAGCATTAGATTTAATTCAATGATTATTGAAATTGTTATAGTATGTATGAATTTAGCTTTGTGAAATGGTATTTCCACAAGTATTAGGCATTATTATGGATTGAATAAATTATGTTTTGGAAAATTGTGATAGAACATGTTTTGAATTGTGATGGTAATTTTCATGGAAAAATGCAAATTTATGATTTGAATTGTGATGAGCATAAAAATTATTGGATATTGGAATTGAATTTGAATCGAATTATATTGTGATTTATGCTCACTAAAAGGATTGTGATATTATTTTATATCTCACTATAGATGTTTGACTAGGTTATTACCCGTCTCTCTCATTTGTTAAGAAGACAATGGAGTTAGTTGTGTTTTGATTACCATGGTACGTGCACAGGCTTAGATTTTCCTCTGATTTAAGGTTAGATCTAAGTTTTTTTATCGTTATGGCCCTTGCGGAAGATTCATTATTGTGATGTGTACTGTGCACGATGATTCGACCTCCCCGACCATAGGGAGTTAGAATCTGATTCGACTCATAGGGAGTTAGAATCACTTCGAATGTGGCCCTTTCGGATTAATCTTGCATAGTTAGTGAGATAAAGAATGATTTTTGAGATACATCATGGTTTTTGAGATACAGCATGGTTTTTGAGATACAACATGGTTTTTAAGACACAGAATGTTTTTGAATAGTAAAGAATTGTGATTTCAGTTATGATTTATGTATAATTGATTTTGTTGGAATACCTTAAATGGTTAGTTATAATTTGATAAATTGAATTTCGTGATCAAAGTCATTTCATACAAATGATTTACATTATTGGCAGTGAATATTTTGAGTTTTGGAATATGATGAGTATTCAGATTTCCAAATTATTTGCTGTAAATTTTGTCAATGTATATTGTACTATGTTTTAAATGTTAGTAATATGCCCTAGAGCATATCATTTAGTACGTATCTTATACATATTTTTATTAATAAAAGGCATTTCCACTTTTCCGTTTACATAATATATTTATGTGTAATAAAAAAGGTCCATTGATATTTTGTTAGAAATATTATTCTTAAGTTGTTAAGAATATGAGTGACAATATTTCTAACACAAAGTATCATAAATAGGTTCATAATCGAGGATACTTCATAATAAGGACATGACTTATCCAGAAAGATTGTATTCATGTTTGTTACCAAGTTATTTATATGAGATATAAATAAGATGGAATGGTGAGTCTCATGCCATATGACAAACATGATAGGCACTTGTAAATGATAAGTAGGCCGAACCAGTGACACTTATGACAAGCACATGGAGTTTACTCTTGTCAATGTTTTGTCATAAATCATATCAGTGCATATAATCTTTAGACCTGAGATAGCACAGTTATCTTGTATATAGGTAGTTTGAGTTTGATACTGCTTTCATACTTGTACTGTGTATGGGTATATGGGCATCTGTTGGCTCCTACTAGTTATATATGGAGGTAGGTGTTGATCAAGATGGAATATGTTTCTCTAAGTAAATAGAGATAAAATCCTATGTTCATTTAATTGTTCTTGATGTTTTAAGTTCTTGGCTAGGACAGATAGATTTATTCAGAAAAGAGTTTCTGATGAGAAAATCTTTTTAATCAAGAACTGAAATTAAAAGAGAACATAATATTCATTGCAAATGGAGTTTGACATAAACCATGACTCCAGCTTGAGTTGGGATTTTGTAACAGAGAGATTTTAGTGCATGGTAACATATGATTATAGGTTCATTTAAGGTAAACCTTATTACTAATTGGGTGGTCATGGCATGCTATGCAAGGTGTTAACTATGGTCTATGAGGTTCATAAAATGATTTAGAGAAATCATTTCTACTAAGAAAGAGTTCTGATGATATTAAGAGTTGATATCATGTCTCATTGCCAATTAGTGATGAGCCTAGTAAGTCACACACATACACAAGTTATCACCTATTTAAATATGATTTAATTAATTAATTAAAGAGTTTAATTGATTAATTAAATATTTTTGGTTTGCAATTAAATTGCAAAGTCCCTAGCATGACTTGAAACCAAATCTAGATTATTGGATGTATAGTATAAGTTAAATTTATATTTAAAGTGTTTAAATATGAATTTAATTAATGAGAAATTAATTAATAGAGATTAATTAATTAATTTATATTTGATATAAATTAGAAGAAGAAAAAATAATTATTTTGGGTTAAGAACTCAAAATTAAAACATAGGGGCATTTTGGTCATTTCACAGTGTGACACGTGGCACCATGAGATGGTGACACATGGGATTACACATAAGCTTGCCAAATGTTTTTTAATCATATAAGATGATTAAAATCAAGATTAAATATAGGTTTGACACTTGGCACAATGTGATTGGGCCACGTAAACCTAGAGCTAATTAAAGGGTGACATGTGGCAAGGGTTTAATGTGTTAACCTAGCTATATAAGTGTTGTTATGAAAAAGAAAAACAACCAGCAGCCACTCCTCTCCTTTGTCACGCCATTTTGAGGTTCTCCATCAATTCTTCTTCATCTCTCATCAATTCAAAGAGATTAGCCATCAATCTCTTGAATTAAGAACACTAAAAATTGTTTCTAGTGTCCTGTTTACATCTCTAATATCTTAAAAGGCAGAACTTGAATTTCTAATTAATAGAAAAAGCTTTAGAAGCTGTTCAAGGGCTATCATAGGTGTTCTTGGTGTGGACAAACTAGAGGGACAACATCTGGTATCCTGAAGACAAATCTCAAAGGCGCAGACACGCTGCAGTGCATCAAGAGGTTAGTGTAAGCGTTCTTGATTTAATCTAGGGTTCTAAAATTAATCTGATTAATTTTAAAATTTTAAATGGAAAATACAGATCCAAAAATATATTAAAAGAGTTTTAATATGTTGTTTATCATTGAAATCAAATAGATAAAAATAAATCTTGCATGATGCATGTGACCCTAGGTGAAAATTTTTGAATTCAATAGTATAAACTTGTGCTTTTCACGCTTCCGTTCTTTCAATTGGTATCAGAGCCACTATATTTTCCATTTAGATTGATTTTTATATGATTTAATTGTGTGTTTGATCATGGGATCAAAAGTTCATTGCTTGTTGCAAAGCCAAAGTGGCGGCACAAATGATGAACACCATGGTGCACCACAATGGTGTGCAAAGGTAAATGGATGGTAAATGTGCAATTGTTGTATGATCTAAGATCCATTTTATATCTAATTAAATTATTTAATTAGAATTTTTATCACATAATTAAGTTATGATTCAAATCAAAATTTTAAAAATTGTTTGAATGTGATTCAAATCTGAATTTTAAAAATTGTTTGAATGTGATTCAAATATGAATTTTCAAAGTTGTTTGAATCATATTTAAATCTGATTTTTTAAAATTGATTGAATAAAATTCATATCTGATTTTTTTAAAAATGTTTGAATGTGATTCAAATCTAAATTTTTAAAGTTGTTTGAATGTGATTCAAATCTGAATTTTTAAATTTGTTTGAATGAGATTCAAATCTGAATTTTTAAATTTATTTGAATCATATTCAAATCTGGATTTTTAAGTTGAATATGAGATATTCAATTTAATTTAAGTATGTATGTTTTATTTAATTGTTAAATAGTGATATGCATGATGGATGATCATGGACTATAAAAGATCAATGTGATTGGATTTATTTCTTTTATGTTTCTTTGGGATTATAAATTAATTAATTTATTTTAATTTATTTTGGGCATGTATTATTAAGTTTGTAATAATTTTTGGGTTGTAATTTCATTTATTTAAGTTCTTGTAAATTCGCTTTGGTATGCCAAGGATTACTATGTAATATTGGATTGCAAGAAGTTCAAGGAGGTCAAGAGCATTGGTGGGACCAGTGGGAGGAATTCAAGATCAAGTATTGATTATATACTCCTTCAGCAACTCTTGTAAAATGAATGAATGAAATGCACATAGGATTGCCCCGATTCAATTCTTGGTGACTCAGAATTGAATCCCTTAGAAAGTTCATGATCATACCATATTTACTGCTTATCCATGAATGCATGAGATGTATGGGAATGTATGCAATTATATGATATATGCATGCTAAATGGATAATGTGCAAAGTGAGACCTTAATAGTAATTAGGATGACTATAAAATCTTCCAAACAAATGATTAAGTTGGAAATGCTATAATTAAAGTAATTATAACATAGGCCCTCCATTGGGGCAATTATTTTAAGAAATTTTAAATAGTTGCATAAGATGCATTTAATTTAAGAGATTTTCGTAAGAATAATTGTTAAGCAAGAGATATTATAAATATGTAAATAGTTTGGTGGCCAATATTGGATGTACCTGAGGACATTAAAATTATTTGCATAATTACTGGCTCAATGGGATCAACTTAACTAATGCAAGATAAGTCAATAATGGATGTACCTGAGATTTTGAGCATTAGGGGCTAGGTAAAGGATTGAACCTCACATGAGATGTGATGGGCAAGGAGTTGCTCACTTATAGTTTATTGTAATTCCAATAATGGATGTACCTGAGGATGATCAATAGAATTATAAGAATTCAATCACCCACTAGAAATCCATCCAATTAGGATTTCCATTTTCTACTTTGGAAGTGTAGGATTCGCTAAGTTAGTGGGAGGACCAATTTGATTAAAAGACCATAATCATTTTGGTTAATTACCTGATACATTTACTAATTAAGCTGGTTATTTTCTGCAGTTAAATTTCTGATAAAAATGAGCACAGAACAACCACCACCATCCAATATCCTTGCAAGCATACTTAATCGCAATAGGTTGACAGGACCTAATCTGTCTGATTGGCTAAGAAATTTGAAACTTGCCCTGAACCTTGAACATATAGGATATGTTCTAGATTCAAATGTTCCTGGTCCCTTACCTCCAGAGGCCACGCAAGAGGAACATGAAACTTTGGATAAGTGTTACATGCTTGCTTCCATGAGTAATGAGTTACAAAAGCAGCATGAGAACAAGTTGAGTGCGAGTGAGATCCTCCTTCACCTACAAGAGTTGTATGGTGAGCACAGCAGGAATGCTAGGTATGAGATATCTAGACAGCTATTCCGTATGAGGATGTCTGAGGGACAGAATGTTGGGGATCATGTCCACAAGATGATTCGGCTGATTGAGCAGTTGGAACATCTTGCTTTCAACATGGATTTCCAACTACAGACGGATTTGATCCTTCAGTCCCTTCTTGAGTCTTTTGGGAATTTTGTGACAAATTTCCATATGACTAAACAGGAATGCACCTTAGTTAGTTTACTCAACATGCTGGTTATTGTCCAAAAGAATATGCCGAGCAATAAAGGAAAAGAGATAGCTTTGATTGCATCTTCTTTGCTGGAAAGTCCAACAAGAAAAAGGGCGATAAGAAAAAGAAACCTCAGATTCCTGGTCCTTCCAAGAAAATAGCTAAACAAAAAAGGAAGACTAAAGCTGATGGAAGCAAAGGAAAGTGTTTCCACTACCAAAAGGATGGGCACTGGAAAAGGAACTGCCCAGAGTATCTTGCTTCTCTGAAGGACAAGAAGGATACACCTTCAGAAGGTATGTCCATATCTTGTTATTTAGATTCTGATGATACTCATAGTTCATCTACAGCTTGGGTTTTAGATACTGGTGCCAATTCTCACATTTCTAATGATATGCAGGAACTAGCAAATAGTAGCAGCTTGCGTTCTCAAGATATTAGAGTCCGGATTGGCAATGGCTCAACTGTTGAAGCTTTAGCCATAGGATCTAAATCTTTTTACATATTTGGACATGTTTTGTGTTTAGATAATATTTTATATGTACCTGATGCTTTTAAGAACATCATTTTTATATCTAGTTTGACTAGAAATGGCTATGAATTTCAGTTCACAGATGATGTTTGCAAAATTTATTTTGGAAATAAATATGTTGGTTCGGGTTATATGAATGATGGGCTTTATTATTTGGATAATAATGACAAACACAAATTGAATGCAAGTGATCTAAAAGAATGTAATGCCATGGTGAAAACCAACTCAAGTTCAAAATATATTTGGCACTTAAGGTTATGTCATGTTGTAGAAGATAGGATTGCAAAACTGGAGAAAATGGGGATTCTATTCTCATTGAGCTCTGAGCCTACTGCAACTTGTGAATCTTGCCTTCAGGGCAGAATGACTAGATCACCCTTTGTTGGACAAGGGCAAAGAGCTGAAAATATTTTGGAGCTAATACATAGCGATGTATGTGGTCCATTTAAAGAAATGGCTAGAGGGGGCTTTCATTATTTTATTACCTTTACTGATGATAAATCAAGATTTGGGTATTTGTATTTGATGAAATACAAACATGAATCCTTTAAAAAGTTTAAAGAATTTAAATATGAAGTAGAAAATCAAACAGGAAAGAGTATTAAAGCTCTTCGATCAGATCGTGGAGGTGAATATTTTAGTACTGAATTTGATGAATACTTGAGAGAGCATGGCATTGTTTCTTAGCTGACTCTCCCGAATGCCACAATGAATGGTGTATCTGAAAGGAGAAATCGTACCCTATTGGATATGGTACGTAGTATGATGAGCTATACTGATATGCCAATCTTCTTTTGGGGATTTGCATTAGAATCAGCTTTGTATATTCTGAATAGGATTCCATCAAAATCAGTTTCTTCTACACCTTATGAGATATGGCATGGAAGAAAACCAAGTCTTAAGCATGTTAAGATTTGGGGTTGTCCAACTTATATCAAAAAGCTGAACACTGATAAATTAGAGACCAGATCAGAAAAAGGTCGATTTGTTGGATATCCAAAAGATAGTTTTGGATATTATTTTTATTTGCCTACTTCACAAAAGGTTGTGATAAGTAGAGATGTCACAGTTCTTGAACAATAGTTTGTTCAAGAAGGAGGCAAAGGAAGGCAAATAGAGTTAGAATTGGAGAATTCTGACCAACCAACAGATGAGATGGATATAGATCCATCTAGTCAACCTATACCTGTTGATGAAACATCTACAGCTATTCCTCATAGAACAACCAGGGTATCTCACCCACCAGTGAGATATGGTTTTCTTCATGAAGAAGAACAAGAGTTGTCTACTCATGAAGAAGTAGATCATGGAGATGATCCACTTACATATGAAGAAGCTATATTAGATATAGACTCTTCAAAATGGATTGATGCTATGAAATCCGAGATTGATTCCATGTATAAGAATCAAGTCTGGGATCTTGTTGACTCACCTGAAGGTATTGTACCTATAAGGAACAAATGGGTTTTCAAGAAGAAAATTGGTTCTGATGGAAAGGTAGAGACCTATAAGGCAAGGCTAGTAGCGAAAGGGTTTCGCCAAAGGCAAGGAGTCAACTATGAGGAGACTTTCTCGCCTGTTTCCATGCTTAAATCAATTAGGATTTTATTAGCAATAGCTGCATACTATGATTATGAGATTTGGCAGATGGATGTCAAAACAGCTTTTCTCAATGGATACATTGAAGAAAACATTTTCATGGAACAACCTAGGGGTTTTGAATCCCAAGATGGTTCCAAGGTATGCAAGCTAAAGTGATCCATTTATGGGTTGAAACAAGCTTCGAGGAATTGGAACATCCGTTTTGATGAAGCCATTAAATCCTTTGGTTTTATCAAAAATGAGGATGAGCCATGTGTATATAAGAAGGTTAGTGACAGTGCTATCACTTTCCTTGTCTTATATGTGGATGACATACAGTTGATGGGTAATGACACAGGTATGTTGACAACTATAAAGGTATGGTTGTCAAATACATTATCCATGAAAGACTTAGGGGAGGCAACCTATATTATTGGGATTCGCATCCATAGAGATAGAGCGAAAAGAATAATTGGTTTATTCCAAAGTCTATACTTGGAAAAGTTGTTAAAGAGGTTTAACATGCTTGATTCCAAGAGAGGATTGTTACCAGTGAGACATGGTATCCACCTTTCTAAAGAGATGTCTCCAAAGACACCTGAAGAGAGAGATAAGATGGCCAGGATTCCATATGCTTCGGCTATTAGAAGTTTAATGTATGCAATGTTGTGTACTAGGCCGGATATCGCATATGCTATTAGTTTGACTAGCAGGTATCAATCCAATCCAGGTTTGGAACATTGGATAGCTGTCAAGAATATCCTTAAGCACTTGAGAAGAACTAAGGATTTATTCTTGATTTATGGAGGTGGAGACTTACAATTGGATGGTTATACTGATTTTGATTTCTAATCAGATATCGATGATAGAAAGTCTACCTTTATATATGTGTTCATTTGTAATGGAGGTGCAGTCAGTTGGAAGAGTTCCAAACAGAGCACGACTGCAGATTCCACTACAGAGGCTGAGTATATTGCTGCATCAGATGCTGCAAAGGAAGCTGTTTGGATAAAGAAGTTCGTGACAGAACTTACAGTAGTTCCTGTTAGTAGTATGCCCTAGAGCATATCATTTAGTATGTATCTTGTACATATTTTTATTAATAAAAGGCATTTCCACTTTTTCGTTTACATAATATATTTATGTGTAATAGAAAAGGTCCATTAATATTTTGTTAGAAATATTATTCTTAAGTTGTTAAGAATATGAGTGACAATATTTCTAGCACAAAGTATCATAAATAGGTTCACAATCGAGGATACTTCATAATAAGGACATGACTTATCCAGAAAGATTGTATTCATGTTTGTTCCCCAGTTATTTATATGAGATATAAATAAGATGGAATGGTGAGTCTCATGCAATATAACAAACATGATAGGCACTTATAAATGATAAGTAGGCCGAACCAGTGACACTTATGACAAGCACATGGAGTTTACTCTTGTCAATGTTTTGTCATAAATCATATCAGTGCATATAATCTTTAGACCTGAGATAGCACAGTTATCTTGTATATAGGTAGTTTGAGTTTGATACTGCTTTCATACTTGTACTGTGTATGGGTATATGGGCATGTGTTGGCTCCTACTAGTTATATATGGAGGTAGGTGTTGATCAAGATGGAATCTGTTCCTCTAAGTAAATAGAGATAAAATCCTATGTTCATTTAATTATTCTTGATGTTTCAAGTTCCTGGCCAAGACAGATAGATTTATTCAGAAAAGAGTTTCTGATGAGAAAATCTTTTTAACCAAGAACTGGAATTAAAAGAGAACATAATATTCATAGGAAAAGGAGTTTGACATAAACCATGACTCCAGCTTGAGTTGGGATTTTGTAACAGAGAGATTCTAGTGCATGGTAACATATGATTATAGGTTCATTTAAGGTAAACCTTATTACTAATTGGGTGGCCATGGCATGCTATGCTAGGTGTTAACCATGGTCTATGAGGTTCATAAAATGATTTAGAGAAATCATTTATGGTAAGAAAGAGTTCTGATGATATTAAGAGTTGATATCATGTCTCATTGCCAATTAGTGATGAGCCTAGTAAGTCACACACTTACACAAGTTATCACCTAATTAAATATGATTTAATTAATTAATTAAAGAGTTTAATTGATTAATTAAATAGGTTTGGTTTGCAATTAAATTTCAAAGTCCCTAGCATGACTTGAAACCAAATCTAGATTATTGGATGTGTAGTATAAATTAAATTTATATTTAAAGTGTTTAAATATGAATTTAATTGATGAGAAATTAATTAATAGAGATTAATTAATTAATTTATATTTGATATAAATTAATTAGAAGAAGAAAATAATTGTTTTGGGTTAAGAACTCAAAATTAAGACACATGGGCATTTTGGTCATTTCACAGTGTGACACGTGGCACCATGAGATGGTGACACATGGCATAACACATAAGCTTGCCAAATGTTTTTTAATCATGTAAGATGATTAAAATCAAGATTAAATATAGGTTTGACACTTGGCACAATGTGATTGGGTCACTTAAACCTAGAGCTAATCAAAAGGTGACATGTGGCTAGGGTTTAATGTGTTAACCTAGCTATTTAAGTGTGGTTATGAAAAGAAAAAATAACCAATAGCCTCTCCTCTCATTTGTCACGCCACTTTGAGCCTCTCCAGCTATTCCTCTTCATCTCTCATCAATTCAAAGAGATTAGCCATCAATCTCTTGAATTAAGAACACTAGGAATTGTTTCTAGTGTCCTGTTTACATCTCTAATCTCTTAAAAGGCAGAACTTGAATTTCTAATTAATAGAAAAAGCTTTAGAAGCTGTTCAAGGGCTGCCATAGGTGTTCTTGGTGTGGACAAGCTAGAGGGACAACATCTGGTGTCCTGAAGACGAATCTCAAAGGCGCAGACACGCTGCAGTGTATCAAGAGGTTAGTGTAATCGTTCTTGATTTAATCTAGGGTTCTAAAATTAATCTGATTAATTTTAAAATCTTAAATGGCAAATACAGATCCAAAAAACATATTAAAAGAGTTTTAATATGTTGTTTATCATTGAAATCAAATAGATAAAAATAAATCTTGCATGATGCATGTGACCCTAGGTGAAATTTTTTGAATTCAATGGTATAAACTTGTGTTTTTCACGCTTCCGTTCCTACAATTGGTATCAGAGCCACTATATTTGCCATTTAGATTGTTGATTATATGATTTAATTGTGTGTTTGATCATGAGATCAAAAGTTAATTGCTGGTTGCAAAGCAAGTTGGCGGCATACTTGAAAAAACACCATCAATGGTGCACATGGTTTGGCTTCCATGGGTGGTTTAAGGTTTGGCTTTTAATTCTGCAATTGTTGTATGATCTAAGGCCTATTCATTGACTAATTAAAGTGTTTAATTAGTAGTTTTTATCACACAATTAAATTATGATTCAAATCAGAATTTTAAAAAATTGTTTGAATGTGATTCAAATCTGAATTTTAAAAGTTGTTTGAATGTGATTCAAATCTGAATTTTTAAAGTTGTTTGAATCATATTTAAATCTGATTTTTTAAAATTGATTGAATAAAATTCAGATCTGATTTTTTAAAAAATGTTTGAATGTGATTCAAATCTGATTTTTTAAAAAATGTTTGAATGTGATTCAAATCTGAATTTTTGAAGTTGTTTGAATGTGATTCAAATCTGAATTTTTAAATTTGTTTGAATGAGATTCAAATCTGAATTTTTAAATTTATTTGAATCATATTCAAATCTGAATTTTTAAGTTGAATATGAGATATTCAATTTAATTTAAGTATGTATGTTTTATTTAATTGTTAATTAGTGATATGCATGATGGATGATCATGAACTATAAAAGACCAATGTGATTGGATTTATTTCTTTTATGTTTCTTTGGGATTGTAAATTAATTAATTTATTTTAATTTATTTTGGGCATGTATTATTAAGTTTGTAATAATTTTTGGGTTGTAATTTCATTTATTTAAGTTCTTGTAAATTCGCCTTGGTATGCCAAGGATTACTATGTAATATTGGATTGCAAGAAGTTCAAGGAGGTCAAGAGCATTGGTGGGACCAGTGGGAGGAATTCAAGATCAAGTGTTGATTATGTACTCCTTCAGCAACTCTTGTAAAATGAATGAATGAAATGCACCTAGGAATGCCCTGATTCAATTCTTGGTGGCTCAGAATTGAATCCCTTAGAAAGTCCATGATCATACCATATTTACTGCTTATCCATGAATGCATGAGATGTATGGGAATGTATGCAATTATATGATATATGCATGCTAAATGGATAATGTGCAAAGTGAGACCTTAATAGTAAATAGAATGACCATAAAATCTTCCAAACAAATGATTAAATTGGAAATGCTATAATTAAAGTAATTATAACATAGGCCCTCCATTGGGGCAATTATTTTAAGAAATTTTAAATAGTTGCATAAGATGCAATTTATTTAAGAGATTTTCTTAAGAATAATTGTTAAGCATGAGATGTTGTAAATATGTAAATGGTTTAGTGGCCAATATTGGATGTACCTGAGGACATTAAAATTATTTGCATAATTACTGGCTCAATGGGATCAACTTAACTAATGCAAGATAAGTCAATAATGGATGTACCTGAGATTTTGAGCATTAGGGGCTAGGTAAAGGATTGAACCTCACATGAGATGTGATGGGCAAAGAGTTGCTCACTTATAGTTTATTGTAATTCCAATAATGGATGTACCTGAGGATGATCAATAGAATTATAAGAATTCAATCACCCACTAGAAATCCATCTAACTAGGATTTCCGTTTTCTACTTTGGAAGTGTAGGATTCGCTAAGTTAGTGGGAGGACTAATTTGATTAAAAGACCATAATCATTTTGGTTAATTACATGATACATTTACTAATTAATCTGGTTATTTTCTGCAGTTAATTTTCTGATAAAAAAGAGCACAAAACAACCACCACCATCCAATATCCTTGCAAGCATACTTGATCACAATAGGTTGACAGGACCTAATCATGCGATTGGCTAAGAAATTTGAAACTTGTCCTGAACCTTGAACATATAGGATATGTTCTAGATTCAAATGTTCCTAGTCCCTTACCTCCAGAGGCCACACAAGAGGAACATGAAACTTTGGACAAGTGGAAGGAGCATGATATGAGAGCTAAGTGTTACATGCTTGCTTCCATGAGTAATGAGTTACAGAAGCAACATGAGAACATGCAGAGTGCGAGTGAGATCCTCCTTCACCTACAAGAGTTGTATGGTGAGCACAGCAGGAATGCTAGGTATGAGATATCTAGACAGCTATTCCGTATGAGGATGTCTGAGGGACAGAATGTTGGGGATCATGTCCACAAGATGATTCGGATGATTGAGCAGTTGGAACATCTTGACTTCAACATGGATTTCCAACTACAGACGGATTTGATCCTTCAGTCCCTTCCTGAGTCTTTTGGAAATTTTGTGACAAATTTCCATATGACTAAACAGGAATGCACCTTAGCTGGTTTACTCAACATGCTGGTTATTGCCCAAAAGAATATGCCAGGCAATAAAGGAAAAGAGGTAGCTTTGGTTGCATCTTCTTTTGCTGGAAAGTCCAACAAGAAGAAGGGCAATAAGAAAAAGAAACCTCAAATTCCTGGTCCTTCTAAGAAAATAGCTAAATAGAAAAGGAAGACTAAAGCTGATGAAGGCAAAGAAAAGTGTTTCCACTGCCAATAGGAAAGTGTTTCCATTGCCAGTAAGAAAGTGTTTCCACTGGCTAGAGTATAGCAATCTAAAAGAATGCAATGCCATGGTGAAAACCAACTCAAGTTCAAAATATATTTGGCACTTAAGGTTATGTCATGTTGCAGAAGATAGGATTACAAAACTGGAGAAAATGGGGATTCTATCCCCATTGGGCTCTGAGCCTACTCCAACTTATGAATCTTGCCTTCAGGGCAAAATGACTAGATCACCCTTTGTTGGACAGGGGCTAAGAGCTGAATATATTTTAGAGCTAATACATAGTGATGTATGTGGTCCATTTAAAGAAATGGCTAGAGGGGGTTTTCATTATTTTATTACCTTTACTGATGATAAATCAAGGTTTGGGTATTTGTATTTGATGAAATACAAACATGAATCTTTTGAAAAGTTCAAAGAATTTAAATCTGAAGTAGAAAATCAAACAGGAAAGAATATTAAAGCTCTTCGATCAGATCGTGGAGGTGAATATTTGAGTACTGAATTTGATGAATACTTGAGAGAGCATGGCATTGTTTCTCAACTGACTCCTCCAGGAACGCCACAGCTGAATGGTGTATCTGAAAGGAGAAATCGTACCCTATTGGATATGGTACGTAGTATGATGAGCTATACTGATATGTCAATCTTCTTTTGGGGATTTGCATTAGAATCAGCTTTGTATATTCTGAATAGGATTCCATCAAAATCAGTTTCTTCCACACCTTATGAGATATGGCATGGAAGAAAACCAAGTCTTAAGCATGTTAAGATTTGGGGTTGTCCAGCTTATATCAAAAAGCTGAACACTGATAAATTGGAGACCAGATCAGAAAAAGGTCGATTTGTTGGATATCCAAAAGATAGTTTTGGATATTATTTTATTTGCCTACTTCACAAAAAGGTTATAAGTAGAGATGCCACATTTCTTGAACAACAGTTTATTCAAGAAGGAGGCAAAGGAAGGCAAATAGAGTTAGAATTGGAGAATTCTGACCAACCAACAGATCAGATGGATATAGATCCATCTAGTCAACCAATACCCGTTGATGAAACATCTACAGCTGTTCCTCGTAGAACAACCAGGGTATCTCACCCACCAGTGAGATATGGTTTTCTTCATGAAGAAGAACAAGAGTTGTATACTCATGAAGAAGTAGATCATGGAGATGATCCACTTACCTATGAAGAAGCTATATCAGATATAGACTCTTCAAAATGGATTGATGCTATGAAATCCGAGATTGATTCCATGTATAAGAATCAAGTTTGGGATCTTGTTGACCCACCTGAAGGTATTATACCTATAGGGAACAAATGGGTTTTCAAGAAGAAAATTGGTTCTGATGGAAAGGTAGAGACCTATAAGGCAAGGCTAGTAGCGAAAGGGTTTCGCCAAAGGCAAGGAATCGACTATGAGGAGACTTTCTCGCCTGTTGCCATACTTAAATCAATTAGAATTTTATTAGCAATAGCTGCGTACTATGATTATGAGATTTGGCAGATGGATGTCAAAACAGCTTTTCTCAATGGATACATTGAAGAAAACATTTTCATGGAACAACCTAAGGGATTTGAATCCCAAGATGGTTCCAAGGTATGCAAGCTAAAGCGATCCATTTATGGGTTGAAACAAGCTTCGAGGAGTTGGAACATCCGTTTTGATGAAGCCATTAAATCCTTTGGTTTTATCAAAAATGAGGATGAGCCATGTGTATATAAGAAGGTTAATGACAGTGCTATCACTTTCCTTGTCTTATATATGGATGACATACTGTTGATGGGTAATGACACAGGTATGTTGACGACTATAAAGGTATGGTTGTCAAATACATTCTCCATGAAAGACTTAGGGGAGGTAACCTATATTCTTGGGATTCGCATCTATAGAGATAGAGCGAAAAGAATAATTGGTTTATCCCAAAGTCTATACTTTGAAAAGGTGTTAAAGAGGTTTAACATGCTTGATTCCAAGAGAGGATTGTTACCAGTGAGACATGGTATCCATCTTTCTAAAGAGATGTCTCCAAAGACACCTGAAGAAAGAGATAAGATGGCTAGGATTCCATAGGCTTCGGCTATTGGAAGTTTAATGTATGCAATGTTGTGTACTAGGCCGGATATCGCATATGCTGTTAGTTTGACTAGCAGGTATCAATCCAATCCAGGTTTGGAACATCGAAGTCATAAGAATATCCTTAAGTACTTGAGAAGAACTAAGGATTTATTCTTGATTTATGAAGGTGGAGACTTGCAATTGGATGGTTATACTGATTCTGATTTCCAATCAGATATTGATGATAGAAAGTCTACCTCTAGATATGTGTTCATTTGTAATGGAGGTACAGTCAGTTGGAAGAGTTCCAAACAGAGCACGACTACAGATTCCACTACAGAGGCTGAGTATATTGCTGCATCGATCTTTGCAAAGGAAGTCGCTTGGATAAAGAAGTTAAATGTAGAACTTACAGAGTTCCTTCCATTGAGTCGTGAGCCCACTACTCGTGACAACAATGGAGCAGTCATACAGGCTAAGGAACTAAGGTCTCACCCAAAATCCAAACACATAGAAAGGCACTACCACATTATCAGACATATAGTTGGGCAAAGGCGATATAGCCATGCAGAAAAATAACATCAGCTGAAAAAAATTCAGCTGATCCATGCACTAAGCCTTTATCACAAGCTCAGTTAGACTGACATCTTGAGAAGATGGGTCTAAGGTATTGTAATGAATGGCTCTAGTGCTAGTGGGAGATTGTTAGTAGTATGCCCTAGAGCATATCATTTAGTATGTATCTTGTACATATTTTTATTAATAAAAGGCATTTGCACTTTTCCGTTTACATAATATATTTATGTGTAATAGAAAAGGTCCATTGATATTTTGTTAGAAATATTATTCTTAAGTTGTTAAGAATATGAGTGACAATATTTCTATCACAAAGTATCATAAATAGGTTCATAATCGAGGATACTTCATAATAAGGACATGACTTATCCAGAAAGATTGTATTCATGTTTGTTCCCAAGTTATTTATATGAGATATAAATAAGATGGAATGGTGAGTCTCATGCCATATAACAAACATGATAGGCACTTATAAATGATAAGTAGGCCGAACCAGTGACACTTATGACAAGCACATGGAGTTTACTCTTGTCAATGTTTTGTCATAAATCATATCCTTGCATATAATCTTTAGACCTGAGATAGCACAGTTATCTTGTATATAGGTAGTTTGAGTTTGATACTGCTTTCATACTTGTACTGTGTATGGGTATATGGGCATGTGTTGGCTCCTACTAGCTATATATGGAGGTAGGTGTTGATCAAGATGGAATCTGTTCCTCTAAGTAAATAGAGATAAAATCCTATGTTCATTTAATTGTTCTTGATGTTTCAAGTTCCTGGCCAGGACAGATAGATTTATTCAGAAAAGAGTTTCTGATGAGAAAATCTTTTTAATCAAGAACTGGAATTAAAAGAGAACATAATATTCATAGCAAAAGGAGTTTGACATAAACCATGACTCCAGCTTTAGTTGGGATTTTGTAACAGAGAGATTCTAGTGCATGGTAACATATGATTATAGGTTCATTTAAGGTAAACCTTATTACTAATTGGGTGGCCATGGCATGCTATGCTAGGTGTTAACTATGGTCTATGAGGTTCATAAAATGATTTAGAGAAATCATTTATGGTAAGAAAGAGTTCTGATGATATTAAGAGTTGATATCATGTCTCATTGCCAATTAGTGATGAGCCTAGTAAGTCACACACATACACAAGTTATCACCTAATTAAATATGATTTAATTAATTAATTAAAGAGTTTAATTGATTAATTAAATAGGTTTGGTTTGCAATTAAATTGCAAAGTCCCTAGCATGACTTGAAACCAAATCTAGATTATTGGATGTGTAGTATAAATTAAATTTATATTTAAAGTGTTTAAATATGAATTTAATTGATGAGAAATTAATTAATAGAGATTAATTAATTAATTTATATTTGATATAAATTAATTAGAAGAAGAAAATAATTGTTTTGGGTTAAGAACTCAAAATTAAGACACAGGGGCATTTTGGTCATTTCACAGTGTGACACGTGGCACCATGAGATGGTGACACATGGCATAACACATAAGCTTGCCAAATGTTTTTTAATCATGTAAGATGATTAAAATCAAGATTAAATATAGGTTTGACACTTGGCACAATGTGATTGGGTCACTTAAACCTAGAGCTAATCAAAAGGTGACATGTGGCTAGGGTTTAATGTGTTAACCTAGCTATTTAAGTGTGGTTATGAAAAGAAAAAATAACCAGCAGCCTCTCCTCTCATTTTTCACGCCACTTTGAGCCTCTCCAGCTATTCCTCTTCATCTCTCATCAATTCAAAGAGATTAGCCATCAATCTCTTGAATTAAGAACACTAGGAATTGTTTCTAGTGTCCTGTTTACATCTCTAATCTCTTAAAAGGAAGAACTTGAATTTCTAATTAATAGAAAAGGCTTTAGAAGCTGTTCAAGGGCTGCCATAGGTGTTCTTGGTGTGGACAAGCTAGAGGGACAACATCCGTGTTACAAGACGAATCTCAAAGGCGCAGACACGTTGCAGTGCATCAAGAGGTTAGTGTAATCGTTCTTGATTTAATCTAGGGTTCTAAAATTAATCTGATTAATTTTAAAATCTTAAATGGCAAATACAGATCCAAAAAACATATTAAAAGAGTTTTAATATGTTGTTTATCATTGAAATCAAATAGATAAAAATAAATCTTGCATGATGCATGTGACCCTAGGTGAAAATTTTTGAATTCAATGGTATAAACTTGTGTTTTTCACGCTTCCGTTCCTTCAGTTCCTTCCATTGAGTCAACAGTTCCACTACACTGTGATAACAATGGAGCAGTCATACAGGCTAAGGAACCAAGGTCTCACCAGAAATCCAAACACATAGAAAGGCGCTACCACATATCAGAGAAATAGTTGGGCGAGGCGATGTAGCCATGCAGAAAATAGCATCAGCTGAAAATCCAGCTGATCCATTCACTAAGCCTATGTCCCAAACTCAGTTAGACCGACATCTTGAGAAGATAGGTCCAAGATATTGTAATGAATGGCTCTGGTGCTAGTGGAAGATTGTTAGTAGTATGCCCTAAAGCATATCATTTAGTATGTATCTTGTACATATTTTTATTAATAAAAGGCATTTCCAATTTTCCTTTTACATAATATATTTATGCGTAATAGAAAAGGTCCATTGATATTTTGTTAGAAATATTATTCTTAAGTTGTTAAGAATATGAGTAACAATATTTCTAGCACAAAGTATCATAAGTAGGTTCATAATCGAGGATACTTCATAATAAGGACATGACTTATCCAGAAAGATTGTATTCATGTTTGTTACCAAGTTATTTATATGAGATATAAATAAGATGGAATGGTGAGTCTCATGCCATATGACAAAAATGATAGGCACTTATAAATGATAAGTAGGCCGAACCAGTGACACTTATGACAAGCACATGGAGTTTACTCTTGTCAATGTTTTGTCATAAATCATATCAGTGCATATAATCTTTAGACCTGAGATAGCACAGTTATCTTGTATATAGGTAGTTTGAGTTTGATACTGCTTTCATACTTGTACTGTGTATGGGTATATGGGCATCTGTTGGCTCCTATTAGTTATATATGGAGGTAGGTGTTGATCAAGATGGAATCTGTTTCTCTAAGTAAATAGAGATAAAATCCTATGTTCATTTAATTATTCTTAATGTTTTAAGTTCCTGGCCAGGACAGATAGATTTATTCAGAAAAGAGTTTCTGATGAGAAAATCTTTTTAATCAAGAACTGAAATTAAAAGAGAACATAATATTCATAGCAAATGGAGTTTGACATAAACCATGACTCCAGTTTGAGTTGGCATTTTGTAACAGAGAGATTCTAGTGCATGGTAACATATGATTATAGGTTCATTTAAGGTAAACCTTATTACTAATTGGGTAGCCATGGCATGCTATGCTAGGTGTTAACCATGGTCTATGAGGTTCATAAAATGATTTAGAGAAATCATTTATGGTAAGAAAGAGTTCCGATGATATTAAGAGTTGATATCATGTCTCATTGCCAATTAGTGATGAGCCTAGTAAGTCACACACATACACAAGTTATCACCTATTTAAATATGATTTAATTAATTAATTAAAGAGTTTAATTCATTAATGAAATAGGTTTGGTTTGCAATTAAATTGCAAAGTCCCTAACATGACTTGAAACCAAATCTAGATTATTGGATGTATAGTATAAGTTAAATTTATATTTAAAGTGTTTAAATATGAATTTAATTAATGAGAAATTAATTAATAGAGATTAATTAATTAATTTATATTTGATATAAATTAGAAGAAGAAAAAATAATTATTTTGGGTTAAAAACTCAAAATTAAAACATAGGGGCATTTTGGTCATTTCACAGTGTGACACATGACACCATGAGATGGTGACACATGGGATTACACATAAGCTTGCCAAATGTTTTTTAATCATGTAAGATGATTAAAATCAAGATTAAATATAGGTTTGACACTCGGCACAATGTGATTGGGCCACTTAAACCTAGAGCTAATCAATGGGTGACATGTGGCAATGGTTTAATGTGTTAACCTAGCTATATAAGTGTTGTTATGAAAAAGAAAAACAACCAGCCGCCACTCCTCTCCTTTGTCACGCCATTTTGAGGTTCTCCATCAATTCTTCTTCATCTCTCATCAATTCAAAGAGATTAGCCATTAATCCCTTGAATTAAGAACACTAAAAATTGTTTCTAGTGTCCTGTTTACATCTCTAATATCTTAAAAGGCAGAACTTGAATTTCTAATTAATAGAAAAAGCTTTAGAAGCTTTTCAAGGGCTATCATAGGTGTTCTTGGTGTGGACAAACTACAGGGACAACATCTGGTGTCCTGAAGACAAATCTCAAAGGCGCAGACACGCTGCAGTGCATCAAGAGGTTAGTGTAATCGTTCTTGATTTAATCTAGAGTTCTAAAATTAATCTGATTAATTTTAAAATCTTAAATAGAAAATACAGATCCAAAAACATATTAAAAGAGTTTTAATATATTGTTTATCATTGAAATCAAATAGATAAAAATAAATCTTGCATGATGCATGTGACCCTAGGTAAAAATTTTTGAATTTAATGGTATAAACTTGTGTTTTTCACGCTTCCGTTCTTTCATTAAATTATAGTTGTGTACCATTGAGTTCACCACTCAGCGATAGCTTTGTATGCTGTCGCAGGTAAGAAGAGCATAGAGCAGTGAGTAAGTTTCTTTGAAGACACATTCAGATCAGCTCCAGGTATATCATAGGTATACCCATGTACATAAGTTTTGATGTATGCATGTAATAATATGTATGTAAATTATTTGAGCAGTTGTATAAAAACTCTTGTAAAATATTTTGGTATGTAATTAAATGTAAATTATTGTCAATGTAAATTGGAGATTTCATTTATCTAAATAGTTTTGTAATATTAATTTTGAGTCTTGTAATCAATGAAATGTTTCTTTTATGAGGAGATTGATTTGATTATTGAGATTTGAATTATGGGTTCAAATGAAGTTATTGAAGTTGTATTTGAGAAAACATATTGGAAGTGTGTTCTTTGCAGGTTTTGAAGAACTGTTTTCTCAAAATACAACCGGCACTTTGCCGAAATTTTGAAAAAAAATTTATAACAACTCAACTCAACTCAACTAAGCCTTTATCCCAAAAATTTGGGGTCGGCTATATGGATTCGCTTTTTCCACTCTGAACGATTTTGAGTTAAATCCTCAGAAATGTGTAATGCTTCTAAGTCATGCTGTACTACTCTCCTCCAAGTCAATTTAGGTCTACCCCTTTTTTTCTTTCTATCCTCTAGCCTAATGTGCTCTACTTGTCTAACTAGAGCCTCCGTATGTCTACGCTTCACATGACCAAACCACCTCAATCTCCCTTCTCTCAACTTATCTTCAATTGGCACCACTCCTACCTTTTCTCTAATACTTTCATTACGGACTTTATCTAGTCTAGTATGGCCACTCATCCACCTTAACATTCTCATCTCTGCAACTCTTATCTTAGATGCATACGACTCTTTCAGTGCCCAACACTCACTACCATATAGCATAGCCAGTCGTATGACTGTATGGTAAAATTTTCCTTTTAATTTATTGGGAATCTTACGATCACATAGAACTCCCGTGGCACGTCTCCACTTTAACCATCCAGCTTTAATCCTATGACTAACATCCTCCTCACATCCCCCATCTACTTGAAGGACTGAGCCTAGATATTTAAAGTGATTACTTTGGGACAATGCCACTCCATTCAAACTAACTCCTTCCCTATCACCAGTTTGGCCTTCACTGAACTTGCAATGCATGTATTCTGTCTTCGTTCTACTTAACTTAAAACCCTTTGACTCTAGAGTACTTCTCCAAAGTTCTAGCTTCCTATTGACTCCTTCTCGTGTCTCATCTATCAGAACAATATCATCCGCAAACAAAAAATTTTATAACACCAGATTTTAATCGATGATTTAAATTTCATGAAAATTGTTTTAAAATCCCTTGTAGTATATTTAATGGATTATCGGTAGGCAAAGTACGGTAATTCATTAGGTGTACTACAGGATCATGTTACATCTTACAGGGGAGTAGGGTGTGACATATTTAGTGGTATCAGAGCAATGGTTTTAAAGTAAATTTTGAACTGTGAATTTGAAATCTTTTTGTCGGTAACTACAACTACTCAAATGTTTGATACATATAGTACATTTACATCATAAATATGAACTAATGGAGAGGAATCTCCTTATGTTGGTTGTACAGGAATAGAAAATCTTGTGAAAAGTTATGGAAGAGAAGAATGAGATAATAGAACAGTCCGTGATGCCAGAAGTACAAGTTGAGGCCCCAGCCCCACAAAGTGTCGAAGGCCCGACTGTACCAGTTTTACTAGTACAAATTACTACACAAATGGCCTAGCAAATGGCCACTTTCTTCCAACAAATGGCTGATAATCTGTCAGCCCAAGCCCAAGTACAGACCCAACCCCCACAAGGGCAGTGTGAAATAGAGAAGAGGGAGAAATCTTCAGGTCAGAACTCGAGCAGTAATTTGGAGAAGAGAAAAGAATTTGAGGAACCCCGAGCTCAGAGATTGACAGAGGCGGATCATTAGGGCAGAGAACACCAAGATCTAGTCATCGAACAACCAGAAGTTCCTATTATGCCCGTTTCTGCCATGTTTATGGTAAGCTACATGGAGGTATTTGTCAAAGGGCCTCTGGAGCCTGCTACAATTGTGGAAAACTTGGACACTTTGCTAAAGATTGTACTAGAGCACCTCGATCTGCTCTCCAGAGTTCACAGACCGTCAGTCAGAGTCGAGATAGAAATAGAGTTGGTACTCCTCACCACTATAACATAGTGAATCAACCCAAATATAGTAGCTCTCCAGTCAGAGCGTCCACTAAGCGCCAAGGAGATAGAGCAGAAACTTCAGATGTAGCTGCTGGTAAGTTCTTAATTTTTGAAAGAAACAATGAGTTATTATTTGATCCCAACACTACTTATTTATATGTTAGTGTTAGAATTCTATGTTTTGTTGCTATTCCTTTACAGGGGAATAAATTTTGATGCGTTAGTGACTAGTCTTTTAGGATCAAAACTACAATCACAAGTATGATTGACATTAATTTTGGAAGAATTATTAGCTAAAAGTATTTTCTAACATACCATAAATTATAAAGCTAATTGGCGAGCCTACTTAATGTAAGGCAAGAGGACCTAAAAGTAAGTTACAGTAATAGAATTGCTCTAGATAAGGGCAAAGATATTACTATTAGTAATTATTAATGGATATTGTAATCAGAATTGGTTTAGGATATTAGTGGATTCGAGAAAGATAAGATGTTAGAAAACCTAGTCCATGAGGTTATAACGTAGTGACTATGTAATGTTCTCGATGTTTGTATTGTAAGCTGCAGATTACAGTACCGATACAGGATTATTGTGTAGAGCTACGTGCTTCCTCGTGGTACAATAAATTAAGAATATTTGTAAGTAATCTATAAATTGATACAGTTACGCCCGAATAGAGTACTATTACGGGAAATAAATGTGAAAATTCTAGTAAGAAATTTTAAACTTTAGAACTAGCCTATCAAACGACTACACTTGTAAGGTAGCTAGAGTCAGTGACTCGATTACATTAATGTGAATTACCTATACCATAGTAATTGCTATAAGCTTAGAGATATCAGTACGACTTGTCATCCTCAGACGGATGGACAGTCGAAACAAGTGATTCAGGTAAATTTTGAAACTCATTGAGTTTCTATAAATAATGAAATGAAATGATAATAATAACCTGTAATATGTGATAAGCCCTCAAGAATATACTGAGAACTTGTGTCATTGAATTCGAGGGGAGATGGGACAGATACATCCTACTAACAGAATTTGTATACATTAATAAGTGTCAAGCTAGCATACAAGTGGCACCCTATGAAACATTGTAAGGGAACAGATAACTATGGATTTTGTGATGAGACTTCCGAGGACATAGAATAGTCATGATGCAGTATGGGTTATAGTTGATAGACTAACCAAGTCTGCTCACTTTTTGCCAGTCCGGATGGACTATAGCTTGGGAAGATTGGCCATATTGTACATAAATGAAATTGTAAAACTGCATGGAGTGCCAGTATTGATTGTATCAGATAGAGATCCTAGGTTCACTTCTAGATTCTGGGTAGTCTTCAGAGAGCCCTAGGAACTAGATTGAACTTCAGCACAGCATTCCACCTACAAACAGATGACCAGTTCGAAAGAATAATTCAAATATTGGAGGATATGCTACGGGCTTGTGTGATTGAGTTTGAAGGTGGTTAGGATACACACTTGCCTTTGATTGAGTTTGCTTATAACAACAACTACCAATCAAGCATTGGGATGCCTCCATATGAAGCTTTGTATGGCAAAAAGTGTAGAACTCTCCTATGTTGGGATGAAGTAGGTGAAAGGAAGATGATTGGGCCAGAAATTGTTCAGTAGACAGAGGAAAAGATCAGATTGATCAGAGATAGACTCAAGGCTGCATCAGACCGTCAGAAGTCCTATGTTGATCTGAAGAGAAGAGATATTGAATATGCAGTGGGTGATAAGGTATTCCTCAAAGTTTCTCCTTGGAAGAGGATTATGAGATTTGGCAGAAAGGGGAAACTGAGTCCTCGTTTCATCGGACCATTTGAGGTTCTGGAAAGAGTGGGTCCTTTGGCATATCGGTTGGCATTACCTCCAGAGCTAGAAAGGATACACAGTGTCTTTCATGTGTCCATGTTAAGGAGGTACAGATCTGACCCATCTCATGTACTATCAGTTGAAGAGACTGAGGTAAATCCAGACCTCTCATATGAGGAAGAACCCATAGAAATTCTGGCTTATGAGGTGAAGCAGCTGAGTAATAAACAGATATTCCTGGTTAAAGTGTTGTGGAACCATCATTCAGGCCAGGAAGCTACTTGGGAACATGAAGAGGATATGAGGAGACAGCACCCACAGCTGTTCAGAGACTAATGCCAGGTAAAATTTCAAGATGAAATTTATTTTAAGGGTGGGAGAATTGTAACACCACTAAGTTCGGTAGTGCATTCTACTGTTCCAGTGACCAGTGTTGTCCGGACAGCTAGGATGCCTAGAACTACACTTCGATATGAGTGAGGAGACATAAAATAATAAAATACAAGAAAAGAAAATACAAGAAAAACAAAGGAAAAATAATAGAAAAGAAATGTAACCAAGTTAAGCGAGCCGAGAACCCTAGCGATGGGTGACCGCACCGGGAAGTCGCGGCGTGGACCATTGACTAGCCCTGGACCGCGGGGAACCCTGGAAAATATTTTTTGGACTTAAATAGACCCCTATTGAAGTATAAATTCCATTAGATATATCAAAGAAAAATTAATTAATTAGTACAATGAAAAGTGAGAAATCGAAAAAAGGACAAAATCCTGTGTTACCGAAAAATTGGGAATGCAACCCGAACAGGGGCATTGTGGTCATTTGACATTCCGAGTTGTCTTTTGACCTAAATGTCCATTAAAAATAAATGGAAAATGTCATGAAAAAATAAATTAGTGGTACCTAATGTAAATAGCAAAAATGGGAAGCTTAATGTGGGAAAATGAAATCTTAGATTAAACTAATAGTTAATTTTGACATAGTGCTCCACTAACTCATTTAAGTGGACCACTACCACTTCATTTGGACAGTAGATCATCTTCTTCCTCACTTCTCCAAGAACCAGCTGAATTGCTCCGTTGAAGAACCTCCATGGCCATCCATGGCCAAGCTCCATGCAACCATGATTTAGCCATATTTTTCACTAGCTTCCTTCACAAAAACTGTTCTACACCACTTGGGCAGTAGTTAGGCAGCAAGAAGACCAAGTTTTGGAGAGATTTTGAAGAGTTTCCAAAGTGGTAAGTTTGTGTTTTTGGTTAGTGCTTCATTAAAGTTAGTAAGAATGTTATGGGTACTTGAATTATGGAGAGATTTTTGAGGTTTGATGTTTAAAGGGAGAGGTGTATTTTTGGCAGCCATGGAAACTCCTTAAGGGCAGTTTATTCTTGCTTGTAAATGGTAGATTAAAGGGTTGATTATGTGTTTATGTGTGTAGGAATTTATTTGGGTGATGTATATTAAGTATATGTAAATGTGTACTTGAATTTAGAAGCTTGGAAACTAATGGAGTGTGATGTATGAATCGGCAGCTTGATTTGATGAACCATAAAAATGTTATTTCATATTTGGTTTATGGAATATTAATGTTGAATTGTGGTAGTTGTTATGGCAGCTTGGGTATATGTATGATGGTGTGAGGTTAGACATGTAAATGAGCTAGGTTAGGCGATTGAATTGTTGTAATTTGATCTTGAAAAATTCTGCACTATATGGTACATGTTGAGTGTGATTATAAGCTGCCAAAATGACCAAAAATATGTTGTGAAATGTGTTTAGGTTAGGATACAAACCAGAATTGGCATGAATGTGTGGTTTGGTAATTGTTAAAAGTGACCTTTGATGAGTAATAAACAAAATGCAATAGGGCAGTTTATGTTTTGGGCCTAGAACCTTAAGTGTGTGGCTCCAATTGGTATGACACCAATTGGAGATGAAACTAGGCACAAAATGTGCCAACTTTTATGAAGGAAGCTTACCAAAATTCTGCTTGTAAGGTAACTTGAAAAGTGACCAAATCCGGATTAGTGCATTTAAGGCCTGAAAATTGACCATTTGGGCAGCAGTTAGTATTTTGGCCATAACTCACTAAAAACAGGTCCAATTGACCTAAAGTTTTGACCATGAATAGTTAAGACATATATCTACAAGTCTTATGAAGACACCAAAGCCCAAAAATGACCATAAGCAAGTCAAAAAGCTTGCACAAGTTCGGGTCTAAAAACTGGCCGAACCAAAATTGACCTAAAATAACTTAAAAGTGACCAATTTTGGTACATTCTGACCAGCAATAGTAAAATGACCATAACTTGGTCTAGTAAAATCAGAATGACCTGAAATTTTGCCCCGCGTGCAATAAGACATAGATCTACAAGTTTGTAGTTTTAACCAAAACTCGAAAACCGAGCAAACTAGGTCGTCCGGCTAGGTCAAATTGGTATACCGAAATCCGACAAATTGCAATAAAAAGCAATATACATAGAAATGAATTTGGTAACATGTACCAATACAAAAAGGCTATAAAATGTGACATATTGATAACATTAAAACCTAATTCTCCTAGACTGCATCGAGGGTCAACATCTTAGGTTGACTAAGGAAATAATAGAATTCAATAAGTTAATTATTAAGATTTATTCTTAGAGACAGTTTAAATGAGTATTGAAACACTTCAAATTGTGTTTCTCAGTTAGCAAAGACTCAGGGAAGGGGAAGGAAACACTGAGTCAAAGCCAAGAGACAGTTATTAGAGGTTTGTGCACAACTAGTTTTTAACTGATTTTGTTTTGAATATTTCATATGATTAAATGACATATTTTTCTTATGTATTATGTTTAACAAGCATTGGATTTAATTCAATGATTATTGAAATTGTTATAATATGTATGAATTTAGCTTTGTGAAATGGTATTTCCACAAGTATTAGGCATTGTTATGGATTGAATAAATTATGTTTTGGAAAATTGTGATAGAACATGTTTTGAATTATGATGGTAATTTTCATGGAAAAATGCAAATTTATGATTTGAATTGTGATGAGCATAAAAATTATTGGATATTGGAATTGAATTTGAATCGAATTATATTGTGATTTATGCTCACTAAAAAGATTGTGATATTGTTTTATATCTCACTATAGATGCTTGACTAGGTTATTACCCATCTCTCTCATTTGTTGAGAAGACAATGGAGTTAGTTGTGTTTTGATTACCATGGTACGTGCACAGGCTTAGATTTTCCTCTGATTTGAGGTTAGATCTAAGTTTTTTTTTATCGTTATGGCCCTTGCGGAAGATTCATTATTGTGATGTGTACTGTGCACGATGATTCGACCTCCTCGACCATAGGGAGTTAGAATCTGATTCAACCTCCCTGACCATAGGGAGTTAGAATCACTTCGAATATGGCCTTTTCGGATTAGTCTTGCATAGTTAGTAAGATAAAGAATGATTTTTGAGATACAGCATGATTTTTGAGATACAGCATGGTTTTTGAGATACAATATGGTTTTTGAGATACAACATGATTTTTGAGACACAGAATGTTTTTGAATAGTAAAGAATTGTGATTTCAGTTATGATTTTGTATAATTGATTTTGCTGGAATACCTTAAATGGTTAGTCATGATTTGATAAATTGAATTTCGTGATCAAAGTCATTTCATACAAATGATTCACATTATTGGCAATGAATATTTTGAGTTTTGGAATTTGATGTGTATTCAGATTTCCAAATTATTTGCTGTAAATTTTGTTAATGTATATTGTACTATGTTTTAAATTATAGTTGTGCACCACTGAGTTCACCACTCAGCAATAGCTTTGTATGCTGTCGCAGGTAAGAAGAGCATAGAGCAGTGAGTAAGTTTCTGTAACGCCCTCCCGGTAGCAACTCCGTACATTCTACTGTTTCGGTGACCAGTGTTGGTCCGGATAGCTAGAACGTCCGGAAAAATATTTAAACTAAAGTGAGGAACCATAATTAACTCAAATATTAATAAGAAAAATTTAGAAAAAAATTTTAGAAATAAAATACAACCAAGTTAAATGAGCCGATGCCCAAGCGATGGGTAACCCAGTGGGAAGTTGCGGTTCTCATAACTAGGAGCCCTAGACCCAAGAGAAAATTCATAAAATAATTTTTGGGACTCCAGAGAAGGGTCATTGAGGTTCCTATGGCATTAGAATGCCAAGAAAATATTTAGAAAATTTTTTCAATTGGTACAGACAATTTTGACCCGTTAAGCCAAACGGAGGGCATTTTGGTCATTTCGTCTTCAGAGACGATTTTTGGCCGACTTGTTCAGTTAATTAAATAATTATTATGATCTAAAATATGAATAAATATTGCTAAAAATTGAATTGAAAATGAGTAGAAAAGAAAAGAAAAGAAAATGAAATAAAAGTCATATTTATGACATGAGCATGATGCAATTAAAATATTTTCACCCAACCAAATTTTGACACATCATTAAAAACTACTTAAACATGAATAAAAGGAGATAAAAAATTGAAAAAGTGGACAGCCATCTTCAATCTTTGGGCTGCAGAAACGTTGAGAGAGAGAGAGAGGAGAAAAAAAACTCCATGAAAGCTCTTGTTCAAGCTTGATTTTCCCTATGCTCTCCACCCCAAAACCCTAAACTTCCTTCACAAAATATTATCCCTAAACCTTGAGGAAGCATAAGGCAGCAGAAATTTGAGGAAATTTTGAAGTTGGGCAAGTCCAAGTTAGGTCACAAGTGAGGTTAGTGCCAATTCCTTCTAGGAATTTTATGTATATCATATGTGGAGTAGGAATTAAGTGTAAAAATTAAGTGAAATTAAACAAAAGTTGCATGATGAATTTTTACCATTTTTGGCAGCCATGAAATTTTGAGAGTTTTGATGATTTTTTTTAGATTAAAAGAGTACAAAAGCTGTCCTTTGATATGAAATTAACACTTAGTACCTTATATTGTAAGTTAATGGAAGAATAGAGGAATTGAGAATTTAGGGTTTTGAACAAATTAAGGTTTTAATCCTATAATGGTGTAGGAAAATTTTAATGGTCAATTAGTGACCATTTGGTTATTGGTAAATAAGAAATGAAGTGTGTTTAGTGATGGGATTTAGGTTTAGTGTGGCTACCCATGGTGACCTGCAGAATTGGACATGAGTCCAGCAGGTTTGGGCAGGCATAACTTGAATTGTAGAGGTTCAATTGATATTTGGTCAATTGGACATGAAACTAGACACATAATGGCACAACTTTGGTGAAGAAACCATGCCCATAAGACCAAACCAAGTGGACCAAACACTTGCCCCAATCCTGGTGTCCTGCAACCTGTTTCTGCAGAATGACCAAATGAACAGTGATTGTTCATTTGGCCATAACTGAGTGTAGAATGGCCCAATTGACCTGAAATTTTACAAGCAACAAGATAATATATAGACCAACAACTTTCATGAAGAAACCCACCCCAAATTATGACCAGAACCTATCCAACAAGGGAGTTGCAGTCACTGTTCACTGCACTGTAGTTATGGTCAGTCCAGAAAAATTCCAATCCGCCAGTTGTGGTTTTTGGACCATAACTTGAGCTACAAAACTCCAAATGGAGTGATTCAAAAAAATAAATTCAACTAGACAAAATAAGGAACAACTTTTATGTTTATCATTTTCCCAAATTCCCACTGCAACAGTAAGTAATGGAACAGTAAAGATAGGGTATGAAAACTGAAAATTCTACTCCATTAATTTTAAGCTTAGAAATGGTATTGGTAACCAATACCAACAAATTTTGAATGCAAAATGTGGTATGTTGGGAGTGTTAAAACCAATGTACCTATTTTCTATGCAAAATTTAAGATTTTTATTGACTAATGAAGTGAATAGTAACACCAAAACTTGAAATTCAAAAATTGAAAAATTCAAAAGTGTCAAATGCCCTAATATACCTAACAAGATTGGTTTGGATTGTTTGGCATGCCAATAAGGTTCAATTAGCAGTACTGCATATGGCATTATGCCATTCTGTGATTTCATGGCTTTTAGACATTCTGACATTATGTTGATACTTGGCCTTGTGCCTAATGTTATTACAGCTTATTAGTCGCTCATTTGCACAATCGGAGACACATATGTGACCGATGGTGTGACGGCCCGAGGTACTTGATACCCAAAGTGCGGTTACCCATTTGTCCATCGATGCGTCAAAGATAGGTTACTTGGGCAACCAAAAATGAAAGTGGACAAATTTAATGAAATAATGAATATAACAAGTACAAAATAAGTAAGATTACAAATACTCATCAAAAATTTATTTGAAATGAAACATCAATACATTCACTGCATATTTATTTTCTGTTATTTATTTTTATTTTATTATTGGCACCACTAAGCATTATTGCTTAGCGCGTTACTTTTGCCACGCGTAGGTTCTGGAGATAATGGCCTAGAGCCCAGTAGACCACATCGATGGTGAGACCTCCTGCAGCTCTGCATAGTATCCGTGTCACCTCACCATCTTCAGTGCATTGGTAGGACACTAGGTTTCATTTTGGTATTTTGTAACTATCTTTTATTTTCTCTTGTGTAAATGAGACTTATATAATGTATTTTGATGTTAATGTATATAGTGGAAATTGTGTTTGTGAATGAAAAAGTGAATATTTATTTACGACTTTTACATGATTATCATATGAGATGAATGATTGAGAAATGGAAATGTTGTTCAAAAACATATTGAGATTTTGTTGATGAAATGGAGTTGGGATTGATTGGAAATGATTATTGGAAGTGTTTTTTCCACAGGTTCCGAAGAACTGTTTTCTCCATTTTTAGCCGGTACTCTGCCGGATTTTCTATAAAATTTTCGGAACCTCAAATAAATTATAATTTCAATAAATGACTTAAATGAATTATATTTCACAAGTTATATTCAAAACTATGATAAAAATTAATTAAGGAAGAATAAAAAAATGATTAAGATAAAATAGAGTGTTCCGGCACACTGTGTGACATATTTTACTCGGATATATTGTAGACGGGTAAGGGGTGTCACAGTTTCTTTGAAGACACATTCAGATCAGCTCCAGGTATGTCATAGGTATAGCCATGTACATAAGTTTTGATGTATGCATGTAATAATATGTATGTAAATTATTTGAGCAGCTGTATAAAAACTCTTGTAAAATATTTTGGTATGTAATTAAATGTAAATTATTGTAAATGTAAATTTGAGATTTCATTTATCTGAATAGTTTTGTAATATTAATTTTGAGTCTTATAATCAATGAAATGTTTCTTTTATGAGGAGATTGATTTGATTATTGAGATTTGAATTATGGGTTCAAATGAAGTTATTGAAGTTGTATTTGAGAAAACATATTAGAACTGTGTTCTTTGCAGGTTTTGAAGAACTGTTTTCACAAAATACAACCAGCACTTTGCAGAAATTTTGAAAAAAATTTTATAACACTAGATTTTAATCGATGATTTAAATTTCATAAAAATTGTTTTAAAATCCCTTGTAGTATATTTAATGGATTATCGGTAGGAGAAGTATGGTAATTCATTAGGTGTACTACAGGATCATGTTACATCTTACAGGGGAGTAGGGTGTGACATCCAATCAGATATCAATGATAGAAAGTCTACCTCTGGGTTTTTGTTCATTTGTAATGGAGGTGCAATCAGTTAGAAGAGTTCCAAACAGAGTATGACTGCTGATTCCACTACAGAGGCCAAGTACATTACTGTATCAGATGCTGCAAAAGAGGCTATTTGGATAAAGAAGTTCGTGATAGAACTTGCAGTAGTTCCTCTCTACTATGACAACAATGGAGCGGTCATAAATACGACATATGAACACAAACCCAAAGGTAGACTGTTTATCATCGATATCTTATTGGAAATCAGAATCAGTATAACCATCCAATTGCAAGTCACCACCTCCGTAAATCAAGAATAAATCCTTAGTTCTTCTCAAGTACTTAAGGATATTCTTGATAGCTATCCAGTGTTCTAAATCTAGATTGGATTGAAACCTGCTAGTCAAACTAATAGCATATGCGATATCTGGCCTAATACACATCTTTGCATACATCAAGCTTCCAATAGTCAAAGCATATGGAATCCTGGCCATTTTATCTCTCTCTTCAGGTGTCTTTGGAGACATCTCTTTAGAAAGGTGGATACCATGTCTCACTAGTAACAATCCTCTCTTGGAATCAAGCATGTTAAACCTCTTTAACACCTTTTCCAAGTATAGACTTTGGGATAAGCCGATTATTCTTTTTGCTTTATCTCTATAGATGCGAATTACAAGAATATAGGTTGCCTCCCCTAAGTCCTTCATGGAGAATGTATTTAACAACCATACCTTGATAATTGTCAACATACCTATGTCATTACCTATCAATAGAATGTCATCCATATATAAGATAAGGAAAGTGACAGCACTATCACTAACCTTCTTATATACACATGGTTCATCCACATTTTTAATAAAACCAAATGACTTAATGGCTTCATCAAAACAGATGTTCCAACTCCTCGAAGCTTGTTTTAACCAATAAATGGATCGCTTTAGCTTGCATACCTTGGAACCATCTTGGGATTCAAAACCCCTAGGTTGTTCCATGAAAATGTTTTCATTAATATATCCATTAAGAAAAGCTGTTTTGACATCCATCTGCCAAATCTCATAATCATAGTATGTAGCTATTGGTAATAGAATCCTAATTGATTTAAGCATGGCAACAAACAAAAAAGTCTCATCGTAGTAGATTCCTTACCTTTAGCGAAACCCTTTCGCTACTAGCCTTGCTTTATAGGTTTCTACTTTTTCATCAAAATCAATTTTCTTTTGAAAACCCATTTATTCCCTATTGGTACAATACCTTTAGGTAGGTCAACAAGGTCCGAAACTTGGTTCTTATGCATGGAATCAATTTCGGATTTCATAGCTTCAATCCATTTTGAAGAGTTTATATCTGATATGGCTTCTTCATAGGTAAGAGGATCATCTCTATGATCTATTTCTTCATGAGTAAACAACTCTTATTCATCTTCATGAAGAAAACTATATCTCACTGGTGGGTGAGATATCCTGGTTGATCTGCAAGGAATTACTGCAGATGTTTCATCAATAGGTGTAGATTGACTAGATGAATCTATATCCATTTGATTTGTTGGTTGGTCAGAATTCTCCAATTCTAACTCTGTTTACCTTCCTTTGCCACCTTCTTGAATAAACTATTATTCAAGGAATATGGCATCTTTGCTTACCATAACCTTTTGTGATGTAAGTGAATAAAAATAATATCCAAAACTTTCTTTTGGATATCCAACAAATCGACCTTTTTCTAATCTAGTTTCCAATTTATCATTGTTCAGCTTTTTAATATAAGCTGGATAACCCCAAATCTTAACATGCTTTAGACTCGGTTTTCTTCTATGCCATATCTCATAAGGTGTGGAAGAAACAGATTTTGATGGAATCCTATTCAGAATATGCAAAGCTGATTCTAATGCAAATCTCCAAAAGGAGATTGACATATCAGTATAGCTCATTATACTGCGTGCCATATCTATTAGGGTACGATTTCTCCTTTCAGATACACCATTTAGTTGTGGTGTTCCTGGAGGAGTCAATTGGGAGACAATGGCATGCTCTTTCAAGTATTCATCAAATTAAGTACTTAGGTATTCACCTCCACGATCTTATCGAAGTGTTTTTAATACTTTTTTCTATTTGATTTTCTACTTCAAATTTAAATTCTTTGAACTTTTCAAAGGATTCATGTTTGTATTTCATCAAATACAAATAGCCAAACCTTGATTTATCATCAGTAAAGGTAATAAAGTAATGCAAACCGCCTCTAGCTATTTCCTTAAATGGACCACATACATCACTATGTATCAATTTCAAAATATTTTCAGCTCTTAACCCTTGTCCAACAAAAGGTGATCTAGTCATTTTGCCTTGAAGGTAGGATTCACAAGTTGGAGTAGGTTCAGAACCCAATGAGGATAAAATTCCCATTTTCTCCAGCTTTGCAATTCTATCTTCTGCAACTTGACCTCATCTTAAGTGCCAAATATATTTTGATCTTGAGTTAATTTTCATCATGGCATTACATTCATTTAGATTGTTTGCATTAGATTTATATTTAACATTATTATCTAAATAATAAAGTCCATCATGTATATAAACAGAGCCAACATATTTATTTCCAAAATAAATATTGCAAATATCATTTGTGAACTGAAATTCATAACCATTTCTAGTCAAACTAGATATAGAAATGATGTTCTTAAAAGCATTAGGTACATCCAAAATATTATTTAAATACAAAACATGTCCACACATGTATAAAGATTTAGATCCTATGGCTAAAGCTTTAACAGTTGAGCCATTGCCAACCCAGAGTCTAATATCTCATAACTACAAGCTGCTACTATTTGCTAGTTCCTGCATATCATAAGTATTGTGAGAACTAGCACCAGTATCTAAAACCCAAGCTGTAGATGAACTATGAGTATCATTAGAATCTAATTAATAAGACACAGGCATACCTTCTGAAGGTCTATCCTTCTTATCCTTCATAGAAGCAAAATACTTTGGGCAGTTCCTTTTCCAATGCCCATCCTTCTGGCAGTGGAAACACTTTCCCTTGCCTTTGTCAGCTTCGGTCTTGCCCTTCATTTTGGCTATCTTCTTGGAAGGTCCAGGAATTTGAGGTTTCTTATTCTTATTGCCCTTCTTCTTTTTGGACTTTCTAGCACAAGAAAAAGATGCAATCAAAGCCACCTCTTTTCCTTTATTGCCCGGCATATTCTTTTGGGCAATAACCAGTATGTTAAGCAACCCAACCAAAGTACAATCTTGAATTTGTCATAAAATTCCCAAATGACTCAGGTAGGGGCTGAAGGATCAAATTCGTCTGCAGTTGGAAATCCATGTGAAAATCAAGATGTTCCAGCTACTCAATAAGCCGAATCATCTTGTGGACATGATCTCCTACATTCTGTCCGTTATACATCCTCATGCGGAATAGCTGTCTAGATATCTCATACTTAGCATTCCTGCTGTGCTCACCATATAACTCTTGTAGGTGAAGGAGGATCTCACTTGCATTCTACATATTTTCGTGCTGCTTCTGTAACTCATTACTCATAGAAGCAAGCATGTAACATTTGCCTCTCATATCATGCTCCTTCCACTTGTCCAAAGTATCTAATTCCTCTCGTGTGGCCTCTGAAGGTAAGGGATAGGAACGTTCGAGTCTAAAACATATCCAATATGTTCTAGGTTCAAGAGAAGTTTTAAATTTCTTAGCTAATTAAAAAGATTAGGTCCCGTCAACCTATTGTGATAATGTATGCTCGCAAGGATATTGGATGGTGGTGGTTGTTGTGTGCTCATTTTTATCAGAAAAATTAACTGTAGAAAATAAATAGATTAATTAGTAAATGTATCAAATAATTAACCAAAATGATTATGGTCTTTTAATAAAATTGGTCCTCCCACTAACTTGGCAAATCTTACACTTCCAAAGTAGGAAACGGAAATCCTAGTTGGATGGATTTCTAGTGGGCGATTGAATTCTTATAGTCTCATTAATCATCCTCAGGAACATCCGTTATTGGAATTACGATAAACTATAAGTGAGCAACTCCTTGCCCATCACATCCCATGTGAGGTTCAATCATTCACTTAGCCCCTAATGCTCAAAATCTTAGGCACATCCATTATTGATTTATCTTGTGTTAGTAGTATGCCCTAGAGCATATCATTTAGTATGTATCTAGTACATATTTTATTAATAAAAGGCAATTTCACTTTTCCATTTATATAATATATTTATGTATAATAGAAAAAGTCCATTAATATTTTGTTAGAAATTCTATTCTTAAGTTGTTAAGAATATGAGTGATAGTATTTCTAGCACAAAGTATCATAAATTGGTTCACAATCGAGGATACTTCACAATAAGGACATGACTTGTCCAGAAAGTTTGTAATTATGTTTGTTCCCAAGGTATTTATATGAGATATAAATAAGATGGAATGGTGAGTCTCATGCCATATAACAAACATGATAGGCACTTATACATGATAAGTAGGCCGAACCAGTGACGCATATGACAAGCACATGGAGTTTACTCTTGTCAATGCATTGTCATATATCATATCAGTGCATATAATCTTTAGACCTGAGATAACACAGTTATCTTATATATAGGTGGCTTGAGTTTGATACTGCTTTCATGCTTGTACTGTGTATGGGTATATGGGCATGTGTTGGCTCCTACTAGTTATATATGGAGGTAGGTGTTGATTAAGATGGAATCTGTTACCCTAAGTAAATAGGGATAAAGTCCTATGTTCATTTAATTATTCTTGAAGTTTCAAGTTCCTGACCAGGATAGACAGATTTAGTCAGAAAAGAATTTCTGACAAGAAAATCTAATTAATCAAGAACTAGAATTAAAAGAGAACCTAATATTCATAGCAAATGGGGTTCGACATAAATCATGACTCCAGCTCGAATTGGGATTTTGTAACAGAGAGATTCTAGTGCATGGTAACATATGATTATAGGTTCATTTAAGGTATTCCTTATTACTGATTGGATAGCCATGGCATGCTATGCTAAGTGTTAACCATGGTCTATGAGGTGCCTAAAATGATTTAGAGAAATCATTTATGGTAAGAAAGAGTTCTGATGATATTAAGAGTTTAATTTATTAATTAAATAGGTTTGATTTGCAATAAGATTACAAAGTCCCTAGCATGGCTTGAAACCAAATCTAGGTTATTGGATGTATAATACAAGTTAAATGTAACAACCCAAACCTCCGAGTTATGAATAGTACCATTTTTGGTCCGTGACAAGTACTATTAAAAGACACCTTGAGGACCAAAAATAAAATGAAAATTTATTGAGATAGACACAATAAAAAAAATTCAAATGACCCTTTGTCACACCCTACTCCTCGTAAGATGTAACATGCTCTCGTAGTATACTTAATGAATTACCGTACTTCGCCTACCGGTAACCCATTAAATATACTATAAGGGATTTTAAAACAATTTTCGTTCATTTTTAAATTGGTAGGTAAAATTTTTCTCAAACATTAAAAACCTTTATTTGAAGTCCAAACATAAATCAAATTTTTAGATATTTAAAATCTCCATAATTTTTACAAAAATTTCGGCAGAGTGCCATCTGTATTTCGAGAAAACAGTTCTTCAAAACCTAAAAATAAAGATACTCCCAATATTTTTCTCAATCACAACTCCATTATTCAATCTCATTTCACAAATCAACACAAGCAACTCAATAAACAATTTAAATTAAATTAAACATTGAAATATCTCATTAAGGTAACAAAATTAACATTTACATTCATGGGATCATTAAAAATTTAGTAGTGCAAAACTTTATAAATACATAAAATCTCAATATAACCTTACAATAATTTGTATCTGATTACAATCCAAAAATATATTACAAAAGAGTTGGTACAACTACTCAAAGTAAATTTCATACATATAATTACAGAATTACATCAAAATCTAAAGTACAAGGGTATACCTATGATATATCCGAAGATAGACTCACTATGTTTTTCAGTAATCTTGCTCAGATGCTTTATATTTTCTTTCACCTGTGACAGCATACAAAGCTTTCGCTGAGTGGTGAACTCAGTGGTGCACAAACTAATAATTTAAAATTTAATACAAGTTATTCTTGACAATTCATAACAAATAAAAATTTAAAATTTCTAAATTCTTCAAAATTCATAACATTCAGAAATCAATATTTTCATTCATGCAAATTATTCATTTGAATAACATTTTGATCAAATAATAACTATTTATTTACATTTCTTTTAAATTCCGAAATAATACAAAAATATTTTGAATCACTAATAAATTATTTATTTCAATCACAATTTATCAAATTATGCATAATTTAAAGGGCATTGCCAACAATTTACACAGTTGAACCCATGACCCAAAATTCAAATAGATACCGTGTTGTACACCACGACATTTCACTCTCTCCCAAAAATCGAGGCAAAAAGGGAGGAACAAAGACTAGCTAGTATTTATGAGTACTCATTCAAACTCTTCCCCAACTGGCAAGCCAGAGAGGAAAGAACTCGACCCATCTAGTGGAGGAGATATCTCACTAGGCAAGCTAATGAGAATTCACAACAAATTTTACCATGTCAACTGTGGTTTCAAATCATATTCAAAATAATTTCTATTTACAAAGTGTTTACAAATCATCAACATATTTAATCATCATAAATTCATGCTCATGGTTGGCAACACATCAAACTTAAAATTTACAAACCTCAAAACCATGCAACAAATACTTAAATGCATAAGAAAATTTACATTTAATTTATACAATTTCATTCAACAAATTAAAATCCTCAACACAACAAAATTATAAATCATAAAATAACTTGTTCAAATCAATTTAGAAGTGAAAAGTAACAAAATAGTTAGTTGTGCACAAACCTTAAACGAGTTGCCTCTTGGCCTTGACTCGATTCCTCGAGTTTTTTTCCGGTGTTCTTTTCCACTGAAACACACAGTTTCACAGTTTTTCAGTATCATAACTTAGCATAAATCCAAAAATAAAATTAAATTCACTTTTACCTAGCTCTAATGTGCTAAACTTGACGTTCTTTAAATTTTGTGTTTCGGGGTTACTATTCACTACACTATTCAAGTCAATTTATTGACTTTCTAAGGCTTAATAGGTATGAGAATTCCAACTTCACCCACATATCACATTTTGGTAACTAAATTTGTTGGTTTTGGTTGTTTACTCAAATTCTAAGTCTTTTAGGCATATTTGCAAATTTTCAGTTTCGGTGTCTTATGTTGCACTATTCCATTGGTTATTTTTCTGTTAGAATTTGGCAAAACTTTTTGTATAGAAAATGTTCCCTATTGTCTCAACTTTATTCTCCTTTTTGAACCACTCCATTTGGAGTTTTGTAGCTCAAGTTATAGCCATTTGAATCATGGCTACCGGATTAGACTTAACCCAGATTTCTGGGCACCAATTGGTTCTGGCAGTTTTAGGTCACCAAATTTGGGTAGCCAAATGACTCGGTTAAGGGCATAATTTGGATTGGTGTTCTTCATGAAAGTTGTTGGTCTATATCTTAACTGTTCACTGGTAAAAGTTCAGGTCATTTAGGTCTGCCTAGCCTAAGTTATGGTTGGTCATTTTTGTACAGGTCAAACTGAGAAAATCTAGATTTGGTCAATTTGTTCACTAGGTTTTGGTCACTTTTTGGGCATGATTCCTAAATGAAAAATGTTTTTGTGTCTATTTTCATTACCAATTGGTCTCATATCAATTGGACTTGTAAATTTTCAGTTTTGATCCCTCAAAGGGACCTTGCTCCCACTATCTGCATGTCACACCCTACCCCTCTGTAAGGCATAACATGATCCCGTAGTATACCTAATGAATTACCGACTTCGTCTACTGATAACCCATTAAATACACTACAAGGGATTTTAAAACTTTTCTTACTTCTTTTACAGTGGTGAGCACTATTTACAGGTGTTAAAAACCTTTTTAAACTGAAGTGATAGGACTAACACATTTAAATTATTTGGAATTTCTATAAAAATTTTGGCAGAGTGCCATCTGTATTTTGGATAAAACAGTTCTTCAGAAAAACCTGTAAAAAGCACTTCAATATATTTCCAAATCTCAACTCCAACATATTTCTTAACTCAAATCCACAGTGATTTTTCAAAGACTGAGATACAAGAAATATAATACAATTTTTACAAGTCAAAATAACTCATAATTTACTTTACAACTTCAATGTACAATTTTAATTTACAACTGCTCAAGACCAAAAACAATATATACATACAGTGTATATACATTATAGTACAAAATGCAAAATGTGGTATACTCATTATACCTGATAATATCTCGCTGGATGTACTAGCAGCCTAGTCTGTTGCCCTATCCGTCTGTCTACCTGCGACAACAATGAAAAGCTATCACTGAGACAATGTCTCAGTGGTGCACAACATTAACTAAATACAACTTTAAATCACAGTTCATAAATCATATAAATGATCGATACGTAAAACCATAGTTAAATTCAAGACAATGAATGTCATAAGGAATTTAACACAATATCACAATAAATCTCAGTAATCAAAACGTAGTTAAATTCAAAAAACAGTGAATGTCAATAAGAATTTAAACCCCATTTCACAAATTATCAAAGCTCATAATAACACAATTTAGTCAAATAATTTACGAACACAGTGTTGCCAATTCATACACAACTTAAGCCATGACACAAAATTTCCGATCAATGCCGCGTTGTACACCATGACAAAGCAATCACAACCCCACTAATCGAAATCAATGAGGAAGGGAGCTAGCTATATAATGAGTACTCATCCGATCACCTCAACTGGCAAACCAGAGAGGGAGAAAAATAAATGATCACGACTCCATAAATGGAGAAGGAAAATAAACGATCACAACCCCATAAATGGGGAAGGAATGATATGATACTGTCATGCTAAGTGTGAACACAAAATCAATTCCAAACATTTTATTCAAATGATTCGTGAGAATCCAATAAATTTCTAAAGTCATAAATTCATTCACAAAATGGCAACACAATTCATAATTAACTTTAAATTTTCACAAATCACACTAAATCAAATTTTCCACAGTTTCAAACTATTTACAATGCTTTTCAAGCAATAAGTATCCATTCAAACACATTTCCATAACTGAAAACAATAATATACAAATAGTCATAATTTATTTCAATTGAAAAGTTCAAAAGAAATAACTGTTGTACACAAACCTCTGATAACTGTCTCCTGGTCTTGACTCAGTGTTTCCTTCCCTTTTCCTGAGTCTTTGCTAACTGAGAAACACAATTTGAAGTGTTTCAGTACTAAATTAAACTGTCTCTAACGATAATGCTTGATAATTAACGATAATGCTTGTCTCTAATATTTGCTTAGTCAACCTAAGATGTCGACCCTCGATGCATTTTAGGTAAATTAGGTTTTAATGTTATTAATATGTCACATTTGATAGTATTTTAGAGTTGGTACATGTTACCAAGTTTATTTCCGTGTATACTGCATTTTCTTACAATTTGCTGGATTCCGGGATACTAGTTTGACCTAGCCGGACGACCTAGTTCCCTCAGTTTTCGGGTTTTGGTCAAAACTACAAACTTGTAGATCTATGTCTTATAGAACACGGGGCAAAATTTCAGGTCATTTTGAGTTATGTAGTCCAAGTTATGGTCATTTTACTATTGCTGGTCAAATTGCATCAAAATTGGTCACTTTAGGTCACTTTAGGTCATTTTAGGTTCGGCTAGTTTTTGGACCCGAACTTGTGCAAGCTGTTTGACTTGCTTATGGTCATTTCTGGGCTTTTGTGTCTTCATAAGACTTGTAGATATGGGTCTTAACTATTCATGGTCAAAATTTCAGGTCAATTGGACTTGTTTTGAGTGAGTTATGGCCTAAACACTAACTGCTGCCCAAATGGTCAATTTTCAGGCCTCAATTGCACTTAATCCGGATTTGGTCATTTTTCAAGCTACCTTGCAAGCAGAATTTTGGCAAGCTTCCTTCATGAAAGTTGGCACATTTTGTGCCTAGTTTCACCTCCAATTGGTCTCATACCAATTGGAGCCACACACTTAAAGTTATAGGCCTAAAACACAAATTGCCTTATTGCATTTCTTTCATACACATCAAGGATCACTCCTAACACTTACCAAACTCGATATTCAAGTCAATTCTGGTTGTATCATGACCTAAACATAATTCACAACACATTATAGGTCATCTTGGCAGCTTACGATTACATTCAACATACACCATAAAGTGCAGAATTTATCAACTCATTTACAACAATTTAAGCATCTAACCATAACACTTTTACATGTCCAACTTCACACCATCATACATACACTCAAGCTGTCATAACCACTATTACAATTCCACATTATTATTCCATAAACCAAGCATGAATTCCAGCATTCTTCAAGAATTAACAAACTGCCGCAATGGTACCTTTACATTCCATCAATTTCCAAGCTTCAAATTTCAATTTAAATTTACATATACTAAGTATACATCACCCAAACAATTTCCTACACAATATACATTTAATCAATCATTTAATTCACCATTTACAAGCAAAAATAAACTGTCTTTAAAGTGTTTCCATGGCTGCCAAAAGTACACTTCCCCATTCAACATCAAACTTCAAAAACCTCTCCATAAATCAAACACCCATAACATCCTTTCAAACTTTAATTAAACAATAATAAAAAACACAACTTACCACTTTGGAAATTCTTCAAAACCTCACCAAAACTTCTTAAAATTGCTATCAAACTCTTCCTTGTGATGTGGGAATAAACTTTAATGAAGCAACCTTGGTGTTTGGAGGTGGAATGGAGGAGATGTGGGAGCTTGAATCACATGCGGCAATGGAGGATTTGGGAGCTCTTCACTACAGCAATGGTGGTTTTGAAGGTTGAAGATGAAGTGTGAGTGGAGTAATCTACCCACTTAATGCATATTATAATCCTTAGTGGTCCACTCACATAAATTAAATCATATTATATGTTTTAATTGATAATTACTCCATTTACCCTCCTTTTTTGCTATTTACATTAGGTACCCCTAAATTAATTTTTCATTATATTTTCCAAGTGTAATATTATTTATTTTTAATGGACATTTAGGTCAAAAGATAACTCGGGATGTCAAATGACCACAATGCCCCAGTTCAGGTTGCATTCCCGATTTTTCGGTAACACCGGGCTTTGTCCATTTTTCGATTTCTCACTTTTCTTTGTACTAATTATTTAATTTTTCTTTGATATTTCTAATGATATTTATACTTCAATAAATATTTATTTGAGTCCTAAAAATATTTTCCAGGGTTCCCATGATCCAGTAGCTAGTCAACGGTCCATGCCGTGACTTCTGATCTTGATCACCCATCGCTAGGGTTCTCGGCTCGCTTAACTTGGTTACATTTCTTTGCTATTATTTTTCCTTTGTTTTTCTTGTATTTTCTTTTCTTGTATTTCATTATTTTATGTCTCCTCACTCATATCGAAGTATAGTTCTAGGCATCCTAGCTGTCCAGACAATACTGGTCACTCGAACAGTAGAACGCACTACCGAACTTAGGGGTGTTACACTGTAGCGTGGCCATTTTCAGTACGAATTTAAACTCACTTTTAACACTTCCAACACATCTCAATTGGTCACAAATGACCATTTTTCATCTCAAATAAGGTCAAACACACCATTTGACCAATTCTCACATTTGTTGCTTCCAAAACCCTAGATGCCAAAACCCTAGTTCACCTATTTGATGCATTTAACTAATTTCAAGCATACTAGCATTACTTCTATACTCATGTAAGCTTACCTTCACTTTGAATTCAATCAAATTCATGCACACACATCAAAACCCTAGTTGGCTGAATTTTCCTTTAATCCTCCAACAATTAATTTCTTTTCATTTTAAGCATAATTCTAAGTTAGTTAAACTATAAATACAATAATTAAACTATAAATTCCAAATTTAGCTACTAACCTTAAATGAAGCTTTTTAATCTTCAATTCTCTCAACTTTTTCTTCTTTCTTTCTCCTTTAACCTTCTTTTCAAGATTTGCTTATAATTTTTCTTCAAGAAAATTAAAGGATTTATGGTGAAATTTAGTGTTTAGAAAGCTTAAAAATAAGCTTTCATGGAGGAAAATTTAAGAGAGAGAACTTGGGAGAGAGAGAGGCGGCAATGGAAGATGAAGTCCCCTTTTTTTTTCTTTTCTTTTATGAGTTAGTAAGACCACAATTTTAAATTAAATAAATTTTAATTATAATAATTATGGCATCATGCATGATGTCATGCTGATGTCATCTCTTTTCACCTTTTTCATTTTTTTCTTTTTTTATTTATTTTTTCATTAATTCATTAATTTAATTTTCGATCCCGAAATTTTCTTTTCTCCGATTTTATTTGACAGTTAGGTCAGGAGTCAGGTCTCGAGGTCAATTGACCAAATTGCCCCTCACCGGTTCAACTCGGTTTGCAAATAATTCAATATTTCTTTCGCCTCCCTGACCTAATTATTTAACTGACTTAACAAATTTTTTTTTCGTGATTTTCTCTTTTCCACTACGTTCGTAATAGTCCTAAGGACCGCAGCGTCACATTTTACGATTCGAAATTTGAGTTTAAATCGACTTCGCAATCGTTCCCGATAAGGTTACCCATCGCTGTGACTCTCGGCTCGTTTAACTTCTTGTATTTTGTTTTTCTTATTTATACTTAACTAATTGACAATTACTAATTATTTATGTTCAGGGCTTAACTAGGTGTCTTAAACATAGTTCTAATCCTCTTAATTGTCCGGACCGATACCGATCACTGGAACAGTAACATATATCGGGCTATGTAAATAGGGGTGTTACAATTCTTCCCCCTCTTAAAATAATTTCATCCTCGAAATTTTACGTGGTATCCGTCTCTGAACAGTTGTGGGTGCTATCTCCTCATGTCTTATTCACTCTCCCAAGTAGCTTCCTGGCCTGAATGATGGTTCCTTAGCACTTTAGCCAATACTATTTACTCATCGATTGCTCACCTCGTGTGCCAAGTCTCTTATGAGCTTCTGTCATAAGTTAGATTCAAATTCATTTCAATTTTAGAGGTAAGCAAATTTGTGTGCTATTGGATCCACTCTTTCTAGGACCTCGTACGATCCTATGGGTGAGAACTTAGTTTTACTCTTTTCTTATCAAATCTCTTGATTATTTGATGCAACCTTTAGTTTAGTTTAGAATATTTTAGTCTTTTCTTGTTGTTGTTTTAGCAATTATTTTCCTTTGTAGTCTGTTTTTTTTTTTTAAATGACCTTGTTGGTCATATATGAACTGCTTATCTCTTTCTTGGCCATAGGTCCATAACCATTATCTTACCATCTCTATTTATGACCAAGGCCTATGTGTCATTGTAACACCCTCCCTGTAGCAACTCCGTACATTCTACTGTCTCGGTGACCGGTGTCGGTCCGGACAGCTAGAACGTCTGGAAAAATATTTAAATCAAAGTGAGGGACCATAATTAACTCAAATATTAATAAGAAAAATTTAGTAAAAATTTTAGAAATAAAATACAACCGAGTTAAACGAGCCGGTGCCCAAGCAATGGGTAACCAGAGGGTAGTTGCGGTTCTCGCAACGAGGAGCCCTAGACCCGGGGGAAAAATTATAAAATAATTTTTGGGACTCCAGAGAAGGGTTATTGAGGTTCCCATGGCATTAGAATGCCAAGAAAATACCTAGAAAAATTTTTAAATCGGTACAGACAATTTTGACCCGTTAAGCCAAACGGAGGGCATTTTGGTCATTTCGCCTTCAGAGGTGATTTTTGGGCTACTTGTCCAGTTGAGTAAATAATTAATATGACATAAAATATGAATAAACATTACTAGAAATTAAATTGAAAATGAGTAGTGGAGAAAAGAAAAGAAAAATCAAATAAAGCAATTTGTGACATCATAGTGATGTCATTTATAAATTACCAACCAATCACAAGCTAATAAGCTTTCTTAAATACTTAAAAGAGACAAAAACAAAGACCAAAACAATTAAAAATCCAGCAGCCATCATCCTCCCCAAAGGCAGCCGAAACCTTGCCCTAGACCTAATCCTCCATTAACACTTCCATAAGCTTTCCATTCCACTAAGTCTCACCCTAAATCCTCATACTCCATTCACTAAAATTTATCCTAGCACCTTGCATAATCTTTTGGCAGCCAAGAAGAAGAAAGAAAGTGAAGATTAAACTTGGAAAAAATCTGCCACTTAAAGGTTAGTGCACATATATACTTAAATCTCCTTTTATTCCATGTTAAAGCCTTAAAGTGAGTAAGAATTTATAACTTAAATGAATGAAATTTATGTTTATGCATGCCTTGAATTTCGGCAGCCCTAAGGAAGGAACAATGATGGAGTGTTTTTGATGGTTTTAATGGACTTAGAATGAATTAGAGATTATGTTTAAGCTATATATCTACGTAGATAATGAATTAGTGTGCTTAACTAAGGTGTATGGGTAAATTGAAATGGAAACTAGGGTTTTGAGGGTGAAAATGTGACTTGGCTTAGGAAATTGTTAGAGAACATTTTAATGGTCAATTAGTGACCATTTTAGGTAAGTTGACCATGATATGGACTGAAAAATAGCATGGCAAAGTGAATGACTATGCTGCCTAGGGACAGCAGCAATGGTGACTGAGATTCCAGTCCAATTAGACAGCCATAACTTTGGCTATGTTGGTCCAATTGGTGTTTTTCCAATTGGACATGAAACTAGGCTTATAATGGCACATTTTTGCTAAAGAAACCATGCCCAAAAGACCAAAGCAAGAGGACCAAAAGTTGGCCCCAATCCGGATACCCTGCAACAGCACCTGCAGAAATGACCAAATGAACAGTATAACTTACTGTAGATATGGTCAATTGACCTGAAATTTTTACAGCAACAAGTTAAGACATAGACAAACAACTTTCATGAAGAAACCTACCCCAAATTATGTCCAGAACCTAACCCAAATGGTAGTCACAGTCACTGTTCATGTTACTGTAGATTTGGTAACTCTGCAGTTTTGGCAATCCGGCCAGCTGTGGTTTTTGGACCATATCTGGAGCTACAAAACTCCAAATGGAGTGATTCAAAAAAGAAAATTCAACTAGACAAAATAAGGAACAACTTTCATGTTTTCCATTTACTCAAATTTCCACTGCAACAGTGCTCAATAAAACAGTAAAGTCAGGCTTCAAAATCTGAAAATTCTGCTTCCCTTGGTTTAAACTTTGAAATGGTATAAATGCTTAATGCCAACAAGTTTTGAATGCCAAATGTGATATGTTGGGAGTGCCAAAGTCAATGTACATATTTTCTATCCAAAAGTCAACATTTTTGTTGACCAATGAGGTGAATAGTGACACCAAAAATTGAAATTCATAAATTGAAGAATTTAAAAGTTTTAAATGCCCTAGTATACCTAACAAGATTGGTTTGGATAGTTTGGCATGCCAATAGGGTTCGATTAGCGATCGCACATGGCAATATGCCATTCTGTGATTTTATGGCTTTTTGCCTTTCTGACATTGAATTGAGATTTGGTGTTGTGCATGATGTATTTACTGACTTGTTAGCCGCTTACATTGCCTGCCGAGATGCATATGTGACCGATGGTGTGACGGCCCGAGGTACTAGATACCCAGTGCCAGTTTACCCGTTATCCAGTCCAGTCGTCTAGTGTAGGTTACTTGGGCAACCAAATGAATAAAGGTGAACAAAGTTAATGAAATGATGGATATACCAATACCAAACAAACAAATCATACACATTCTATACATATTTATTTTCTGCTATTTTCTTTTATTATATTATTGCACCACTAAGCATTATTGCTTAGCGTGTTGCTTTTGCCACGCGTAGGTTCTGGAGATACAGATCGTGAGCCCAGTAGACCACAGACTGGGTGAGTCCATCCTACAGTTTTGCTTAGTGTCCGTGTCACCTCAACTTCTGCAGTGCATTGGTAGGACACTAGGTGTCATTTTGATATTTTGTAGCTAATTTTTATTTTCTCATATGTATTTGAACTTATGTAATGTATCATGATGATCATGTAAATAATGAGAATTATGTTTGTAAATGGAAAAGAGAATGTTTATTTGTGATTTATACTTGATTATCACATGTGATGGATGTTTGAGAAATGAAAAGGTTGTTGAGAACTGAAATTGAGAAATGTTGTGGATATCTTGATATTGAGATTTTGCTGATGAATTGAAGTTGGGATTGTTTGGAAATTATTTGGAAGTGTTTTTAACAGGTTCCGAAGAACTGTTTTCTCCATTTTTAGCCGGTACTCTGCCGGATTTTCTTTAAAATATCCGGAACCTCAAATAAATTATAATTTCAATAAATGAACTATATTTCACAAATTATATTCAAAACTTTGAAAAAAAAAATTAATTAAGGTAAAATAGAGTGTGCCGGTACACTGTGTGACATAGCTTACTCGGATATACTGTAGCCGGGTAAGGGGTGTCACAGTCATTTTGTACTATCTTGTTTAATTTATTTCTTTCTTGATAAAATAGTTTGGGATATCATTACGCGTCTTAAGTAGATTGTTTACCCAGGTGGCAATTCCTCATCTGGTGTTTTTCTCATTTCTTACTGTTCTATTTGTTTTTTTTTTTTCCACAGCTTAACTTTAATTATTTTATTCCTCAATCTTATCTTCTTCCTTAACTTGACTGTCGAGTCATGATTTAGTATCTCTTATCATCCCTAACAAATCCACTATACTTCAATATTACTTTCATTTGGTCCTCTAACCATTCTAGTCAACACTTTAAATAATATTCATAACGTTTCTTTATTACATTCACACTAACTATTCAAATTTTTTAACTTTCACAACTCTTTTATCTATCAATATTCTATAGCTTATTTTCCGCTGGTTTGTGATCATTACCCCTTTTTTTTCAACCATAAACAATTCTTTAATCTTAAGAAAGGAGTCTACCGGACTCTCTTGTTTCCCATGCTATTCAAAAGTTTTGCTTTAATTCTAATCTAATCCTTATGATCTGCACAATAAAATTGTGCTCTTCCTAAAGAATACCTGGCCAACTGGTTCCTATCGAATTACTGTTATCAGTAGAATATCATTTCTTAATTGTTTTATAAGTTATAATTGTCATCCATAGCATCCTGTCTCTTCTAGGGGAACAAAATTATATTTCTTGTCTTACTGCTACACAAATAGAATACTATTCTTTACTAAACTTTGACCAAAAGATCCATTGCAATATCAAAACAACTATAAACCCCATATCAGAGATTGGATGACTTAGCCCTATAGGTGTTATTTTTAAATTTTTACCATGCTAAAATCTCTAGTCTCATAACAATTCTTGATGTATTGTAATTCATACTAGGGTAACAGAGTCTTTAACTCTCACTACCTTGCAACCATGATCTTTTGATATTATAATTATAGAGTTTTAAATCTCGAATTAGGATTTTCAAACTCAGTTCTAGTAATAAAACTCTATTCTGGTATATTTGTACCAGAGCGAAAGTCATTTATAACTATTCTTATCCTTATGTACTATTGGGTAGTACGTAGCTCTACACAATAGATCTCAAGTCAGTACTATAATCTACAGCTTACAGCACAAACATCAAGAATATTACATAGTTACTACGATACATCCCAATAGATCAAACTTTTCTATGTCTTATTTCTTTCAAATCCACTAATATCTTAAACTTATTTTGATTATGGTACTTATTGACATCTATCAAAAGTAGTACCTTTACTTCCATCTAGGGCAGATATATTGCTATAACTTACTTTTTAGTCCTCTTGCCTTACCTAATTAGGCTTACTAATTAACTTTATAATTTATCGTAGTCTAGGAGATATCTCTCACTAGAAATTTTTCCAAAATTAATTCCAATCACGCTTATTATTGCAATTCTTATCCTAAAAGACTAATCACTAACACATCAAAATTTATCTCTATGCAAGGAAATAGCAGTAGAACATATAATTTTAGCATTAGCATATAAACAAGTAAAGAAGGAATCAAATAGTACATAATTATTCCTTTCACAAGTTAAGAACATACCGGCAACTACATCTCAAGTCTCTGCTTCTTCCCCTCGATCCATGGCATTCCCTCTTTCTAATGTATTCCTCTGCTCGGGTTGGTCCATTGTGCGAGGATTACCCAAAGTGCTGTCTCTACTTCTACCTCTGCCTCTACTAACTATTAATGAGCCTCTAAAATCAAAATCTTGAACTGATTCCTCTGGTGTAGTATGTGGCATAAATCGACGTGCGCTAGTACAATCTCGGGTGAAATGTCCAATTCCACCACAAATGAAGCAGGCTCCAGTGACCCTATGGCAAATACCCCTATGAAATTTTCCACAAACGTCATAGATACAGATAGGGTAGGAACTTCTGGTTCTTTGATGAATGGTTCTTAGTTGATTCCGCCCTAAAGATCCACCTTTGTCATACTTAGGAGCTCAATGTCCCTCAAAATCTTTTCTCTTTCCTAAATTACTACTCGAACTTTGATCGATGGGTTTCCCACTTTTCTCTTTTTCATGCTGCTCTTGAGAGGGTTGGGTTTGTACTTGGGCCTGGGCTGACAGATTATCAGCCATTTGCTAAAAGAACATGGTCATCTGTTGGGCCGTTTGTGTAGTAATTTGTATAGGAGGGACTGATGCAGTTGGACCTCCAACGCTCTGCAAAACTGGGGCCTCTCCTTGTACGTTAGCTGTATCAGACTGCTCTACTGTTTTATCCCCCTTGTCCATATCTATTCACAAGATTTTTTTTTTTTATTTCCTGTACAACCAACACAAGGAGATTTCTCCCTGTTAGTTCATATTTATCATGTAAATGCACTATATGTATCAAACATTCGAGCAGTTGTACTTATCGAAAAATATTTCAAATTCACAGTTCAAAATTTACTTTCAAACCTTTGCTCTGATACCACTAAAAAATGTCACACCCTACTCCTTGTAAAATGTAACATGCTCCCGTAGTACACCTAATGAATTACCGTACTTCGCCAACCAGTAACCCATTAAATATACTACAAGAGATTTTAAAATAATTTTCGTTCATTTTTAAATTGGTGGGTAAAATTTTTCTCAAATATTAAAAACCTTTATTTAAAGTCCAAACATAAATCAAATTTTTAGATATTTAAAATCTCCGCAATTTTTACAAAAATTTCGGTAGAGTGCCGTCTGTATTTTGAGAAAACAGTTCTTCCAAACCTGAGAATAAACATACTCCCAATATTTTTCTCAATCACAACTCTGTTATTCAATCTCATTTCACAAATCAACACAAGCAACTCAATACACAATTTAAATTAAATCAAACATTGAAATATCTCATTAAGGTAACAAAATTAATATTTACATTCATGGGATCATTAAAAATTTAGTAGTTTAAAACTTTATAAATACATAAAATCTCAATATAACCTTACAATAATTTGTATTTGATTACAATCCAAAAATATATTACAAAAGAGTTGGTACAACTTTTCAAAGTAAATTTTATACATATAATGATAGAATTACATCAAAATCTAAAGTACATGGGCATACCTATGATATACCCGAAGATAGACTCACTATGTCTTTCAGTAATCTTGCTCAGCTGCTTTATATTTTCTTTCACCTGCGACGGCATACAAGCTATCGCTGAGTGGTGAACTCAGTGGTGCACAAACTAATAATTTAAAACTTAATACATGTTATGCTTGACAATTCATAACAAATAAAAATTTAAAATTTCTAAATTCTTCAAAATTCATAACATTCAGAAATCAATATTTTCATTCATGCAAATTATTTATTTGAATAACATTTTGATCAAATAATAACTATTTATTTACATTTCTTTTAAATTCCAAAATAATACAAAAATATTTTGAATCACTAACAAATTATTTATTTCAATCACAATTTATCAAATTATGCATAATTTAAAGGGCGTTGCCAACAATTCACATTTAATTTATACAATTTCATTCAACAAATTAAAATCCTCAACACAACAAAATTATAAATCATAAAATAACTTGTTCAAATCAATTTAGAAGTGAAAAGTAACAAAATAGTTAGTTGTGCACAAACCTTAAACGAGTCGCCTCTTAGCCTTGACTCGATCCCTCAGGTTTTTTCCCGGTATTCTTTTCCACTGAAACACACAGTTTCACAGTGTTTCAGTATCATAACTTAGCATAAATCCAAAAATAAATTTAAATTCACTTTTACCTAGCTCTAATGTGATAAACTTGACGTTCTTTAAATTTTGTGTTTCAGGGTTACTATTCACTATACTATTCAAGTCAATTTGTTGACTTTCTAAGGCTTAATAGGTATGGGAATTTCAACTTCACCCATATACTACATTTTGGTAACTAAATTTGTTGGTTTTGGTTGTTTACTCAAATTCTAAGTCTTTTAGGGAAATTTGCAAATTTTCAGTTTTGGTGTCTTATGTTGCACTATTCCATTAATTATTTTTTTGTTAGAATTTGGCAAAAATTTCTGCATAGAAAATGTTTCCTATTGTCTTAATTTTATTCTCCTTTTTGAACCACTCCATTTGGAGTTTTGTAGCTCAAGTTATAGCCATTTGAATCATGGCTGCCGAATTGGACTTAACCCAGATTTTTGGGCACCAACTGGTTCAGGCAGTTTTAGGTCACCAATTTTGGGTGGCCAAATGACTTCGTTAAGGGCATAATTTGGATTGGTGTTCTCCATGAAAGTTGTTGGTCTATACCTCAACTATCCACTGGTAAAATTTCAGGTTATTTAGACCTGCTTAGCCCATGTTATGGTTGGTCATTTTTGTACAGGTCAGACTGAGAAAATCCAAATTTGGTCAATTTGTTTACTAGGTTTTGGTCACTTTTTGGGCATGATTCCTAAATGAAAAATGTTCCATTTTGTGTCTATTTTCATTCTCAATTGGTCTCATATCAATTGGACTTGTAAATTTTTAGTTTTGGTCCCTCAAAGGGACCTTGGTCCTGCTACCTGCAGCATTGCCATTTTCAGTCCGAATTTAAACTCACTTCTAACACTTTCAACACATCTCAATTGGTCACAAATGACCATTTTTCATCTCAAACAAGGTCAAACACACCATTTGACCAATTCTCACATTTTTGGCTTCCAACACCCTAGATGCCAAAACCCTAGTTCACCTATTTGATGCATTTAACTAATTTCAAGCATACTAGCATTACTTCCATACTCATGTAAGCTTACCTTCACTTTGAATTCAATCAAATTCATGCACACACAGCAAAACCCTAGCTGGCTAAATTTTCCTTTAATGGTGGAATTTATGGTGGAATTTAGTGTTTAGAAAGCTTAAAAATAAGCTTTCATGGAGGAAAATTTGAGAGAGAGAACTTGGGAGAGAGAGAGGCAGCAATGGAAGATAAAGTCCCCTTTTTTTTTGTTTTCTTTTCTTTTATGAGTTAGTAAGACCACAAATTTAAATTAAATAAATTTTAATTATAATAATTATGGCATCATGCATGATGTCATCTCTTTTCACATTTTTTATTTTTTTTATTTATTTTTCTATTAGTTCTTTAATTTAATTTTCGATCTCGAAATTTTCTTTTCTCCAATTTTATTTGAGATGAAAAATTTTGGGTTTTGTGTTAGGAAGTGCTATTGATATGTCAATGCTAAATTATAGTAATTTTGAGTGAATTAAATGTGAATTGAGGTTGGTTATTGGGAATAATTGAAGAAAAGAAAATTTGAACCTAGGGCAGAATTTGCACACTGCGTTCAGTGTGTTTGACAGCTCATAAATTGAGTTACACAACTCCAATTGGTGTGAAACCAATTGGGAATGAAACCTAAGACATAGGCTAGAATTTTCATGGAGAGACCTAACCCAGAAATTGCCCAGAAATTGCCTAAAACTTGGCTTGAACTTAGAGACAAAATTCTGGAACCTGCAGAATTTGACCATATGAATTGTAAATTTTGCAAGGCCATAACTCTCTCTAGAAAACTCTGATTTAGGTGATTCTTGAACTGATAGAAACTTAAAACATAGTAGAACATTTCATATGAAGAACTTGAGGCCAAATTATGGACTTAACCCAATCAAATTGCTAAGCAAAGTTGAATCACCGAATCTGCAAAAATATGAAAATCTGCAGATTTACCATATGAACAGTAAACTTTGCATGGCCATAACTCTCTCTAGAAAGCTCCGATTTAGGTGATTCTTGAACCGATGGAAACCTAAGACATAGTAGAACATTTCATATGGAGAACATTAGAGCAAATTATGGACTTAACTTGATCAAATTGCTGAATGAAATTGGATCGATAAATCTGCTAGAACAAAAACTGCAGGATGAGCAGTGACGTAAATAGTAATCGTGTTTTGACCGTAACTTGAGCTACATAGATCCGAATTAGGCGATTTAAAAAGGAAAATAAAGTTAAGAACTAGATGAACAATTTTCATTAAGAAAAAATCACCAAATTTTGATCGAAACTAGGTAAAAATTGGGTTCAAAGATTGGGGCACCAAACTGTCCAAAACCAAAATTTTCTAAAATTTGCAAAGCTAACTTGGAATGTTTTATATATGCATGTAATGAGTTTTTGGAAGCAATTGAGATTGGTATTGAGGTATTCTATTTGTGTTTTTTCAGTAGAAAAAGAAGTTGGAACGAACAAGGAATAGTGAGTAAAGAAAAAGGAGAGCATTAAAGGTTTGTGCACAACTAACCTTTTCTTCATGTTTAAACTTGTAAATTATTTGGAATGTGTTTATTTGAATGAGTTTGCTTTGAACAAGTTTACTGAAATATAGTTTATCTCTTGCATTTAAGAAATTTGGGTGTTACCACCTTTATATGGATACTATGATGAATTTAAATGTGTTTATTGGTTTATAAATGTGATTGTTGAATGGAAAATTTTTGGAAACTATTTTGAAACCACAGTTAGCATGACAATCCCTTTCAAAACTCCCCAGTAGTAATGGCTACTTAGGGTTGATAATTGATATTGATTATGTCTCCCATTAATAATGGTTAGTGGGGTAAGACTACATGAGTACTCATTAGCTAGCTAGCCCTTCCCTCATTAATAACGGTTAGTGAGGTTGAGATTGCTTTGTCGTGGTGTACAACACGACACTGATCGTGAAATTTTGTGTCATGGCCTAAACGATGTGTTGATGTTGGCAACACTAATGCTTTGTGAATTGTGATTTATGAAGTATGATTTCTCATTTGAAATGTTATTCTAATAAATGGCTCTTATGAACTTAGAACTATTGTGTTGTTTTCATGCTTAAGAAGGATGTGATTTATTATGCCTTGATAAGTTTTACTTTATTTTAAGTTTTAAAGTTATTAGTTGTGCACCACTGAGTGATATACTCAGCGATAGCTTATTTATGCTGTCACAGGAAAGGGAAAGGAGAAGGCTACCGAGTGAGAGACTTGGAAGAAGCATTTTGGTATTGTTTGTGGGTATTTACGTTAGGTATACCCTTGTGATTCCTTTGGATGCATTTTGTACCTATATGTATGGATGTACGAACATTGAGCAGTTTATATTTAAAAGCATTGCATTGCTATCACATTTTGAGTTTGCAACTATTTTGTATTTTACTTTGAGACTTATGAAAATGTAACTCTTGCAATATTTAGTCTATCATTATTTCCAATGAATGTTTACATGGAATTTTAACTATTCTCATACAGTTTTCCGCAAAAGAATTGATAAGATAAGAAGCTATGATTTGTTTTAAAATCCTTTGTAGCATAAATAATGGGTTATCGGTAGGTGGAGTTCGGTAATTCATTAGGTATGCTACGGGAACATGTCATGCCTTACCAGGGATAAGGTGTGACGTGTTTTAGTGGTATCAGAGCTTTGGTTTTATACAAGTTTTGAAATTGCATGTTTGAAAATTTTTGATAAGTACAATTGCTTAACTGTCATTAATTGATACATATAGTGCATTACATCATAAATATGGACTAATGGAGGGAAATCTCCTTGTGTTAGTTGTCCAGGGAGTAGAATTCTTTGTGATTCAGTATGGAAGAGGGGGATCACACAATAGAGCAATCAGTAGCAGCTGAGCTATTGGGGGAGGCCCCAGCTCCTCAGAATGCCAGTGGATCGGCTGCACCAGTCCCACTCATGCAATTTCCTACTCAGTTCGCTCATCAGATGGCTGCACTATTTTAGCAAATGGCTGACAATATACCAGTCCAAGCTCTTGTGCAAGCACCTCCAGTGCAACCACCATCCCCAGCCAGATAATATGACAAGCTAATGAAGTATGGGGCAACAGAGTTCAAGGGTACAGTGGACCCATTGGAAGCTGAGCAATGGTTAGAACAGATGGAGAGAGTATTCAAGAAACTGCACTACACTGATGATTTGAAGTTCGAATACTCGGTTTCTCTACTGCATGGATATGCATATGAGTGGTGGAAGACCATTCCTCACAGTTTGGTTAAGCCCCCTGTGTTGACATGGGATGACTTTCTCAGATAATTTAGATAGAAGTATGTTCCTGACACATATGTAGATATGAAGCTACAGGAGTTTCTTTGTTTGAAGCAAGGGAACAGGACTATAGCCGAGTATGAGAGAGACTTTTCCCGCCTCAGCCATTATGCTAGAAGCCTACTCACTACCAGTAGAGACAGATGCAAATGGTTTAAGGCCGGTTTGAGTTGAGATTGCAAGTGGTTAGGTTTTGACATGACAACTTTTCTGGGTTGATATCACAGGCCTTTGAATTGGAAAGGATAGAACTGGAAGGGGCATCTGAGAAGGTAACCACTGAAAAAGAAAAGAGCAGTAAGCCTACAGGTTAAAGTCCCAGTAACAATTCGGGTAAGAGAAAGAGCTTTGGGGGACTAAGTAACAGAGGATCTAGTAGGGGAAGATTCTCAGGGCAGAAGCCACCTAGATCTGGACAGCAGACATCTAGGGGTTCCTTTCCTGCTCATACCTGTGAAACCTGTGGCAGGAATCATGGAGGAGTATGTTATAAGGCCATAGGAGCCTGTTACAACTGTGGTGGAAGTGGACATTTTGCTAAAGATTGCACTGGTGCTCGCAGGTCTGGGCCGCCTACCACTACTGAGGGATCTGTTCAAGGTTCTACTTCTTAAGGACAACAGACAGCTAGTAGAGGCCGAGGCAGGGGTAGAGGTAACACTTATGGTAGCCAGGGCACAGTGAGCCAACCAGAGCAGAGTGGTGCATCAGCCAGGGTGTACACCATGCACCAGAGGGATGAAGCTGAGACATAAGATGTTGTGGCTTATACTTTTTCCGTCTTTGGTAGAGATGTATATGTGCTGTTTGACCCTGGTTCTACACATTATTATGCTAGTGCTAGTATTGCATGCTCTGTTGCTATTCCTTGTGTGAAAATGGATTATGATGTGCTAGTGACTAGTCCCTTAGGGCAAGAGGTTAGGGTGAACAAATTGTATAAGGATTGTCCTTTAGTGATCCAAGGACATACATTCCTGTCAGACTTAATTGACATGCCCTTCCGAGATTATGATATCATCTTAGGCATGGATTGGTTAGTCAGGCATCACACCATGATCGACTATAGACTAAAGACAGTCACTTTTGGTCTTCCCGAGTATGCAAACGTAGTGATACACGGGGAGAGGCAGTTATTACCATCCAACATCATTTCAGCTGCACTTGCTAGAAAGATGATTAGAAAGGGATGTGAAGCTTATCTAGCTCATGTGATAGACACCGAGGTGGGGAGCCCAAATCTTAAAGATATTCCTACGGTATGGAATTTTTCGGATGTCTTTCCTGAAGAATTGTCGGGATTACCTTCGGAAAGAGAGGTGCAGTTTGAAATTGAGACTATGCCTAGTGTGGAACCAATCTCCATCACTCCTTATAGGATGGCACCTGCTGAGTTGACAGAGTTGAAGGTGTAACACCCCTCACCTGACTACAGTGAAGCCGAGCGAGGTGTGCTACATTCGGTGTCGAAGCACCCTAATTTATCTCACTTTATTTCTTTAAAAATTTTGTTCTCGTTATATTTAATATTGATTATTTTTCGAAAGAGAAACTAATGAAGTTTCTCCTATTTTATTATCGTTTAACGTGTTTTACTATTCACCTGTTTGAAAATTTAACAATAGTTTCTAATAATAATCTCATCCATACTCATATCATCATTTCAAAAATCATTATTTAATTCAAATCCATACTCATTAGTACAAATTCATTCATGCTCCATTCTTATAGCAAAATTCTCAAATTTGCATTAATTTACATGATTTGCAATAATTACATAAATCCTTAATTTATATGATATACAAATTAATTACAATTTGCTAATTTACATTACAATATAAGAAATAAATAACCTACACAAAATACATGATATGCTTAATGTGAGCCCTATCTACATGCATTGCTGAAGAGGTGACAACCTTTGACACTTTGCAGATCAGAACTCCAAAATCTTTGTTTGGTATTCGCTAGGCTTTAACTTCAGTACCTGCGCGAGGAAACAAATCTATCGCACTAAGCATTGCTGCTTAGTGGTACAATAATATGGCAAGAAAATAATATACAAATGAAGGAAGAAATAAACCATAGTTCGAATAATTTAGATTTATAATTAATTTAGTTTCTAATATTAACTATCCTTTATCCTGCCATGTTCTTCTTTAGAGGTGCCCAGTTCAAAAATTTGCATTAATGATGTACCAGATACGATTAATCTAAAATTTAAACTTATACTTATATTCTTATGCATGTCACATTTGTAATGTTATTAAGTTATAATTCTCCTACTAGTCTTTTTATCACTTCCTTGATACTTTCTAAGTTGTTTACAATCATTTCATAATATTTAAAATTTTTTTTTAGAACTAATTTCATTTACTTCAGACCATTCCAAGAAACAAATTTTTGGTGCTAATCTAATTTATTTCAGAACTTCATACTCATTTATTTGCTTTCTAGCATTTTTAATTGCTAATATTTGTAACTTATTTTAATAAATTAGACTGCCCAAGTAACCTATGACAGGCTGACTAAACTGGATAACGGGTCATTGGCACTGGACATCGCGGTGCCTTGGGCCGTCATACCATGGGACGCAGAACGTCAACCACGTATGCAATCAGTATGGCTAAAAAGCCATGATAACACATAATCGGGTATTAAGCCATGAGTGCGGGCATAAAGCCATGAATACGAGCATAAATCCATGAATACGTGTAGCACCCCTAAGTTTGGTAGTGCGTTCTACTGTTCCAGTGACCAGTGTCGTCCGGATAGCTAGGATGCCTAGAACTACACTTCGATATGAGTGAGGAGACATAAAATAATGAAATACAAGAAAAACAAAGAAAAAATAATAGCAAAGAAATGTAACTAAGTTAAGCGAGCCGAGAACCCTAGCGATGGGTGACCACACCAGGAAGTCACGGCGTGGACTGTTGACTAGCCTTGGACCGCGAGGAACCCTGAAAAATATTTTTTAGGACTTAGATAGATACCTATTGAAGTATAAAGACCATTCTAAATATCAAAGAAAAATTAATTAATTAGTACAAAGAAAAGTGAGAAATCGAAAAACGGACAAAACCCGGTGTTACCGAAAAATTGGGAATGCAACCTGAACAGGGGCATTGTGGTCATTTGACACCCTGAGTTGTCTTTTGACCTAAATGTCCATTAAAAATAAATGATATTACACTTGGAAAATGTCATGAAAAATTAAATTAGTGGTACCTAATGTAAATAGCAAAAATGGGAAGCTTAATGTGGGAAAATGAAATCTTATATTAAACTAATATTTAATTTAAGCTTAGTGCTCCACTCACCCATTAAAGTTGACCAGTACCTCATCATCTTGGGCAGAATACACATCTTCATCTTCAACCTTAGAACCAATAGAAATTTGCTCCCAAAAAAATCCATTGACGCATGGTTTGAAGCTCTATGCATGTGAGATTCAAGCTCCTTTCTTCCCACTTTCCTTCATTAAAGATTGTCCATACACCTTGGGCAGTAGATAGGCAACAAGAAGACCAAGTTTTGGAGAGGTTTTGAAGAGTTTCTAAAGTGTTAAGTTTGTGCTTTTGGTTATTGCTTCATTAAAGTTAGTAAGAATGTTTTGGGTACTTGAATTATGGAGAGATTTTTGAGGTTTGATGTTTGAAGGGAAAGGTGTATTTTTGGCAGCCATGGAAACTCCTTAAGGGCAGTTTATTCTTGCTTGTAAATGGTAGATTAAAGGGTTGATTAAGTGTTTATATGTGTAGGAATAAATTGGGCGATGTATACTAAGTATATGTGAATGTATACTTGAATTTGGAAGATTGGAACTTTATTCAAAGTGAGGTACAAATTAGCAGCTTGAATGGTGAACCATAAAAATGTTATTTCATGTTTGCTTTATGGAATATTAATGTTGAATTGTGGTACTTGTTATGGCAGCTTGAGTATATGTATGATTGTGTGAGGTTAGACATGTAAATGAGCTAGGTTAGGTGATTAAATTATTGTAATTTGTGCTTGAAAAATTCTGTACTATATGGTGCATATTGAGTATGATTGTAAGCTACGAAAATGACCAACAATATGTTGTGAATTGTGTTTAGGTTGTGGTACAAACCAGAATTAGCATGAATATTTAGTTTGGTAAATGTTAAAAGTGTCCTTTGATGAGTAATGAATAAAATGTAATAGGGCAGTTTATGTTATGGGCCTAGAACCTTAAGTGTGTAGCTCCAATTGGTATGAGACCAATTGAAGGTGAAACTAGGCACAAAATTTGCCAACTTTCATGAAGGAAGCTTACCAAAATTCTGCTTGTAAGGTAACTTGAAAAGTGACCAAATCCGGATTAGTGCATTTAAGGCCTGAAAATTGACCATTTGGGCAGCAGTTAGTATTTTGGCCATAACTCACTCAAAACAGGTCCAATTGACCTGAAATTTTGACCATGAATAGTAAAGACATATATCTAAAAGTCTTATGAAAACATCAAAGCCCAGAAATGACCATAAGCAATTCAAAAAGCTTACACAATTTTGGGTCCAAAAACTGGCCGAACCAAAATTGACCTAAAATAACTTAAGTGACCAATTTTGGTACATTCTGACCAACAATAGTAAAATGACCATAACTTGGTCTAGTAAACTCAGAATGACCTGAAATTTTGCCCCGCGTGCAATAAGACATAGATCTACAAGTTTGTAGTTTTGACCAAAACCTGAAAACCGAGCAAACTAGGTCATTTGGCTAGGTCAAATTGGTATACCGAAATTCGACAAATTGCAATAAAACGCAATATATATAGAAATAAATTTGGTAACATGTACCAATGCAAAAAGGCTATAAAATATGACATATTGGTAATATTAAAACCTAATTCACCTTGGCTGCATCGAGGGTCAACATCTTAGGTTGACTAAGGAAATAGTAGAATTCAATAAGTTAATTATTAAGCTTTATTCTTAGAGACAGTTTAAATGAGTACTGAAACATTTCAAATTGTGTGTTTCAGTTAGCAAAGACTCAGGGAAGGGGAAGGAAACACTGAGTCAGAGCCAAGAGACAGTTATCAGAGATTTGTGCACAACTAGTTTTTAACTGATTTTGTTTTGAATATTTCATATGATTAAATGACATATTTTTCTTATGTATTATGTTTAACAAGCATTGGATTTAATTGAATGATTATTGAAATTATTATAGTATGTATGAATTTAGCTTTGTGAAATGGTATTTCCACAAGTATTAAGCATTGTTATGGATTGAATAAATTATGTTTTGGAAAATTGTGATAGAACATGTTTTGAATTGTGATGGTAATTTTCATGGAAAAATGCAAATTTATGATTTGAATTGTGATGAGCATAAAAATTATTGGATATTGGAATTGAATTTGAATTGAATTATATTGTGATTTATGCTCACTAAAAGGATTGTGATATTGTTTTATATCTCACTATAGATGCTTGACTAGGTTATTACCCGTCTCTCTCATTTGTTGAGAAGACAATAGAGTTAGTTGTGTTTTGATTACCATGGTACGTGCACAGGCTTAGATTTTCCTCTGATTTGAGGTTAGATCTAAGTTTTTTATCGTTATGGCCCTTGCGGAAGATTCATTATTGTGGTGTGTATTGTGCACGATGATTCGACCTCTCCGACCATAGGGAGTTAGAATCTGATTCGACCTCCCCAACCACAGGGAGTTAGAATCACTTCGAATATGGCCCTTTTGGATTAGTCTTGCATAGTTAGTGAGATAAAGAATGATTTTTGAGATAAAGAATGATTTTTGAGATACAGCATGATTTTTGAGATACAACATGGTTTTTGAGACACAGAATGTTTTTGAATAGTAAAGAATTGTGATTTCAGTTATGATTTATGTATAATTGATTTTGTTGGAACTACCTTAAATGGTTAGTTATGATTTGATAAATTAAATTTCGTGATCAAAGTCATTTTATACAAATGATTTGCATTATTAGTAATGAATATTTTGAGTTTTGGAATTTGATGAGTATTCAAATTTCCAAATTATTTACTGTAAATTTTGTTCACGTATATTGCACTATGTTTTAAATTATAGTTGTACACCACTGAGTTCACCACTCAGCGATAGCTTTGTATGCTATCGCAGGTAAGAAGAGCACAGAGCAGTGAGTAAGTTTCTTTGAAGACACATTCAGATCAGCTCCAGGTATATCATAGGTATACCCATGTACATAGGTTTTGATGTATGCATGTAATAATATGTATGTAAATTATTTGAGCAGTTGTATAAAAACTCTTGTAAAATATTTTGGTATGTAATTAAATGTAAATTATTGTAAATGTAAATTTGGGATTTCATTTATCTGAATAGTTTTTTAATATTAATTTTGAGTCTTGTAATCAATGAAATGTTTCTTTTATGAGGAGATTGATTTGATTATTGAGATTTGAATTATGGGTTCAAATGAAGTTATTGAAGTTGTATTTGAGAAAACATATTGGGAGTGTGTTCTTTGCAGGTTTTGAAGAACTTTTTTCTCAAAATACAACCGGCGCTTTGCCGAAATTTTGAAACAAATTTTATAACACCAGATTTTAATCGATGATTTAAATTTCATGAAAATTGTTTTAAAATCCCTTGTAGTATATTTAATGGATTATCGGTAGGCGAAGTATGGTAATTCATTAGGTATACTACGGGATGATATTACATCTTACAGGGGAGTAAGGTGTGACATGTTTTATGGTATCAGAGCAATGGTTTTAAAGTAAATTTCGAATTGTGAATTTAAAATCTTTTTTTCGGTAACTACAACTGCTCAAATGTTTGATACATATAGTACATTTACATCATAAATATGAACTAATGGAGAGGAATCTCCTTATGTTGGTTGTACAGGAATAGAAAATCTTGTGAAAAGATATGGAAGAGAAGAATAAGACAATAGAACAATCCGTGATGGCAAAAGTACAAGTTGAGGCCCTAACTCCACAAAGTGTCGAAGGCCCGACTGTACCAATTTTATCGGTACAAATTACTGCACAAATGGCCCAGCAAATGGCCACTTTCTTCTAACAAATGGCTGATACTCTATCAGCCCAAGCCCAAGTACAGACCCAACCCCCACAAGGGCAGTGTGAAATAGAAAAGAGGGAGAAATCTACGGGTCAGAACTCGAGCAGTAATTTAGGGAAGAGAAAAGAATTTGAGGAACCTCGAGCTCAGAGATATGATAGAGGCGGATCATCAGGGCAGAGAACACCAGGATCTAGTCCTCGAACAACCAGAAGTTCCCATTCTGCCCTTTTCTGCCATGTTTGTGGTAAGCTACATGGAGGTATTTGTCGCAAGGCCTCTAGAGCCTGCTACAATTATGGAAAACCTGGACACTTTGCTAAAGATTGTACTAGAGCACCTCGATCTGCCCTCCGGAGTCCACAGACCGTCAGTCAGAGTCGAGATAGAAATAGAGTTGGTACTCCTCACTACTATAACACAGTGAATCAACCCGAATATAGTAGCGCACCAGTCAGAGTGTCCACTAAGCGCCAAGGAGAAAGAGCAGAAACTTCGGATGTAGCTGCTGGTAAGTTCTTAATTTTTGAAAGAAACAATGAGTTATTATTTGATCCCAGCACTACTTATTTACATGTTAGTGTTAGAATTCTATGTTTTGTTACTATTCCTTTACAGGGGAATAAATTTTGATGCATTAGTGACTAGTCTTTTAGGATCAAAACTACAATAACAAGTATGATTGACATTAATTTTGGAAGAATTATTAGCTAAAAGTATTTTCTAAAACACCATAAATTATAAAGCTAATTGGTGAGCCTACTTAATGTAAGGCAAGAGGACCTAAAAGTAAGTTACAGTAATAGAATTGCTCTAGATGAGGCAAAGATGTTACTGTTAGTAATTGTCAAAGGAAATTGTAATCAGAATCGATTTAGGATATTAGTCGATTCGAGAAAGATAAGATGTTAGAAAACCTAGCCCATGAGGTTATAACGTAGTGACTATATAATAATGTTTGTATTGTAAGCTGCAGATTACAATACCGACAAGGGATTATTATGTAGAGCCACATGCTTCCTCGTGGTACAATAAATTAAGAATATTTGTAAGTAATCTATAAATTAATACAGTTGCGCCTGAATAGAGTACCATTACGGGAAATTAATGTGAAAATTCTAGTAAGAAATTTAAAACTATAGAACTAGCCTATCAAACGACTACACTTGTAAGGTAGCTAGAGTCAGTGACTCGGTTACATTAATGTGAATTACCTGTACCACAATAATTGCTATAAGCTTAGAGATATCAGTACGACTTATCATCCTCAGACGGATGGACAGTCGAAACAAGTGATTCAGGTAAATTTTGAAACTCATTGAGTTTCTATAAATAATGAAATGAAATGATAATAATAACCTGTAATATGTGATAAGCCCTCAAGAATATACTGAGAACTTGTGTCATTGAATCCGAGGGGAGATGGGATAGATACATCCCCCTAACAGAATTTGTATACATTAATAAGGGTCAAGCTAGAATACAAGTGGCACCCTATGAAACATTGTAAGGGAATAGATAACTATGGATTTTGTGATGAGACTTCCGAGGACACAGAATAATCATGATGCAGTATGGGTTATAGTTGATAGACTAACCAAGTCTGCTCACTTTTTGCCAGTTCGGATGGACTATAGCCTGGGAAGATTGGCCAGATTGTACATAAATGAAATTGTAAAACTACATGGAGTGCCAGTATCGATTGTATTAGGCAGAGATCCTAGGTTCACTTCTAGATTCTGGGGTAGTCTTTAGAGAACCCTAGGAACTAGATTGAACTTCAGCACAGCATTCCAACCATAGATAGATGGCCAGTCTGAGAGGGTAATTCAAGTATTGGAGGAGATGCTACGGGCTTGTGTGATTGAGTTTGAAGGTAGTTGGGATACACACTTGCCTTTGATTGATTTTGCTTATAACAACAGCTACCAATCAAGCATTGGAATGCCTCCATATGAAGCTTTGTATGGTAGGAAGTACAGAACTCCCCTATGTTGGGATGAAGTAGGTGAAAGGAAGATGATTGGGATAGAAATTATTCAACAGACAGAGGAAAAGATCAGATTGAATAGAGATAGACTCAAGGTTGTATAAGACCGTCAGAAGTCCTATGTTGGTCTGAAGAGAAGAGATATTCAATATGTAGTGGGTGATAAGGTATTCCTCAAAGTTTCTCCTTGGAAAAGGATTATGAGATTTGGCAGAAAGGGGAAACTGAGTCCTCTTTTCATCGGACCATATGAGGATCTGGAAAGAGTGGGTCCTTTGGCATATCGGTTGGCATTAACTTTGGAGTTAGCAAGGATACACAGTGTCTTTCATGTGTCCATGTTAAGGAGGAGGTACAGATCTGACCCATCTCATGTACTATCAGTTGAAGAGATTGAGGTAAATCCAGACTTCTTATATGATGAAAAACCCATAGAAATTCTGGCATATGAGGTGAAGCGGCTGAGGAACAAACAGATACACCTGGTTAAAGTGCTGTGGAACCATCATTCAGGCTAGGAAGCTACTTGGGAACGTGAAGAGGATATGAGGAGACAGCACCCACAACTGTTCAGAGACTAATGCCAGGTAAAATTTCGAGACGAAATTTATTTTAAGGGGAGGAGAATTGTAACACCCCTAAGTTCGGTAGTGCGTTCTACTGTTCCAGTGACCAGTGTTGTCCGGACAGCTAGGATGCCTAGAACTACACTTCGATATGAGTGAGGAGACATAAAATAATGAAATCCAAGAAAAGAAAATACAAGAAAAACAAAGGAAAAATAATAGCAAAGAAATGTAACCAAGTTAAGCAAGCCGAGAACCCTAGCGATGGGTGACCGCACCGGGAAGTCACGGCATGGACCGTTGACTAGCCTTGGACCGCGGGAAACCCTGAAAAATATTTTTTAGGACTTAGGTAGATACCTATTGAAGTATAAATACCATTATAAATATCAAAGAAAAATTAATTAATTAGTACAAAGAAAAGTGAGAAATCGAAAAACGAACAAAACCCGGTGTTACCGAAAAATTGGGAATGCAACCCGAACAGGGGCATTGTGGTCATTTGACACCCTGAGTTGTCTTTTGACCTAAATGTCCATTAAAAATAAATGATATTACACTTGGAAAATGTCATGAAAAATTAAATTAGTGGTACCTAATGTAAATAGCAAAAATGGGAAGCTTAATGTGGGAAAATGAAATCTTATATTAAACTAATATTTAATTTAAGCTTAGTGCTCCACTCACCCATCAAAGTGGACCACTAACTCATCATCTTGGGTAGAATACACATCTTCATCTTCAACCTTAGAACCAGTAGAAATTTGCCCCCAAAAAACTCCATTGACGCATGGTTTGAAGCTCCATGCATGTGAGATTCAAGCTCCTTTCTTCCCACTTTCCTTCATTAAAGATTGTCCATACACCTTGGGCAGTAGATAGGCAACAAGAAGACCAAGTTTTGGAGAGGTTTTGAAGAGTTTTCAAAGTGGTAAGTTTGTGTTTTTGGTTATTGCTTCATTAAAGTTAGTAAGAATGTTATGGGTACTTGAATTATGGAGAGATTTTTTAGGTTTGATGTTTAAAGGGAGAGGTGTATTTTTGGCAGCCATGGAAACTCCTTAAGGGCAGTTTATTCTTGCTTGTAAATGGTAGATTAAAGGGTTGATTAAGTGTTTATATGTGTAGGAATAAATTGGGTGATGTATACTAAGTATATGTGAATGTATACTTGAATTTGGAAGCTTGGAACTTTATTCAAAGTGAGGTACAAATTGGCAGCTTGAATGGTGAACCATAAAAATGTTATTTCATGTTTGCTTTATGGAATATTAATGTTGAATTGTGGTACTTGTTATGGCAGCTTGTGTATATGTATGATGGTGTGAGGTTGGACATGTAAATGAGCTAGGTTAGGTGATTGAATTGTTGTAATTTGAGCTTGAAAAATTCTGTACTATATGGTGCATATTGAGTATGATTGTAAGCTGCCAAAATGACCAACAATATGTTGTGAATTATGTTTAGGTTGTGGTACAAACCAAAATTAGCATGAATGTTTAGTTTGGTAAATGTTAAAAGTGTCCTTTGATGAGTAATGAATAAAATGTAATAGGGCAGTTTATGTTATGGGCCTAGAACCTTAAGTGTGTGGCTCCAATTGGTATGAGATCAACTGGAGGTGAAACTAGGCACAAAATGTGCCAACTTTCATGAAGGAAGCTTACCAAAATTCTGCTTGTAAGGTAACTTTAAAAGTGACCAAATCCGATTAGTGCATTTAAGGCCTGAAAATTGACCATTTGGGCAACCGTTAGTATTTTGGCCATAACTCACTCAAAACAGGTCCAATTGACCTGAAATTTTGACCATGAATAGTTAAGACATATATCTAAAAGTCTTATGAAGACACCAAAGCCCAGAAATGACCATAAGCAATTCAAAAAGCTTTCACAAGTTTGGGTCCAAAAACTGGCCGAACCAAAATTGACCTAAAATAACTTAAAGTGACCAATTTTGGTACATTCTGACCAGCAATAGTAAAATGACCATAACTTGGTCTGGTAAACTCAGAATGACCTGAAATTTTGCCCCGCGTGCAATAAGACATAGATCTATAAGCTTGTACTTTTGACCAAAACCCGAAAATTGAGCGAACTAGGTCGTCCGGCTAGGTCAAATTGGTATACCGAAATTCGACAAATTGCAATTAAACTCAATATACATAGAAATGAATTTGGTAACATGTACCAATGCAAAAAGGCTATAAAATATGACATATTGGTAATATTAAAACCTAATTCACCTTGGCTGCATCGAGGGTCAACATCTTAGGTTGACTAAGGAAATAATGGAATTCAATAAGTTCATTATTAAGCTTTATTCTTAGAGACAGTTTAAATGAGTACTGAAACACTTCAAATTGTGTGTTTCAGTTAGCAAAGACTCAGGGAAGGGGAAGGAAACATTGAATCAGAGCCAAGAGACAGTTATCAAAGGTTTGTGCACAACTAGTTTTTAACTGATTTTGTATTGAATATTTTATATGATTAAATGACATATTTTTCTTATGTATTATGTCTAACAAGCATTGGATTTAATTCAATGATTATTGAAATTGTTATAGTATGTATGAATTTAGCTTTGTGAAATGGTATTTCCACAAGTGTTAAGCATTGTTATGGATTGAATAAATTATGTTTTGGAAAATTGTGATAAAACATGTTTTGAATTGTGATGGTAATTTTCATGGAAAAATGCAAATTTATGATTTGAATTGTGATGAGCATAAAAATTATTGGATATTGGAATTGAATTTGAATTGAATTATATTGTGATTTATGCTCACTAAAAGGATTGTGATATTGTTTTATATCTCACTATAGATGCTTGACTAGGTTATTACCCGTCTCTCTCATTTTTTGAGAAGACAATGGAGTTAGTTGTGTTTTGATTACCATGGTATGTGCACAGGCTTAGATTTTCTTCTGATTTGAGGTTAGATCTAAGTTTTTTATCGTTATAGCCCTTGCAGAAGATTCATTATTGTGGTGTGTACTGTGCACGATGATTCGACCTCCCCGACCATAAGGAGTTAGAATCTAATTCGACCTCCCCAACCATAGGGAGTTAGAATCACATCGAATATGGCCCTTTCGAATTAGTCTTGCATAGTTAGTGAGATAAAGAATGATTTTTGAGATAAAGAATGATTTTTGAGATACAGTATGATTTTTAAGATACAACATGGTTTTTGAGACACATAATGTTTTTGAATAGTAAAGAATTGTGATTTCAGTTATGATTTATGTATAATTGATTTTATTGGAACTACCTTAAATGGTTAGTTATGATTTGATAAATTGAATTTCGTGATTAAAGTCATTTTATACAAATGATTTACATTATTAGCAATGAATATTTTGAGTTTTGGAATTTGATGAGTATTCAGATTTCCAAATTATTTGCTGTAAATTTTGTCAATGTATACTGTACTATGTTTTAAATTATAATTGTGCACCACTGAGTTTACCACTCAGCGATAGCTTTATATGCTATCGCAGGTAAGAATAGCATAGAGCAGTGAGTAAGTTTCTTTGAAGACACATTCAGATCAGCTCTAGGTATATCATAGGTATACCCATGTACATAGGTTTTGATGTATGCATGTAATAATATGTATGTAAATTATTTGAGCAGTTATATAAAAACTCTTGTAAAATATTTTGGTATGTAATTAAATGTAAATTATTGTAAATGTAAATTTGGGATTTCATTTATCTGAATAGTTTTGTAATATTAATTTTGAGTCTTGTAATCAATGAAATGTTTCTTTTATGAGGAGATTAATTTGATTATTGAGATTTGAATTATGGGTTCAAATGAAGTTATTGAAGTTGTATTTGAGAAAACATATTGGGAGTGTGTTCTTTGCAGGTTTTGAAGAACTGTTTTCTCAAAATACAACTGGCACTTTGCCGAAATTTTGAAAAAAATTTTATAACACCAGATTTTAATCGATGATTTAAATTTCATGAAAATTTTTTTAAAATCCCTTGTAGCATATTTAATGGATTATCGGTAGGCGAAATACGGTAATTCATTAGGTGTACTACAGGATCATGTTACATCTTACAGGGGAGTAGGGTGTGACAATACGGGCATAAAGCCTTTCCCAGTATTGCTAAAACAATACCCTATTGGCATGCCAATCTATCCAATCTGACACACATGTCTAGGTAATACAAGGGCACATAATATCATTAAATATTAATATATTTTGTTTTATGACTTCATTAATTCATAATAAATTTCAATTATAATTTATACATTCATTCGATCATTTATATGATCACAATTCACATCAATTATCATTTTATACCATTGTACTCAAAGTACTTTTCCTTTCTACAATAATGAGAACTAATGTCTCATTCATACATTAATATGATTCATTTATTTATTCATTACGTCATTCATATTGATTACAATTCAAAACAATGGTTCACATGTATCATTGTATTCAAAACATTTTTCCTTTCTCATTTATACATTCAAAAATCTACTTATGTAATTACAAATTTTATATTTCAAGTTGAATTACTAACATTTTATGAATTCTATTTGTGATGGGCATATAAGCCCTAACTATCTATTCACATCAATTAGGTGACTTATTTTCATGTTTCAAGCAATCCATGAACATTTCATGGATTTCAAATTTATGGCCTTAATTTCCCTTTAACAATTCTGACTAGGATGCATAGTCCACATTTGTCATACAATTCTAAGCATTTAAACTTAGAATTGGTTATAGGTCTTCATCTTAGTTTGCTAATCATTTTGATTACTAACCTTACTTGTCAACCAAAATGTTGACTTTTTCATACTTAATGGATATGTTAATTCTAATTACACCAAGATCCCACATTTTCAGTTTTACATTTGCTAGTATTAATTGCCAATTGCAATTTAAAGTCCCCTAGATGCATTTCTAAATTTTCAGTTTTGATTACCTAAGTTTTCTGTTCCATTAGACAATTTTACAGTGGAAACTGGGCTAACTTTTCTTCGTCAAAGTTGTTCCTTATTGTGTCTTCTTTAATTCCCTTTTTAAATCACTCCATCTGGAGTTTTGTAGCTCAAGTTATGGTTATTTTACCATAACTGGCCGGAGTGACCTGTACCCATAATTTTTGGGCAATTCGGTTCTGCCAGATTTGGTATCCTAACGTGGACTAGCAATTTGAATTGGTTAGGTTTAGAATTTAAGTTTGTGTTCTTCATGAAAGTTGTAAGTATATGTCTCACCTTTCTACTGGTAAAATTTCAGATCAATTAAACTTTTCTACACTGATTTATGATCATTTGAACAAACACTATTCATTTGGTCATTTTCCAGGGACAGCATGTTGGTCACCCGGATTAGGGTATTTTTTAGGTCAACTTGGTTTGGTTTTCTAGGCAGGGTTTCTTCACCAAAGTTGTTCCATTATGTGTCTAGTTTCATGTCCAATTGGCCTTGCACCAGTTTAACCAACAAAACTCAAGTTATAGCTGCCCAAACATGCTGGACTTACATCCAGACCTACAGGGCCACTCAAGGCAGCATATCATTTCAATTCCAATACCACAATGATCTCCAATTTAAGGTCAGAATTCATCAAATGGTCACTAATTAACCATTAGAATTTAATTTAAACATCTAAGCATTAAACCCTCAATTAAATCTCAAAACCCTAACCCTAACAATCCATCACTTTATCTAACATACACAAATCAACTTCTAACTCTAATATAATTATCAAACATCATTCCCAAGCAATTTAATTCAATCAAATCAACAATTCTCAACCTTCCCCCATGGCTGCCAAAAATTAGAATGTTCATAACATGCATATTTTCTTCAAATTTTCTCCATTTTCTAACTTAACTCAAGGTTCAAATGAAAAATATAAAGAGAGAAGAGATTTAGCACTAACCTCTTGAGTGCAGAATTTTTCTAAGCTCTAACTTCACTTTTTCCTCTTCAAATTGCTGCCCAAAGCTTCCTTTAGTGGTAGGGACAAAATTTCATGAAGGAAAGTTAGGGTTTTATGGTGGAAAATTGAGGGTTATCAAGAGAGAGAAGAGAGCTCTAATGGAAGTAGTGAGGGAAAGTGCGGCTGCAGAATTACAAGGTTGAAGATGAGCAGAATGTGTTGAAATTTTATCTCATTTTTACCTCCTTTAATTGGGTTTATAAGTAGGTGTCACAATGGGATTGGGTGGAAGTGTTTTAATGACATCATGTGATGTCAAAATTCCAATTTTCTTCATTTTTCTTTTCTTTTCTTTTCTACTCATTTTCAATTAAATTTTTAGCTATATTTATTCATATTTTATATCATAATAATTATTTACTTAACTAGACAAGTTGTCCAAAAATTATCTCTGAAGACGAAATGACCAAAATGCCCTCCATTTGGCTTAACAGACTAAAATTATCTGTACCAATTGAAAAATTTTTCTAAACCTTTTCTTGGAATTCTAATGCCATAGAAACCTCAATGACTCTTCTGTAGAGTCCCAAAAATTATTTTATGAATTTTCTCCCGGGTCTATGGCTCCTAGTTGGGAGGACCACAACTTCCCACTGGGTTACCTATCATTAAGGCACCGGCTCATTTAACTTGGTTGTATTTTATTTCTAAATTTTTTTCTTAATTTTTCTTACACTTATTTGAGTTATTTATGACTCCTCACTCTAGTCTAAATATTTTTCCTGACGTTCTAGCTATCCATACTAACACCGATCATCGAAACAGTAGAATGTGCAGAATTGCTACAGTGAGGGTGTTACAATTCTTCCCCTCTAACAAAAATTTCGTCCTCAAAATTTACCTAGTGTAAATAGTTGAGGAGCTACTACCTCCTTATTTCTTCACATTTCTGTGTTATCATACTTAACTTTCTCCTTAGTCTCAATCCTATCCTCAAACAGTTTTGTACTCATCACTTTTCATCTTAAATATAGTCTCCTTCTCATCTCTATTCACTATCTTATTGTCTCTTCACTCTCTTATTTCATACCTTAACCCAAAATAAACAGGAACTATAGATCTGCAATAGTGTCACCTCGACTCTTATGAATGCAATGCATGATATGCAGTTTATCTAGGTCCAGAAACGCCTAAACCGCGCTCTGATACCAATAAATATAACACCCCTCACCCGACTACAGTGAAGCCGAGCAAGGTGTGCTACATTCGGTGTCGGAGCACCCTAATTTATCTCACTTTATTTCTTTAAAAATTTGTTCTCGTTATATTTAATATTGATTATTTTTCGATGGAGAAACTAACGGAGTTTCCCCTATTTTATTATCGTTTGATTTGTTTTACTATTCACCTGTTTGAAAATTCAATAATATTTTCCAATAATAATCTCATCCATACTCATATCATCATTTCAAAAATCATTATTTAATTCAAATCCGTACTCATTGGTACAAATTCATTCATGCTCCATTCTTATAGCAAAATTCTCAAATTTGCATTAATTTACATGATTTGCAATAATTACATAAATCCTTAATTTACACGATATACAAATTAATTACAATTTGCTAATTTACATTACAATATAAGAAATAAATAACATACACAAAATACATGATATGCTTAATGTGAGCCCTATATACATGCATTGCTAAAGAGGTGACAACCTTTGACACTCTACAGATCAAAACTCCAAAATCTCTATTTGGTATTCGCTGGGCTTTAACTTCAGTACCTGTGCGAGGAAATAAATCCATCGCGCTAAGCATTACTGCTTAGTGGTGCAATAATATAGCAAGAAAATAATAGACAAATGAAGGTAGAAATAAACCATAGTTTGAATAATTTAGATTTATAATTAATTTAGTTTCTACTATTAACAGTCCTTTATCCTGCCATGTTCTTCTTTGGTGGTGCTCAGTTCAAAATTTTGCATTAATGATATACCAGATACGATTAATCTAAAATTTAAACTTATACTTATATTCTTATGTATATCACATTTGTAATGTTATTAAGTTATAATTCTCCTACTAGTCTTTTTATCACTTCCTTGATACTTCCTAAGTTGTTTACAATCATTTCGTAATATTTAAAATTTTTTTTTAGAACTAATTTCATTTACTTCAGATCATTCTACGAAACAAAATTTTGGTGCTAATCTAATTTATTTCAGAACTTCATACTCTTTTATTTGCTTTCTAGCATTTTTAATTGCTAATATTCGCAACTTATTTTAATAAATTAGACTGCCCAAGTAACCTATGACAGGCTGACTAAACTGGATAACGGATCATTGGTACTGGATACCGCGGTGCCTTGGGCCGTCATACCATGGTACGCAGAACGTCAACCACATATGCAGTCAGTATGGCTAAAAAGCTATGATAACACATAATCGGGCATTAAGCCATGAGTGCGGGCATAAAGCCATGAATATGGGCATAAAGCCATGAATACGGGCATAAAGCCATGAATACAGGCATAAAGCCTTTCGCAGTACTACTAAAACAATACCCTATTGGCATGCCAATCTATCCAATCTGACACATATGTCTAAACAATACAAGGGCATATAATATCATTAAATATTAATATATTGTGTTTTATGACTTCATTACTTCATAATAAATTTCAATTATAATTTATACATTCATTTGATCATTTATATGATCACAATTCACATCAATTATTCTTTTATACCATTGTACTCAAAATACTTTTCCTTTCTACAATAATGAGAACTAATGTCTCATTCATACATTAATATCATTCATTTATTTAATCATTATATCATTCGTAATGATCACAATTCAAAACAATGGTTCACATGTACCATTGTATTCAAAACATTTTTCCTTTCTCATTTATATATTCAAAAATCTACTTATGTAATTATAAATTTTATATTTCAAGTTGAATTACTAACATTTTATAAATTCTATTTGTGATGGGCATATAAGCCCTAACTATCCATTCACATCAATTATGTGACTTACTTTTCATGTTTCAAGCAATCCATGAACATTTCATGGATTTCAAATTTATGACCTTAATTTCCCTTTAACAATTTTGACTAGGATACATAGTCCACATTTGTTATATAATTCTAAGCATTTAAACTTAGAATTGGTTATAGGTCTTCATCTTAGTTTGCTAATCATTTTGATTACTAACCTTACTTGTCAACCAAAATGTTGACTTTTTCATACTTAATGGATATGTTAATTCTAATTACACCAAAATCCCACATTTTTAGTTTTACATTTGCTAGTATTAATTGCCAATTGCAATTTAAAGTCCCCTAGATGCATTTCTAAATTTTCAGTTTTGATTACCTAAGTTTTCTATTCCATTGGACAATTTTACAGTGGAAACTGGGCTAACTTTTCTTCATCAAAGTTGTTCCTTATTGTGTCTTCTTTAATTACCTTTTTAAATCACTCCATCTGGAGTTTTGTAGCTCAAGTTATGGTTATTTTACCATAACTGGCCGGAGTGACCTGTACCCATAATTTCTGCGCAATTCGGTTCTGCCAGATTTGGTATCCTAACGTGGATTAGCAATTTGAATTGGTTAGGTTCAGAATTTGAGTTTGTGTTCTTCATGAAAGTTGTAGGTCTATGTCTCAGCTTTCTACCGGTAAATTTCAGATCAATTAAACTTTTCTACAATAAGTTATGATCATTTGAAGAAATACTGTTCATTTGGTTATTTTCCAGGGACAGCATGTTGGTCACCCATATTAGGGTAATTTTTAAGTCAACTTGGTTTATTTTTTAGGCAGGGTTTCTTCACCAAAGTTGTTTCATTATGTGTCTAGTTTCATGTCCAATTGGCCTTGCACTAATTGAACCTACACAACTCAAGTTATAGTTGCCCAAACATGCTGGACTCACATCTAGACCTGCAGGGCCACTCAAGGCAGCATATCATTTCAATTCCAATACCACAATGGTCTCCAATTTAAGGTCAAAATTCATCAAATGGTCACTAATTGACCATTAGAATTTAATTTAAACATCTAAGCATTAAACCCTCAATTAAATCTCAAAACCCTAACCCTAACAATCCATCACTTTATCTAACATACACAAATCAACTTCTAACTCTAATATAATTATCAAACATCATTCCCAAGCAATTTAATTCAATCAAATCAACAATTCTCAACCTTCCCCCATGGCTGCCAAAAATTAGAATGTTCATAACATGCATATTTTCTTCAAATTTTCTCCATTTTCTAACTTAACTCAAGGTTCAAATGAAAAATATAAGGAGAGAAGTAAGAGATTTAGCACTAACCTCTTGAGTGCAGAATTTTTCTAAGCTCTAACTTCACTTTTTCCTCTTTAAATTGCTGCCCAAAGCTTCCTTTAGTGGTAGGGACAAAATTTCATGAAGGAAAGTTAGGGTTTTATGGTGGAAAAGTGAGGGTTATCAAGAGAGAGAAGAGAGCTCTAATGGAAGTAGTGAGGGAAAGTGAGGCTGCCGAATTAAAAGGTTGAAGATGAGTAGAATATGTTGAAATTTTATCTCATTTTTACCTCTTTTAATTGGGTTTATAAGTAGGTGTCACAATGGGATTGGGTGGAAGTGTTTTAATGACATCATGTGATGTCAAAATTCCAATTTTCTTCATTTTTCTTTTCTTTTCTTTTCTACTCATTTTCAATTAAATTTTTAGCAATATTTATTCATATTTTATATCATAATAATTATTTACTTAACTGGACAAGTCGGCCAAAAATCATCTCTGAAGACGAAATGACCAAAATGCCCTCTGTTTGGCTTAACAGACTAAAATTGTCTGTAGCAATTGAAAAATTTTTCTAAACCTTTTCTTGGCATTCTAATGCCATAGAAACCTCAATGACTCTTCTCTGGAGTCCCAAAAATTATTTTATGAATTTTCCCCTGGGTCTAGGGCTCCTAGTTGCGAGGACCGTAACTTCCCACTGGGTTACCCATTGTTAGAGCATCGGCTCATTTAACTTGGTTGCATTTTATTTCTAAAATTTTTCCTTAATTTTTCTTATACTTATTTGAGTTATTTATGACTCCTCACTCAAGTCTAAATATTTTTCCAGACGTTCTAGCTGTCCAGACCAACACCGGTCATCAGAACAGTAAAATGTGCGGAATTGCTACAGTGAGAGTGTTATAGAAGGTGCAATTGTAGGAATTGTTAGATAAGGGTTTCATCTGCCCTGGCGTGTCGCCTTGGGGAGCACCAGTATTATTTATGAAGAAGAAGGATGGTATTCTCCGCCTATGCATAGACTACAGACAATTGAATAAGGTGACCATAAAGAATAGATATCATCTGCTACGGATCGATGATTTGTTTAATCAATTGAAGGATGTAACTGTATTCTCCAAAATTGACTTGAGATCGGGCTACTACCAGTTAAGGGTGCAGGAGCAAAGTATTCCTAAAACTGCCTTTAGGACTCGATATGGCCACTATGAGTTCTTGGTAATGCCATTCGGGTTAACTAATGCTCCAGCTGCTTTTATGGGCCTGATGAACACTATCTTCAGGCCATATTTGGACCAATTTACTGTAGTGTTCATTGATGATATTTTGGTGTACTCAAAGAATGCAGAGGAACACGACAAGCACTTGAGGATAGTATTGCATACTTTGAGGGAGAAGCAGTTGTATGCCAAACTGTCAAAATGTGAGTTTTGGCAAAGGAGATTACATTTTTGGGGCATATTGTATCTGCAGAAGGTATCCAGGTGGATCCTAGCAAAGTATAAGCCATTCTTAATTGGAAGCCACCTAGAAATGTCACAGAAGTTTGGAGTTTCCTTGGTTTAGCCTGGTATTACCGAAGGTTTGTGAAGGGATTCTCCATGCTAGCATCTCCACTGACCAAGCTACTTAGGAAGGATGTAAAATTTCAGTGGACTAATCGGTGCCAGGAAAGTTTTGATGAGTTAAAGAGGCATTTAACTGAAGCTCCAGTCTTAACCTTGCCCACTTTGGGTAAGGAGTATACAATATACAGTGATGCTTCTCATAATGGATTGGGCTGTGTGTCTATGTAAGATAGGAAAGTCATTGCCTATGCTTCACGCCAGCTTAAACCGCATGAGAGGAATTATCCTACGCATGACTTGGAGTTGGCAGCCATTGTCTTTGCCTTAAAGATCTGGAGACATTACTTTTATGGGGAGAGATGTTATATATACATAGATCATAAAAGTTTGAAGTACTTGGGCACACAAAAGGAGTTAAATTTGGGGCAAAGGAGATGGTTAGAGCTGATAAAAGATTATGATTGCTTGATAGACTATCAGCCTGGAAAGGCAAATGTTGTAGCTGATACTTTAAGTCGCAAGACTATGGCTGGTTTGAGGGTTTCTCCATTGTCCATGGTGCATGAGTTAAGGGCATTGCATGCTAATTTGGAGATTAATGAAGATGGGCAGATGGTAGCTACTTGGCAAGTGAAGCCAATGCTGGTAGAACAAATTAAAGCAGTTGCACAGAAGAATGATAAGTATGTGAAGTTGATGGAAGAGGCTCGGGATGGCAAGAAACCAGAATTATCAGTAAATGATGAGGGCTTGTTATTATATAAGGGTAGAATATGCATTCCTGAGAATGTTAAACTGAGGCAGACCATTTTAAAGGAAGCACGAGACTCACCATTTGCAATGCACCCTGGTTGAACCAAAATGTACATGTAACACCCCTATGTTCGGTAGTGCGTTCTACTGTTTCGGTGACTAGTGTCTATCCGGATAGCTAGAATGCCTAGAACTACACTTAGATATGAGTGAGGAGACATAAAACAATGAAATACAAGAAAAAAAATACAAGAAAAATAAAGGAAAAATAATAGCAATGAAATGTAACCAAGTTAAACGAGCAGAAAACCATAGCGATGGGTGACCGTACTGGGAAGTTGCGGCGTGGACCGTTGACTAGCCCTGGACCGCGGGAAACCCTGAAAAATATTTTTTAGACTTAAATAAACTTCTATTGAAGTATAAATGCCATTAGAAATATCAAAGAAAAATTAATTAATTAGTATAAAAGAAAAACGAGAAATCGAGAAAATGACAAAACTCGGTATTACCGAAAAATCGGGAATGCAACCCAAATAGGGGCATTGTGGTCATTTGACATCCCAAGTTGCCTTTTAACCTAAATTTTCATTAAAAATAAATGATATTACACTTTGAAAATATCATGAAAAATTAAAAGGGTGGTACATAATCTAAATAGTAAAAGATATGAGGAAAATGTGGGAAATTGGAAACTTTGGATTAAACAAATCATAAACTCACCTTAGTGCTCCACTAACATCACCTAAGTGGACTTGTAATCAGTTTTGGGATAGAAAATTTTGTCATCTTCAACCTTAGGACATCTAGCCGAAACACCTTGGGAGAAAACTCCATGGCCGATTGAGTGAGAGCTTTATGCAACCATGGTTAAGCCACTTTTTCCATTAGGTTCCTTCATTAACTTTTCTCCTCACCTTGCAAGGAAGAGTTTGATAGCAATTTTAAGAAGTTTAGTGAGGTTTTGATCAAGCTTCAAAGGTGGTAAGTGAGTGTTTTCAATTCTTATTTCATTAAAAGTGTAACCAAGGTTGTGAGTAATTGATTTATGGAAGAATTTTTTATTTTTTATGATTGAATGGTGATACACCATTTTGGCAACCATGGAAACTCACTATTTGTAGCTTGTTTTTACTTGTTTATGGTTGTTTAAGATGTTGGTATAAGTGTTTATGTATATAGAAATAATTTGGATAATGTATACTAAGTATATGTGTGATAGTACACTTGGTTTTGGAAGCTTGGAAGCTATTTAAGGGAGATGTGCAAATTGGAAACTTTAAAGTGTAGTTTAAAATGTGTTGTTTCATGGTTTGGTTTGTTGAATTATGTTGTTATTGATGGCAACATGTATATGTGTATAATGATTTGGAATTGGGCATGTAAATGGGGTATGTTCATATGGTTAAATGGTATAAATGGACTTTCGAAAATTCTGTGTTATAGTGTGCATATTGAGTGTGACACCCCTTACCCGTCTACAGTATATCCGAGTAAAATATGTCACACAGTGTACCGGAACACTCTATTTTATCTCAACCAATTTTATTATTCCTTAATTTATTTTTACCATAGTTTTGAATATAATTTGTGAAATATAATTCATTTAAGTCATTTATTGAAATTATAATTTATTTAAGGTTCCGAAAATTTTATAGAAAATCCGGCAGAGTACCAGCTAAAAATGAAGAAAACAGTTCTTCGAAACCTGTGAAAAACACTTCCACTAATCATTTCCAATCATTCTCAAACTCCAATAATCATCGAAATCTCAATATTTTTCCACAACATTTCCATTTCTCAATCATTTATTTCTCATGGTATTCATACATAAGCAATAAATAAATACTCAATTTTCCATTCATAAACACAATTTCCATTTATTTATATTAACATCAAAATACATTACATAAGTCTCAATTACACAAGAGAAAATAAAAGTTAGTTACAAAATACCAAAATGAAACCTAGTGTCCTACCAATGCACTGAAGATGGTGAGGTGACACAGACACTATACAGAGCTGCAGGAGGTCTCACCCAGTTTGCGGTCTACTGGGCTCTATGTTAGTATCTCCAGAACCTACACGTGGCAAAAGCAACGCGCTAAGCAATAATGCTTAGTGGTGTCAATAATAAAATAAAAAGAAATAACATAAAATAAATATGCAGTGAATGTATTGATGTCTCATTGCAAATAAATTTTCGATGAGTATTTGTATTCTTACTTATTTTGTACTTGTTATATTTATTATTTCATTAAATTTATTCACTTTCATTTTTGGTTGCCCAAGTAACCTATACTGGACGACTGGACTGGATAAACGGGTAATCTGGCACTGGGTATCAAGTACCTCGGGCCGTCACACCATCGGTCACATATGTATCTCCCGGTGTGCAACAGAACAGCTAATAAGCTGTAATAACATTAGGCACAAGGCCAAGTCTCAACACAATGTCAGAATGGCTAAAAGCCATGAAATCACATAATAGCATAATGCCATGTGTAGTACTGCTAACTGAACCCTATTGGCATGCCAAGCTATCCAAACCAATCTTGTTAGGTATACTAGGGCATTTCACACCTTTAAGTTTTACAATTTTTGGAATTTAAGTTTTAGTGTTACTATTCCATTCATTGGTCAACAAAAATGTTGACTTTTGTATAGGCAATAGGTACATTGGTTTTAATATCATCAACATACCACATTTTGCATTCAAAATTTGTTGGTATTGGTTGCCAATACCATTTCTAAGCTTAATGTTAGTTGGGCAGAATTTTCAATTTTTATGCCCTGTGTTTACTGTTCCATTGGTCAATTTTGCAGTGGGAATTTGGAAAAATGATCAACATGAAAGTTATTCCTTATTTTGTCTAGTTGAATTTCGTTTTTTGAATCACTCCATTTGGAGTTTTGTAGCTCAAGTTATGGTCCAAAAACTACAACTGGCCGGATTGAAATTTTTCTGGACTGACCATATCTATAGTGCAGTGAACAGTGACTTCAACTCCCTTGTTGGATAGGTTCTGGTCATAATTTGGGTTAGATTTCCTCATGAAAGTTGTTGGTTTGTACCTCAACTTATTTCTGGTAAAATTTCAGGTCAATTGGACCATTCTACACTGAGTTATGGCCAAATGACCAAATACTATTCATTTGGTCATTCTGCAGAAACAGACTGCAGGTCACCCGGATTGGAGCAAGCTTTTAGTCCACTTGGTTTGGTCTTATGGGAATGGTTTCTTCACTAAAGTTGTGCCATTATGTGTCTAGTTTTATGTCCAATTGGCCAAACACTAATTGAACCTCCACAATTCAAGTTATGGCTGCCCAAACCTGCTGGACTCATGTCCAATTCTGCAGGTCACCTAGGGCAGCCACACTAAACCTAAATCCCATCACTAAACACACTTCATTTCTTGTTTACCAATAACCAAATGGTCACTAATTGACCATTAAAACTTACTTTCATGTTCATACATGCCTAAACTTTGTATTTTACTTACACAATTTGGTTCAATTAATCATTTAATACCAAGGGCAGCCTATGAACCACTTTACTTCAAGCAAACTCATCAACCCTAATCAACCCTAAGCTGCCAAAATTCTAGGAAATAAATACACATAATTTTTATTTTGTTTTTCTTACATTTTCTACTTATCTCATGGCATTAAGCATGAATTAAGTAAAAGTAGTAAGAGTTTGGACACTAACCTTGTGAGCAGAATTTTTCCACTCAAAATTCCTTCACTTTCATTGGCTTTCTTAGCAGCCAAACACTTGCTTAAGATGTAGAGACAAATTTTATTGAAGTGGACTTAGGGTTTTAAGTGAGATTTGGGTGGTTTATAAAGCTTTGATAAGCTTTCAATGGTGGAATAGGTATGGAGTTTAAGGGATACGGGAAGGTGATGGCTGCTGGATTTTATGAGTTTTCGCTGTATTCTTATCCACATTTTATTAGTCAATTTAAGTGTTGATTAAATATGATTAGTGGGTAAGTGTTTAATGACATCATATGATGTCATAATTGGTATTTTCTTCCATTTTTTTTTCTTCTCTTCTCTACTCATTTTCAATTTAATTTTTAGCATTATTTATTCATATTTTATATTATAATAATTATTTACTTAACTGGACAAGTCGGCCAAAGATCACCTCTGAAGGCGAAATGACCAAAATGCCCTCCGTTTGGCTTAATGGGCCAAAATTGTCTGTACCGATTGAAAATTTTTTCTAAGTATTTTCTTGGCATTCTAATGCCATAGAAACCTCAATGACTCTTCTCTGGAGTCCCAAAAATTATTTTATGAATTTTTCCCTAGGTCTAGGTCTCCTAGTTGCAAGAACCGCAACTTCCCACTGGGTTACCCATCGCTAGGGCACCGGCTCATTCAACTTAGTTGTATTTTATTTCTAAAATTTTTCCTAAATTTTTCTTATTAATATTTGAGTTAATTATGGTTCCTCACTTTAGTTTAAATATTTTTCCAGGCGTTTTAGCTATCCGGTCTGACACTGGTCACCGGAACAGTAGAATGTACGGAGTTGCTACAGGGAGGGTGTTACATTGAGAATGGTTACAAGCTGTCCAAAATGACCAAAATGTGTTGTTAAATGTGTTAATGGTAAGGTACAAACCAGATTTGGCATGAAGGAAGTAATTTGGTAAGTGTTGAATATGTAATTGGTAAGTGATGAGGAGTGTGTAGTAGGGCAGTGTATGTTTTGGCTTAGAACCTTAAGTGTGTGACTCCAATTGGTATGAGACCAATTGAGGTGAAACTAGGCACAAAATGTGCCAACTTTCATGAAGGAAGCTTACCTAAATTCTGCCTAGAAGGTGACTTGAAAAAAGACCAAATCCGGATTAGTGACTTGAAAGCCTGAAAATTGACCATTTGGGCAGTAGTTAGTGTTTTGACCATAACTTACTCAAAACAGGTCCAATTGACCTAGAATTCTTACCATGATTTAGACATATATCTATAATTCGTATGAAGACACCAAAGCCTAGAAATGGCCAAAACCAAGAGCTTGCAAAAGTTTAGGTACCAAAACTGGCCGAACCAAAAGTGACCTAAAAATGACCTAAAGTTGCCATTTAAGTGCATTCTGTCCAGCATTGGTAAATTGACCATAACTTGGTCTACACAACTCAAAATGACCTGAAATTTTGCCCCACGTGCAATAAGACATAGACCTACAAGTTTGTAGTTTGGACTGAAACCCAAAAACCAAGGGAACTAGGTTGTCCGGCTAGGTCAAATTAGTAGACCGAAATCTGGCAAATTACAATAAAATGCAATATACTTGAAAATGAATTTGGTAACATGTACCAGCACTAAAAGGCTATAAAATGTGACATATTGATAACATTAAACGTAATTCACCTAGAATGCATCGAGAGTTAACATTTTAGGTTGACTAAGGAAAATAATAGAATTCAATAAATTAATTATTAAGCCTTATTGTTAGAGACAGCTTAAATGAGTACTGAAACACTTCAAATTGTATGTTTTAGTTAGCAAAGACTCAGGGAAGGGGAAGGAAACACTGAGTCAGGGCCATGAGATATTTATCAGAGGTTTGTGCACAACAATTATTTCTTTTGACTTTTCAATTGAAATAAATTATGAGAATTTTGTATTTTATTATTTTGAATTTTGAAAAATTGTTTGAATGGATATTTGATGGATACTTATTGCTTGAAAAACATTGCAAATGGTTTGAAACCACAGCTATCATGTATATTGATTGAATTCCTCGCTAGCTTGTCTAGTGGGATGAATTGACTTTCAATTCCCTCTCTGGCTGAAGTGTTGAGGTGTGTGCCTGTTGAGGACGAATAGAATGAGTACTCATATTATTGCTAGCTAGCTATGTTATTCCTCACTAACCATCGGCTTTTGGGACGAATTGGACTTTGGAACATGATTAAGCTGTGTATATGATTTATTGATATTTATTGTGACATTGTGAAATGGAGTTTAAATTCTTTATAACATTCACTGTCTTTGAATTTAACTATGGTTTTAAGTATCCATTATTTATACGACTTATGATTTATGATTTAAAGTTGCATTTTGTTAATGTTGTGCACCATTAAGACATTGGCTCAGTGATAGCTTTTCATTGATGTCGCAGGTAGATAGACTGACAGGGCAGTAGACTAGGCTGCTAGTACTACATTGAGAGTTCATCGGGTATATTGAGTATATCATATTTTGCATTTTGTATTGTAATGTATGTTCACTGTATGTATACATTGTTCTTGGTTTTGAGCAGTTGTAAATTAAAATTGCAAATTAAAATTGTACATTAAAGTTGTAAACTAAATTTATATATTATTTTGGCTTGTAAATATTGCGATATATTTCTTTTATTTCAGCTTTTGAAAACACTGGAAAATTATTGTGGATTTGAGTTGACAAATGTTGAGAAACTTATTGTGTTGATTGGATATTGGAGTTTGGGAATTGAACAAAATATTAGAAGTGCTTTTTACAGGTTTTTGAAGAACTGTTTTATTCAAAATACATATGGCACTCTGCCAAAATTTTTACAGAAATTATTAATACTTCAAATGTGTTATCTGGTTTCACTTTAGTTAAAAAAAATTTTAACACCTGTAAATAGTGCTCACCACTCTAAAAAGAAGTAAGAAAAGGTTTGAAATCCCTTGTAGTGTATTTAATGGGTTATCAGTAGACGAAGTTGGTAATTCATTAGGTATACTACGGGATCATGTTTTGCCTTACGGAGGGGTAGGGTGTGACATGTTTTAGTGGTATCAGAGCTAGTTTTTAAATTCTATTTTTACCTGTAATTCGAATATTTTTTCTTCATAGTACAACTGCTCAATGTCATTGTTTGATACATACAGTACATTACATTATAAATATGCACTAACAAGAGGAATCTCCTTGTGTTATTTGTTTAGGAGGTCTAAGATCCTCGAATTGACTATGGAAGAGGGTGATCATTCAGTCGATCAACCGATAGAGGCTGAGGTACAAGGGGTTGCCCCAGCCTTACACAATGTCAGAGGATTAACCGCACCAGCCCCCTCAGTACCGCAGTTCCCTGCTCAGTTCGCTCAGCAGATGGCTGCAATGTTCCAACAAATGGCTGGTAACATGCCTACTCAAGTCCCACTACAGACACCAGTTGTACAACCACAGTCTTCAGCTAGGTAGTATGACAAGCTGATTAAATATGGGGCTACTGAGTTCAAGGGGACAGTAAATCCTCTAGAGGCAGAACAATGGTTAGAAAGAATGGATAGGGTGTTTAAGAAGCTACATTGTATAGAAGAGCTGTGATTTGAGTATTCAATGTCACTACTACAGGGAGATGCATATGACTGGTGAAAAACCTTTCCTCATAGTTTGGTGGAACCCCCAGTACTAACCTAGGATGATTTTCTACGGGAGTTCAGACAAAAATATGCCCCTGATGCTTATGTGGACCAGAAGCTGCAAGAGTTCCTAAGTCTGAAACAGGGGAGTAGATCGGTGGCTGAATATGAAAGGGAATTTTCCTGCCTGAGCCATTATACAGTAAGTCTACTTTCTACCAGTAGGAAGAGATATAAGAGGTTTGAAATCGGCTTGAAGCCCAGTCTCAGACTACAAGTGTTTGGATTCAAACATAACAACTTCTCTGAGCTTATTTCTCAAGCACTGGAATTAGAGAGAATTGAGTCAGAAGCGGCCCCAGAGAAAAAGAAATCAAAGAAGACAGAAAAAGAGAAAGAGGGAAAGTCAGTAGATCAGAGTTCCAGTGGTCCTACTTGGAAGAGAAAGAACTTTGAGGGACACAACAGAGGTGGTAAAAAGTTCACTAAGGGAAGATATTCGGGACAGAAACCTCCTCCATCTGGTTAGCAAAGTACCAAAAGTTCCTACCCTCCCCGCTAATGTGAAACTTGTGGAAGAAATCATGGTGGGGTGTGTTACAAGGCCATAGGAGCCTGTTATAACTGTGGAGGCACAGGACACTTTACCAAGGATTGCACCAGTACCAGTAGAGTTGGACCACCTCCTACTATTGCAGAAGGGTCAGTTCAGAATCCTGCCACCAGAGGTTCACAACCACCTAGTAGAGGTAGAGGCAGGGGTAGAGGTAGTCCAGCAGGCAGCCAAGGCATTGTGAATCAATTAGAGTAAGGCAGTGCTCCAGTCAAAGTCTATGCAATGAGACAGAGAGAAGAGGCTGAGACATCTGATGTTGTGGCTGGTACCTTTTCAACTTTAAATCAAGATGTATTTGTGTTATTTGATCCGGGTTCTACCCATGCTTATGTGAGTGCTAGCATCATTGATTGCATTGCTGTTCCATGTACAAAAATGGACTTTGAGGTGCTAGTAACAAGTCCGCTAGGATAAGAGGTCAGGGTTAATAGAATGTATAGGGATTGTCCTTTGGTGATCCAAGGACACACTTTTCTGTCTGATCTCACTGAAATGCCCTTCAGAGATTATGATATCATCTTGGGCATGGATTGGTTAGCCAGGCATCACGCCATGATTGACTGTAGACTGAACACAGTCACTTTTGGTCTCCCTCAGTACAGTGAAGTGGTAATATGTCACACCCTACCCCTCTGTAAGGCATAACATGATCCCGTAGTATACCTAATGAATTACCAACTTCGTCTACTGGTAACCCATTAAATACACTACAAGGGATTTTAAAACTTTTCTTACTTCTTTTTACAGTGATGAGCACTATTTACAGGTGTTAAAAACTTTTTTTTGAACTGAAGTGAAACAGCTAACACATTTGAATTATTAGTAATTTCTGTAAAAATTTTGGCTGAGTGCCACCTGTATTTTGAATAAAACAGTTCTTCAAAAACCTGTAAAAAGCACTTCAAATAAATTTCTCAATCTCAACTCCAATATTTGATCAACTCAATATGTTTCTCAACTCAAATCCACAGTAATTTTTCAGTATTTTCAAAGCTGAGATAAAAAAAATATAGTACCAATTTTACAAACCAAAAAAATTCACAATTTATTTTACAACTTCAATGTATAATTTTAATATACAACTGCTCAAAATCAAGAATACTATATACATACAGTGAACATACATTATAATATAAAATGCAAACTATGGTGTACTCAATATACCCGATGATCTCTCAATGTAGTACTAGCAGCCTAGTCTGTTGCCCTGTCAGTCTGTCAACCTGCGACAGCAATGAAAAGCTATCGCTGAGTAAAATTTACTCAGTGGTGCAAAATAATAATTTGAAATGCAATACATAAATCTTTTATTGACAATTCACAAATCAAATAGTTCACAATTCCATTTCATAATTTACAAAGTTCATATAACACAAATTTGATCAAATAACTGAATAATACAGTTTTTCCAATCAATAACATAATTTGATCAAATAACTGAATAACACAGTTTTGCCCATCAATAACACAATTTGATCAAATAACTTAATAATATCGTTTTGCAAATCAATAACACAATTTAAATGCTGCACAATTACATTTAACAAATTATCAAAGCTCATTATAGAAAAATTTTGGGTCAAATAATTTAATTAACACAGTGTTGCCAATTCATACATAACTTAAGTCATGACACAAAATTTTCGATCAATGCCATGTTGTACACCACGACAAAGCAATCTACAGCCCCACTAATCGAAATCAATGAAGGAGGTGGCTAGCTAGCTAATGAGTACTCATCCGATCTACAACCTCAACTGGTAAACCAGAGAGGGAGGAAAATAATCACACTCACCCCAGACTGATAAGTCAAAGAGGGAGGAATATAATCACACTCACCCTAGACTGATAAGCCAAAGAGGGAGGAATATAATAAAAGTGTCATGCCAAGTGTGAATCAAAACAATTCCAAATCATAATATTTCATACAATTCCCAAATCACATTTTATCTCAAAATTTCCATTTGCAAAGTAAGCAACACAATAATTTCTAAATAAGATTCTCAAAGCCAAAACAATAAAAAATTATTCATAACTCATTTCTCCAAATAAATTTTTTAGTAAAAGCAGTGAATATAAAAAGTATTATACACATACACAATTTAAAACTATAATGTTCAAATAAATTTTTAAGTAGAAAATAAGAAATCAAAATTATTGTGCACAAACACAATTTAAAACAACAACATACAAATAATCATAATTTATTTCAATTGAAAAATTCAAAAAAAATAATTATTGTGCACAAACATAATTTAAAACAATAACATACAAATAATCATAATTTATTTCAATTGAAAAATTCAAAAGAAATAACTATTGTGCAAAAACCTCTGATAACTGTCTCCTGGCCTTGACTTAGTGTTTCCTTCCCTTTCCCTGAGTCTTTGCTAACTGAGAAACACAATTTGAAGTATTTCAGTGTCACACCTTACTCCTCTGTAAGGTATAACATGATCCCGTAGAATACTTAATGAACTACCAAACTTCACCTACCGACAACTCATTAAGTATCCTACAAGGGATTTTAAAACAATTTTCTTACATTTTGGAAGTGGTGAGCATTTTGGTAGAAATTAAAAAACCATTTATTCAAGTTTAAATACTAGTAAAAATTTTTGTCCATTTAAATTTTGCCGCAAATTTTATAAAAATTTTGACAGAGTTCCCTCTGTATTTTGAGAAACCAGTTCTTCAAATACCTGTAAAAAGCACTTCCAAAAGTTTTCCACAACTCCCAATCTCCAATAAAACTCAAATCAACCCAATTCAAATCACTTCAAAGCAATTTTCACAATTTAATCAAATTTGATCATCACAAAATTTTTAATACTTCATTAACAAGGCATAAAGCAGAAAATTCATATTTACAAATATTAAATTTACAGAAGCAAACCCAAAATAATATTATTACAATTTATTTACAGCTGCTCAATTTACATTGATACTTATGACATTACAGTATTTACATCAAAATAACCATAACGGTATAAAACAATACCCGTACAAAAAGGGATCAAAAAGATCTTGTCAATCCCGCAGCTCACTCTGCTGCTTTCTCCTTGCTTTTATCTGCGATAGTAAATTAAACTATCGCTGAGTATAAACATACTCAGTGGTGCACAATAAAGATTTAAAATGCGATACATAAATCATTTATTGATGAAACATAATTTGAATACTTCACAATCACATTTCGCAAATATCAAAGCTCATAACAACTCATTTTGTCAAATAATATATTAAACAACAGTTTAGTCAAACAATTGCATAAACACAGTGTTGCCAAAGTCGTACACAACTTAAGCCATGACACAAAATTTCCGATCAATGCCGTGTTGTACACCACGACAAAGCAATCTCCACCCCATTAATCGAAACCAATGAGGGAGGTGGCTAGCTAGCTAATGAGTACTCATCCGATCTACAACCTCAACTGGTAAGCCAGAGAGGGAGGAAAATAAACGATCTCAACCCCATAAATGGAGGAAGAATAATAAGTAACTATCATGCTAAGTGTGAATCAAAAATTCGTTTCAAACATTTCATTCAAATATTGCATACAAAAATCAATCCATTTCCAAAGTTACAATTTCATCACAAGGTGGCAACACAAAAGTTCATAAATTCATAATGCGTAATAAATCAATTTTTCAAGGATAAAATGCTTAAATAGGGTTTATTGTGCACAAACCTCAAACGAGTCGTCCCTTAGCCTCGACTCGTTTCCTCGGGTTCCTTTCCGATATTCTTTTCAACTGAAACACAAAATTTTACAATGTTTCAGTACTAGAACTTAACATAAATCCCAAAATAAATTTTAACTTCGCATTTACCTATTTCTAACGTATTAAATTCGACGTTCTCGAAATTTTGTGTTTCGGGTTACTATTCACTGCACTATTTAAGTCAAATAATTGACTTTCTAAGGATTAATAGGTATGGGAACTCCAACTTCACCCACATACCACATTTTGTTCATTAAACTTGTTGGTTTTGGTCACTTTTTCAAAGCATAGGTTATTTTGGCAAAATTGCCAATTTTCGGTTTTGTGCTCCGAAGTTGCACTATTCCATTGGTCGATCTACTGTTGGAATTTGACAAAACTTCCTTCATAGAAAATGTTCCTTACTGTCTTAAGTGTATTCTCATTTTTGGATCACCTCAATCGGAGTTTTGTAGCTCAAGTTATGGCCAAAATAAATTTACTGTTCACGTGCACTGTTCATACTGCACTTTTGGGTTCTGGCAGATTTTGGTTCAACTTTGGTCAGTAATTTGATTAAGTTAAGTTGATAATTTGGTCTCACTTTCTTCATATGAAATGTTCTACTATGTCTTAGGTTTCCATCGGTTCAAGAATCGCCTAAATCCGAGTTTCCTAGAGAGAGTTATAGCCATCCAAACATTGCTGCTCAATGAAATTTCTGCAGAGGTGCAGGTTTGGTACCCTAACTTTGCTCAATTATTTGAATGGGTTAATGGCATAATTTGGGGTGATGTTCTTCATGAAAGTTTTAGATATATATGCCCTCTAACCCCTGGCAAAATTTCAGGTCAATTTGACCTGTCTAACTCGAGTTATGACCAAATGAACAGTTACTGTTCATTTCGTCAGTTTAGTGCAGTGGCAGCCTGCTATCAATTCACTTTGGTCAATTGTTTCACCAAGTTTTGGTCAGTTTTTGGCCATAGTTCCTTAATGAAAATTGTGCTCTTTTATGTCTATTTTCATCTCCAATTGGTGGCATATCAATTGGACTTGTAAAATTTGAGTTTTGGTCCTTCAAAGTGGGTTTGGTCATGCCAAAGCAGCATGACCATTGACCTACGAATTTAGCTAAAATTTCCACCATTCCCATACACTTTATTTGGTCCTAATTGATCATTATTTCATTTCACAATAGGTCAAATATGCCATTTATGCATTTCTCCAATTTTTTGCCTCAAAACCCTAACATTCAAACCCTAATTCACTCAAATTGTGCAATTAATCACACTTAATGGTTTTAATGCTAATCATTCAACTAAGGAAGGTTTCTAAACTCATTCAAACCCATTAAATTCATGCAATTCATACTCCCTTCAACCAGGCCAAATTTCAGCAATGGTCATTCTCCCATGTTTGTTTCATTTAATTAAGTTCTAAGCTCACTTTCAACCATCACATATGCATTTGAATGGATAAATAAAGAGTTTAGCATACTAACCTTTGTGTAGCAATTTTCTTCCTCCTTTCCCTCAAATTTTCCTTTTTTCTTTCTTGCTCAATCCTCTTCTCAAGTTGCCTAGATAAGCTTTAACTATGGTGGCTAATTTTTTTCTATGGTGAAATCTTATGATTTTCAAGCTCAAAATTGAGCTTTAATGGAGTTTGTGGAGAGGGAGAGGGTGAGGGAGAGAGAGTGACGTATTGGGAGAAGAAGATTTGTGTTTTATTTTTTTTTTTTCCTTTTCTTTTCTTTATCTTATGGAAGACCACAAATCCCAATTTAATAATTCACTAAATTAATTTGTTTATGACATCATTCATGATGTCATCAACTTTGACTTTTCCATCTTCTTCCTCTTTATTTATTTATTTATTTATTTTTTTCTATTAGTTCTTTAATTTAATTCTCTATTCCGAAATTTTCTTTTCTCCGATTTTATTTGACAGTTAGGTCAGGAGTCAGCTTTCGGGGTCAATTGACCAATTGCCCCTCACCGGTTCATCCCGGTTTGTAAATAATTTCATATTTCTTTTGGCTCCCTGACCTAATTATTTGACTGGCTTAACAGTTCTTTTTCATGATTTTCTCTTTTCCACTGTGTTCATAAGGGTCCTAAGGACCGCAGCGTCACTTTTTACAGTTCGAAATTTGAGTTTAAAACGACTTCGCAGTCGTTCCCGAGGAGGTCACTCATCGCTGTGACTCTCGGTTCGTTTAATCTCTTATGTTCTGTTTTTCTTATTTATAGTCAACTAATTAAACATTACTAATTATTTGTGTTTATGGCTTCTCAAATTGTCTTAAGTGTGGCCCTAAACCCATTAATTGTCCGGACCGACACCGATCACCGGAACAGTGAAATATACCAGGCTATGCAACGGGGGTGTTACAATTCTCCCCCCCTTAAATAAATTTCGTCTCAAAATTTTTACCTGGTATCAATCTCTGAACAGCTGTGGGTGTTATCTCCTCATGTCCTCCTCTCGTTCCCAAGTAGCTTCTTGGCCCGAATGATGGTTCCACAACACTTTTACCAACGGTATCTGCTTATTCCGTAGCTGCTTCACCTCATAAGCCAGAATCTTTATGGGTTCTTCTTCATATGTGAGGTCTGGATTCACTTCTATTTCTTCTACTGGTAGTACATGAGATGGGTCTGATCGATACCTCCTCAACATAGACACATGGAAGACATTATGCATCTTTTCCAACTCTGGAGGTAGTGCCAACCGATATGCCAAAGGACCCACTCTTTCCAGAACCTCATATGGCCCAATAAAACGAGGACTTAGTTTCCCCTTTCTGCCGAATCTCATAATCCTCTTCCAAGGAGAAACCTTGAGGAAAACTTTCTCACCCACTGCATACTCAATATCCCTTCTTTTCAAATCAACATAGGACTTTTGACGGTCTGATGCAGTTTTAAGTCGGTCTCTGATTACCCTGATTTTCTCTTCAGTCTGTTGAACAATTTCGAGTCCAATCATTTTTCTTTCACCCACGTCATCCCAACACAACGGGGTTCTACATTTCCTGCCATACAAAGCTTCATATGGAGGCATCTCAATGCTTGATTGGTAGCTGTTGTTATAAGCAAACTCAATCAAAGGCAAGTGTGTATCCCAACTACCCTCAAACTCAATCACACAAGCCCGTAGCATATCCTCCAAGATCTGAATTACCCTCTCGGGTGGCCATGCATGCGTGGGTGGAATGCGATCGAAGTTCAATCTAGTTCCTAGGGCTTTCTGAAGACTACCCCAGAATCTAGAAGTGAACCTAGGATCTCTGTCTGACAGGATGGATACTGGCACTCCATGCAATCTCACAATCTCATCGATGTATAACTTGGCCAATCTTTCTAAACTGTAGTCCATCCGGACTGGCAGAAAATGAGCAGATTTAGTCAGTCTGTCAACAATGACCCAAACTGCATCATGACTCTTCTGTGTCCTCGGAAGTCCCATAACAAAATCCATCGTTATTCTCTCCCATTTCCACTCTGGTACTGGTAGTGGATGTAACAACCCAGCGGGTACTTGATGCTCTGCCTTTACTTGCTGACAAGTTAGGCATTTGGATACAAATTCTGCCACATTCCTTTTCATACCCATCCACCAGTAATGCTCCTTTAGCCCTCTATACATTTTTGTGCCACCAGGGTGCATGGCAAAAGGAGACTCATGTGCTTCCTTCAAAATGATCTTCCTCAATTCAACATCATTAGGAACACACATTCTGCCCTGATGTAGCAATAGACCATCATCTCTGATTGAGAATTCTGGTTTCTTGCCCTGTCGGACTTCTTCCATCAGCTTCTGATATTTCTGATCATTCTGAGCAGCCATTCTGATCTGATCAATCAATACTGGCTGTACATGCCATGCAACTGCTGTCTGCCCATCATCATTAATCTCTAAGCTGGCATGCAATGATCTCAACTCATGTACCAAAGACAAAGGAGTAACTCGTAGACTTGCCATAGTCTTGCGACTTAGGGCGTCAGCCACAACATTAGCTTTCCCTGGCTGATAGTCTATCAGACAATCATAGTCTTTAATCAACTCTAACCATCTCCTCTATCTCAAATTCAACTCTTTCTGGGTGCCCAAATACTTCAAACTCTTATGATCTGTGTAGATGTAGCACTTCTCCCCATACAAATAATGCCTCCAGATCTTAATAGCAAACACAATGGCTGCAAGCTCCAAGTCATGTGTCGGATAATTCCTCTCATGCGGTTTTAGCTGGCGTGATGCATAGGCAATGACATTTCGATCTTGCATCAACACACAACCTAACCCATTGTGAGAAGCATCGCTGTAAATTGTATATTCTTTACCCGGTGTGGGTAAAGTCAGGACTGGAGCCTCTGTCAAACATCTTTTCAATTCATCAAAACTTTGCTGGCATTTGTCCGTCCACTGAAATTTCACATGCTTTCTAAGTAGCTTGGTCAATGAAGATGCCAACATGGAGAATCCTTTCACAAATCGACGGTAGTATCCAGCTAACCCCAGAAAACTGCGAATCTCTGTGACATTTCTGGGTGGCTTCCAATTAAGGACAGCTTCAATCTTACTTGGATCTACCTTGATGCCCTCTTCTGATACTACATGCCCCAAGAAAGATATTTCCTTCGGCCAAAATTCACACTTCGATAATTTGGCATATAGTTGTTTCTCTCTCAAAGTCTGCAGTACAATCCGCAGATGTCTATCATGCTCTTCTACATTCCTCGAATAGACCAATATATCATCAATAAATACCACAACAAACTGGTCGAGGTATGGTCTGAAGATAGTGTTCATCAGATCCATAAAAGCAGCCGGAGCATTAGTTAACCCGAACGGCATGACCAAGAATTCATAATGGCCATAGCGAGTTCTGAAGGCAGTTTTTGAAATACTCTACTCTTGAACTTTCAGCTGATAATAACCTGATCTCAGGTCAATTTTGGAAAATACAGCTGCACCCCTCAACTGATCAAACAAGTCATCAATACGGGGTAATGGGTATCTGTTCTTTATTGTCACCTTATTCAACTGCCGATAGTCAATGCATAGCCGGAGAGTGCCATCCTTCTTCTTAACAAACAATACTGGCGCTCCCCAAGGTGACACACTAGGGCGGATGAAGCCCTTATCAAGCAACTCTTGTAACTGTACTTTCAATTCTTTCAATTCTGCTGGTGCCATTCTATATGGCGTTATGGAGATTGGGTCCACACTAGGCATAACATCAATTTCAAACTGCACTTCTCTTTCTAGAGGTAATCCTGGCAATTCATCAGGAAACACATCCGGAAAGTCACATCTGATGGAATGTCCTTGATCTTTGGACTCCCCACTTGGCTGTCTATCACATGTGCCAAGTACGCCTCACACCCTTTTCTAATCATTTTTCTAGCCAGTGCAGCTGAAATGATGTTTGAAGGAAATAACTGCCTCTCCCCCTATATTACTACATCACCATACTGAGGAAGACCAAAAGTGATCTTGATCTCTGATCAATCATAGCATGATGCACTAACCAATCCATGCCCAAGATAATGTCATAATCTCTGAAGGGCATTTCAATTAAATCAGACAAAAAAGTGTGTCCTTGGATCACCAAAGGACAGTCTCTATATAGCCTATTTACCCTGACCTCCTGGCCTAATGGACTAGTTACTAGCACATCATAGTCCATTGGTATACACTAAATAGCAGTAGAGCACATCACACTAGCACTAACATATGAATGTGTGGAGCCAGGATCAAATAACACATACACATCTTGGTCAAGGATGGAGAAAATACCAGCCACAACGTCTGATGTTTCAACTTCCTCCCTCTGACGCATAGTATACACTCTGACTGGTGCGCCACTGGGTGCTGGTTGGTTGACAGTGCTCTGACTTCCAGGGGTGTTACCAGGACCCCTACCTCTGCCTCTGCCTCTAGCAGCTGACTGTGACCCTCTGGGTGCAGAGACTTGGGTTGATCCTTCAAATGTAGTGAAAGATCCAGACCGGCGAGGACTAGTGCAATCCTTCGCGAAATGTCCGCTCCCTCCACAGTTAAAACATGCACCAGTAGCTTTGAAACAAACCCCACCATGAGTTCTACCACACGTTTCACACTGCCGGACCGATAGAGATCCTCGAGAAGCTTGTTGGGTCGGCTGACCAGACCGAGGTGGTCTTTGGCCAGAAAATCTGCCTCTGCCTCTACGGGAGCTAGATCCCCCAAACTGTTTCCTCTTCCCAGAACCACTTCCAGATGCTTGTTCAGTAGTCTTTTCAGTTTTCTCTTGTGGACCCTTCTTCACTGCCCCTTCTGATTCTATCTTTTCTAGTTCTAGGGCCTGTGAGATCAATTCGGCAAAATTCTAATGTCTGAATCCCACAACTTGCATTCTCAGACTCTGTCTTAGCCCAGCCTCAAACCTCTTGCATCTGTCTCGGGGGTGGAGACTAAGCTTCCAGCATAGTGGCTTAGTCTTGAAAAATCTCTCTCATATTACCTCTGATTCGGTTCCCTTGTTTCAAACTCAAGAATTCTTGCAACTTCATGTCCACATATGCATCGGGAACCCATTTCTGTCGGAACTCCCTCAAAAAGTCTGTCCATGTCAGCACAGGTGGCTCAACCAGGCTGTGGGGGATGGTCTTCCACCATTCAAACGCATCCCCTTGCAATAAGGAAACAGAATACTCAAACTTCAATTCTTCTATACACTGTAGCTTCCTAAAAACCCGTTCCATTCTTTCCAACCACTGTTCTGCTTCCAGTGGATCCACAGTGCCTTTAAACTCGGTGGCCCCAAATTTCATCAATTTTTCATCTTTGTCAGTGAGAAATTGTGGTTGTCTTTGCAGTACTAGCATTTGAGCTTGGGGTGGCACATTACCCGCCATTTGCTGAAAGAAGGCAGCCATCTGCTGCATAAATTGAGTAGGAAACTGCGGTGCTGGAGCAGGAGCTGGAGTGGCTGACCCACTCACATTCAGGTCTTTGGGCTTCCCCTTGAACCTCAGCCTCAACAGATTGTTCTTCGGAATGATCTCCTCCTTCCATTCCGTTTTTTACAAATTTTCTAATTCCTGAGATCAAACATAAGGAGGTTGACCTCCGTTAGTGCATATTCATGATGTAAATATGTCATATGCATCAATTAAAGACACTTGAGCAGTTGTACTTATCAATAAAATGTTCATACACAGTTAAAATTTGTTGAAAAACCATGCTCTGATACCAATAAAACATGTCACACCTTACTCCTCTGTAAGGCATAACATGATCCCGTAGAATACTTAATGAACTACCAAACTTCAACTACCGACAACTCATTAAGTATCCTACAAGGGATTTTAAAACAATTTTCTTACATTTTGGAAGTGGTGAGCATTTTGGTAGAAATTAAAAACCATTTATTCAAGTTTAAATACTAGTAAAAATTTTTGTCCATTTAAATTTTGCCGCAAATTTTATAAAAATTTTGACAGAGTTCCCTCTATATTTTGAGAAACTAGTTCTTCAAATACCTGTAAAAAGCACTTCCAAAAGTTTTCCACAACTCCCAATCTCCAATAAAACTCAAATCAACCCAATTCAAATCACTTCAAAGCAATTTCCACAATTTAATCAAATTTGATCATCACAAAATTTTTAATACTTCATTAACAAGGCATAAAGCAGAAAATTCATATTTACAAATATTAAATTTACAGAAGCAAACCCAAAATAATATTATTACAATTTATTTACAACTGCTCAATTTACATTGATACTTATGACATTACAGTATTTACATCAAAATAACCATAAGGGTATAAAACAATACCCGTACAAAAAGGGATCAAAAAGATCTTGTCAATCCATGACTCACTCTGCTGCTTTCTCCTTGCTTTTATCTGCGTGATAAATTAAACTATCGCTGAGTATAAACATACTCAGTGGTGCACAATAAAGATTTAAAATGCGATACATAAATCATTTATTGATGAAACATAATTTGAATACTTCACAATCACATTTCGCAAATATCAAAGCTCATAACAACTCATTTTGTCAAATAATATATTAAACAACAGTTTAGTCAAACAATTGCATAAACACAGTGTTGCCAAAGTCGTACACAACTTAAGCCATGACACAAAATTTCCGATCAATGCCGTGTTGTACACCACGACAAAGCAATCTCAACCCCATTAATCGAAAACAATGAGGGAGGTGGCTAGCTAGCTAATGAGTACTCATTCGATCTACAACCTCAACTGGCAAGCCAGAGAGGGAGGAAAATAAACGATCTCAACCCCATAAATGGAGGAGGAATAATAAGTAACTGTCATGCTAAGTGTGAATCAAAAATTCGTTTCAAACATTTCATTCAAATATTGCATACAAAAATCAATCCATTTCCAAAGTTACAATTTGATCACAAGGTGGCAACACAAAAGTTCATAAATTCATAATGCGTAATAAATCAATTTTTCAAGGATAAAATGCTTAAATAGGGTTTATTGTGCACAAACCTCAAGCGAGTCGTCCCTTAGCCTCGACTCGTTTCCTCGGGTTCCTTCCCGATATTCTTTTCAACTGAAACACAAAATTTTACAATGTTTCAGTACTAGAACTTAACATAAATCCCAAAATAAATTTTAACTTCGCATTTACCTATTTCTAACGTGTTAAATTCGACGTTCTCGAAATTTTGTGTTTCGGGTTACTATTCACTGCACTATTTAAGTCAAATAATTGACTTTCTAAGGATTAATAGGTATGGGAACTCCAACTTCACCCACATACCACATTTTGTTCATTAAACTTGTTGGTTTTGGTCACTTTTTCAAAGCATAGGTCATTTTGGCAAAATTGCCAATTTTCGGTTTTGTGCTCCGAAGTTGCACTATTCTATTGGTCGATCTACTGTTGGAATTTGACAAAACTTCCTTCATAGAAAATATTCCTTACTGTCTTAAGTGTATTCTCATTTTTGGATCACCTCAATCGGAGTTTTGTAGCTCAAGTTATGGCCAAAATAAGTTTACTGTTCACATGTACTGTTCATACTGCACTTTTGGGTTCTGGCAGATTTTGGTTCAACTTTGGTCAGTAATTTGATTAAGTTAAGTTCATAATTTGGTCTAACTTTCTTCATATGAAATGTTCTACTATGTCTTAGGTTTCCATCGGTTCAAGAATCGCCTAAATCCGAGTTTCCTAGAGAGAGTTATAGCCATCCAAACATTGCTGCTCAATGAAATTTCTGCAGAGGTGCAGGTTTGGTACCCTAACTTTGCTCAATTATTTGAATGGGTTAATGGCATAATTTGGGGTGATGTTCTTCATGAAACTTTTAGATCTATATTCCCTCTAACCCCTGGCCAAATTTCAGGTCAATTTGACCTGTCTAACTCGAGTTATGACCAAATGAACAGAGTGCAGTGGCAGCCTGCTATCAATTCACTTTGGTCAATTGTTTCACCAAGTTTTGGTCAGTTTTTTGCCATAGTTCCTTAATGAAAATTGTGCTCTTTTATGTCTATTTTCATCTCCAATTGGTGGCATATCAATTGGACTTGTAAAATTTGAGTTTTGGTCCTTCAAAGTGGGTTTGGTCATGCTGCCAGCAGCATGACCATTGACCTACGAATTTAGCTAAATTTTCCACCATTCCCATACACTTTATTTGGTCCTAATTGATCATTATTTCATTTCACAATAGGTCAAATATGCCATTTATGCATTTCTCCAATTTTTTGCCTCAAAACCCTAACATTCAAACCCTAATTCACTCAAATTGTGCAATTAATCACACTTAATGGTTTTAATGCTAATCATTCAACTAAGGAAGGTTTCTAAACTCATTCAAACCCATTAAATTCATGCAATTCATACTCCCTTCAACCAGGCCAAATTTCAGCAATGGTCATTCTCCCATGTTTGTTTCATTTAATCAAGTTCTAAGCTCACTTTCAACCATCACATATGCATTTGAATGGATAAATAAAGAGTTTAGCATACTAACCTTTGTGTAGCAATTTTCTTCCTCCTTTCCCTCAAATTTTCCTTCTTTCTTTCTTGCTCAATCCTCTTCTCAAGTTGCCTAGATAAGCTTTAACTATGGTGGCTAATTTTTTTCTATGGTGAAATCTTATGATTTTCAAGCTCAAAATTGAGCTTTAATGGAGTTTGTGGAGAGGGAAAGGGTGAGGGAGAGAGAGTGACGTTTTGGGAGAAGAAGATTTGTGTTTTATTTTTTTTTTCCTTTTCTTTTCTTTATCTTATGGAAGACCACAAATCCCAATTTAATAATTCACTAAATTAATTTGTTTATGACATCATTCATGATGTCATCAACTTTGACTTTTCCATCTTCTTCCTCTTTTTTTATTTATTTATTTTTTTTTCTATTAGTTCTTTAATTTAATTCTCTATTCCGAAATTTTCTTTTCTCCGATTTTATTTGACAGTTAGGTCAGGAGTCAGCTTTCGGGGTCAATTGACCAAATTGCCCCTCACCGGTTCATCCCGGTTTGTAAATAATTCCATATTTCTTTCGGCTCCCTGACCTAATTATTTGACTGGCTTAACAGTTCTTTTTCATGATTTTCTCTTTTCCACTGTGTTCATAAGGGTCCTAAGGACCGCAGCGTCACTTTTTAGGGTTCGAAATTTGAGTTTAAAACGACTTGTGATGCGTTCAGGAAGGTCACTCATCGCTGTGACTCTCGGTTCGTTTAATCTCTTATGTTCTGTTTTTCTTATTTATAGTCAACTAATTAAACATTACTAATTATTTGTGTTTATGGCTTCTCAAATTGTCTTAAGTGTGGCCCTAATCCCATTAATTGTCCGGACCGACACCGGTCACCGGAACAGTGAAATATACCAGGCTATGCAACGGGGGTGTTACAATTCTCCCCCCCTTAAATAAATTTCGTCTCGAAATTTTTACCTGGTATCAATCTCTGAACAGCTGTGGGTGTTATCTCCTCATGTCCTCCTCTCGTTCCCAAGTAGCTTCTTGGCCCGAATGATGGTTCCACAGCACTTTTACCAACGGTATCTGCTTATTCCGTAGCTGCTTCACCTCATAAGCCAGAATCTTTATGGGTTCTTCTTCATATGTGAGGTCTGGATTCACTTCTATTTCTTCTACTGGTAGTACATGAGATGGGTCTGATCGATACCTCCTCAACATAGACACATGGAAGACATTATGTATCTTTTCCAACTCTGGAGGTAGTGCCAACCGATATGCCAAAGGACCCACTCTTTCCAGAACCTCATATGGCCCAATAAAACGAGGACTTAGTTTCCCCTTTCTGCCGAATCTCATAATCCTCTTCCAAGGAGAAACCTTGAGGAAAACTTTCTCACCCACTGCATACTCAATATCCCTTCTTTTCAAATCAACATAGGACTTTTGACGGTCTGATGCAGTTTTAAGTCGGTCTCTGATTACCCTGATTTTCTCTTCAGTCTGTTGAACAATTTCGGGTCCAATCATTTTTCTTTCACCTACGTCATCCCAACACAACGAGGTTCTACATTTCCTGCCATACAAAGCTTCATATGGAGGCATCCCAATGCTTGATTGGTAGCTGTTGTTATAAGCAAACTCAATCAAAGGTAAGTGTGTATCCCAACTACCCTCAAACTCAATCACACAAGCCCGTAGCATATCCTCCAAGATCTGAATTACCCTCTCAGACTGGCCATCTGTCTGTGGGTGGAATGCAGTACTGAAGTTCAATCTAGTTCTTAGGGCTCTCTGAAGACTACCCCAGAATCTAGAAGTGAACCTAGGATCTCTGTCTGACACGATGGATACTGGCACTCCATGCAATCTCACAATCTCATCGATGTATAACTTGGCCAATCTTTCTAAACTGTAGTCCATCCGGACTGGCAGAAAATGAGCAGATTTAGTCAGTCTGTCAATAATGACCCAAACTGCATCATGACTCTTCTGTGTCCTCGGAAGTCCCATAACAAAATCCATCGTTATTCTCTCCCATTTCCACTCTGGTACTGGTAGTGGATGTAACAACCCAGCGGGTACTTGATGCTCTGCCTTTACTTGCTGACAAGTTAGGCATTTGGATACAAATTCTGCCAATTGGAGCCACACACTTAAGATTCTAGGCCCAAAACATAAACTGCCCTATTGCATTTTGTTCATTACTCATCAAAGGACACTTTTAACACTTACCAAACTACACATTCATGCCAATTCTGGTTTGTACCATAACATAACCTAAACACAATTCACAACACATTGTTGGTCATTTTGGCAGCTTACAATCACACTCAATATGCACCATATGGTACAGAATTTTTCAAGCTCAAATTACAAACAATTCAATCACCTAACCTAGCTCATTTACATGTCCAACCTCACACCATCATACATATACATGAGCTGCCATAACAAGTACCACAATTCAACATTAATATTCCGTAAACCGAATATGAAATAACATTTTTATGGTTCACCATTCAAGCTACCGATTCATACACCTCTCTCCACTAATTTCCAAGCTTTCAAATTCAAGTACACATTTACATATACTTAGTATACATCACCCAAATTAATTCCTACACACATAAACACTTAATCAACCCTTTAATATACCATTTACAAGCAAGGACAAACTGCCCTTAAGGAGTTTCCATGGCTACCAAAAATAAACATCTCCCTTAGAACATCAAACTCCAAAATTCTTTCCACAATTCAAGTACCCATAACATCCTCACAAACTTTAATGAAGCAAGCATCAAAAATACCTACTTACTACTTTGGAAACTCTTCAAAACCTTGACTAAACTTGATCTTCTTGCTGCCTATCTACTGCCCAAGTGGTGTAGAGCAATTTTAGTGAAGGGAGCTAGTGGAAAAATGGCTTGGATCATGGTTGCATGGAGCTTGGCCATGGATGGCCATGGAGGATTCTTCTCTCTTCCATTTTCTTTGGTTTCGACTGGAATTTTGAGAGGTTGAAGAAGGTGAATTCTACTATCCAAAATGAAGAGTAAGTGGTCCACTTTAGGTGTGAGTGGAGCACTAAGTGATATTTAATGATTGTTTATTCATAACTTTCCTTATTCCCACATTAAGCTCCCAATTTTTGCTATTTAAACTATGTACCACCCATTTAATTTTTCATGATATTTTCCAAGTGTAATATCATTTATTTTTAATGGACATTTAGGTCAAAAGACAACTCGGGGTGTCAAATGACCACAATGCCCCTGTTCGGGTTGCATTCCCGATTTTTCGGTAACACCGGGTTTTATCATTTTTCGATTTCTCACTTTTTTTTTGTACTAATTAATTAATTAATTTTTCTTTGATATTTCTAATGGTATTTATACTTCAATAGACATTTATTTAAGTCCTAAAAATATTTTCTAGAGTTTTCTGCAGTCCAGGGCTAGTCAAGGGTCCACGCCGCGACTTCCCAGTGCGGTCACCCATCGCTATGGTTCTCGGCTCGTTTAACTTGGTTACATTCCATTGCTATTTTTTTCCTCTTGTTTTTCTTGTATTTTCTTTTGTTGTATTTCATTATTTTATGTCTCATCTATATCTAAGTGTAGTTCTATGCATCCTAGCTGTCCGGACAACACTTGTCACTGGAATAGTAGAACGCACTACCGAACTTAGGGGTGTTACATAATACACGGGGAGAGGCAGCTATTGCCATCAAACATCATTTCGGCTGCACTAGCCAGAAAAATGATCAGAAAGAGGTGTGAAGCATACTTGGCACATGTGGTAGACACCCAAGTGGGGAGTCCAGCATTGAGGGACATCCCTACAGTATATGACTTTCTAGATGTGTTTCCTGATGAATTGCCAGGATTACCTCCATAAAGAGAGGTGCAATTTGAAATTAATGTTATGGCTGGTGTGGATCCAATCTCCATAACACCATATAGAATGGCACCAGCAGAGTTGAAGGAGTTGAAGGTACAGTTGCAAGAACTACTTGAAAAGGGCTTCACCCGCCCTAGTCTGTCACCTTGGGGTGCCCCAGTATTGTTTGTTAAGAAGAAGGATGGCACTCTTCGCTTATGTATTGACTACCGACAGTTGAATAAATTGACAATAAAGAACAGATATCCATTGCCTTGCATTGATGATCTGTTTGATCAGTTGAAGGGTGCAGCTGTATTCTCCAAAATTGATTTGCAATCTGGTTATTATCAATTGAAAGTGCAAGAGCAGAGTATTCCAAAGACTGCTTTCAAAACTCGATATGGCCACTATGAATTTCTGGTAATGCCGTTCGGGTTAATTAATGCTCCAGCTGCTTTTATGGATCTGATGAACACTATCTTCAGACCATATCTCGACCGATTTGTGGTGGTGTTTATTGATAATATTTTGATATATTCGAGGAATGCAGAGGAGCATGATAGACATCTGCGGATTATACTGCAGACTTTAAGGGAGAAACAGCTATACGCCAAATTGTCAAAATGTGAATTATGGCTGAAAGAAATCTCTTTCTTGGGACATGTTGTGTCAGCTGAAGGGATCAAGGTAGATTCCAGCAAGGTAGAAGCTATCCTTAATTGGAAGCCGCCCAGGAATATCACATAAATTCACAATTTTCTAGGTTTAGCTGGATATTACTGCCAGTTTGTGAAAGGGTTTTCTATGTTAGCTTCTCCACTGACCAAGCTGCTTCGAAAAAATGTAAAATTTCAGTGGACAGATAAATGCCAATAGAGTTTTGATGAGTTGAAGAGGTGTTTGACTGAAACTCCAGTCCTTACTTTACCTACACCGGGTAAAGAATACACAGTTTATAGTCATGCTTCTCACAATGGGTTAGGCGGTGTACTGATGCAAGATTGGAATTTCATTGCTAATGCATCACGCCAGCTAAAACCGCATGAGAGGAACTACCCAACACATGATTTGGAGCTAGCAGCTATTATTTTTGCTTTGAAGATCTGGAGACACTATTTGTATGGAGAGAAATGCTATATTTACATAGATCACAAGAGCTTGAAGTACTTGGGCACCCAGAACAAATTGAATTTGAGGCAGAGGAGATGGTTAGAACTGATTAAAGACTATGATTGCTTAATAGACTATTAGCCAGGGAAAGCAAATGTGGTGGCTGACGCCTTAAGTCGTAAGACTATGGCAAGTTTCAAAGTTTCTCCTTTGTCCATGATACATGAGTTGAAAGCACAGCATACCAGTTCAGAGATTGATGATGAGGGAAAGACAGTAGTTGCATAGCATGTACAGCCAATGTTGATTGATCAGATCAGAATGGCTGCTCAGAGTGATGATAAATATCAGAAGTGTAACACCCTCCCTGTAGCAACTCCGTACATTCTACTGTTCTGTTGACCAGTGTCGGTCCGGACAGCTAGAACATCTGAAAAAATATTTAAACTAAAGTGAGGAACCATAATTAACTCAAATATTAGTAAGAAAATTTTAGGAAAAATTTTAGAAATAAAATACAACCAAGTTAAATAAGCCAGTGCCCTAGCAATGGGTAACCTAGTGGAAAGTTACGGTTCTCGCAACTAGGAGGCCTAGACCCGAGGGAAAATCCATAAAATAATTTTTGGGGCTCCAAAGAAGGGTCATTGAGGTTCCTATGGCATTAGAATGCCAAGGAAATGCTTAGAAAAATTTTTCAATTTCAATAAGTACAGACAATTTTGGTCTGTTAAGCCAAACAGAGGGCATTTTAGTCATTTCATCTTTAGAGATAATTTTTGGCCGACTTGTCCAGTTGAGTAAATAATTATTATGATCTAAAATATGAATAAATATTGCTAAAAGTGTAATTAAAAATGAGAAATGAAAATAAGAAAACAAAGTAAAAAGAAAATGGAATTAAATTGGATTTATGACATAGGATGACATCATTAAAAAGCTTCCCACCAATTAGAAATTGACAAGCCAATTAAAATGAGATATATACAACTAAAATGAAGTAAAAAAACAAACACAATTTCTGCAATTCTCTACCCAATTCAGTCGTGTTCCTTCATGTCACTCCTTCCACCATTGTTGATCAAAACTTCTCACTAGAATTCCTTGATAAACCACCATAAGATTTTAATCTTGCTTCACAAAACCTCTTCCTCACACCTTAAACAACATCTAGCTAGCAAAAAGAAGAAGGAAAAAGGGAGATTTGGGAACTTGGAAAAAAGATCAATTGAGGTTAGTGACCAATCTCCTCCCTTTCTTGTTTAATTCATATTTAATGCCATGAGATAACTGGAAATTGTAAGAAAAACAAAATGAAATTTATGTATATTCATCCCGATAATTTTTGCAGCTTAGGGATGGTTAGGGTTTGATGAATTTTCTTGAAGCAAAAGGTTTATGAGCTGCCCTTGACATGAGATGAGTGATTGAACATTTAAGTGCAAGTGTGAGGCAAGTGTAATGCATAAATGGAACTTGAAAACTTGGACATTTGAACAATATTAGGGTTTGCTCATGTAATAGTTCATTAACCTTGTAATGGCCAATTAGTGACCATTTGAATGTGTATAATAAGGAAATGAAGTGAGTTGAGGCTTGGCATTTGTGTATGGTGAGTTGCCTTGGCTGACCTGCAGGACTGAGCATGAGTCCAGCAGGTTTGGGCAGCTATAAATGGAATTGTGGAGGTTCAATTGGTGCAAGGCCAATTGTACATCAAATAAGACACATAATGGCACAACTTTGGTATAGAAACCTTGCCTAGAAAACCAAAACAAGTTGACCTAAATATTGCCCTAATCCGGGTGACCTGCATTCTGCCTGGGCAAAATGACCAAATGAACAGTGTTTATTCATTTAGTCATAACTCAGTGTAGAAAGGTCTAATTAACCTGAAATTTTACCAGCAGAAAGCTGAGACATAGACCTACAACTTTCATAGAACACAAATCCAAATTCTGAACATAACCTAGTCAAATTGCCAACCAAACTTAGGTTACCAAATCTGGCAGAACCAGTTTTGCCCAGAACTTGGATTCTTTCCAATCCGGCCAGTTATGGTGTTTAGGCCATAACTTGAGATAAAAAACTCCAAATGGAGTGATTCAAAAAACGAAATGTAACTAGACAAAATAAGGAACAACTTTCATGAAGACAACTTTGCCAAATTCCTACTGTAAAAATGACCAATGGAACAATAAACACAAGGCTTGAAATCTGAAAATTTTGAACAACTAACATTAAGCTTAGAAATGGTATTGACAACCAATACCAACAATTTTAGAATGCAAAATGTGGTATGTTGGGAGTATTAGAATCAATGTACCTATTGTCTATGCAAAAGTCAACATTTTAGTTGACTAATGAAATGAATAGTAACACCTAAACTTAAATTTCAATAATTGTAAAGTTTAAAAGTGTAACATGCCCTAGTACACCTAGCAAGATTGGTTTAGATAGGTTGGCATGCATATGGCATTATGCCATTCTGTGATTTCATGGCTTTTAGCCATTCTGACATTGTGTTGAGACTTGGCCTTGTGCCTAATGTTATTACAGCTTATTAACAGTTCTGTTGCACACCGGGAGACACATATGTGACCAATGGTGTGACGGCCTGAGGTACTTGATACCCAGTGCTATTTTATCTGTTTATCCAGTCCAGTCATCCACTATAGGTTACTTGGGCAACCAAAATTGAAAGTTGATAAATTTAATGAAATAATGAATATAATAATTACCAAATAAATAAGACTACCAATAATTATCAATAATTTGTCTACATGAGACATCAATACACTCACTGAATATTTATTTCCTTTTAGTTCTTTTTATTTTATTATTGGCACCACTAAGTATTATTGCTTAGCGCGTCGCTTTTTGCCACGCGTAGGTTCTGGAGCGACAGACAGAGAGCCCAGCAGACCACAGACTGGGTGAGGTCACAGATTTGCCTAGAGTCAGAGTCACCTCTCATCTACGGTGCATCAATGGTAGGACCTTTAGGTCCCTTTTGAAATTATGTTTTTGCTTTTTGTAATAGGTAGTAGTTTGTGATTTGTAAATTATGAACTCATGTAAGTAGTATATTTATGCAATCATATGTTGATGTACATATTTTGAAGAATTTTGTTAATTAATATAATTTGAGAATATCTTCATGAAATTTTAGTTGATTTTGAATTTGAATGAAATTGTGGATTAATGTTAAGAACTTGAAATGATTGCTAATGTTGAGACCATGTTGATGGTTATTGGAGTTTGAGAATGATTGAAAATGATTATTGAAAGTGTTTTTCACAGGTTCCGAAGAACTGTTTTCCCCATTTTTAGCCGGTACTCTGCCGGATTTTCTATAAAATTTTCGAAACCTCAAATAAATTATAATTTCAATAAATGATTTAAATGAATTATATTTCATAAATTGTACTTCATAACTATGAAAAAAATAAATTAGGAAGAATAAAAAAATGGTTGAATTAAAATAGGGTGTTCCGGTACACTACGTGGCATATCTTGCTCGGTTACACTGTAGACGGGTAAGAGGTGTCACATTTAGTGGTATCAGAGCGCGGTTTAGGCGTTACTGGGCCTAGATTGAGTCCATACCATGCATTGCATTTGTAAGAGTTGAGTTGACATTAATGCATATCTGTTTGTCTTTATTATTTTGAATAGGATATGGACCCCACATCTCAGTGGGCAGTTGAGGAGGAAGTGGAGAGTCATGCTCCACTGCGGTGAGGCGGGGTAGGGAGAACCTACTCCGCCACTCAGTGAGCACCTTTCAGCCTCCACAGGCCATTTTCCAGAAAATGGCCGAATTCTTCAGACAAATGGCTGGGGTAATGCCACCACCACCACCTCCATAACAGAAATCACACCTGGAAAGACTGAGAAAATTTGGAGCAGTGGATTTCTTTAGCAAGAGAGAAGATGATTCTGTTGCAGCCGAAAATTGGTTGAACAAAACTGGTAGAGTTTTAAAACAACTCCACTACACTCCTGAACAAAATCTAGAAGCTGCTGTATCTCTGTTGCAAGATGATGCCTACCAATGGTGGGATACAGTGTCTAGTGAAGTGCAACCAGAAGTAATAACTTAGGACTTCTTCCTCTCAAAATTTAAGAAGAAATATGTGGTAGTGTATACCTGAAAGAGAGAAGAAGAGAGTTTATTAACCTGAGGCAGAGTCAACTGACAGTGGCCGAGTATGAAAAGGAATTTGTCAGACTGAGCCGCTACAGAAGGGAGATAGTCCCTAATGAGGCCAAAAGGTGTAAGAGATTTGAAGAGGGATTAAATGACAATATAAAGATCATGATCACTGCCTTGGGAATCACAGACTTCACCAAGTTAGTGGAAGCTGCAATAAAAGTTGAAAATGTTAGAATAAGTGAGAAGACTAGAAGGGAGAGACAGCAGAAGAGGGGCCCGGGTCAGTCTAGCTCATCTCCTGCACCAGGAAAGAAGTTCAAAGGTCCACCTGCATAGAGTTCAGGTCAACCTCAAGGTCAGGGTCAATCCCAAGATCCCAGGCCATAGTTCACCCCTAGGAGAGGTCAGTCCACACCATCAACGGGCAGCTCTCTAGGGACGTGGGTTCAGGGGACCAGTCCCAGCATCTTCTGCATGTCCATATTGCCTGAAGTGGCATAAAGGGGTGTTTTGGAGAGTGACTGGTGCCTGTTTAAGGTATGGGTCAACAGAGCATCAGTTAAGGAACTGTCCACGCAGAACTGATACAGCTGCTCTAACACAAGTAGAGAGACCAGCTCCTGCACCACAAAGGGGTAGGAAATCTGGCAAATCTGAGGCAGTGGGACCATCACAGAGGCCTACATTTGAGCCAGCAGAAAGGTCTTAGGGCAGAGCACCTGCCAGAGCCTATGCCATAAGAGCTCAGGAGGAGCAAGATGCCTCAGACATCATCAGGGTACATTCTCCCTCTACAATACATCTGTGCATGCATTGGTGGATCCAGGATCCACTCTTTCATACATCTGCATCAACCTACCCGTAGAAAATCTGGCAAATCTGAGGTAGTGGGACCATCACAGAGGCCTGCATCTGAGCCAGCAGAGAGGCCTGAGGGCAGAGCACTTGCTAGAGCCTATGCCATAAGAGCTCCAGAGGAGCAAAATGCCCTAGACATCATCAAGGGTACATTCTCCCTCTACAATACATCTTTGCATGCATTGGTGGATCCAGGATCCACTCATTCATACATCTGCATCAACCTACCCATAGAAAAGGGGATACTAGTAGGGGAGAGTGACCAAGACAATCTAGTCACTAATCCATTGGGCCACAGTGTAGTGGTGAACAAAGTATACAAGGGTTGCCCGTTAAGGATTCAGGGGTATGAATTCTTGGCAGACTTGATTAAGTTTCCTTTCCATGAGTTTAGCGTGATTTTGGGAATGGACTAGTTGTCACGTCATTAGGCAATGGTTGATTGTAAACTGAAGAGGATTTCTTTGAAAATCCCTGAGGTTAATGAGATTACAGTTGTGGGGGAAAGGATAGATTTCTTGTCCAATGTCATTTCAGCCACAGTTGCAAGAAAACTGATGAGAAAAGGCTGTAAAGCCTACCTAGCACATGTGGTGGATACTAGGCAGGCTAAGCTAGATCTGTGTGACATACGCACATTAAGAGACTTCCCAGATGTGTTCCCTGAAGAATTGCCTGGCTTGCCACCAGAAAGGGAAATCGAATTTGCTATTGAGATACTGTCGAGTACAGCACCAATCTCTATTGCACCTTATAGGATGGCACCCACAGAATTGAAGGAACTGAAAATCCAGTTACAGGAGTTACTGGATAAAGGGTTCATATGCCCCAGTGTGTCACCATGGGGAGCTCCAGTGTTATTTGTAAAGAAGAAGGATGGGACTTTAAGGCTGTGCATCGATTACCAGCAGTTGAATAAAGTGACTATGAAGAATAAATATCCATTGCCTAGAATTGATGAACTGTTTGATCAGTTGAAGGGAGCAGGAGTATTTTCCAAGATTGATCTCAGATCAGGGTATCATAAATTGAGGGTGAAGGATGCAGATGTGCCAAAGACTGCATTCAAGACCTAGTATGGGCATTATGAGTTCCTGGTGATGCCCTTTGGCCTAACAAATGCACCAGTGGCATTCATGGACCTTATGAACCTTATCTTCCATCCATACCTAGATCAGTTTGTAGTGGTCTTTATTGATGATATTTTGATGTATTCCAAAACCAGAGAAGAATATGATGAACATTTGAGGATTGTTCTACAAACTCTAAGAGAAAAGAAGGTGTATGCTAAGTTGTCAAAGTGTGACTTTTGGTTAAATGAAATTACATTCCTTTGACACATAGTGTCAACTGATGGGATTAGAGTGGATCCTAAGAAAATAGAAGCAGTGATGGAATGGAAGCCTCCCAGGAATACAACTGAGGTCAGAAGTTTCTTGGGGCTAGTTGGGTATTACAGAAGATTTGTGAAGGGATTTTCCTTAATAGCTGCTCCAATGACCAAGTTGTTACACAAGAATGTCAGATTTGACTGGAATGATAAGTGTCAGACCAGTTTTGAGAAGTTGAAGGCTATGTTGACAGAGGCACCAGTGTTAACACAGCCAGTATCAGGAAAGGACTTTGTGGTCTATAGTGATGCCTCGCATAATGGGTTAGGGTGTGTATTGATGCAAGAGGGGAAGGTGGTCGCTTATGCTTCCAGGCAGCTAAGGCCACATGAACAGAATTACCCTACCCATGATCTAGAACTTGCAGTAATTATCTTTGCATTGAAGATATGGAGGCACTATTTGTATGGTGAAAAGTGTTACATTTACACAGACCATAAAAGTCTGAAATACTTGCCAACCCAGAAGGAGCTCAACCTTAGTCAAAAGCGATGGATTGAGTTCCTGAAGGATTATGATTGTGTGATTGACTACCATCCTGGGAAGGCAAATGTAGTTGCTAATGCCTTGAGCAGAAAATCCATCACAGCTTTGAGATCATTGAATGCCCGTCTATCCTTGGCTCGAGATGGAGCTATTTTTGGCTGAGTTGCAAGTGAGGCCAAACCTACTACAGCAGATTTTAAATGGGCAAAATGTAGATGAGAAATTAATGACTACTGTGAGTAAAATCTCAGAGGCGAAAGCAACTAACTATGAGGTGAAAGCAGATGGGTGTCTGTACTACAAAGGAAGAGGCACACACAAGTATGGGGAATTGAAAGCCAGTATTCTGAAAGAGGCACACACAAGTTTTTATGCTATGCACCCAGGAAGTACAAAAATGTACCATAATCTAAAGCTTCATTATTGGTGGCCTGGTATAAAGAAGGACATAGCTGACTATGTGACTAAATGCTTGACATGTCAACAAGTCAAGGCAGAACATCAAGTTCCATCGAGTTTGCTATAGCCGATACGCATACCTGAATGGAAATGGGATCGAGTCACCATGGATTTTGTAAGTGGTCTACCACTCACCCAGAAGAAGCGTGATGCAGTATGGTTGATAGTAGATAAATTGACGAAGTCAGCACACTTTCTGCCAGCTAAGACTGACTACTCACTGGAGAAGTTAGCAGAATTGTATATCAGTGAGATAGTTAGACTGCATAGAATCCCAATTTCCATCATATCTGATCGAGACCAAGGTTTACATTGAGATTTTGGAAGAAGTTGCATAAATCCTTGGGTACACAACTTCACTTCAGCACAGCTTTCCATCCTCAGACGGATGGGCAATCAGAAAGAGTAATCCAGGTAAATAATTGAAACCAATTGAACTAATACAAATATTGAACTGAAATGAAAATAATAACATGAAATATATGTCAGGTCCTTGAAGATATGCTGAGGAGTTGTGTCATTGAGTTTGAAGGAAGTTGGGATAGATACCTTCCACTGGCAGAATTTGCATACAACAATAGCTACCAAGCTAGCATCCAAATGGCCCCGTATGAAGCACTATATGGGAGGAAATGTAGAACTCTAGTGTGTTGGACTGAATTGGGTGAAGATAAACTGGTAGGGCCAGACCTGGTGAAACAGACTGAGGAGAAGGTAAAGCTAATCAAAGCCAATCTGAAGGTTGCCTCAGATAGACAAAAATCCTATGCTGACCTGAAGAGAAAAGAAATAAAATATGCGGTTAGTGACAAAGTGTTCCTCAAGGTGTTACCGTGGAAGAAGGTACTGAGGTTTGGAAGAAAAGGTAAGTTAAGCCCTAGGTTCATTGGCCCATATGAAGTCATTGAACATGTGGGTCCAGTGGCCTACAGGCTAGCTTTACCACCAGAGCTAGACAAGATCCACAATGTGTTCCATGTGTCTATGCTAAGAAGATACCGCTCAGATCCTTCACATGTCATCTCTATGGAAGAAATTGAAGTACAACCGGATTTGACATATGAAGAAGAACCCATACAGATCCTAGCTCGGGAAGTGAAAGAGTTGAGGAATAAGCAAATTCCACTGGTGAAAGTGCTTTGGAGGCACCACAACACCGAAGAGGCAACTTGGGAAAGTGAAGAGACAATGAGGCAATAGTTCCCTCAACTGTTTGCATCAAGTAAATTTCGAGGATGAAATTTAAATTAGAGGGGAAGAGTTGTAACACCCTCCCTATAACAACTCCGTACATTCTACTGTTCCGGTGACCAGTATCGGTCCGGATAGCTAGAACATCCGGAAAAATATTTAAACTAAAATGAAGAACCATAATTAACTCAAATATTAATAAGAAAAATTTAGAAAAAAATTTAGAAAAAAAATACAATCAAGTTAAATGAGCCGGTGCCCTAGCGATGGGTAACCTAGTGGGAAGTTGCGGTTCTCGCAACTAGGAGTCCTAGACCCGAGGGAAAATTTATAAAATAATTTTTGGGACTCCAAAGAAGGTTCATTGAGGTTCCTATGGCATTAGAATGCCAAGGAAATGCTTAGAAAAATTTTTCAATCGGTACAGACAATTTTGGTCTGTTAGGCCAAACGGAGGGCATTTTGGTCATTTTGTCTTCAGAGATGATTTTTGGCCGACTTGTCCAGTTGATTAAATAATTATTATCATCCAAAATATGAATAAATATTGCTAAAAGTGTAATTAAAAATGAGAAATGAAAATAAGAAAACAAAGTAAAAAGAAAATGGAATTAAATTGGATTTATGACATAGGATGATATCATTAAAAAGCTTCCCAACAATTAGAAATTGAAAAGCCAATTAAAATGAGATAAATACAACTAAAATGAAGTAAAAAACAAACACAATTTCTGTGATTCTCTTCCTATTTCAGCCATGTTCCTTCATGTCACTCCTTCCACCACTGTTGATCAAAACTTCTCACTGGAATTCCTTGATAAACCACCATAAGATTTTAATCTTGCTTCACAAAACCTCTTCCTCACACCTTAAACAACATCTAGCTAGCAAAAAGAAGAAGGAAAAAGGGAGATTTGGGAACTTGGAAAAAAGATCAATTGAGGTTAATGACCAATCTCCTCCCTTTCTTGTTTAATTCATGTTTAATGCCATGAGATAACTAGAAATTGTAAGAAAAACAAAATGAAATTTATGTATATTCATCCCTACAATTTTGGCAGCTTAGGGATGGTTAGGGTTTGATGAATTTTCTTAAAGCAAAAGGTTTATGAGCTGCCCTTGACATGAGATGAGTGATTGAACATTTAAGTGTAAGTGTGAGGCAAGTGTAATGCATAAATGGAACTTGAAAACTTGGACATTTGAACAATATTAGGGTTTGCTCATATAATGGTTCATTAACCTTGTAATGGTCAATTAGTGACCATTTGAATCTGTATAATGAGGAAATAAAGTGAGTTGAGGCTTGGCACTTGTGTATGGGTGAGTTGCCTTGGCTGACCTGCAAGACTGAGCATGAGTCCAGTAGGTTTGGGTAGTTATAAATGGAATTGTAGAGGTTCAATTGGTGCAAGGCCAATTGGACATGAAATAAGACACATAATGGCACAACTTTGGTATAGAAACCTTGCCCAGAAAACCAAACCAAGTTGACCTAAATATTGCCCTATTCCAGGTGACCTGCATTCTGCCTGGGCAAAATGACCAAATGAATAGTGTTTATTCATTTAGTCATAACTCAGTGTAGAAAGGTCTCATTAACCTGAAATTTTACCAGCAGAAAGCTGAGACATAGACCTACAACTTTCATAGAACACAAATCCAAATTCTAAGCATAACCTAGTCAAATTGCCAACCAAACTTAGGTTACCAAATCTGGCAGAACCAGTTTTTCCCAGAATTTGGATTCTTTCCAATCCGGCCAGTTATGGTGTTTAGGCCATAACTTGAGATACAAAACTCCAAATGGAATGATTCAAAAAAGGAAATGTAACTAGACAAAATAAGGAACAACTTTCATGAAGACAACTTTGCCAAATTCCTATTGTAAAAATGACCAATGGAATAGTAAACATAAAGTTTAAAATCTGAAAATTTTGAACAACTAACATTAAGCTTAGAAATGGTATTGGCAACCAATACCAACAATTTTAGAATGCAAAATGTGGTATGTTGGGAGTATTAGAACCAATGTAACCATTGTCTATGCAAAATTCAACATTTTAATTGACTAATGAAATGAATAGTAACACCTAAACTTAAATTTCAAGAATTGTAAAGTTTAAAAGTGTAACATGCCCTAATACACCTAGCAAGATTGGTTTGGATAGGTTGGTATGCCAATAGGGTTCAGTTAGCAGTACTGCACATGGCATTATGCCATTCTGTGATTTCATGGATTTTAGCCATTCTGACATTGTGTTGAGACTTTGTGACACCCCTTACTCGTGTACAGTATACCCGAGTAAGTAATGCCACACGGTGTACCGGCACACTCTAATATACCTTAATTAATTTATATCATGCCTTTGAATATAATTTATGAAACATACTTTATTTAAGCCATTTATCGAAAATATTATTTATTTGAGGTTTCGAAAATTTTAAAGAAAATCCGGCGGAGTACCGGCTAAAAATGGAGAAAACAGTTCTTCGGAACCTGTTAAAAACACTTCCAAATAATTTTCTAAACAATCTCAACTTCAATTCATCAACAAAGTCTCAATATCAAGATCTCAACAACATTTCAATTTCAGTTCTCAATCATCATTTCTCAGGGTACTCATATGTATAAACAACAAATAAATACTCAAATTACTTCCATACATAACCATAAATTTTCAATATTTACATGAACCTCAAAATACATTACACAAGTTTAATTACATATGAGAAAATCAAAATTTAATACAGAATGCCAAAATGACACCTAGTGTCCTACCAATGCACTGCAGAAGTTGAGGTGACACGGACACTGTGCAGAACTGCAGGATGGACTCACCCAGTCTGCGGTCTACTGGGCTCACGATCTACGCGTGGCAAAAGCAACGCGCTAAGCAATAATGCTTAGTGGTGCAATAATAAAATAAAAAGAAATAGCAGGAAATAAATATGTAACGAATGTATATGTTTTATTTGTTTGGTATTTGTATATCATTTACTTTGTCCACTTTTATTCATTTGGTTGCCCAAGTAACCTACACTAGACATCGGATCGATAAACGGGTAGCGCCTTTGGGTATCAAGTACCTCGGGCGTCACACCATCGGTCACATATGCATCTCCGGTGTACCTTGAGCAGCTAATAAGTGTAAATATATCGAACACGGCCAAAGCTCAATACAAGGTCGAATGGCTAAAAGCCATAAAATCACGAATGGCATATTGCCATGTGCACATCGCTAATCGAACCCTATTGGCATGCCAAACTATCCAAACCAATCTTGTTAGGTATACTAGGGCATTTGAAACTTTTAAATTCTTCAATCTTTGAATTTCAAATTTCGGTGTCACTATTCACCTCTTTGGTCAACTAATATGTTGACTTTTAGGTAGAAATTAGGTACATTGGTTTTGGCATTCCCAACATACCACATTTTGCCTTTAAAACTTGTTGGAATTGGTCACCATTACCATTTCTAACTTAAAACCAAAAGGGCAGAAAATTTCAGTTTTTGAAGCATATGTTTACTGTTCCATTAAACACTGTTTCAGTGGGAATTTGAAGAAATGACAAACATGAAAGTTGTTCCTTATTTTGTCTAGTTGAATTTCCTTTTTTGAATCACTCCATTTGGAGTTTTGTAGCTCCAGATATGGCCCAAAGACCACAGCTGGCCGGATTTCCATTCTGCAGAAATTACTATATCTATAGTAACATGAACAGTGAATATGATTGCATTTTTAAATTGGTTCTGGCCATAATTTGGGGTAGGTTTCTTCATGAAAGTTGTTTTTCTATGTCTTATCTTGTTGCTGTAAACATTTCAGGTCAATTGACCAAATCTACAGTGAGTTATGGCCTTACTGTTCATTTGGTCATTCTGCAGAATCAGTTGCAGGGTGTCCGGATTGGGGCCAACTTTTGGTCCTCTTGCTTTGGTCTTTTGGGCATGGTTTCTTCAGAAAAAATGTGCCATTATAAGTCTAGTTTCATGTACAATTGGCCAAATACCAATTGGACCAACACAGCCCAAGTTATGGCAGTCCAAGTGGACTGAAATTTGATCACCTAACTTTGTCTAGGGCAGCCTTCCCATTTCAGTTTGCCATGCATTAACTCACTTCAAATTATGATTAACTTGCCTTAAATGGTCACTAATTGACCATTAAAATGTCCATTAATCACTTCATAAACCAAGTCCAATTCTTCACTCCCAAAACCCTAATTTCAAATTTCAAAACTTAATCAATTAAATTCCTATCACTTCTCATGCCTATAACCTCATCAATCATCATCACTAATCATGTATATATGCAGGAATTCATCAAACCCCATAAGGTTCCCAAGGCTGCTGAATTAGGGATGTTTAATTCCTTAACTAATTCTTTCAATTTCTTGAATTTCCCACTTAATTTGGCATGCATACTACACCTAAAATTGAAAGAAAAGGTTTTAGTGCACTAACCTTTAAGGGACACTTCTTGGACTTGTGAAAACCTCCTTGTTTCCTCTTTTCTTGGCTGTCAATTGCTTTTTCTAGGTGTGGGATTAATTTTTTATGAAGGTAGCTTAGGGTTTTGGGGTAAGGTTAGAGGGATTTGCAAGCTTGAATGAAGGAGAAAATGAAAGCTTCCATGGGAGGATTCGGCAAGCTGAAAAAATGAAGAAGAAAACTGATTTTCTGTCCATTTTTTTCCCTTTTTAATTGTTTTAGTGTATGCTTGTCACATTCCAATTGGTGGGAAAATTTAATTGCATCATGCTTACTTAAGCATGATGGCATATTTAAGCATTTACTTTCATTTTTCTTTTCTTTTCTTTTCTACTTATTTTCAATAAAATTTTTAGCAATATTTATTTATATTTTATGTCATAATAATTATTTACTCGACTGGACAAGTCAGCCAAAAATCACCTCTGAAGGCGAAATGACCAAAATGCCCTTCGTTTGGCTTAACGGGTCAAAATTGTCTGTACCAATTGAAAAATTTTTCTAGGTATTTTCTTGGCATTCTAATGCCATAGGAACCACAATGACCCTTCTCTGAGGTCCCAAAAATTATTTTATAATTTTTTCCCCGGGTCTAGGGCTCCTCGTTGCGAGAACCGCAACTTCCCTCTTGTTACCCATTGCTAGGGCACCGGCTCGTTTAACTTATTTGTATTTTATTTCTAAAATTTTTACTAAACTTTTCTTATTAATATTTGAGTTAATTATGGTTTCTGACTTTAGTTTAAATATTTTTCCGGACGTTCTAGGCTCAGGATGACCGATCACCGAGCAGTAGAATGTACGAAATTGCTCTTGGGAGGGTGTTACAACTCTTCCTCTAATTTAAATTTCGTCCTCGAAATTTACTCTAACAGTTGATTGAGGGAACTGTTGCCTCATCGTCTCTTCACTTTCCCACGTTGCCTCTTCGGTGTTGTGGTGCCTCCATAGCACTTTCACCAGTGGAATTTGTTTGTTCCTCAACTCTTTCACTTCCCGAGCCAAGATTCGTAGAGATTCTTCTTCATATGTCAAATCCGGTTGTAATTCAATTTCTTCTCTGGAGATGACATGTGAAGGATCTGAGCGGTATCTTCTGAGCATAGACACGTGAAACACATTGTGGATCTTGTCCAGCTCTGGTGGTAAAGCTAGCCTATAGGCCACTGGACCCACACGTTCGATGATTTCATATGGGCCAATGAACCTAGGGCTCAACTTACCTTTCCTTCCAAACCTCAATACCTTCTTCCATGGTGACACCTTGAGGAACACTTTGTCGCCAACCACATATTCTATTTCTTTTCTCTTCAGGTCGGCATAAGATTTCTGTCTGTCTGAGGCAACCTTTAAGTTGTCTTTGATTGATTTTACCTTCTCCTCGGCTGTTTCACAGTGCAGCCCTACCATTTGTCTTCGCCCAATTCAGTCCAAAGACTGCTGGAGTTCTACATTTTCTCCCATACAGTGCTTCATATGGGGCCATTTGGATGCTAGCTTGGTAGCTATTGTTGTATGCAAATTCTGCCAGTGGGAGGTATCTATCCCAACTTCCCTCGAACTCAATGACACAACTCCTCAGCATATCCTCAAGGACCTGACATATATTTCATGTTATTGTTATCATTTTAGCTCAATAGTTGTATTAATTCAATTGGTTCAATTGTTTACCTGGATTACTCTTTCTGATTGCCCATCCGTCTGAGGATGGAAAGGCACATCTTTGAAATGGAGTTGTGTACCCAAGGATTCATGCAACTTCTTCCAAAATCTCGATGTAAACCTTGGGTCTCGATCAGATATGATGGAAAGTGGAATTCCATGCAGTCTAACTATCTCACTGATATACAATTCTGCTAACTTCTCCAGTGAGTAGTCGGTCTAATCGGCGAGCGATGTCTTGACCGTCATTCTGTCCACTATCACCCATGCTGCATCATGTTTCTTCCAGGTGAGAGGTAGACCACTTACAAAATCCATGGTGACCCGATCCCATTTCCATTCAGGTATGCGTATAGGCTGTAGCAAACCTGATGGAACTTGATGTTCTGCCTTGACTTGCTGACATGTCAAGCATTTAGTCACATAGTCAGCTATGTCCTTCTTCATACCAGGCCACCAATATTGGAGCTTCAGATCATGATACATCTTTGTACTTCCTGGGTGCATAGCATATACACTGGTGTGTGCCTCTTTTAGAATACTGGTCTTCAATTCCCCATCATCCGTACACAGTCTTCCTTTGTAGTACTGAGCACCCATCTGCTTTCATCACATAATCAGTTGCTTTTCCCTCTGAGATCTTGCTCATAATAGCCATTAACTTTTCATCTGCCTTTTGCCCATCTAAAATCTGCTGTAGCAGGTTTGGCCTCACTTGCAACTCAGCCAAAATAGCTCCATCTCGAATCAAAGATAGACGGGCATTCAATGATCTCAAGGCTGTCATGGATTTTCTACTCAAAGCATCAGCAACTACATTTGCCTTCCCAGGATGGTAGTCAATTACACAGTCATAGTCCTTCAGGAACTCAATCCATCGCCTCTATCTAAGGTTGAGCTCCTTCTAGGTTGGCAAGTATTTCAGGCTTTTGTGGTCTGTGTAAATGTAGCACTTTTCACCATACAAGTAATGCCTCCATATCTTCAGTGCGAAGATAATTGCTGCAAGCTCTAGATCATGGGTAGGGTAGTTCTCCTCATGTGGCCTTAACTGTCTGGAAGCATAGGCGATCACTTTCCCCTCTTGCATCAATACACACCCTAACCCATTATGTGAGGCATCACTGTAGACCACGAAGTTTTTTCCTGACACTAGCTGTGTTAACACTGGTGCCTCTGTCAACATAGCCTTCAACTTCTCAAAACTGGTCTGACACTTGTCATTCCAGTCAAATCTGACATTCTTGTGTAATAACTTGGTCATTGGAGCAGCTATTAGGGAAAATGCCTTCACAAATCTTCTGTAATACCCAGCTAGCCCCAAGAAACTTCTGACTTCAGTTGTATTCCTGGGAGGCTTCCATTCCATCACTACTTCTATTTTCTTGGGATCCACCCTAATCCCATCGGCTGACACTATGTGTCCAAGGAATGCAATCTCATTTAACCAGAAGTCACACTTGGACAACTTAGCATACAGCTCCTTTTCTCTCAGGGTTTGCAGAACAATCCTCAAATGCTCATCATGTTCTTCCTTGGTCTTGGAATACACCAAAATATCATCAATAAAGACCACTACGAACCGATCTAGGTATGGATGGAAGATACGGTTCATAAGGTCCATGAATGCCGCTGGTGCATTTGTTAGGCCAAAGGGCATCACCAGAAATTCATAATGCCCATATCATGTCTTGAATGAAGTCTTGGGCACATCTACATCCTTCACCCTCAACTGATGATACCCTGATCTGAGATCAATCTTAGAAAATACTCCTGCTCCCTTCAACTGATCAAACAGATCATCAATTCTAGGCAACGGATATTTGTTCTTCACAGTCACTTTATTCAACTGCCGGTAATCAATGCATAGCCTCAAAGTCCCATCCTTCTTTTTCACAAACAGCACTGGAGCTCCCCATGGTGACACACTGGGGCGTATAAACCCCTTATCCAGCAACTCTTGCAACTGAGTTTTCAACTCCCTCAATTCAGTGGGTGCCATCCTATAAGGAGCAATGGAAATAGGTGCTGTACCCAGCAGTGTCTCAATAGCAAATTCAACTTCCCTTTCTGGTGGCAAACTAGGCAATTCTTCAGGAAATACCTCTGGGAAGTCTCTCACTGTGGGTATATTACTCAGGTTTGGCTTAGCCTGCCTAGTATCCACCACATGTGCTAGGTAGGCTTCACAGCCTTTTCTCATCATTCATCTTGCAACTGTGGCTGAGATGACATTGGACAAGAAATCTGTCCTTTCACCCACAACTGTAATCTCATTACCCTCAGGAGTTTTCAGAGAAATTCTCTTCAATTTGCAATCAACTATTGCCTGATGACGTGACAACCAGTCCATTCCCAAAATCACGTCAAGCTCGTGGAAGGGCAACTCAATCAGGTCTGCCAAGAATTCATACCCCTGAATCCTTAACGGGCAACCCTTGTATACCTTGTTCACCACTGCACTGTGGCCCAATGGATTAGTGACCAGAATGTCTTGGTCACTCTCCCCTATTAGTATCCCCCTTTCTACGAGTAAGTTGATGCAAATGTAGGAATGAGTGGATCCTGGATCCACCAATGCATGCACAGGTGTAGTGTAGAGGGAGAACGTACCCCTGATGACGTCCGGGGCATCTTGCTCCTCCTAAGCTCTCAGGGTATAATTTCTGGCAGGTGGTCTGTTATCTGGCCTCTCTGCTGGCTCGGATGCAAGCCTCTGTGATGGTCCCACTGCGTCAGATCTGCCAGATTTTCTACCTCTCTGTGGTGCAGGAGCAGGTCTTTCTGCTTGTGTTGGAGCAGCTGTAGTAGTTCTGCGTGGACAGTTCTTCAACTGATGCTCTGTTGACCCACATCTCAAGCAGGCACCAGTCACTCTCCAACACTCCCCCTTGTGCCATTTCAGACAGTGTGGACATGCAGAAGATGTTGGGGCTGGTCCCCTGAACCCCATCCCTGGAGAGCTGCCCACTGATGGTGTTGACTGTGCTCTCCTAGGGGTGAATCGTGGCCTGGGTCCCACGAGGTGACCACGACCATTTAGCTGACCTAAACTCTGTGCAGGTGGACCCTTGAACCTCTTCTCAGATGCAGGAGCTGAGCTAGACTGACCCGGGCCCCTCTTCTGCTGTCTCTCCCTTCTGGTCTGCTCACTTATTCTTACTTTTTCAACCCTTATTGCAGCTTCCACTAACTTGCTAAATTCTGTGATTCCCAAGGCAGTGAGCTGGATCTTGATGTTGTCATTTAGTCCCTCTTCAAATCTCTTACATCTTTCAGCTTCATTAGGGACTATCTCCCTTCCGTAGCGGCTTAATCGAACAAATTCCTTCTCATATTCAGCCACTGATAGCTGTCTCTGCCTCAGGTTAATAAACTCTCTTCTATTCTCTTCCAGGTATACAGTACCCACATATTTCTTCTTGAACTCGGAGAGAAAAAAGTCCCAAGTTACAGCTTCTGGCTGCACTTCACTGGACACAGTGGCCCACCATTCGTAGGCATCATCTTGCAACAGGGATATGGCAGCCTCTAGGTTTTGCTCTAGGGTGCAGTGGAGTTGTTTTAAGACTCTGCCCGTTCTGTTCAACCAATTCTCGGCTGCAACAGAGTCATCTTCTCTCTTGCCGAAGAAATCCACCGCCCCAAACTTTCTTAGCCTTTCCAGATGTGATTTCTGCTGTGGAGCTGGTGGTGGTGGTGCTGCTGGCATTACTCCGGCCATTTGTCTAAAGAAGTCGGCCATTTGTTGGAACATGGCCTGTGGAGGCTGAGCAGGCTCTGCTTGAGCTGGTGGAGTAGGTTCTCCCCTACCCCCAGTCTCAGCTGCTGTAGGTGGAGCATGACTCTCCACTTCCTCCTCGACTGCTCTCTGAGATGAAGGGTCCATATCCTATTCAAAATAAGAAAGACAAACAGATCTGCATTAGTGTCACCTCGACTCTTGCAAATGCAATGCATGGTATGGACTCAATCTAGGCCCAGAAACGCCTAAACCGTGCTCTGATACCACTAAATGTGACACCCCTTACCCGTGTACAGTATACCCGAGTAAGTAATGCCACACGGTGTATCGGCACACTCTAATATACCTTAATTAATTTATATCATGCCTTTGAATATAATTTATGAAACATACTTTATTTAAGCCATTTATCGAAAATATTATTTATTTGAGGTTCCGAAAATTTTAAAGAAAATTCGGCAGAGTACCGGCTAAAAATGGAGAAAACAGTTCTTCGGAATCTGTTAAAAACACTTCCAAATAATTTTCTAAACAATCCCAACTTCAATTCATCAACAAAGTCTCAATATCAAGATCTCAACAACATTTCAATTTCAGTTCTCAATCATCATTTCTCAGGGTACTCATATGTATAAACAACAAATAAATACTCAAATTACTTCCATACATAACCATAAATTTTCATTATTTACATGAACCTCAAAATACATTACACAAGTTTAATTACATATGAGAAAATCAAAATTTAATACAGAATGCCAAAATGACACCTAGTGTCCTACCAATGCACTGCAGAAGTTGAGGTGACACGGACACTGTGCAGAACTGCAGGATGGACTCACCCAGTCTGCGGTCTACTGGGCTCACGATCTGCATCTCCAGTACCTACGCATGGCAAAAGCAACGCGCTAAGCAATAATGCTTAGTGGTGCAATAATAAAATAAAAAGAAATAGCAGGAAATAAATATGTAACGAATGTATATGTTTTATTTGTTTGGTATTTGTATATCATTTACTTTGTCCACTTTTATTCATTTGGTTTCCCAAGTAACCTACACTAGACGACTGGACTGGATAAACGGGTAAACTGGCACTGGGTATCAAGTACCTCGGGCCGTCACACCATCGGTCACATATGCATCTCCCGGTGTGCAACAGAACAGCTAACAAGCTGTAAATATATCAGGCACAAGGCCAAAGCTCAATACAAGGTCAGAATGGCTAAAAGCCATAAAATCACAAAATGGCATATTGCCATGTGCAGTACTGCTAACTGAACCCTATTGGCATGCCAAACTATCCAAACCAATCTTGTTAGGTATACTAGGGCATTTGAAACTTTTAAATTCTTCAATCTTTGAATTTCAAATTTCGATGTCACTATTCACCTCTTTGGTCAACTAATATGTTGACTTTTAGGTAGAAATTAGGTACATTGGTTTTGGCATTCCCAACATACCACATTTTGCCTTTAAAACTTGTTGGAATTGGTCACCATTACCATTTCTAACTTAAAACCAAAAGGGCAGAAAATTTCAGTTTTTGAAGCATATGTTTACTGTTCCATTAAACACTGTTTCAGTGGGAATTTGAAGAAATGACAAACATGAAAGTTGTTCCTTATTTTGTCTAGTTGAATTTCATTTTTTGAATCACTCCATTTGGAGTTTTGTAGCTCCAGATATGGCCCAAAGACCACAGCTGGCCGGATTTCCATTCTGCAGAAATTACCATATCTACAGTAACATGAACAGTGAATGTGATTGCATTTTTGAATTGGTTCTGGCCATAATTTGGGGTAGGTTTCTTCATGAAAGTTGTTTGTCTATGTCTTAACTTGTTTCTGTAAAAATTTCAGGTCAATTGACCAAATCTACAGTGATTTATGGCCAAATGAACAGTTACTATTCATTTGGTCATTCTGCAGAATCAGTTGCAGGGTGTCCGGATTGGGGCCAACTTTTGGTCCTCTTGCTTTGGTCTTTTGGGCATGGTTTCTTCAGAAAAAATGTGCCATTATAAGCCTAGTTTCATGTCCAATTGGCCAAATACCAATTGGACCAACACAGCCCAAGTTATGGCAGTCCAAGTGGACTGAAATTTCAGTCACCCTGCTGCTGTCCTAGGGCAGCCTTCCCATTTCAGTTTGCCATGCATTAACTCACTTCAAATTATGATTAACTTGCCTTAAATGGTCACTAATTGACCATTAAAATGTCCATTAATCACTTCATAAACCAAGTCCAATTCTTCACTCCCAAAACCCTAATTTCAAATTTCAAAACTTAATCAATTAAATTCCTATCACTTCTCATGCCTATAACCTCATCAATCATCATCACTAATCATGTATATATGCAGGAATTCATCAAACCCCATAAGGTTCCCAAGGCTGCTGAATTAGGGATGTTTAATTCCTTAACTAATTCTTTCAATTTCTTGAATTTCCCACTTAATTTGGCATGCATACTACACCTAAAATTGAAAGAAAAGGTTTTAGTGCACTAACCTTTAAGGGACACTTCTTGGACTTGTGAAAACCTCCTTGTTTCCTCTTTTCTTGGCTGTCAATTTCTTTTTCTAGGTGTGGGATTAATTTTTTATGAAGGTAGCTTAGGGTTTTGGGGTAAGGTTAGAGGGATTTGCAAGCTTGAATGAAGGAGAAAATGAAAGCTTCCATGGGAGGATTCGGCAAGCTGAAAAAATGAAGAAGAAAACTGATTTTCTGTCCATTTTTTTCCCTTTTTAATTGTTTTAGTGTATGCTTGTCACATTCCAATTGGTGGGAAAATTTAATTGCATCATGCTTACTTAAGCATGATGGCATATTTAAGCATTTACTTTCATTTTTCTTTTCTTTTCTTTTCTACTTATTTTCAATTAAATTTTTAGCAATATTTATTTATATTTTATGTCATAATAATTATTTACTCGACTGGACAAGTCGGCCAAAAATCACCTCTGAAGACGAAATGACCAAAATGCCCTCCGTTTGGCTTAACGGGTCAAAATTGTCTGTACCGATTGAAAAATTTTTCTAGGTATTTTCTTGGCATTCTAATGCCATAGGAACCTCAATGACCCTTCTCTGAGGTCCCACAAATTATTTTATAATTTTTCCCCCGGGTCTAGGGCTCCTCGTTGCGAGAACCGCAACTTCCCTCTGGTTACCCATCGCTAGGGCACCGGCTCGTTTAACTTGTTTGTATTTTATTTCTAAAATTTTTACTAAATTTTTCTTATTAATATTTGAGTTAATTATGGTTTCTGACTTTAGTTTAAATATTTTTCCGGACGTTCTAGCTGTCCGGGCCGACACCGGTCACCGGAATAGTAGAATGTACGAAATTGCTACTGGGAGGGTGTTACAGACTTGGCCTTGTGCCTAATGTTATTACAGCTTATTAGCTGTTCTATTACACACCGGGAAACACATATGTGACCGATGGTGTGACGGCCCGAGGTACTTGATACCCAGTGCCAGTTTACCCGTTTATCCAGTTCAGTTATCCAGTATAGGTTACTTGCACAACCAAAAATGAAAGTTGATAAATTTAATGAAATAATGAATATAACAAGTACCAAATAAATAAGACTATCAATAATTATAAAAAATTTGTCTACATGTGACATCAATACACTCACTGCTTATTTATTTCCTTTTAGTTCTTTTTATTTTATTATTGGCACCACTAAGCATTATTGCTTAGCGTGTCGCTTTTTGCCATGTGTAGGTTCTGGCGAAACAGACAGAGAGCCCAGCAGACCACAGACTGGGTGAGGTCACAGATTTGCCTAGAGTCAGAGTCACCTCTCATCTACAGTGCATCAGTGGTAGGACCTTTAGGTCCCTTTTGAAATTATGTTTATGCATTTTGTAATAGGTAGTAGTTTGTGATTTGCAAATTATGAACTCATGTAAATAGTAAATTTATGTAATCATATGTTGATGTACATATTTTGAAGAATTTTGTTAATTAATATAATTTGAGAATATCTTCATGAAATTTTAGTTGATTTTGAATTTGAATGAAATTTTGGATTAATGTTGAGAACTTGAAATGATTGCTAATGTTGATACCATGTTGATGGTTATTGGAGTTTGAGAATGAATGGAAATGATTATTGGAAGTGTTTTTCACAGGTTTCGAAGAACTGTTTTCCCCATTTTTAGTCAGTACTCTGCTGAATTTTCTATAAAATTTTCGGAACCTCAAATAAATTATAATTTCAATAAATGACTTAAATGAATTATATTTCATAAATTGTACTTCATAACTATGAAAAAAATTAAATTAGGAAGAATAAAAAAATGATTGAATTAAAATAGGGTGTTCCGGTACACTGTGTGGCATATCTTGCTCAGCTACACTGTAGACGGGTAAGGGGTGTCACAAGAAGCTACTGAAAGAAGTCCAGCAGGGCAAGAAACCTGAATTTTCTGTGAGAGATGATGGTTTACTACTACATCAGGGCAGAATGTGCGTTCCTAGTGATGTGGGATTGAGACAGATCATTATGAAGGAAGCACATGAGTCTCCTTTTGCTATGCACCCTGGTGGAACTAAAATGTACAGAGGGCTGAAAGAGCATTACTGGTGGATTGGTATGAAGAGGGATATAGCTGAATTTGTTTCCAAATGCCAAATTTGTCAGCAAGTGAAGGCAGAACATCAAGTACCAGCAGGTTTGTTACATCCATTGCCAGTACCAGAGTGGAAATGGGAACGGATAACTATGAATTTTGTGATGGGACTTCCGAGGACACAGAATAGTCATGATGCAGTATGAGTTAAAGTTGATAAACTAACCAAGTCTGCTCACTTTTTGCCAGTCCGGATGAACTATAGCCTAGAGAGATTAGCCAGATTGTACATAAATGAGATTGTAAAATTGCATGGAGTGCTAGTATCGATTGTATCAGACAGAGATCCTAGGTTCACTTCTATATTCTGGGGTAGTCTTCAGAGAGCCCTAGGAACTAGATTGAACTTTAGCACGGCATTCCATCCACAGACAGATGGCCAGTCTGAGAGCATAATTCAGATATTGGAGGATATGCTACGGGCTTGTGTGATTGAGTTTGAAGGTAGTTGGGATATACACTTGCCTTTGATTGAGTTTGCTTATAACAACAGCTACCAATCAAGCATTGGGATGCCTCCATATAAAGCTTTGTATGGCAGAAAGTGCAGAACTCCCCTAAGTTGGGATGAAGTAGGTGAAAGAAAGATGATTGGGCTAAAAATTATTCAGCAGACAGAGGAAAAGATCAGATTGATCAGGGATCGACTCAAGGCCGCATCAGACCGTCAGAAGTCCTATAATGATCTGAAGAGAAGAGATATTGAATATACAGTGGGTGATAAGGTATTCCTCAAAGTTTCTCCTTGAAAGAGGATTATGAGATTTGGCAGCAAGAGAAAACTGAGTCCTCGTTTCATCGGACCATATGAGGTTCTAGAGAGAGTGGGTCCTTTAGCATATCGGTTAACATTACCTCCAGAGCTAGAAAGGATACACAGTGTCTTCCATGTGTCCATGTTAAGAAAGTACAGATCTGACCCATCTCATGTACTATCAGTTGAAGAGATTGAGGTAAATCCAAACCTTTCATATGACGAAGAACCCATAGAAATTCTGGCATATGAGGTGAAATAGCTGAGGAAAAAACAGATACACCTAGTTAAAGTGCTGTGGAACCATCATTCAGGCCAGGAAGCTACTTAGGAACATGAAGAGGATATGAGGAGACAGCACCCACAGCTGTTCAGAGACTGATGCCAGGTAAAAATTTTGAGAAAAAATTTATTTTAAGGGGGAGAGAATTGTAACACCCCCTATGTTCGGTAGTGCGTTCTATTGTTCCGGTGACCAGTGTCTGTCCGGATACCTAGAATGCCTAGAACTACACTTAGATATGGGTGAGGAGACATAAAATAATGAAATACAAGAAAATAAAATACAAGAAAAATAAAGGAAAAATAATAGCAATGAAATGTAACCAGGTTAAACGAGCAGAAAACCATAGCGATGGGTGACTGCACTGAGAAGTTGCAGCGTGGACCGTTGACTAGCCCTAAACCATGGGGAACCCTGGAAAATATTTTTTAGACTTAAATAAAAATCTATTGAAGTATAAATTCCATTAGAAATATCAAAGAAAAATTAATTAATTAGTACAAAGAAAAATGAGAAATCGAGAAAATGACAAAACTCGGTATTACCGAAAAATTGGGAATGCAACCCAAATAGGGGAATTTGAAAGAACGGAAGCGTGAAAAACACAAGTTTATACCATTGTATTCAAAAATTTTCACCTAGGGTCACATGCATCATGCAAGATTTATTTTTATCTATTTGATTTCAATGATAAACAATATATTAAAACTCTTTTAATATGTTTTTGGATTTGTATTTGCCATTTAAGATTTTAAAATTAATCAGATTAATTTTAGAACTCTAGATTAAATCAAGAACGATTACACTAACCTCTTGATGCACTGCAGCGTGTCTGCGCCTTTGAGATTCATCTTTAGGACACCAGATGTTGTCCCTCTAGCTTGTCCACACCAAGAACACCTATGGCAACCCTTGAACAGCTTCTAAAGCTTTTTCTATTAATTAGAAATTCAAGTTCTGCCTTTTAAGAGATTAGAGATGTAAACAGGACACTAGAAATAATTTCTAGCGTTCTTAATTTAAGAGATTGATGGCTAATCTCTTTGAATTGATGAGAGATGAAGAAGAATAGAGGGAGGGCTGCAAAATGGCGTGACCAAGGAGTGTGGCTGCTGGTTGTATTTTATTTTCTCATAACAACACTTAAATAGCTAGGTTAACACATTAAACCCTTGCCACATGTCACCCTTTGATTAGCTCTAGGTTTAAGTGACCCAATCACATTGTGCCAAGTGTCAAACCTATATTTAATCTTGATTTTAATCATCTTACATGATTAAAAAATATTTGGCAAGCTTATGTGCTATGCCATGTGTCACCAACTCATGGTGCCACGTGTCACACTGCAAAATGACCAAAATGTCCCTGTGTCTTAATTTTGAGTTCTCAACCCAAAATAATTATTTTTCTTCTTCTAATTAATTTATATCAAATATAAATTAATTAATTAATCTCTATTAATTAATTTCTCATTAATTAAATTCATATTTAAACACTTTAAATATAAATTTAACTTATATTATACATCCAATAATCTAGATTTGGTTTCAAGTCATGCTAGCGACTTTGCAAACTAATTGCAAACCAAACCTATTTAATTAATCAATTAAACTCTTTAATTAATTAATTAAATCATATTTAATTAGGTGATAACTTGTGTATGTGTGTGACTTACTAGGCTCATCACTAATTGGCAATGAGACATGATATCAACTCTTAATATCATCAGAACTCTTTCTTACCATAAATGATTTCTCTAAATCATTTTATGCACCTCATAGACCATGGTTAACACCTAGCATAGCATGCCATGGCCACCCAATTAGTAATAAGGTTTACCTTAAATGAACCTATAATCATATGTTACCATGCACTAGAATCTCTCTTTTACAAAATCCCAACTCAAGCTGGAGTCATGGTTTATGTCAAACTCCATTTGCTACAATATTATGTTCTCTTTTAATTCCAGTTCTTGATTAAAAAGATTTTCTCATCAGAAACTCTTTTCTGAATAAATCTATCTGTCCTGGCCAGGAACTTGAAACATCAAGAATAATTAAATGAACATAGGATTTTATCTCTATTTACTTAGAGGAACAGATTCCATCTTGATCAACACCTACCTCCATATATAACTAGTAAGAGCCAACACATGCCCATATACCCATACACAGTATAAGTATGAAAGCAGTATCAAACTCAAACTACCTATATACAAGATAACTGTGCTATCTCAGGTATAAAGATTATATGCACTGATATGATTTATGACAAAACATTGACAAGAGTAAACTCCATGTGCTTGTCATAAGTGTCACTGGTTCGGCCTACTTATCATTTATAAGTGCCTATCATGTTTGTTATATGGCATAGGACTCACCATTCCATCTTATTTATATCTCATATAAATAACTTGGGAACAAACATGAATACAATCTTTCTGGATAAGTCATGTCCTTATTATGAAGTATCCTCGATTGTGAACCTATTTATGATACTTCGTGCTAGAAATATTGTCACTCATATTCTTAACAACTTAAGAATAATATTTCTAACAAAATATCAATGGACCTTTTCTATTACACATAAATATATTATGTAAACGGAAAAGTGGAAATGCCTTTTATTAATAAAAATATGTACAAGATACATACTAAATGATATGCTCTAGGGCATACTACTAACAATCTCCCACTAGCACTAGAGCCATTCATTACAATACCTTATACCCATCTTCTCAAGATGTCGGTCTAACTGAGCTTGTGACAAAAGCTTAGTGAATGGATCAGCTGGATTTTTTCAGCTGATGTTATTTTTCTGCATGGCTATATCGCCTTGCCCAACTATATCTCTGATTATGTGGTAGTGCCTTTCTATGTGTTTGGATTTTGGGTGAGACCTTAGTTCCTTAGCTCGTATGATCGCTCCATTATTGTCACAAAGGTAGTGGAACTGGCGACTCAATGGAAGGAACTACCGTAAGTTCTCACACGAACTTCTTTGTCCAAATAGCTTCCTTTGCGAGATCGATGCAAGAATATACTCACCTCTGTAGTGGAATCTGCAATGCGTGCTCGCTTGGAACTCTTCCAACCGATCGCACCTCCATTACAAATGAACACATATCCAGAGGTAGACTTTCTATCATCGATATCCGATTGGAAATCGAATCGATAACCATCCAATTGCAAGTCTCCACCTCCATAAATCAAGAATAAATCCTTAGTTCTTCTCAAGTACTTAAGAATATTCTTGACAGCTATCCAGTGTTCCAAACCTGGATTGGATTGATACTTGCTAGTCAAACTAACAGCATATGCGATATCCGGCCTAGTACACAACATTGCATACATTAAACTTCCAATAGCCGAAGCATATGGAATCCTGGCCATCTTATCTCTTTCTTCAGGTGTCTTTGGAGACATCTCTTTAGAAAGATGGATACCATGTCTCACTGGTAACAATCCTCTCTTGGAATCAAGCATGTTAAACCTCTTTAACACCTTTTCCAAGTATAGACTTTGGGATAAACCAATTATTCTTTTCGCTCTATCTCTATAGATGCGAATTCCAAGAATATAGGCTGCCTCCCCTAAGTCTTTCATGGAGAATGTATTTGACAACCATGCCTTTATAGTCGTCAACATACCTGTGTCATTACCCATCAACAGTATGTCATCCACATATAAGACAAGGAAAGTGATAGCACTGTCACTAACCTTCTTATATACACATGGCTCATCCTCATTTTTTATAAAACCAAAGGATTTAATGGCTTCATCAAAACGGATGTTCTAACTCCTTGAAGCTTATTTCAACCCATAAATGGATCGCTTTAGCTTGCATACCTTGGAACCATCTTGGGATTCAAATCCCCTAGGTTGTTCCATGAAAATGTTTTCTTCAATGTATCCATTGAGAAAAGCTGTTTTTACATCCATCTGCCAAATCTCATAATCATAGTATGCAGCTATTGCTAATAAAATCCTAATTGATTTAAGCATGGCAACAAGCGAGAAAGTCTCCTCATAGTCGATTCCTTGCCTTTAGCGAAACCCTTTCGCTACTAGCCTTGCCTTATAGGTCTTTACCTTTCCATCAGAACCAATTTTCTTCTTGAAAACCCATTTGTTCCCTATAGGTATAATACCTTCAGGTGGGTCAACAAGATCCCAAACTTGATTTTTATACATGGAATCAATCTCGGATTTCATAGCATCAATCCATTTTGAAGAGTCTATAACTGATATAGCTTCTTCATAGGTAAGTGGATCATCTCCATGATCTACTTCTTCATGAGTAGACAACTCTTGTTCTTCTTCATGAAGAAAACCATATCTCACTGGTGGGTGAGATACCCTGGTTGTTCTACGAGGAACAACTGTAGATGTTTCATCAACGGGTATTGGTTAACTAGATGGATCTATATCCATCTGATCTGTTAGTTGGTCAGAATTCTCCAATTCTAACTCTATTTGCCTTCCTTTGCCTCCTTCTTGAACAAACTGTTGTTCAAGAAATGTGGCATCTCTACTTATCACAACCTTTTGTGAAGTAGGCAAATAAAAATAATATCCAAAACTATCTTTTGGATATCCAACAAATCGACCTTTTTCTGATCTGGTCTCCAATTTATCAATGTTCAGCTTTTTGATATAAGCTGGACAACCCCAAATCTTAACATGCTTAAGACTTGGTTTTCTTCCATGCCATATCTCATAAGGTGTGGAAGAAACTGATTTTGATGGAATCCTATTCAGAATATACAAAGCTGATTCTAATGCAAATCCCCAAAAGAAGATTGGCATATTAGTATAGCTCATCATACTACGTACCATATCCAATAGGGTACGATTTCTCCTTTCAGATACACCATTCAACTGTGGCGTTCCTAAAGGAGTCAGCTGAGAAACAATGCCATGCTCTCTCAAGTATTCATCAAATTCAGTACTCAAATATTCACCTCCACGATCTGATCGAAGAGCTTTAATATTCTTTCCTGTTTGATTTTCTACTTCAGATTTAAATTCTTTGAACTTTTCAAAAGATTCATGTTTGTATTGCATCAAATACAAATACCCAAACCTTGATTTATCATCAGTAAAGGTAATAAAATAATGAAAACCCCCTCTAGCCATTTCTTTAAATGGATCACATACATCACTATGTATTAGCTCCAAAATATTTTCAGCTCTTAGCCCTTGTCCAACAAAGGGTGATCTAGTCATTTTGTCCTGAAGGCAAGATTCACAAGTTGGAGTAGGCTCAGTGCCCAATGAGGATAGAATCCCCATTTTCTCCATTTTTGCAATCCTATCTTCTGCAATATGAAATAACCTTAAGTGCCAAATATATTTTGAACTTGAGTTGGTTTTCACCATGGCATTGCATTAATTTAGATTGCTATACTCTGGGCAGTGGAAACACTTTCTTACTGGCAATGGAAATAATTTCCTGTTGGCAATGGAAACACTTTCTTACTGGCAATGGAAACACTTTCCTTTGCCTTTGTCAGCTTTGGACTTTGTTTTCTGTTTAGCTATTTTCTTGGAAGGACCAGGAATCTGAGGTTTCTTTTTCTTATTGCCCTTCTTCTTGTTGCAGAAGAAGATGCAACCAAAGCTACCTCTTTCCCTTTATTGCCTGGCATATTCTTTTGGGCAATAACCAGCATGTTGAGTAAACCAGCTAAGGTGCATTCCTGTTTAGTCATATGGAAATTTGTCACAAAATTCCCAAAAGACTCAGGAAGGGACTGAAGGATCAAATCCGTCTGTAGTTGGAAATCCATGTTGAAGTCAAGATGTTCCAACTGCTCAATCAGCCGAATCAACTTGTGGACATGATCCCCAACATTCTGTCCCTCAGACATCCTCATATGGAATAGCTGTCTAGATATCTCATACCTAGCATTCCTGCTGTGCTCTCCATACAACTCTTGTAGGTGAAGGAGGATCTCACTCGCACTCTGCATGTTCTCATGTTGCTTCTGTAACTCATTACTCATGGAAGCAAGCATGTAACACTTAGCTCTCATATCATGCTCCTTCCACTTGTCCAAAGTATCATGTTCCTCTTGTGTGGCCTCTGGAGGTAAGGGACCAGGAACATTTTAATCTAGAACATATCCTATATGTTCAAGGTTCAGGACAAGTTTCAAATTTCTTAGCCAATCAGACAGATTAGGTCTAGTCAACCTATTGTGATCAAGTATGCTTGCAAGGATATTGGATGGTGGTGGTTGTTTTGTGCTTATTTTTATCAGAAAATTAACTACAGAAAATAACCAGATTAATTAGTAAATGTATCATGTAATTAACCAAAATGATTATGGTCTTTTAATCAAATTGGTCCTCCCACTAACTTAGCGAATCCTACACTTCCAAAGTAGGAAACGGAAATCCTAGTTGGATGGATTTCTAGTGGGTGATTGAATTCTTATAATTCTATTGATCATCCTCAGGTACATCCATTATTGGAATTACAATAAACTATAAGTGAGCAACTCCTTGCCCATCACATCTCATGTGAGGTTCAATCCTTTACCTAGCCCCTAATGCTCAAAATCTCAGGTACATCCATTATTGACTTATCTTGCATTAGTTAAGTTGATCCCATTGAGCCAGTAATTATGTAAATAATTTTAATGTCCTCAGGTACACCGAATATTGGCCACCAAACCATTTACATATTTACAACATCTCATGCTTAACAATTATTCTTAAGAAAATCTCTTAAATTAATTGCATCTCATGCAACTATTTAAAATTTCTTAAAATAATTGCCCCAATGGAGGGCCTATGTTATAATTACTTTAATTATAGCATTTCCAACTTAATCATTTGTTTGGAAGATTTATGGTCGTTCTAATTACTATTAAGGTCTCACTTTGCACATTATCCATTTAGCATGCATATATCATATAATTGCATACATTTCCATACATCTCCATACATCTCATGCATTCATGGATAAGCAGTAAATATGGTATGATCATGGACTTTCTAAGGGATTCAATTCTGAGCCACTAAGAATTGAATCAGGGCATTCCTAGGTGCATTTCATTCATTCATTTTACAAGAGTTGCTGAAGGAGTACATAATCAACACTTGATCTTGAATTCCTCCCACTGGTCCCACCAATGCTCTTGACCTCCTTGAACTTCTTGCAATCCAATATTACATAGTAATCCTTGGCATACCAAGGCGGATTTACAAGAACTTAAATAAATGAAATTACAACCCAAAAATTATTACAAACTTAATAATACATGCCCAAAATAAATTAAAATAAATTAATTAATTTACAATCCCAAAGAAATATAAAAGAAATAAATCCAATCACATTGGTCTTTTATAGTCCATGATCATCCATCATGCATATCACTATTTAACAATTAAATAAAACATACATACTTAAATTAAATTGAATATCTCATATTCAACTTAAAAATCCAGATTTGAATATGATTCAAATAAATTTAAAAATTCAGATTTGAATCTCATTCAAACAAATTTAAAAATTCATATTTGAATCACATTCAAACAACTTCAAAAATTAAGATTTGAATCACATTCAAACATTTTTTAAAAAATCAGATTTGAATCACATTCAAACATTTTTTAAAAAATCAGATCTGAATTTTATTCAATCAATTTTAAAAAATCAGATTTAAATATGATTCAAACAACTTTAAAAATTCAAATTTGAATCACATTCAAACAACTTTTAAAATTCAGATTTGAATCACATTCAAACAATTTTTAAAATTCTGATTTGAATCATAATTTAATTGTGTGATAAAAACTACTAATTAAATACTTTAATTAGTCAAAGAATAGGCCTTAGATCATACAGCAATTGCAGAATTAAAAGACAAACCTTAAACCACCCATGGAAGCCAAACCATGCGCACCATTGATGGTGTTTTTTCAAGTATGCCGCCACCTTGCTTTGCAACCAGCAATGAACTTTTGATCTCATGATCAAACACACAATTAAATCATATAATCAACAATCTAAATGGCAAATATAGTGGCTCTGATACTAATTGAAGGAACGGAAGCGTGAAAAACACAAGTTTATACTATTAAATTCAAAAATTTTCACCTAGGGTCACGTGCATCATGCAAGATTTATTTTTATCTATTTGATTTCAATGATAAACAACATATTAAAACTCTTTTAATATGTTTTTGGATCTGTATTTGCCATTTAAGATTTTAAAATTAATCAGATTAATTTTAGAACCCTAGATTAAATCAAGAATGATTACACTAACCTCTTAATGCACTGCAGCGTGTCTGCGCCTTTGAGATTCATCTTCAGGACACCAGATGTTGTCCCTCTAACTTGTCCACACCAAGAACACCTATGACAGCCCTTGAACAGCTTCTAAAGCTTTTTCTATTAATTAGAAATTCAAGTTCTGCCTTTTAAGAGATTAGAGACGTAAACAGGACACTAGAAACAATTTCTAGCATTCTTAATTCAAGAGATTGATGGCTAATCTCTTTGAATTGATGAGAGATGAAGAAGAATAGAGGGAGGGCTGCAAAATGGTATGACCAAGGAGTGTGGCTGCTGGTTGTATTTTATTTTCTCATAACAACACTTAAATAGCTAGGTTAACACATTAAACCCTTGCCACATGTCACCCTTTGATTAGCTCTAGGTTTAAGTGACCCAATCACATTGTGCCAAGTGTCAAACCTATATTTAATCTTGATTTTAGTCATCTTACATGATTAAAAAACATTTGGCAAGCTTATGTGTTATGCCATGTGTCACCATCTCATGGTGCCACGTGTCACACTGCAAAATGACCAAAATGCCCCTGTGTCTTAATTTTGAGTTCTCAACCCAAAATAATTATTTTTCTTCTTCTAATTAATTTATATCAAATATAAATTAATTAATTAATCTCTATTAATTAATTTCCCATTAATTAAATTCATATTTAAACACTTTAAATATAAATTTAACTTATATTATACATCCAATAATCTAGATTTGGTTTCAAGTCATGCTAGCGACTTTGCAAACTAATTGCAAACCAAACCTATTTAATTAATCAATTAAACTCTTTAATTAATTAATTAAATCATATTTAATTAGGTGATAACTTGTATATGTGTGTGACTTACTAGGCTCATCACTAATTGGCAATGAGATATGATATCAACTCTTAATATCATCAGAACTCTTTCTTACCATAAATGATTTCTCTAAATCATTTTATGCACCTCATAGACCATGGTTAATACCTAGCATAGCATGTCATGGCCACCCAATTAGTAATAAGGTTTACCTTAAATGAACCTATAATCATATGTTACCATGCACTAGAATCTCTCTGTTACAAAATCCCAACTCAAGCTGGAGTCATGGTTTATGTCAAACTCCATTTGCTATGAATATTAAGTTCTCTTTTAATTCCAGTTCTTAATTAAAAAGATTTTCTCATCAGAAACTCTTTTCTGAATAAATCTATCTGTCCTGGCCAGGAACTTGAAACATCAAGAACAATTAAATGAACATAGGATTTTATCTCTATTTACTTAGAGGAACAGATTCCATCTTGATCAACACCTACCTCCATATATAACTAGTAAGAGCCAACACATGCCCATATACCCATACACAGTACAAGTATGAAAGCAGTATCAAACTCAAACTACCTATATACAAGATAACTGTGCTATCTCAGGTCTAAAGATTATATGCACTGATATGATTTATTACAAAACATTGACAAGAGTAAACTCCATGTGCTTGTCATAAGTGTCACTAGTTCGGCCTACTTATCATTTATAAGTGCCTATCATGTTTGTTATATGGCATGAGACTCACCATTCCATCTTATTTATATCTCATATAAATAACTTGGGAACAAACATGAATACAATCTTTCTGGATAAGTCATGTCCTTATTATGAAGTATCCTCAATTGTGAACCTATTTATGATACTTCGTGCTAGAAATATTATCACTTATATTCTTAACAACTTAAGAATAATATTTCTAACAAAATATCAATGGACCTTTTCTATTACACATAAATATATTATGTAAACGGAAAAGTGGAAATGCCTTTTATTAATAAAAATATGTACAAGATACATACTAAATGATATGCTCTAGGGCATACTACTAACAGAATTGTGGTCATTTGACATCCCAAGTTGCCTTTTGACCTAAATGTCCATTAAAAATAAATGATATTACAGTTTGGAAATGTCATGAAAAATTAAAAGGGTGGTACATAATCTAAATAGTAAAAGATATGAGGAAAATGTGAGAAATTGAAAACTTTGGATTAAACAAATCATAAAGTCACCTTAGTGCTCCACTAACATCACTAAGTGGACTTGTAATCAGTTTTGGGATAGAAAATTCTGTCATCTTCAACCTTGGGACATCCAGCCGAAACACCTTGGGAGAAAACTCCATGGCCGATTGAGTGAGAGCTCCATGCAACCTTGGTTAAGCCACTTTTTCCATTAGGTTCCTTCATTAACTTTGCTCCTCACCTTGCAAGGAAGAGTTTAATAGCAATTTTAAGAAGTTTAATGAGGTTTTTATCAAGCTTCATAAGTGGTAAGTGAGTGTTTTCAATTCTTATTTCATTAAAAGTGTAACCAAGGTTGTGGGTAGTTGATTTATGGAAGAATTTTTTATGTTTGACGATTGAATGGTGATACACCATTTTGGCAGCCATGGAAACTCACTATTTGTAGCTTGTTTTTACTTGTTATGGTTGTTTAAGATGTTGGTATAAGTTTTTATGTATATAGAAATAATTTGGACAGTGTATACTAAGTATATGTGTGATAGTGCACTTAGTTTTGGAAGCTTGGAAGCTATTTGAGGGAGATGTGCAAATCGGCAACTTTAAAGTGTAGTTTAAAATGTGTTGTTTCATGGTTTGGTTTATTGAATTATGTTTTTATTGATGGCAGCATGTATATGTGTATAATGGTTTGGAATTGGGCATGTAAATGGGGTATGTTCATGTGGTTAAATGGTGTAAATGGACTTTGGAAAATTCTCTGTTATAGTGTGCATATTGAGAATGGTTACAAGCTATCCAAAATGACCAAAATGTGTTGTTAAATGTGTTAATGGTAAGGTACAAACCAGAATTGGCATGAAGAAAGTAAATTGGTAAGTGTTGAATATGTAATTGGCAAGTGATGAGAAGTGTGTAGTAGGACAGTGTATGTTTTATCTTAGAACCTTAAGTGTGTGACTCCAATTGGTATGAGACCAATTGGAGGTGAAACTAGGCACAAAATATGCCAACTTTCATGAAGTAATTTTACCTAAATTCTGCCTAGAAGGTGACTTGAAAAATGACCAAATCCGGATTAGTGACTTGGAAGCCTGAAAATTGACCATTTGGGCAGTAGTTAGTGTTTTGACCATAACTTACTCAAAACAGATCCAATTGACCTGAAATTTTTACCGTGAATAGTTTAGACATATATCTACAATTCTTATGAAGATACCAAAGCCCATAAATGGCCAGAACCAAGCCAAATAGCTTGCACAAGTTCAGGTACCAAAACTAGCCAAACCAAAAGTGACCTAAAATGACCTAAAGTTACCATTTTAGTGCATTCTGTCCAGCATTGGTAAATTGACCATAACTTGGTCTACACAACTCAGAATAACCTGAAATTTCGCCCCACATGTAATAATACATAGACCTACAAGTTTGTAGTTTGGACCGAAACCCGAAAACTGAGGGAACTAGGTCGTCCAGCTAGGTCAAATTAGTATACCGAAATCCGGCAAATTGCAATAAAATGCAATATACTTGAAAATGAATTTGGTAACATGTACCAACACTAAAAGGCTATAAAATGTGACATATTGGTAACATTAAACCTAATTCACCTAGAGTGCATCGAGAGTCAACATTTTAGGTTGACTAAGGAAAATAATAGAATTCAATAAATTAATTATTAAGCCTTATTATTAGTAACAGTTTAAATGAGTATTGAAACACTTCAAATTGTGTGTTTCAGTTAGCAAAGACTCAGGGAAGGGGAAGGAAACACTGAGTCAGGGCCAAGAAACATTTATCAGAGGTTTGTGCACATCAATTATTCCTTTTGACTTTTCAATTGAAATAAATTATGAGAATTTTGTATGTTATTGTTTTGAATTGTAAAAAATTGTTTGAATGGATATTTGATGGATACTTATTGCTTGAAAAACATTGCAAATGGTTTGAAACAATAACTATCATGTATATTGATTGAATTCATCACTAGCTTGTCTAGTGGGACGAATTGACTTTGAATTCCCTCTCTGGCTGAAGTGTTGAAGTGTGTGCCTATTGAGGATGAATAGAATGAGTACTCATATTATTACTAGCTAGCTATGTTATTCCTCACTAGCTATCGGCTTTTGGGATGAATTGGACTTTGGAACATGATTAAGCTGTGTGTATGATTTATTGATATTTATTGTGACATTGTGAAATGGAGTTTAAATTCTTTATGACATTCACTGTCTTTGAATTTAACTATGGTTTTAAGTATCCATTATTTATACAACTTATGATTTATAATTTAAAGTTGCATTTTATTAATGTTGTGCACCATTGAGACATAGGCTCAGCGATAGCTTTTCATTACTGTCGCAGGTAGACTGACTAACAGGGCAGCAGACTAGGCTACTAGTACTACATTGAGACTTCATCGGGTATATTGAGTATACCATATTTGTATTTTGTATTGTAATGTATGTTCACTATATGTATATATTATTCTTGGTTTTGAGCAGTTGTAAATTAAAATTTTAAATTAAAATAGTATATTGAAGTTGTAAACTAAATTTGTATATTATTTTGGCTTGTAAATATTGTGATATATTTCTTTTATTTCAGCTTTTGAAAACACTAGAAAATTATTGTGGATTTGAGTTTGAAAATGTTGAGCAACTTATTGTGTTGATTGGATATTGGAGTTTGGGAATTGAACAAAATATTGGAAGTGCTTTTTATAGGTTTTTGAAGAACTATTTTATTCAAAATACAAATGGCACTCTGTCAAAATTTTTACAGAAATTATTAATATTTCAAATGTGTTATCTGGTTTCACTTCAGTTAAAAAAATTTTAACACCTGTAAATAGTACTCACCACTCTAAAAAGAAGTAAGAAAAGGTTTGAAATCCCTTGTAGTGTATTTATGGGTTATCAGTAGATAAAGTTGGTAATTTATTAGGTATACTACAAGATCATATTATGCCTTACAGAGGGGTAGGGTGTGATAGTACAAAAGTGTGAAAGAGCACTATTGGTGGAGAGGAATGAAGAAAGACATTGCAGAATATGTTACCAAATGCTTAACTTGTCAACAAGTAAAGGCAGAGCACCAAGTGCCTGCAGGGTTGCTATAGCCATTGCTAATTCCCGAGTGGAAATGGGAAAGAATCACTATGGACTTCGTGACGGGACTTCCACATACACAAAAGAATCATGATGCAGTTTGGGTTATTGTTGATAGATTGACCAAGTCTACACACTTTTTGCCAGTGAGGATGGATTACAGCCTGGAAAGATTGGCCAAACTGTACATTGATGATGTGGTGAGGTTACATGGAGTGCCAGTGTCTATTGTGTCAGATAGAGACCTAAGGTCCACTTCTAGATTCAGGGGTAGTTTCCAAAAAGCCCTAGGAACTAGATTGAACTTCAGTACAACACTCCATCCCCAGACAGACGACCAATCTGAAAGGATCATTCAGATTTTGGAGGATATGCTTCGGGCATGTGTGATTGAGTTTAAAGGGAGTTGGGAGACACACTTGCCTTTAATTGAATTTGCCTACAACAACAGTTATCAGTCAAGCATCAGGATACCTCCATACGAAGCACTTTATGGCAGAAAGTGTAGAACTCCTTTGTGTTGGGATAAAGTGGGTGAGAGGAAGTTGATTGGCCCAGAATTAGTGCAACAGACGGAAGAAAAGGTTAAGCTCATTAGAGACAGACTCAAAGTTGCAACAGATAGACAGAAGTCCTACATTGACTTAAAGAGAAGAAATATTTAGTACAGTATGGGTGACAAGGTGTTTCTAAAATTTTCCCCATGGAAGAGGATCATGAGATTTGGTAGAAAGGGGAAACTAAGTCCTCACTTTATTAGGCCGTATGAGGTTCTAGAAAGAGTGGGTCCATTGGCATATAGACTTGCATTGCCTCCAGAGTTGGAAAAGATTCACAACGTCTTCCATGTCTCCATGTTGAGGAGGTACAGATCAGACCCCTCTCACATTTTGCCAGTAAAGGAAATTGAGGTGAATCCTGACTTGACATATTATGAACAGCCCATAAAGATCTTAGCATATGAGGTGAAGAAGCTGTGGAACAAGGAAATACCTCTGGTGAAAGTGCTGTGGAACCATCATTCAGGGCAGGAGGCTACATGGGAACGTGAGGAGGACATGAGAAGACAGCACCCACAGCTATTCAGAGAATGAGACCAGATAAATTTCGAGGACAAAATTTTATTTTTAAGGAGGAGAGAATTGTAACATCTCGAATCTCCGAGTTATGAATAGTACCATTTTTGGTCCGTGGCTAGTACTATTCAAAGACACCTTGAGGACCAAATATAAAATGAAAATTTATTGAGATAGACACAATAAAAAATTGAAATGACCCAAAAATATAAGGACTCACCGGGTATATTGAAAAAGAGAGATTATGACCCGATGAGGGGCATGGTCAATTCACCTCAAGAGTTAACTTTTGACCAAAATATTAATTAATTTAAGTGAAATTAATGAATTGAATTATGGAATAATTTTTTTTAGGAAAATTTTAAGTCCATTTTGACCTAATTAAAATTTTAGGACCAATGGGCTTTGGACAACTCAATTAAAATTAATTAAATAAATCAAAAATTGGGATAAGTATAAAAGGAAGCCATCTTCCTCCCTCCCTCATTTAGTTGCCCCCCACACACTTCCTCTCCCTCTCTTTTCTTTCTTCTTTCTTCATTCTTCCACTTACAACCTCTCTTAACCCTTGATTTTCTCCACTTTTTCTCCATGGATTTTCTATCTAATTGGTAGAAAACATCAAATTTATCTTTCATTGAGAGATTAGAAGCTAAGAGAACAAAAGAGTTAGAAGAAATTGAAGATTAGAAGTGGTCACTTGAGGTAAGTTTCTTTTCATGTTAGATTAGTTGTATAAGATTTGAATGAAGTTAATTTACGATGAAAATTCATGAGAAATTGAAAAGAAACATGTATGGAAATCTAAACTAGAGTTTTGGCCAACTTAGGGAAAATTAGGGTTTTGATGTATTTTAGTTAAATTGATGATAAATCTAAGTTAAATTGAAGTAGTATACATGATTGGGAGTAGTAAGATTTCATGGGATTGCATAAATTGAATTATGGAAGATTAGGGTTCATGGGGAAATTGGGTTTTGGTGCTAGAGAGTGAAATTGGTGTGTGTAGGGTTAAATTATGATCATTTGAGGTTTATTTAGTTTGAATGGACATTGGGTTGATAAATGAAAGTAATGAAATGGTAGGATTAGGGAAAATTGCAAACTTTAGTGTTTGAAAATTTTGGGTTTTGTTATAGGAAGTGCCATTGATGTGTCAATGCTAAATTATAATCATTTTGGGTGAATTAAATGTGAATTGAGGTTGGTTAGTGGGAATAATTGAAGAAATGAAAATTTGAACCTAGGGCAGAATTTGCACACTGAGTTTAGTGTGTTTGACAGCTCATAAATTGAGCTACACAACTCCAATTGGTGTGAAACCAATTGAGAATGAAACTTAAGACATAGGGCTAGAATTTTTATGAAGAGACCCAACCTAGAAACTGCCCAAAAATTGCCTAAAACTTGGCGTGAACTTAGAGACAAAATTCTGGAACCTGCAAAATTTGACCATATGAATAGTAAATTTTGCATGGCCATAACTCTCTCTAGAAAACTCTGATTGAAGGAACAGAAGTGTGAAAAACACAAGTTTATACCATTGAATTCAAAAATTTTCACCTAGGGTCACATGCATCATGCAAGATTTATTTTTAACTATTTGATTTCAATGATAAACAACACATTAAAACTCTGTTAATATGTTTTTGGATCTGTATTTGCCATTTAAGATTTTAAAATTAATCAGATTAATTTAAGAACCCTAGATTAAATCAAGAACGATTACACTAACCTTTTGATGCACTGAAGCGTGTCTGCTCCTTTGAGATTCATCTTCAGGACACCAGATGTTGTCCCTCTAGCTTATTCACACCAAGAACACCTATGGTAGCCCTTGAATAGCTTCTAAAGCTCTTTCTATTAATTAGAAATTCAAGTTCTGCCTTTTAAGAGATTAGAGATGTAAACAGGACACTAGAAACATTTTCTAGTGTTCTTAATTCAAGAGATTGATGGCTAATCTCTTTGAATTGATGAGAGATGAAGAAGAATAGATGAAAAGCCTCAAGGTAGCGTGACAAAGGAGAGGAGTGGCTGCTGGTTATTTTTCTTTTTATAACCACACTTAAATAGCTAGGTTAACACATTAAACCCTTGCCACATGTCACCCTTTGATTAGCTCTAGGTTTAAGTGACCCAATCATATTGTGCCAAGTGTCAAACCTATATTTAATCTTGATTTTAATCATCTTACATGATTAAAAAACATTTGGCAAGCTTATGTGTAATCCCATGTGTCACCATCTCATGGTGCCACGTGTCACACTGTGAAAGACCAAAATGCCCCTGTGTCTTAATTTTGAGTTCTTAACCCAAAATAATTATTTTTCTTCTTCTAATTAATTTATATCAAATATAAATTAATTAATTAATCTCTATTAATTAATTTCTCATTAATTAAATTCATATTTAAACACTTTAAATATAAATTTAATTTATACTACACATCCAATAATCTAGATTTGGTTTCAAGTCATGCTAGGGACTTTGCAATTTAATTGCAAACCAAACCTATTTAATTAATCAATTAAACTCTTTAATTAATTAATTAAATCATATTTAAATAGGTGATAACTTGTTTATGTGTGTGACTTACTAGGCTCATCACTAATTGGCAATGAGACATGATATCAACTCTTAATATAATCAAAACTCTTTCTTACGATAAATGATTTTTCTAAATCATTTTATGAACCTCATAGACCATGGTTAACACCTAGCATAGCATGCCATGGCCACCCAATTAGTAATAAGGTTTACCTTAAATGAACCTATAATCATATGTTACCATGCACTAGAATCTCTCTGTTACAAAATCCCAACTCAAGCTGGAGTCATGGTTTATGTCAAACTCCATTTGCTATGAATATTATGTTATCTTTTAATTCCAGTTCTTGATTAAAAGATTTTCTCATCAGAAACTCTTTTCTGAATAAATCTATCTATCCTGGCCAGGAACTTGAAACATCAAGAACAATTAAATGAACATAGGATTTTATCTCTATTTACTTAGAGGAACAGATTCCATCTTGATCAACACCTACCTCCATATATAACTAGTAGGAGCCAACACATGCCCATATACCCATACATAGTACAAGTATGAAAGCAGTATCAAACTCAAACTACCTATATACAAGATAACTGTGCTATCTCAGGTCTAAAGATTATATGCACTGATATGATTTATGACAAAACATTGACAAGAGTAAACTCCATGTGCTTGTCATAAGTGTCACTGGTTCGGCCTACTGATCATTTATAAGTGCCTATCATGTTTGTTATATGGCATGAGACTCACCATTCCATCTTATTTATATCTCATATAAATAACTTGGGAACAAATATGAATATAATCTTTCTGGATAAGTCATGTCCTTATTATGAAGTATCCTCGATTGTGAACCTATTTATGATACTTTGTGCTAGAAATATTGTCACTCATATTCTTAACAACTTAAGAATAATATTTCTAACAAAATATCAATAGACCTTTTCTATTACATATAAATATATTATGTAAACGGAAAAGTGGAAATGCCTTTTATTAATAAAAATATGTATAAGATACATACTAAATGATATGCTCTAGGGAATACTACTAACAATCTCCCACTAGCACTAGAGCTATTCTTTACAACATCTTAGACCTATCTTCTCAAGATGTCGGTCTAACTGAGTCTGTGACATAGGCTTAGTGAATGGATCAGCTGGATTTTTAGTTGATGCTTTTTTTTGCATGGCTACATCGCCTCGCCCAACTATTTCTCTGATAATGTGGTAGCGCCTTTCTATGTGTTTGGATTTCTAGTGAGACCTTGGTTCCTTAGCCTGTATGACTGCTCCATTATTGTCACAGTGTAGTGGAACTGCTGACTCAATGGAAGGAACTCATCAAACTTCATCATGAACTTCTTTATCCAAAGCGACTTCTTTTGCAGATTCGATGCAAAGAATATACTCACCTCTGTAGTGGAATCTGCAGTCGTGCTCTGTTTGGAACTCTTCCAACTGACTGCACCTCCATTACAAATGAACACATATCCAGAGGTAGACTTTCTATCATCGATATCTGATTGGAAATCATAATCAGTATAACCATCCAATTGCAAGTCTCCACCTCCATAAATCAAGAATAAATCCTTAGTTCTTCTCAAGTACTTAAGGATATTCTTGACGGCTATCCAGTGTTCCAAACCTGGATTGGATTGATACCTGCTAGTCAAACTAATAGCATATGCGATATCCGGCCTAGTACACAACATTGCATACATTAAACTTCCAATAGCCGAAGCATATGGAATCCTGGCCATCTTATCTCTTTCTTCAGGTGTCTTTGGAGACATCTCTTTAGAAAGGTGGATACCATGTCTCACTGGTAACAATCCCTTCTTGGAATCAGGCATGTTAAACCTCTTTAACACCTTTTCCAAGTATAGACTTTGAGATAAACCAATTATTCTTTTCGCTCTATCTCTATAGATGCGAATCCCAAGAATATAGGTTGCCTCCCCTAAGTCTTTCATGGAGAATGTATTTGACAACCATACCTTTATAGTCATCAACATGCCTGTGTCATTACCCATCAATAGTATGTCATCCACATATAAGACAACGAAAGTGATAGCACTGTCACTAACCTTCTTATATACACATGGCTCATTCTCATTTTTTATAAAACCAAAGGATTTAATGGCTTCATCAAAACGGATGTTCCAACTCCTCGAAGCTTGTTTCAACCCATAAATGGATCGCTTTAGCTTGCATACCTTGGAACCATCTTGGGATTCAAAACCCCTAGGTTGTTCCGTGAAAATGTTTTCTTCAATGTATCCATTGAGAAAAGCTGTTTTGACATCCATCTGCCAAATCTCATAATCATAGTATGAAGCTATTGCTAATAAAATCCTAATTGATTTAAGCATGGCAACAGGCGAGAAAGTCTCCTTATAGTCAATTCCTTGCCTTTGGTGAAACCCTTTCACTACTAGCCTTGCCTTATAGGTCTCTACCTTTCCATCAGAACCAATTTTCTTCTTGAAAACCCATTTGTTCCCTATAGGTACAATACCTTTTTGTGGTTCAACAAGATCCCAAACTTGATTCTTATACATGGAATCAATCTCGGATTTCATAGCATCAATCCATTTTGAAGAGTCTATATCTGATATAGCTTCTTCATAAGTAAGTGGATCATCTCCATGATCTACTTCTTCATGAGTAGACAACTCTTGTTCTTCTTCATGAAGAAAACCATATCTCACCGTGGGTGAGATACCACGGTTGTTCTACGAGGAATAGTCGTAGATGTTTCATCGATGGGTATAGGTTGACTAGATGGATCTATATCCATCGATGCATTGGTTGGTCGAATTCTCCAATTCTAACTCTATTTGCCTTCCTTTCCCTCCTTGAACAAACCGTTGTTCAAGAAATGTGGCATCTCTACTTATCACAACCTTTTGTGAAGTAGGCAAATAAAAATAATATCCAAAACTATCTTTTGGATATCCAACAAATCGACCTTTTTCTGATCTGGTCTCCAATTTATCAGTGTTCAACTTTTTGATATAAGCTGGACAACCCCAAATCTTAACATGCTTAAGACTTGGTTTTCTTCCATGCCATATCTCATAAGGTGTGGAAGAAACTGATTTTGATGGAATCCTATTCAGAATATACAAAGTTGATTCCAATGCAAATCCCCAAAAGAAGATTGACATATCAGTATAGCTCATCATACTATGTACCATATCCAATAGGGTACGATTTCTCCTTTCAGATACACCATTCACCGTATGCCTGGAGGAGTCAGCTGAGAAACAATGCCATGCTCTCTCAAGTATTCATCAAATTCAGTACTCAAATATTCACCTCCACGATCTAATCGAAGAGCTTTAATACTCTTTCCTATTTGATTTTCTACTTCAGATTTAAATTCTTTGAACTTTTCAAAAGATTCATGTTTGTATTTCATCAAATACAAATACCCAAACCTTGATTTATCATCAGTAAAGGTAATAAAATAATGAAAACCCCCTCTAGCCATTTCTTTAAATGGACCACATATATCACTATGTATTAGCTCCAAAATATTTTCAGCTCTTAGCCCTTGTGATCTTGTCATTTTGCCCTGAAGGCAAGATTCACAAGTTGGAGTAGGCTCAGAGCCCAATGAGGATAAAATCCCCATTTTCTCCAGTTTTGCAATCCTATCTTCTACAACATGACATAACCTTAAGTGCCAAATATATTTTGAACTTGAGTTGGTTTTCATCATGGCATTGCATTCTTTTAAATCACTTGCATTCAATTTGTGTTTGTCATTATTATCCAAATAATAAAGGCCATCATTCATATAACCCGAACCAACATATTTATTTCCAAAATAAATATTGCAAACATCATATGTGAACTGAAATTCATAGCCATTTCTAGTCAAACTAGATATAGAAATGATGTTCTTAAAAGCATCAGGTACATATAAAATATTATCTAAACACAAAACATGTCCAAACATGTAAAAAGATTTAGATCCTATGGCTAAAGCTTCAACAGTTGAGCCATTGCCAATCCGGACTCTAATATCTTGAGAACGCAAGCTGCTACTATTTGCTAGTTCCTACATATCATTAGAAATGTGAGAACAAGCACCAGTATCTAAAACCCAAACTGTAGATGAACTATGAGTATCATCAGAATCTAAATAACAAGATATGGACATACCTTCCGAAGGTGTATCCTTCTTGTCCTTCAGAGAAGCAAGATACTCTGGGCAATTCCTTTTCCAGTGCCCATCCTTTTGGCAGTGGAAACACTTTTCTTTGCCTCCATCAGCTTTAGTCTTCCTTTTCTGTTTAGCTATTTTCTTAGAAGGACCAGGAATCTGAGGTTTCTTTTTCTTATTGCCCTTCTTCTTGTTGGACTTTCCAGCAGCAGAAGATGCAACCAAAGCTATCTCTTTTCCTTTATTGCCTGGCATATTCTTTTGGGTAATAACCAGCATGTTGAGTAAACCAGCTAAGGTGCATTCTTGTTTTGTCATATGGAAATTTGCCGCAAAATTCCCAAAAGACTCAGGAAGGGACTGAAGGATCAAATCCGTATGTAGTTTGAAATCCATGTTGAAGTCAAGATGTTCCAATTGCTCAATCAGCCGAATCATCTTGTGGACATGATCCCCAACATTCTGTCCCTCAGACATCCTCATACGGAATAGCTGTCTAGATATCTCATACCTAGCATTTCTGCTGTGCTCACCATACAACTCTTGTAGGTGAAGGAGGATCTCACTCGCACTCTGCATGTTCTCATGTTGCTTCTGTAACTCATTACTCATTGAAGCAAGCATGTAACACTTAACTCTCATATCATGCTCCTTCCACTTGTCCAAAGTTTCATGTTCCTCTTGTGTGGCCTCTGGAGGTAAGGGACCAGGAACATTTAAATCTAGAACATATCCTATATGTTCAAGGTTCAGGACAAGTTTCAAATTTCTTAGCCAATCAGACAGATTAGGTCCTGTTAACCTATTGTGATCAAGTATGCTTGCAAGGATATTGGATGGTGGTGGTTGTTTTATGCTCATTTTTATCAGAAAATTAACTGCAGAAAATAACCAGATTAATTAGTAAATGTATCATGTAATTAACCAAAATGATTATGGTCTTTTAATCAAATTGGTCGTCCCACTAACTTAGCGAATCCTACACTTCTAAAGTAGAAAACGGAAATCCTAGTTGGATGGATTTCTAGTGGGTGATTGAATTCTTATAATTCTATTGATCATCCTCAGATATATCCATTATTGGAATTACAATAAACTATAAGTGAGCAACTCCTTGCCCATCACATCTCATGTGAGGTTCAATCCTTTACCTAGCCCCTAATGCTCAAAATCTCAGGTACATACATTATTAACTTATCTTGCATTAGTTAAGTTGATCCCATTGAGCCAGTAATTATGCAAATAATTTTCATGTCCTCAGGTACATCCAATATTGGCCACTAAACCATTTACATATTTACAACATCTCATGCTTAACAATTATTCTTAAGAAAATCTCTTAAATTAATTGCATCTTACGCAACTATTTAAAATTTCTTAAAATAATTGCCCCAATGGAGGGTCTATGTTATAATTACTTTAATTATAGCATTTCCAACTTAATCATTTGTTTGGAAGATTTTATGGTCATTCTAATTACTATTAAGGTCTCACTTTGCACATTATCCATTTAGCATGCATATATCATATAATTGCATACATTCCCATACATCTCATGCATTCATGGATAAGCAGTAAATATGATATGATCATGGACTTTCTAAGGGATTCAATTCTGAGCCACCAAGAATTGAATCAGGGCATTCCTAGGTGCATTTCATTCATTCATTCATTTTACAAGAGTTGCTGAAGGAGTACATAATCAACACTTGATCTTGAATTCCTCCCACTAGTCCCACCAATGCTCTTGACCTCCTTGAACTTCTTGCAATCCAATATTACATGGTAATCCTTGGCATACCAAGGCAAATTTACAAGAACTTAAATAAATGAAATTACAACCCAAAAATTATTACAAACTTAATAATACATGCCCAAAATAAATTAAAATAAATTAATAAATTTACAATCCCAAAGAAACATAAAAGAAAGAAATAAATCGAATCACATTGGTCTTTTATAGTCCATGATCATCCATCATGCATATCACTATTTAACAATTAAATAAAACATACATACTTAAATTAAATTGAATATCTCATATTCAACTTAAAAATTCAGATTTGAATCTCATTCAAACAAATTTAAAAATTCAGATTTGAATCACATTCAAACATTTTTTAAAAAATCAAATTTGAATCGCATCCAAACATTTTTTAAAAAATCATATCTGAATTTTATTCAATCAATTTTAAAAAATCAGATTTAAATATGATTCAAACAACTTTAAAAATTCAGATTTGAATTACATTCAAACAACTTTTAAAATTCAGATTTGAATCACATTCAAACAATTTTTAAAATTCTGATTTGAATCATAATTTAATTGTGTGATTAAAATTACTAATTAAAAACTTTAATTAGTCAAAGAATAGGCCTTAGATCATACAACAATTGCAGAATTAAAAGCCAAACCTTGAACCACCCATGGTAGCCAAACCATGCACACCATTGATGGTGTTTTTTTTTAAATATGCCGCCACCTTGCTTTGCAACCAGCAATGATCTTTTGATCTCATGATCAAACACACAATTAAATCATATAATCAACAATCTAAATGGCAAACATAGTGGCTCTGATACCAATTGAAGGAACGGAAGCGTGAAAAACACAAGTTTATACCATTGAATTCAAAAATTTTCACCTAGGGTCACATGCATCATGCAAGATTTATTTTTATCTATTTGATTTCAATGATAAACAACATATTAAAACTCTTTTAATATGTTTTTGGATCTGTATTTGCCATTTAAGATTTTAAAATTAATCAGATTAATTTAAGAACCCTAGATTAAATCAAGAACGATTACACTAACCTCTTGATGCACTGCAGCGTGTCTGCGCCTTTGAGATTCGTCTTCAGGACACTAGATGTTGTCTCTCTAGCTTGTCCACACCAAGAACACCTATGGCATCCCTTGAATAGCTTCTAAAGCTCTTTCTATTAATTAGAAATTCATGTTCTGCCTTTTAAGAGATTAGAGATGTGAACAGGACACTAGAAACAATTTCTAGTGTTCTTAATTCAAGAGATTGATGGTTAATGTCTTTGAATTGATGAGAGATGAAGAAGAATAGATGAAAAGCCTTAAGGTGGCGTGACAAAAGAGAGGAGTGGCTGCTGGTTATTTTTCTTTTCATAACCACACTTAAATAGCTAGGTTAACACATTAAACCCTTGCCACATGTCACCCTTTGATTAGCTCTAGGTTTAAGTGACCCAATCACATTGTGCCAAGTGTCAAACCTATATTTAATCTTGATTTTAATTATCTTACATGATTAAAAAATATTTGGCAAGCTTATGTGTAATCCCATGTGTCACCATCTCATGGTGCCACGTGTCACACTGTGAAATGACCAAAATGCCCCTGTGTCTTAATTTTGAGTTCTTAACCTAAAATAATTATTTTTCTTCTTCTAATTAATTTATATCAAATATAAATTAATTAATTAATCTCTATTAATTAATTTCTCATTAATTAAATTCATATTTAAACACTTTAAATATAAATTTAATTTATACTACACATCCAATAATCTAGATTTAGTTTCAAGTCATGCTAGGGACTTTGCAATTTAATTGCAAACCAAACCTATTTAATTAATCAATTAAACTCTTTAATTAATTAATTAATTCATATTTAAATAGGTGATAACTTGTTTATGTGTGTGACTTACTAGGCTCATCACTAATTGGCAATGAGACATGATATCAACTCTTAATATAATCAGAGCTCTTTCTTACCATAAATAATTTCTCTAAATCATTTTATGAAGCTCATAGACCATGGTTAACACCTAGCATAGCATGCCATGGCCACCCAATTAGTAATAAGGTTTACCTTAAATGAACCTATAATCATATGTTACCATGCACTAGAATCTCTCTGTTACAAAATCCCAACTCAAGCTGGAGTCATGGTTTATGTCAAACTCCATTTGCTATGAATATTATGTTCTCTTTTAATTCCAATTCTTGATTAAAAGATTTTCTCATCAGAAACTCTTTTCTGAATAAATCTATCTGTCCTGGCCAGGAACTTGAAACATCAAGAACAATTAAATGAACATAGGATTTTATCTCTATTTACTTAGAGGAACAGATTCCATCTTGATCAACACCTACCTCCATATATAACTAGTAGGAGCCAACACATGCCCATATACCCATACATAGTACAAGTATGAAAGCAGTATCAAACTCAAACTACCTATATACAAGATAATTGTGCTATCTCAGGTCTAAAGATTATATGCACTGATATGATTTATGACAAAATATTGACAAGAGTAAACTCCATGTGCTTGTCATAAGTGTCACTGGTTCGGCCTACTTATCATTTATAAGTGCCTATCATATTTGTTATATGGCATGAGACTCACCATTCCATCTTATTTATATCTCATATAAATAACTTGGGAACAAATATGAATACAATCTTTCTGGATAAGTCATGTCCTTATTATGAAGTATCCTCGATTGTGAACCTATAATGATACTTTGTGCTAGAAATATTATCACTCATATTCTTAACAACTTAAGAATAATATTTCTAACAAAATATCAATGGACCTTTTCTATTACACATAAATATATTATGTAAATGAAAAAGTGGAAATGCCTTTTATTAATAAAAATATGTACAAGATACATACTAAATGATATGCTCTAAGGCATACTACTAACAATCCGATTTAGGTGATTCTTGAACCAATAGAAACTTAAAACATAGTAGAACATTTCATATGAAGAACTTGAGGCCAAATTATGGACTTAACCCAATCAAATTGCTAAGCAAATTTGAATCACCGAATCTGTAAAATCTGGAAATCTGCAGATTTACCATATAGACAGTAAATTTTGCATGGACGTAACTCTCTCTAGAAAGCTCTGATTTAGGCGATTCTTGAACCAATGGAAACCTAAGACATAGTAGAACATTTCATATGAAGAACATTAGAGCAAATTATGGAGTTAACTTGATCAAATTGCTGAATGAAATTGGATCAATAAATCTGCCAGAACAGAAACTGTAAGATGAACAATAACATAAAGAGTACCGTGTTTTGGCCATAACTTGAGCTACACAGCTCCAAATTAGGCGATTCAAAAAGGAAAATAAAGTTAAGACCCAGATGAACAATTTTCATGAAGAACACCTCATCAAATTTTGATCGAAATTAGGTAAAAATTGGGTTCAAAATTGGGGCACCAAGCTATCTAAAACTAAAATTTTCTAAAATTTGCAAAGCTAACTTAGGATGTATTAGACATGCATGTAAGAGTTTTTTATAGCAATTAAGATTGGTATTGAAGTATTCTATTTGTGTATTTTCAGTAGAAAAAGAAGTTGGAGCGGACAAGGAATTGTGAGTAAAGGGAAAGGAGAGCATTAAAGGTTTGTGCATAACTAACATTTTCTTCATTTTTAAACTTGTAAATTATTTGGAATGTATTTATTTGAATAAGTTTGCTTTGAACAAGTTTACTTTAACTGAAATATAGTTTTTCTCTTGCATTTAAGAAATTTGGGTGTTGCCACCTTTATATGGATATTATGATGAATTTAAATGTGTTTATTGGTTTATAAATGTGATTGTTGAATGGAAAATTTTTGGAAACTGTTTTGAAACCACAGTTAACATGACAGTCCCTTTCGAAACTCTCCAGTAGTAACGGCTACTTAGGGTTGATAATTGATATTGATTATGTCTCTCATTAATAATGGTTAGTGGGGTAAGACTACATGAGTACTCATTAGCTAGCTAGCCCTTCCCTCATTAATAACGGTTAGTGAGGTTGAGATTGCTTTGTCGTGGTGTACAACACAGCACTAATCGTGAAATTTTTTGTTATGGCCTAAACTGAGTGTTGATGTTGGCAACACTAATGCTTTGTGAATTGTGATTTATGAAGTGTGATTTCTTATTTGAAATGTTATTCTAATAAATGGCTCTTATGAACTTAGAACTATTTTGATGTTTTCATGCTTAAGAAGGATGTGATTTGTTATGCCTTGGCAAGTTTTACTTTATTTTAAGTTTTAAAGTTATTAGTTGTGCACCACTGAGTGATATACTCAGCGATAGCTTATTTATGCTATCGCAGGAAAGGGAAAGGAGAAGGCTGCCAAGTGAGAGACTTGGAAGCAGCATTTTGGTATTGTTTGTGGGTATTTACGTTAGGTATACCCTTGTGATTCCTTTGGATGTATTTTGTACCTATATGTATGGATGTATGGATATTGAGCAGTTTGTATTTAAATGCATTGCATTGCTATCACATTTTGAGTTTGTAACTATTTTGTATTTTACTTTGAGACTTATGAAAATGTAACTCTTGCAATAATTAGTCTATCATTATTTCCAATGAATGTTTACATGAAATTTTAACTATTCTCATGCAGTTTTCAGCAAAAGAATTGATAAGACAAGAAGCTATGATTTGTTTTAAAATCCTTTGTAGCATAACTAATGGGTTATCGGTAGGTGGAGTTCGGTAATTCATTAGGTATGCTACGGGAACATGTCATGCCTTACTAGGGATAAGGTGTGACATTAAATTTATATTTAAAGTGTTTAAATATGAAATTAATTATGAGAAATTAATTAATAGAGATTAATTAATTAATTAATATTTGATATAAATTGATTAGAAGAGGAGAAATAATGATTTTGGGTTGAGAACTCAAAATTAAAACATAAGGGCAATTTGGTCATTTCACAGGGTGACATGTGGCACCATGAGATGGTGATACATGGCACCATATAAGCTTGCCATTTGTCTTCCAATCAAGTAAGATGATCAAAGTCAAGATTAAGTCTAGCTTTGACACTTGGCTTAATGTGATTAAGTTAATTAAAATTAAGATGCAATGTGGTGATGACATGTGGCAAGGGTTTTAAATGATGACCTAATTATAAAAGGGAAAAGAAAGAAAAATAAAACACACTCTCTTATTTTTCTATAGGTGCTACCACCTTTAGCCCTCTTTCTTCTCTTCATCTTTTCTCATCAATTCAAAGAGAATTGCCCAACTTTCTTTGAATTAAACTTGCTAGAAATTGTTTCTAGTGTCCTATACAGCTCTACAACATCTCTAAAGGTAAAAACCCAATTTATAATTGGTTGGCAAGGCTTGGGAAGCAAGATTGGGGGCTGCCCATTGGTGATCTTGGTGTGGACAAGCTAGAGGGGCAACATTTGGGGTCTTAGGTGCTTCCTAAAGGTGGCAATTACATCACTAGTGCATCAAAAGATTAGTGCACATTTTGTTCTTTCAAACTAGGGTTCAATTGAATTAATTTGTTAATTCAAAAATCTTAAATGGCAAACAAAGATCCTAATACATATTAAAAGTGTTTTAATATGCAATTGAGCATTGAAATTAATTAGGCACATAATGGATGTGGCATGATACATGAAACCCTAGAAGAAATTTTTGAAATTTAATGCTCTAATCTAACAATTTACATGCTTCCACTCCTTCATCTTGCATTAGTTAAGTTGATCCCATTGATCCAATAAACATGCAAATAATTTTAATGTTCTTTGGCACATCCATTATTGGCCACCAACTATTTACATATTTACAACATCTCATGCTTAACTATTATTCTTAAGAAAATCTCTTAAATAAATGCATCACATGCAAGTATTTAAAATTTCTTAAAATAATTGCCTCAATGAAGGGCCATGATATAATTACTTTAATTATACCATTTCCAACTTAATCATTTGTTTGGAAGATTTAGTGGTCGACTTAATTACTATTATGGTCTAACTTTGCACATTATCCAATTGGCATGCATATATCTTATACTTGTATACATTTACATACATCTCATGTATACATGGATAAACAAATAATATGGTATGATCATGGACTTTCTAAGGGATTCAATTCTAAGCCACCAAGAATTGAATCAGGGCATTCTTAGGTATACTCCATTCATTCATTTTATAAGAGTTGCTGAAAGAGTACACAATCAACACTTAATCTTGATTTCCTCCCACTGGTCCCACCAATGCTCTTGACCTCCTTGATCTTTTTGCAATCCAATTACATTGTAATCCTTGGCATACCAAGGCGAATTTTCAAGAATATGGACTTTAAAGTCCTCAAATAAATGAAATTACATCCCAAATTATTATAACACTTATAATACATGCCACTAAAATAAAATTAATTATTTTACAACCTAAAGAAAAATAAAAGAAATAAATCCAATCATATTGGTCTTTTATTGTCCATGATCATCCATCATGCATATTAAAATTTAATAATTAAATAAAATATACATACTAAAAATTAAATTGAATATCACATATTCAACCAAAATTCAGATTTGAATCTCATTCAAATAAATTTAAATTAAGAAACCCTTTCCAAATTTAATACCTTGAAAACAATTTTCAAAAATTAATTGTGTGATTAAAATTCCTAATTAAACAATATAATTAGGTATGGGCCTAATTATGGGTCTTAAGATATACAACAATTGCATAAAGAAGCCCAAAACCAAAAATGCACCCTAGGGGTGTGCATCTGAACCATACCGCCACCTTTGATTACCCAAACAGCTTTGAATCAATCCAAATTTGATCCAATCACACAATTAAACCTCATATACAATCTTAATGGCAAATATAGTGTCTCTGATACCAATTGAAGGAGTGGAAGCGTGATTATTGGACATTAGAACCTTGAATTTCAAAAAATTATTTTTAAGGTTACATTCACCATACTAAGTATCTTATGAACCTAATCAATTTCCAATGCCCAATTGCATACCAAAACATATTTTAACATGCACTAAAATTTTATTTGCCATTAAAGATTATGAATTAACTTTTAATTCAATCAAACCCTAACTAAAAGAGGGATTTTTAGGTACTAACCTCTTGATGCACAATTGATGCAATCTTAGGATGCTCTTAGGACCCCAAATGTTATCCCTCTAGTTTGTCCAGCACAAGCACACACCAAGACAGCAATGGTAGCCCCTAGATTGGCTTCTCAAGCCTTGTCAACCAATTATGAGATGGGGTTTATGCTTTGTGAAGGTTGTATGAATGTATTGGGTGTTAGAAACACTTTCTAATAATTTAATTCAAGAGGAAATCTAAGTTTTTTTCCTTTGAATCAATTGAGAAATAGAAGAAGAGAAGGGGACTCCATGTTGCCGTCCCATATTAGAGAAAAGAGAGAGTGGGCTGATTTTTCTTTATAACATCTCTTTATATACTTAGGTCAAACCCTAATTCCCTTGCCACATCTCACCACAAGATCCCATCTTCTTATTATTTGATTTAATCCTAAGAAGCCATGTGTCAAGCTCCATTTAAATCATAACATGTGGTCTTCCATCATGGTAGGATAAGTGGCAAGATCATATGGTGCCATGTGTCACCATCTCATGGTGCCACATGTCACCATGTGAAAAAACCAATTTGCCCTTACTCTTTAATTTGAGTTCTCAACCCAAAATTATAATTTCTCCTCTTTAAATCAATTTATATCAAATATAAATTAATTAATTAATTAATCTCTATTAATTAATTTCTCATAATTAAATTCATATTTAATCAAATTAAATATAAATTTAATTTATACTATACATCTAATAACCTAGATTTGGTTTCAAGTCATGCTAAGGACTTTGCAATCTTATTACAAACCAAACCTCTTAATTAATTAATTAAACTCTTTAATTAATCAATTAAATCACATTTTAAATGGTGATCAGCTTGTGTAGATGTGTGACTTACTAAGCTCGTTACTTATTGGCAATGAGAAATGATATTAACTCTTAATATCATTAGAACTCTTTCTTACCGTAAATGATTTCTCTAAATCATTTCAGGCATCTCATAGACCATGGTTGACACCTAGCATAGTATGCCATGGCTACCTAATCAGTAATAAGGAATACCTTAAATGAACCTTTAATCATATGTTACCATGCACTAGAATCTCTCCATTACAAAATCCCAATTCGAGCTGGAGTCATGGTTAATGTCAAACCCCATTTGCTATGAATATTATGTTCTTTTTTAATTCCAATTCTTGGTTACTTAGATTTTCTTATCAGAAATTCTTTTCTGACTAAATCTGTCTGTCTTAACTAGGAACTTGAAACATCAAGAACAATTAAATGAATATAGGATTTTATCCCTATTTACTTAGGGTAACGGATTTCATCTTGATCAACACCTATCTCCTTATATAACTAGTATGAGCCAACACATGCCCATATACCCATACATAGTACAAGCATGAAAGCAATATCAAACTCAAACCACCTATATACAAGATATCTATGTTATCTCAGGTCTAAAGATTATATGCACTGATATGATATATGACAATATACATGATAAGTAGGCCGAACCAATGACGCATATGACAAGCAAATGGAGTTTACTCTTATCAATGCGTTGTCATATATCATATCAGTGCATATAATCTGTAGACCTGAGATAACATAGTTATCTTGTATATAGGTAGTTTGAGTTTGATACTGCTTTCATACTTGTACTGTGTATGGGTATATGGGCATGTGTTAGCTCCTACTAGTTATATATGGAGATACGTGTTAATCAAGATGGAATCTATCAACCTAAGTAAATAGGGATAAAATCCTATGTTCATTTAATTATTCTTGATGTTTGAAGTTTTTGGCTAGGACAGAAAGATTTAGTCATAAAAGAGTTTCTGATAGGAAAATCCAATTAATCAAGAATTGAAATTAAAAGAGAACATAATATTCATAGCAAATGTGGTTTGACATAAATCATGACTCCAGCTCAAATCGGGATTTTGTAACAGAGAGATTCTAGTGCATGGTAACATATGATTAAAGGTTCATTTAAGGTATTCCTTATTACTGATTGGGTGGCCATGGCACGCTATGCTAGGTGTCAACCATGGTCTATGAGATGCCTAACATGATTTAGAAAAATCATTTATGGTAAGAAAGAGTTCTGATGAGATTAAGAGTTAATATCATATCTCATTGCCAATTAGTGATGAGCCTAGTGTTTGCTGGTTTTTCAACCATCACAAGTGCACGGATCGCTAACAAGTAATAAAGTGATAAGTAAAGTATCGTTCCCACGAGGAATTTGAATAGTAAGTACCAATCTACATAGCAATTTTGACTGTTTAGGCTATCGAACAATGAGGGAATGAAAGTTGTCTATTTTAAACACTAAAATGATAAACTTAAAATGAAGTAATCTATTTTGGAACAATTCCAGAATTATGATTTGACACTTGAATCTTACTATGGATGTTATCTTATTTATTTACAGGATTGAGAATCATTTGTCTTGATGGAAATCAGTCCTAAGGTATCCTAAGTCCTCTCTCAAGGCACCTAAGGTGTATCCTAATTAACTTAAACCCGACTTTCGTGGCGATCAAATTAATTAAAATCCTTTAAGATCTTTGAACAATTTAAAAATTCCACAAATGTAACACCCTCCCGGTAACCACTCCGTACATTCTACTGTTCCGGTGACCGGTGTCGGTCCGGACAGCTAGAATGTCTGGAAAAATATTTAAACTAAAGTCAGGAACCATAATTAACTCAAATATTAATAAGAAAAATTTAGTAAAAATTTTAGAAATAAAATACAACCAAGTTAAACGAGCCGGTGCCCAAGCGATGGGTAACCGGAGGGAAGTTGCGGTTCTCGCAACGAGGAGCCCTAGACCCGGGGGAAAAATTATAAAATAATTTTTGGGACTCCAGAGAAGGGTAATTGAGGTTCCCATGGCATTAGAATGCCAAGAAAATACCTAGAAAAATTTTTCAATCGGTACAGATGATTTTGACCCGTTAAGCCAAACGGAGGGCATTTTGGTCATTTCGCCTTCCGAGGTGATTTTTGGCCTACTTGTCCAGTTGAGTAAATAACTAATATAACATTAAATATGAATAAACATTACTAGAAATGAAATTTGAAATGAGTAGTGAAAGAAAAGAAAAGAAAATGCAAAATAATGCAAAAATGACATCATATGAGGTCACTCACTTACTCACCAACCAATCAAAATTAAGCTATCAATTGACTAACAAATAAAAAGACAAAATAAAGACCAAAATAAGAAAGAAAGTGCAGCAGCCACCCTCCCCAAGAGACCAGCCAAAATTCACCTCCATAGCCACCTCCATTCAAGTTTTTTTTTTTTTCAAGCTTTAGATCTCCATCATTCCACCATATTTCCCTAACCCCTCTTCATTAAAACTTTACCCCACACCTTAAACAAGCTCTTGGCAGCCAACAAGAGGAAGGAAATTGGAGTTTAGGGCTTTGGAAATTCTGCCCAAACAAGGTTAGTGCATATATACATCTAAAGCTTTTTAAATTCTATGTTAGAGACTTGGAATAAGTAGGAATTTGTAACTAAAATGAATGAAATCTATGTCTATCCATGCCCTAAGTTTCGGCAGCCCTATTGAATAAAAAGGGAATGAGTGTTTTGATGGACTTAAAGTGGACTAGAGATCAAGATTAAACCATGTATGCATGTGATTATGGAATGAGATAGTTAATTAAAGCATGTTGTAAAAATTCATATGGAAATTAGGGTTTGGAAAGGTGAAAGTGTGACTTGGCTTAGGAAATTGTTAGGGCACATTGTAATGGTCAATTAGTGACCATTTTAGATGTGTTGACCATAAATGGGACAGAAAAATGAGATTGCAAAGTGAGGATTGCAGGCTGCCTAGGACAGCAGCATAGGGACTGAAAATTCAGTCCCTTTGCACTGCCATAACTTGGGCAGTGGTAGTCCAATTGGTGTTTGGCCAATTGGACATGAAACTAGGCTTATAATGGCACATTTTTGCTGAAGAAACCATGCCCAAAAGACCAAAGCAAAAGGGTCAAAACTCAGCCACAATCCGGATGCCCTGCACTGAATTCTGCAGAATTTGCCAAATGAACAGTAACTGTTCATTTGGCCATAACTCACTGTAGATTTGGTCAATTGGCCTGAAATTTTTACAGCAACAAGTTAAGACATAGAAAAACAACTTTCATGAAGGAACCTACCCCAAATTATGGCCAGAACCCATTCAACCAAGTGACTCAAGTTACTGTTCATGCACTGTAGATATGGTAAATTTCTGCAGAATGCATATCCGGACAGCTTGGGTTTTTGAGCCATATCTGGAGCTACAAAACTCCAAATGGAGTGATTCAAAAAAGGAAATTCAACTAGACAAAATAAGGAACAACTTTCATGTTTTACATTTCCTCAAATTCCAACAGTAACAGTGTCCAATAGAACAGTGAAGTTGACTCACCAAAATTAAAAAATCTGTTTGTGTTGAGTTACACTTTGGAATGGCAAAAACACTTAATGCCAACAAGTTTTAAACACCAAATGTGGTATGTTGGGAGTGCCAAAGTTGATGTACACATTTTTATTCTAAAAGTCAACATTTTTGTTGACCAATGATGAATAGTGACACCAAAAAAAGTTGAAATTCACAAATTGACAAATTTAAGAGTTTCAAATGCCCTAGTATACCTAACAAGATTGGTTTGGATAGTTTGGCATGCCAATAGGGTTCAGTTAGCAGTACTGCACATGGCAAAAATGCCATTCTGTGATTTCATGGCTTTTGGCCATTCTGACTTTGCATTGAGACTTGGCCTTGTGCCTGATATTATTTACAGCTTGTTAGCTGTTCTGTTGCACACCGGGAGATGCATATGTGACCGATGGTGTGACGGCCCGAGGTACTAGGTACCCAGTGCCAGTTTACCCGTTATCCAGTCCAGTCGTCTAGTGTAGGTTACTTGGGGCAACCAAATGAATAAAAGTGAACAACGTTAATGAAACAATGAATATATCAATACCAAACAAAGAAAGCATACACATTCTCTACACATTTATTTTCTTGCTATTTTCTTTTATTATATTATTGCACCACTAAGCATTATTGCTTAGCGCGTTGCTTTTGCCACGCGTAGGTACTGGAGATCCCGATCGCGAGCCCAGTAGACCACAGACTGGGTGAGTCCATCCGGCAGTTCTGCTCAGTGTCCGTGTCACCTCGTCACCTGCAGTGCATTGGTAGGACACTAGATGTCATTTTGTCATTTTGTAATTAAATTTTTATTTCTCATATGTATTTGGGATTTATGTAATGTATTTTGAGCTTATTGTAAATAATAAAGATTTATGGTCATGTATGGTATTAATTTGAGTATTTAATGGTTGTTTATATATGAGAACCCTGAGAAAGGGATGTTTTGAGAAATGAAAAGTTTGTTGAGACCTGAAATTGACAAATTATTGAGATATTGATATTGAGTTTGGTGTTGATATTGGAGTTTGAGATGATGGAATAAAAATATTCGAAGTGTTTTTAACAGGTTCCGAAGAACGGTTTTCTCCATTTTTAGCAGACTACTGGATTTTCTTAAAAATTTTCGGAACCTTAAATGAATGATACTTTTGATAAATGGTTTAAATAAATTGTATTTCATAAATTATATGCAAAAGCATTGTCTAAATTAATTGAGGAATATTAGAGTGTGCTGGTACACCAGGTGGCATTACTTACACGGGTATACTGTACACGGGTAAGGGGTGTCACATTTAGTGGTATCAGAGCACGGTTTAGGTGTTTCTGGGCCTAGATTGAGTCCATACCATGCATTGCATTTGTAAGAGTCAAGGTGACACTAACGCATATCTGTTTATCTTTCTTATTTTGAATAGGATATGGACCCTTCATCTCAGAGAGCCGTTGAGGAGGAAGTGGAGAGTCATGCTCCACCTACAGCAGCTGAGACTGGGGGAATGAGAGAATCAGCTCCACCAGCTCAAGCGAGCTGCTCGGCCTCCACAGCCATGTTCCAACAAATGGCCGACTTCTTCTGCACAAATGGCCGGTAATGCCAGACCACCACCACCACCACCGGCTCCACAATGTAAATCACACTGGAAAGGCTAAGGAAGTTTGGAGTGTGGACTTCTATGGCAAGAGAGAAGATGACTCATTGCGTAGAGAATTGGTTGAACAGAACGGCAGAGTCTTAAAACAACTCCATCGCACTGCAGCGTAACTTAGAAGTCGCTATATCCTTGTTACAAGACGATGCCTACGGATGGTGGGACACCGTGTCCAGTGAAGTGCAGCCTAAGTCAGAATTTGGGACTTCTTCCTCTCGAGGTCAAGAAGAAATATGTGGGTACTGTATACCTGGAAGAGAGAAGAAGGGAATTCATTAACCTGAGGCAGAGACAGTTGTCAGTGGCCGAGTATGAGAAGGAGTTTGTTCGGTTAAGCCGCTATGGAAGGGAAATAGTCCCTAACAAAGCTGAAAGGTGCAAGAGATTTAAAGAGGGACTGAATGACAATATCAAGATACAGCTCACTGCCTTGGGAATCACGTAATTTAGCAAGCTAGTGGCAATGCAATAAGGGTTGAAAAAGTGAGAATCAATGAGCGGACTGTAGGAGAGACAGAAGAGGGGACCAGGTCAGTCTAGTTCCACCCCTGGATTTGGGAAGAAGTTTAAGGGTCCTCCTGCACAGAGTTCGGGTCAGCCATAGGGTCAGGGTCAGTCTCAGGGGCCCAGGCCACAGTTCACCCCTAGGAGAGGTCAGTCCACACCATCAGTGGGCAGCTCTCCAGGATGGGGTTCAGGACCAGCCCGGCATTTTCTCGCGTGTCCACACCGCCGAAATGGCATAAGGAGTGTTGGAGAGTGACGGTGCTCGCTTGAGGTGTGGGTCAACAGAGCATCGCTAAGGAACCGCCCACGCAGAACTACTCTGTTGCTCCAACACAAGCGTAAAGACTCGCTCCTGCACCGTAGAGGTAGAAAATGCGCGGTCGACGCGGTGGGACCATCACAGAGGCCTACATCCGAGCCACAGAGAGGCGGATAATGCACCACCGCGAGAAATTATGCCTTGAGAGCTCGGGAGGAGCAAGATGCCGGACATCATCGAGTGCGTTCTCCTCTACACTACTCCTGTGCATGCATTGGTGGATCCAGATCCACTCACTCATACATTTGCATCAATCTACCCGTAGAAAGGGGATATCGGTAGGGAAAGTGACCAAGACATTCGGTCACTAATCCATTGGGCCACAGCAGTAGTGGTGAATAAGGTATACAAAGGTTGCCCGTTAAGGATTCAAAGGTATGAATTCTTGGCGGACTTGATTGAGTTGCCTTTCCATGAGTTTGACGTGATTTTGGGAATGGACTGGTTGCCACGTCATCAGGCAATAGTTGATTGCAAATTGAAGAGAATTTCTTTTAAAACCCCTGAGGGTAATGAGATCACAGTTGGGGGGGAAAGGACAGATTTCGTGTCCAATGTCATCTCAGACACAGATGCAAGAAGAATGATGAGAAAGGTGTGAAGCCTACCTAGCACATGTGGTGGATACTAGGCGCTAAGCCAAACTTGAGTGACATACCCACGGTGAGAGACTTCCTGAGTATTTCTGAAGAGTTGCCTGGTTTGCCACCGAGAAAGGGAAGTCGAATTTGCTATTGAGACAACTGCTGGTACAAAGACCCATTTCCATTGCTCCTTATAGGATGGCACCCATCGAATTGAGGAGTTGAAAACTCAGTTGCAAGAGTTGCTTGATAAGGGGTTTATACTCCCCAGTGTGTCACCATGGGGAGCTACAGTGTTGTTTGTAAAGAAGAAGGATGGGACTTTGAGGCTATGTATTGATTACTGCAGCTTGAATAAAGTGACCGTGAAGAACAAGTATCCGTTGCCTAGAATTGATGATCTGTTTGATCGGTTGAAGGGAGCAGGAGTATTTTCTAAGATTGATCTCGCATCGGTATCATCACCGAGGGTGAAAGATGTAGATGTGCCCAAGATCGCATTCAGGACCCGATATGGGCATTATGAGTTTCGTGATGCCCTTTGGCCTAACAAATGCACCAGCGCATTCATGGACCTTATGAACCGTATCTTTCATCCACACTTAGATCGGTTCGTAGTGGTCTTTATTGATGATATTTTGGTGTATTCCAAGACCAAGAAGAACATGATGAGCATTTGAGGATTGTTCGCAAACTCGAGAGAAAAGAAGTCGTATGCTAAGTTGTCCAAGTGTGACTTTTGGTTGAATGAGATTGCATTCCTTGGACACATAGTGTCACCGATGGGATTAGGTGGATTCCAAGAAAATAGAAGCAGTGATGGAATGGAAGCCTCCCAAAAATACAACTGAGGTCAGAAGTTTCTTGGGGCTAGCTGGGTATTACAGAAGATTTGTGAAGGGATTTTCCCTAATAGCTGCTCCAATGACCAAGTTGTTACACAAGAATGTCAGATTTGACTGGAATGACAAGTGTCAGACCAGTTTTGAGAAATTGAAGGCTATGTTGACAGAGGCACCAGCAGCACACAACAAGTGTCCGGAAAGGACTTTGTGGTCTATAGTTATGCCTCACATAATGGGTTAGGTGTGTATTGATGCAAGAGGGGAAAGTGATCGCCTATGCTTCCGCATACCTAAGGCCACATGAAATGTAACTACCCTACCCATGATCTAGAGCTTGCAGAATTATCTTCAGACCAAGATATGGAGGCATTACTTGTATGGGGAAAAGTGCTACATTTACAGCACCACAAAAGCTCAAATACTTGCCAACCCAGAAGGAGCTCAACCTTAGACAGAGGCGATGGATTGAGTTCCTAAAGGATTATGATTGTGAAATTGACTACCATCCTGGGAAGGCAAATGTAGTTGCGGATGCTTTGAGCAGAAAATCCATGACAGCTTTGAGATCATTGAATACCCGTCTAACTTTGATTCGAGATGGAGCTATCTTGGCTGAGTTGCAAGTGAGGCCAAACTCGCTATAGCAGATTTTAGATGGGCGTAAGGTAGATGAGAAGTTAATGGCTATTATGAGCAAGGTCTCGAGGGAAAAGCAATCGATTATGTGATGAAAGCGGATGGGTGTCTCAGACATAAAGGAAGACTGTGTGTACCGGATGATGGGGAATTGAAAGCTAGTATTCTAAAAGAGGCACACACTAGTGTATATGCTATGCACCTGTGAAGTACAAAGATGTATCATGACCAAGCTTGATATTGGTGGCCTGGTATGAAGAAGGACATAGCTGACTATGTGACTAAATGCTTGAAATGTCAGCAAGTCAAGGCAGAACATCAAGTTCCATCAGGTTTGCTACAGCCTATACGCATACCTGAATGGAAATGGGATCGGGTCACCATGGATTTTGTAAGTGGTCTACCTCTCACCCTAAGAAACATGATGCAAGATGGGTGATAGTTGATAGATTGACAAAGTCAAGACACTTTCTCGCGATTAGGACCGACTACTCACTAGAGAGATTAGCAGACTTGTATATCAGTGAGATAGTTAGACTGCATGGAATTCCACTTTCCATCATATCTGATCGAGACCCAAGGTTTACATCGAGATTTTGGAAGAAGTTGCATGAATCCTTGGGTACACAACTCCATTTCAAAGATGTGACTTTCCATCCTCAGACGGATGGGCAATCTGAAAGAGTAATCCAGGTAAACAATTGAAACCAATGAAATTGATACAAATATTGAATTGAAATGATAACAATAACGTGAAATACTTGTCAGGTCCTTGAGGATATGCTGAGGAGTTGTGTCATTGAGTTTGAGGAAGTGGGATAGATACCTCCCATCGCGAATTTGCATACAACAATAGCTACCAAGCTAGTATTCAAATGGCCCCGTATAAAGCACTGTATGGGAGAAAATGTAGAACTCCAGTTTGCTGGACTGAATTGGGCGAAGACAAACTGGTAGGGCCAGACCTAGTAAAACAGGCTGAGGAGAAGGTGAAATCAATCAAAGCCAACTTAAAGATTGCCTTAGATAGACAGAAATCTTATGCCGACCTGAAGAGAAAAGAAATAGAATATGTGGTTGGCGACAAAGTGTTCCTCAAGGTGTCACCATGGAAGAAAGTGTTGAGGTTTGGAAGAAAAGGTAAGTTGAGCCCTAGGTTCATTGGCCCCTATGAAGTCATTGAACGTGTGGGTCCAGTGGCCTATAGGCTAGCTTTACCACCAGAGCTGGACAAGATCCATAATGTGTTCCACGTGTAAATGCTCAGAAGATACCGCTCAGATCCTTCACATGTCATCTCCAGAGAAGAAATTGAAATACAGCCGGATTTGACATACGAAGAAGAACCTCTACGGATCTTGGCTCGGGAAGTGAGAGAGTTGAGAAACAAGCAAATTCCATTGGTGAAAGTGCTTTGGAGGCACCACAACACCGAGAAGGCAACTTGGGAAAGTGAAGAGTCGATGAGGCAACAGTTCCCTCAACTGTTTGCATCAGGTAAATTTCGAGGACGAAATTTAAATTAGAGGGGAAGAGTTGTAACACCCTCCCGGTAACCACTCCGTACATTCTATCGTCTGGTGATCGGTGTCACCCGATGCTAGAATGTCCGGAAAAATATTTAAACTAAAGTCAGGAACCATAATTAACTCAAATATTAATAAGAAAAATTTAGTAAAAATTTTAGCAATAAAATACAACCAAGTTAAACGAGCCGGTGCCCAAGCGATGGGTAACCGGAGGGAAGTTGCGGTTCTCGCAACGAGGAGCCCTAGACCAGGGGGAAAAATTATAAAATAATTTTTGAGACTCCAGAGAAGGGTAATTGAGGTTCCCATGGCATTAGAATGCCAAGAAAATACCTAGAAAAATTTTTCAATCGGTACAGACGATTTTGACCCGTTAAGCCAAACGGAGGGCATTTTGGTCATTTCGCCTTTCGAGGTGATTTTTGGCCGACTTGTCCAGTTGAGTAAATAATTAATATAACATTAAATATGAATAAACATTACTAGAAATGAAATTTGAAATGAGTAGTGAAAGAAAAGAAAAGAAAATGCAAAATAATGCAAAAATGACATCATATGAGGTCACTCACTTACTCACCAACCAATCAAAATTAAGCTATCAATTGACTAACAAATAAAAAGACAAAATGAAGACCAAAATAAGAAAGAAAGTGCAGCAGCCACCCTCCACAAGAGACCAGCCGAAATTCACCTCCATAGCCACCTCCATTCAAGTTTTTTTTTTTTCAAGCTTTAAATCTCCATCATTCCACCATATTTCCCTAACCCCTCTTCATTAAAACTTTACCCCACACCTTAAACAAGCTCTTGGCAGCCAACAAGAGGAAGGAAATTGGAGTTTAGGGCTTTGGAAATTCTGCCCAAACAAGGTTAGTGCATATATACATCTAAAGCTTTTTAAATTCTATGTTAGAGACTTGGAATAAGTAGGAATTTGTAACTAAAATGAATGAAATCTATGTCTATCCATGCCCTAAGTTTTGGCAGCCTTATTGAATAAAAAGGGAATGAGTGTTTTGATGGACTTAAAGTGGACTAGAGATCAAGATTAAACCATGTATGCATGTGATTATGGAATGAGATAGTTAATTAAAGCATGTTGTAAAAATTCATATGGAAATTAGGGTTTGGAAAGGTGAAAGTGTGACTTGGCTTAGGAAATTGTTAGGGCACATTGTAATGGTCAATTAGTGACCATTTTAGATGTGTTGACCATAAATGGGACAGAAAAATGAGATTGCAAAGTGAGGATTGCAGGCTGCCTAGGACAACAGCATAGGGACTGAAAATTCAGTCCCTTTGCACTGCCATAACTTGGGCAGTGGTAGTCCAATTGGTGTTTGGCCAATTGGACATGAAACTAGGCTTATAATGGCACATTTTTTCTGAAGAAACCATGCCCAAAAGACCAAAGCAAAAGGGTCAAAACTTAGCCACAATCCGGATGCCCTGCACTGAATTCAGCAGAATTTGCCAAATGAATAACTGTTCATTTGGCCATAACTCACAGTAGATTTGGTCAATTGGCCTGAAAGTTTTACAGAAACAATTTAAGACATAGACAAACAACTTTCATGAAGGAACCTACCCCAAATTATGGCCAGAACCCATTCAACCAAGTGACTCAAGTTACTGTTCATGCACTGTAGATATGGTAAATTTTTGCAGAATGCATATCCGGACAGCTTGGGTTTTTGAGCCATATCTGGAGCTACAAAACTCCAAATGGAGTGATTCAAAAAAGGAAATTCAACTAGACAAAATAAGGAACAACTTTCATCTTTTACATTTCCTCAAATTCCAACAGTAACAGTGTCCAATGGAACAGTGAAGTTGACTCACCAAAATTGAAAAATCTGTTTGTGTTGAGTTACACTTTGGAATGGCAAAAACACTTAATGCCAACAAGTTTTAAACACCAAATGTGGTATGTTGGGAGTGCCAAAGTTGATGTACACATTTTTATTCTAAAAGTCAACATTTTGGTTGACCAATGATGAATAGTGACACCAAAAAAAAAGTTGAAATTCACAAATTGACAAATTTAAGAGTTTCAAATGCCCTAGTATACCTAACAAGATTGGTTTGGATAGTTTGGCATGCCAATAGGGTTCAGTTAGCAGTACTGCACATGGCAAAAATGCCATTCTGTGATTTCATGGCTTTTGGCCATTCTGACCTTGCATTGAGACTTGGCCTTGTGCCTGATATTATTCTGACTTGTTAGCTGCTCATTGCACACCGGAGATGCATATGTGACCGATGGTGTGACGCCCGAGGTACTAGGTACCCGGTGCGGTTACCCGTTATCCATCCGATGCGTCTAGTGTAGGTTACTTGGGGCAACCAAATGAATAAAAGTGAACAACGTTAATGAAACAATGAATATATCAATACCAAACAAAGAAAGCATACACATTCTCTACACATTTATTTTCTTGCTATTTTCTTTTATTATATTATTGCACCACTAAGCATTATTGCTTAGCGCGTTGCTTTTGCCACGCGTAGGTACTGGAGATCCCGATCGCGAGCCCAGTAGACCACAGACTGGGTGAGTCCATCCGGCAGTTCTACTCAGTGTCCGTGTCACCTCGTCACCTGCAGTGCATTGGTAGGACACTAGATGTCATTTTGTCATTTTGTAATTAAATTTTTATTTCTCATATGTATTTGGGATTTATGTAATGTATTTTGAGCTTATTGTAAATAATAAAGATTTATGGTCATGTATGGTATTAATTTGAGTATTTAATGGTTGTTTATATATGAGAACCCTGAGAAAGGGATGTTTTGAGAAATGAAAAGTTTGTTGAGACCTGAAATTGACAAATTATTGAGATATTGATATTGAGTTTGGTGTTGATATTGTAGTTTGAGATGATGGAATAAAAATATTGGAAGTGTTTTTAACAGGTTCCGAAGAACGGTTTTCTCCATTTTTAGCCGGTACTCCGCCGGATTTTCTTAAAAATTTTCGGAACCTTAAATGAATGATACTTTTGATAAATGGTTTAAATAAATTGTATTTCATAAATTATATGCAAAAGCATTGTCTAAATTAATTGAGGAATATTAGAGTGTGCCGGTACACCAGGTGGCATTACTTACTCGGGTATACTGTACACGGGTAAGGGGTGTCACAACAAAGGTATCATCCTATTTCTAGGTCAGAATTTCTAGGTTCAAGATCTTAATTTTCTAATATTAATCTTCACCTTTCAGTCCTTCAATTAATATCTACAATCAATACTAAGTGGTTACCATCACATAGAATGAATTAAGATCACAAGAAATTAAATCAAGGAACAAATCCCAAATCCAATAAATAAAACTTAATGTTTATCCATAACAATGATTACAAGCATTACTCTTTCAATTCCAGAATATGAAAACTACTCACTCATGAGTTCAGCAAACATCATGATAAAAAGGTAAAGACAGTAAAAAGAAATCATATAGAAGAAATAAAACAATAAAAATCTATTTAAAGAGATGGAATAAAGGAACCGAAGAGAGTTTGTAGCTTTGATCTTGTGGAACTTCAGCTGGAAAACTTCTCTTGATACTGATATTCTTCTCCTTAAGGTAGTTACAGAATGCGAGTTTTTTTAAAACCCCAAAAAAGTGCTGTCAAAGGATCCCTTTCCTGTGATTTGATGTTTTCTGCTTCTATTTATAATAGTTGTTCTAGGGTTAGGTCATTTTGAGTCCAAAAAGCCTTAGGAGTCTGATTTGAATGTGTAAACAAGAGCGGGAACTCGGGTTTAAAAACTGGCTACCGCATGGTACACGGCCCGTGTGTCACTACACGGACCCGGGCCATGTAACTTACTGAGTGGAATTGCAGAATTTTGCATTGGCACAGAGACTTACACGGGTCTACGCTGGCTACACGGGCCTGGTTACACGGGTCGTGTTCTTTTGTTCTCAGAAAGTTCTTCAAGCTTGTGCCCGGCTGAGATTTACATGGGTCCCTGCAGATTACATGGGTCCAATTACACGACTCGTGTACTTGTGTTTCTCCATTGATTCTCTTGGCTTTCTTCTGGCAAAGAGTTACACAGGTCTGTGGCTTTGCTTGCATGGCCCGTGTACTTTGTATCAGTAGAAATTCTGAGTTTTTTGACCTCTCCAAGCTTCTCTTTTGCACTCCTATATTCTGGGGCTTCATGTGACACCCCTTACCCGACTACAGTGTAGCCGAGCAAGTTATGCCACTCAGTGTGCCGGAGCACTCTATTTTATCTAAATTCATTTTTGTCATAGTTTTGAAAATAACTTGTGAAATATAATTCATTTATTGAAATTGTAATTTATTTGAGGTTCCGAAATTTTTAAAGAAAATCCGGCAGAATACCGGCTATAAATAGAGAAAACAGTTCTTCGGAACCTGTGAAAAACACTTCCTATGATCATATTCAATCATCTCATCACTCTCAAACTTTAATATCAAAATCTCAACATTTTTCACCATTCATTTAATCATTCATTCATCTCATGTAATAATCATGTACAAGTCACAGTTATGTATTCACTTTTCCTTTCACAAACACAAATTTGCATTATTTACATGAAAATCAAAATACATTACATAAGTTTCATTACATATGAGAAAATCAAATTTTATTACAGAATGCCAAAATGACACCTAGTGTCCTACCAATGCACTGCAGAAGTTGAGGTGACACGGACACTATGCAGAGCTGCAGGATGGACTTACCCAATCTGTGGTCTACTGGGCCCTCTGTCCAAATCTTCAGTACCTACGCGTCGCAAAAGCGACGCGCTAAGCATAAAGCTTAGTGGTGCCAATAATACAAGAAAATATAATATATGCAAATAAAAATAATAATTTCCTTGCTATTGTGTTCATAAGAATTGACTAATTACTAACTTATTGTTTAGTCGAGAGCTAATCATGTTTTATGATATTAACTTCTTCATGCATTTCGTTAATTATTTTCTTCATGATCTTGAGTTTCTTTGTATTCTATCGTAATCATTCCTGATATTTAATTTTCGTATTTTCTTTAATAATCAGTTCAATCACAGTTATACTTTTCCATGCCCAAGTAACCTATACTGGACGACTGGACTGGATAACGGGTCGTTGGCACTGGACACCGCGGTGCCTCGAGCCGTCATACCATGGGACGCAGAACGTCAACCATGTATGCAGTCAGTATGGCTAAAAAGCCATGATATCACATAATCGGGCATAAAAGCCATGAATACGGGCATAAAAGCCATGAATACGGGCATAAAGCCATGAATACAGGCATAAAGCCTTTCACAGTACTGCTAAAACAATACCCTATTGGCATGCCAATCTATCCAAACCAATCACATTAGGCCTACAGGGGCATTTTGCACTTTTAAGTTTCACAATTTTTGAATTTCAAGTTTTCATGTCACTATTCATTTCATTAGTCAACTAAAATGTTGACTTTTGCATAAACAATAGGTACATTGGTTTTAGTACTCCCAACATACCACATTTTGTATTCAAAACTTGTTGGTTTTGGTCACTTTCTCAAAGCTTAGGTCATTTTGGCAAAATTGCCAATTTTTGGTTTTAGTGTCACTATTCACCTCATTGGTCAACAAAAATGTTGACTTTTGGATAGAAAATAGGTGCATTGGTCTTAACACCTCAAACATACCACATTTTGTATTTCAAACTTGTTGGTATTGGTTGCCAATACCATTTTTAAGCTTAATGCTAATTGAGCAAAATTTTCGGTTTTCATGCTTCATCTTTACTGTTCCATTTGTTATTTTTACAGTGGGAATTTGAGGAAATGGTAAACATGAAAGTTGTTCCTTATTTTGTCTAGTTGAATTTCCTTTTTTGAATCACTCCATTTGGAGTTTTGTATCTCAAGTTATGGCCAAAATAAGTTTACTGTTCACGTGCACTGTTCATACTGCACTTTTGGGTTTTGGCAGATTTTGGTCCAAATTTGGTCAGTAATTTGATCAAGTTAAGTTCATAATTTGGCCTAACTTTCTTCATATGAAATGTTCTACTATGCCTTAGGTTTTCATCGGTTCAAGAATCGCCTAAATCCGAGTTTTCTAGAGGGAGTTATAGCCATCCAAACATTACTGCTCAAATGAAAATTCTGGAAATCTCAGTACAGTAAAATTCACTTTGCTCAATGATTTGATTAGGTTAATGGCATAATTTAGATTGGTGTCCTTCATGAAAGTTGTTTGTCTATATCTTATCTTGTTGCTGTAAAACTTTCAGGTCAATTGACCATATCTACAGTGAGTTATGGCCAAATGAACAGTTACTGTTCATTTGGTCATTTCTGCAGGGGCTGTTTGCAGGGTATCCGGATTGGGGCCAAGTTTTGGTCCTCTTGCTTTGGTCTTTTAGGCATGGTTTCTTCAGCAAAAATGTGCCATTATAAGTCTAGTTTCATGTCCAATTGGCCAAACACCAATTGGACCAACACAGCCCAAGTTATGGCAGTGCAAGTGGACTGAATTTTCAGTCCCTCTGCTGTTGTCCTATGGCAGCCTACAACTTCACTTTGCAATCCTATTTTTCAGTCCATAATATGGTCAACTTACCTAAAATGGTCACTAATTGACCATTAAAATGTGCTCTAACAATTTCATAAGCCAAATCAATTTTCACTCCCCCAAAACCCTAGCTTCACCTTATGTTTTCTACAAGATGCCTTAGTTAGCATACCAATTTATTATCCTTGTGTATATGTATCTTAAACATCATTTCTAATCCACTCTAAGTCCAACAAAACCCTCATTTCTATTCCTTCAATATGGCTGCCGAAATTCATGGCATTCATACACATGGGTTTGGTTCATTTATTCCACAATTTCTTACCTATTACACATCTCTAACATGGAATTAATTTGTTTTAAATACATATGTGCACTAACCTTGAATGGAGCCACTTCTAAGACTTCAAAACTTCACTCTTCCTTTCTTTTTTCTGTCCAAAGCTTGCTCTAGGTGTGAGGACCAAGTTTTATGAAGGCATATAGGGGTTTTATGGTGTAATTGGCTAGGTTTTGGAGCTTGGGTGAGTGCATCAATGGAGGGAGATGGGGAGAATTCACGTTTTGGTGAAGAAGAAGAAGAATGGCTGCTGTAATTTTTGGTTATTTGGTCTTCATTTAGTCTCTTTATTAGTTAGTCAAATGATGACTTAATTGTGATTGGTCATAATTTATAAATGACATCATCAAGATGTCATAAATGAGCTTTTCTTTGATTTTTCTTTTCTTTTCTTCACTACTCAATTTCAATTTAATTTCTAGTAATGTTTATTTATATTTTAGACCATAATAATTATTTACTTAACTGTACAAGTCGGCAAAAAATCACCTCTGAAGGCGAAATGACCAAAATGCCCTCCGTTTGGCTTAACGGGTCAAAATTGGCTGTACCGATTGAAAAATTTTCCTAAATATTTGCTTGGCATTCTAATGCCATAGGAACCTCAATGACCCTTCTCTGGAGTCCCAAAAATTATTTTATAATTTTTCCCCCGGGTCTAGGGCTCCTCGTTGCGAGAACCGCAACTTCCCTCTGATTACCCATCACTTGGGCATCGGCTCATTTGACTTGGTTGTATTTTATTTCTAAAATTTTTACTAAATTTTTCTTATTAATATTTGAGTTAATTATGGTTCCTCGCTTTAGTTTAAATATTTTTCCGGATGTTCTAGCTGTCCGGACCGACACTGGTCACCTGATAGATCGTATGCGGAATTGCTACAGTGAGGGTGTTACAATTCTTCCCCTCTCATTTAAATTTCGTCCTCGAAATTTACCCAGTGTAAATAGCCGAGGAGCTACTACCTCTTTATTTCTTTACCTTTCCGTGTTATCCTACTTCACTTTCTCCTTAGTCTCAATCCTATCATTAAACAGTTCTGTACTCATCCTTTTTCATCTTAAATACAGTCTGCTTCTCATCTCCATTCACTATCTCATTGTCTCTTCACTTTCTTATTCCATACCTTAACCTAAAATAAACGGGACATACAGATCTGCAATAGTGTCACCTCGACTCTTATGAATGCAATGCATGATATGCAATCTATCTAGGTCCAGAAACGCCTAAACCGCGCTCTGATAGCACTAAATGTGACACCCCTTACCCGACTACAGTGTAGCCGAGCAAGTTATGCCACTCAGTGTGCCGGAGTACTCTATTTTATCTGAATTCATTTTTATCATAGTTTTGAAAATAACTTGTGAAATATAATTCATTTATTGAAATTGTAATTTATTTGAGGTTCCGAAATTTTTTAAGAAAATCCGGCAGAATACCGGCTATAAATAGAGAAAACAGTTCTTCGGAACCTGTGAAAAACACTTCCTATGATCATATTCAATCATCTCATCACTCTCAAACTTTAATATCAAAATCTCAACATTTTTCACCATTCATTTAATCATTCATTCATCTCATGTAATAATCATGTACAAGTCACAGTTATGTATTCACTTTTCCTTTCACAAACACAAATTTGCATTATTTACATGAAAATCAAAATACATTACATAAGTTTCATTACATATGAGAAAATCAAAATTTATTACAGAATGCCAAAATGACACCTAGTGTCCTACCAATGCACTGCAGAAGTTGAGGTGACACAGACACTATGCAGAGTTGCAGGATGGACTTACCGAATCTGTGGTCTACTGGGCCCTCTGTCCAAATCTTCAGTACCTACGCGTTGCAAAAGCGACGCGCTAAGCATAAAGCTTAGTGGTGCCAATAATACAAGAAAATATAATATATACAAATAAAAATAATAATTTCCTTGCTATTGTGTTCATAAGAATTGACTAATTACTAACTTATTGTTTAGTCGAGGGCTAATCATGTTTTATGATATTAACTTCTTCATGCATTTCGTTAATTATTTTCTTCATGATCTTGAGTTTCTTTGTATTCTATCGTAATCATTCCTGATATTTAATTTTCGTATTTTCTTTAATAATCAGTTCAATCACAGTTATACTTTTCCATGCCCAAGTAACCTATCTTTGGGCGATCGGATCGATAACGGGTCGTTGGCACCGACACCGCAGCGTTGCCTCGGCCGTCATACCATGGGACGCAGAGCGTCAACCATGTATGCGATCGAGATGGCTAAAAGCCATGATATCACATAATCGGGCATAAAAGCCATGAATACGGGCATAAAAGCCATGAATACGGGCATAAAGCCATGAATACAGCATAAAGCCTTTCGCGATCGCTAAAACAATACCCTATTGGCATGCCAATCTATCCAAACCAATCACATTAGGGCTACTGGGGCATTTTGCACTTTTAAGTTTCACAATTTTTGAATTTCAAGTTTTCATGTCACTATTTATTTCATTAGTCAACTAAAATGTTGACTTTTGCATAAACAATAGGTACATTAGTTTTAGTACTCCCAACATACCACATTTTGTATTCAAAACTTGTTGGTTTTGGTCACTTTCTCAAAGCTTAGGTCATTTTGGCAAAATTGCCAATTTTTGGTTTTAGTGTCACTATTCACCTCATTGGTCAACAAAAATGTTGACTTTTGGATAGAAAATAGGTGTATTGGTCTTAACACCTCAAACATACCACATTTTGTATTTCAAACTTGTTGGTATTGGTTGCCAATACCATTTTTAAGCTTAATGCTAATTGAGCAAAATTTTCGGTTTTCATGCTTCATCTTTACTGTTCCATTTGTTATTTTTACAGTGGGAATTTGAGGAAACGGTAAACATGAAAGTTGTTCCTTATTTTGTCTAGTTGAATTTCCTTTTTTGAATCACTCCATTTGGAGTTTTGTAGCTCAAGTTATGGCCAAAATAAGTTTACTGTTCACGTGCACTGTTCATACTGCACTTTTGGGTTTTGGCAGATTTTGGTCCAACTTTGGTCAGTAATTTGATCAAGTTAAGTTCATAATTTGGCCTAACTTTCTTCATATGAAATGTTCTACTATGCCTTAGGTTTTCATCGGTTCAAGAATCGCCTAAATCCAAGTTTTCTAGAGGGAGTTATAGCCATCCAAACATTACTGCTCAAATGAAAATTCTGGAAATCTCAGTACAGTAAACTTCACTTTGCTCAATGCTTTGATTAGGTTAATGGCATAATTTAGATTGGTGTCCTTCATAAAAGTTGTTTGTCTATATCTTATCTTGTTGCTGTAAAAATTTCAGGTCAATTGACCATATCTACAGTGAGTTATGGCCAAATGAACAGTTACTGTTCATTTGGTCATTTCTGCAGGGGCTGTTTGCAGGGTATCCGGATTGGGGCCAAGTTTTGGTCCTCTTGCTTTGGTCTTTTGGGCATGGTTTCTTCAGAAAAAATGTGCCATTATAAGCCTAGTTTCATGTCCAATTGGCCAAACACCAATTGGACCAACACAGCCCAAGTTATGGCAGTGCAAGTGGACTGAATTTTCAGTCCCTCTGCTGCTGTCCTAGGGCAGCCTACAACTTCACTTTGCAATCCTATTTTTCAGTCCATAATATGGTCAACTTACCTAAAATGGTCACTAATTGACCATTAAAATGTGCTCTAACAATTTCATAAGCCAAATCAATTTTCACTCCCCCAAAACCCTAGCTTCACCTTATGTTTTCTACAAGATGCCTTAGTTAGCATACCAATTTATTATCCTTGTGTATATGTATCTTAAACATCATTTCTAATCCACTCTAAGTCCAACAAAACCCTCATTTCTATTCCTTCAATATGGCTGCCCAAATTCATGGCATTCATACACATGGGTTTGGTTCATTTATTCCACAATTTCTTACCTATTACACATCTCTAACATGGAATTAATGTGTTTTAAATACATATGTGCACTAACCTTGAATGGAGCCACTTCTAAGACTTCAAAACTTCACTTTCTTCCTTTCTTTTTTCTGTCCAAAGTTTGCTCTAGGTGTGAGGACCAAGTTTTATGAAGGCATATAGGGGTTTTATGGTGTAATTGGCTAGGTTTTGGAACTTGGGTGAGTGCATCAATGGAGGGAGATGGGGAGAAGTCACATTTTGGTGAAGAAGAAGAAGAATGGCTGCTGTAATTTTTGGTTATTTGGTCTTCATTTAGTCTCTTTATTAGTTAGTCAAATGATGGCTTAATTGTGATTGGTCATAATTTATAAATGACATCATCAAGATGTCATAAATGAGCTTTTCTTTGATTTTTCTTTTCTTTTCTTCACTACTCAATTTTAATTTAATTTTTAGTAATGTTTATTCATATTTTAGACCATAATAATTATTTACTTAACTGGACAAGTCGGCCAAAAATCACCTCTGAAGGCGAAATGACCAAAATGCCCTCCGTTTGGCTTAACGGGTCAAAATTGGCTGTACCGATTGAAAAATTTTCCTAAATATTTTCTTGGCATTCTAATGCTATAGGAACCTCAATGACCCTTCTCTGGAGTCCCAAAAATTATTTTATAATTTTTCCCCCGGGTCTAGGGCTCCTCGTTGCGAGAACCGCAACTTCCCTCTGATTACCCATCACTTGGGCACCGGCTCATTTGACTTGGTTGTATTTTATTTCTAAAATTTTTACTAAATTTTTCTTATTAATATTTGAGTTAATTATGGTTCCTCGCTTTAGTTTAAATATTTTTCCGGACGTTCTAGCTGTCCGGACCGACACTGGTCACCGGAACAGTAGACTGTGCGAAATTGCTACAGTGAGGGTGTTACACTTCACCCAAACACCTGAAATGAAGCAGAAAACATGGAATTAAGGGCTTAATAATAGAAATTACAAAAACTAATAAAATCAACTACTATGCATGAGATTACTCACCTAAATGCTATGAGATAGTATACAAATGTGCTTAAAAACATCTATACAATTCAAGTGTATCAAATACCCCCAAACTTAAACTTTTGCTTGTCCTTAAGCAAAACAAAACTCTATTTTAAAACACATTTTAGGGAATAACTTAGGAATATAACCAAAAACTTAATAAGCATAAAATTGAACTCCTCCAACCTTTATACCAATTATCCTCTTTCAAGGCATAAGGGTTCTAATAGCTGCCTGTTTGGAACTTCACCTTCTTTTTGGTGCTTCAACTAATTATTCCTCTTTACAAGGCCATTAATAAGTCACAAATAACCTGTTTTATCAGGATAGACTTGAGAAATACTTGCTCCCCTAAATTTGCCTCTATTGTGAGTAATTGTGATGAAGTAACTCAATTTCAATCTCCATTGGCATATCTCAATTTTGTATCTCTACTAATGTAGCATACACTTTTCAAAAGATCAAAAGGTCTTTAAACTGGTTGTAATTGGGCTAAAGGGATAATGACTTGGTTGCCAATGAAAGGTTTATAGGGAATGCAAATATAAGGATAGCATTTTATGCATAAAATACTAAGGATACTAAGTTTATTCTATTGATTTTGTCTGAAGAGGAGGGGCTTTTAGTTTTTATAGTGCCAAGCATGCTTCCATGATTCTTAAGACTTCCTTTTTCTCTTCTTTTTTTTTTTTTATTTATTTAAGTCCCTTTTGTCTTCTCCCCCAAACTCATTGCTTTTGTTGGGTTAGGAAGGCAGATTTTTCTTTGGTTTTAATTTCACACTTGCACTCTTTCTCAAGTTCTTCATCCTCTCTCCATTTTCTTTTTGCACTTAAATATACTTTTTACTTATACAATTAGCTTTCTCAAAAGGGTAGGTATGTGTTTAGGCTAGGGGCTAGGTAAATAATATGGGTAAGTAAGGAAAATCTAAGGGAAAAATGTAGGCTTCAAGTTGGCTACAAGGGATATACATTTTAATTAGGGGTGGCTAAGGCTTAGTGAGGCTAAAGCAAAGAATGCCTTAATCATTTCTTCATCAAGCATATGCTAGGATTTCGCCTTGATAGGTCCAAGAGATATGTTCTAGAGCTGCTAAGGCATTTTTAAGTTTGCTTGTATTTCAAAAAATTTTCTCCTAATTTTAAAAGTTCAATGTGATAGATTAATGGCTATGAAAGGGTTTAACTAGTCTAGTTCCACTAAAGAGATTAGGTTTTTTCATAGACGACATGTTAGAATCCCTTTTTGCCTTTCCAAATACGTTCATTCCTCTATCCCATGGAGTCCAATTATTAACTTACTAGAAATCGATTATAGCTCTAAGTTTCATAATTCAAAGTTTAAAATTTTCAAAAATTTTATGGAATTTTGATAAACAAGAATAATATAGCTGAATTTAAACAATGTAATGATATGCATGTAATGGTATTTGATATGCAAGAAATAAAATGCACTTGTACGACAAGAATAATATAGCTGAATTTAAACAATGTAATGATATGCATGTAATGGTATTTGATATGCAAGAAATAAAATGCACTTGTACCCCCTCCCCCCAAAGTCAAACCAGACATTGTCTTCAATGTTAACATAATATCCAAAATTAGAGAAAACGTACACAAATTATAAGAAAGCATATTATTTATTAAGCATGGAAAAGTTTGGACATAAAGCAAATAAAAGAGACCTATGATTGCAGTTTAGGACTAAGGTATTCAAGATTTTACAATAAAGAGCATATCCTATAGTCCTAGGTCTAAAAGGTCTCTGATGGTGATGATGGCGATGCTGGCTCCTCTTCATCGAGCCTCTCCATTAGCATGTCCAACTTGTTGAGGGCTTCCTGGAGACTGTCCTCGATTGCTCGCATCCTGTTGTTGATTGTGGTCTCCATGCACTGTAGGTATGCAAGTACCGGGTCTGTGGGTGGTGGGGTGTAAGGAGGCACTCGAGCGAGGGACTCCTAAAACATTGGCTCTTGGGGTTCTGCTTGTGGCTGCGAAGTCTCGCCAGGTCCTTCTTGTGCTTCGTCTCTTTGAGGGATGGCATTCCCTTTGGCATCCAGCAGGTAGCAGGTGTTGCCCACCTTCTTACATATCGCCATGGATATGCAGATGGTTTGATCTATTCTTGATATTCCACTGACAGAGCATAGCCTATGATGTCCTGGAACGAATCCGAAGTGGAAGGCGATAGTTGTGACAAGGCCACCAAGCATGATGTGCCCGGTAGGCTGATGACAGAGGCAGCGGAGGTGGTTACACAAAAAGAAGTCGGTGCTATAGTGCTGCCTGGTGATCATACACCATAAGAAGAATAGCTCACTAGAATTTACCATTCCCAGGCTATCACCACGGCCCATGATGGTGTGGATGGCAAATCGGTGTATGTAGCACTGGGCTAGACTTGTGATACCTGTGGATTTGGACTTGTTAGAGTTATACAGCTCTGTGTTCGGGGCAATGGAACTCCAGAAGTTGATGTTGTTATAGAGCATGCAGTTCATAGGGATCTCTTGGTGGCCGGCGCTATCGAAGCCGAAGATGGCATTGAACTCATCTATATTCATCACCTAGTCAACACTAAGGAGGCGAAATTCAATTTTGCCTCTGTTTTCCCTGTCGATAGGCCATAAGGTGGTCTTGAAACTACCCAAAAACTCCAAAGTTGTATCTCGGTATGCTGGAAATTAGAGTTGGGCGAACCTTGTCCTCCCGATGCTATGGAGTAGGCCATTGATCTCATCCTACAGCTCGATTTGCTCCAGCAATGTAAAATCCATGTATTTTGTGGAGCTTATTTTCTGGGTGTGAAGCCGGGTGTACATTGCCTTGTGGGCATCATCACGGAATCCCTAAGGAATAGAGATTTCTGGTTGAGGAGCGACTTGTGGTTAGGGTTACGGTGGAGGATGGGCTGGTTAAGAGGGTTGAGGAGAGGCTGCCCTTGTTCTTGGGCATTGGGGTGCCGGCTGAGGGGGAAAAGGTGAGGATTCCCCTCTGTGCCTTGAGGAAGAGCCCATTCTTCGCTCAGATCGCTTCGCAGGAGCCATTGATTTGTTTTTGGGAAGGAGAATATTAGGGTTTGGTGAAGGGAGAAGAGATTTGAGGGGTTTTTATAGTTTAGGAGGAGTGGAGATGAAGGGTTTTGCATTTATGAATGGGTTTAAGGTGAGGTTGGGCTATGGACCCATGTAACTTTCTGTCTCCCTCAGAGTTAAAAAATGGTAAGAAATTTAAGCACTTCTAGAAAATTACATGGGGCATGTGAAACCAGTGCATGACCCGTGTAATTTTATGATTTTCCAAATTTTTCTCAAATAAAAATTTTTATCATCACAACACATGAAATGGATGCAAAGGTTAGCAATAGAGCTACTTCCCCGATTTTGTCCAATTTTTTCTTTTATTGTAACACCCTTCCTATAGCAATTCCGTACATTCTACTGTTCCGGTGACCAGTATTGGTCTGGACAGCTAGAACATCCAAAAAAATATTTAAACTAAAGTGAGGAACCATAATTAACTTAAATATTAATAAGAAAAATTTAGGAAAAATTTTAGAAATAAAATACAACCAAGTTAAATGAGTCGGTGCCCTAGCGATGGGTAACCCAGTGGGAGGTTGCGGTTCTCGCAACTAGGAGCCCTAGACCAGGGAGAAAATTTATAAAATAATTTTTGGGACTCCAAAGAAGGGTCATTGAGGTTCCTATGGCATTAGAATGCCAAGAAAATGCTTAGAAAAATTTTACAATCAGTGCAGACAATTTTAGTCTGTTAAGCCAAATGGAGGGCATTTTGGTCATTTTTTCTTCAGAGGTGATTTTTGGCTGACTTATCCAGTTAAGTAAATAATTATTATGGCATAAAATGTGAATAAATATTGCTAAAAATTAAATTGAAAATGAGTAGAGAATAAAAGGAAAGAAAATGAGATTAAATGACAATTTTGACATCACATGATGTCATCAACCCTTTCCCCACCAATCACAATTAAGCTAACCTATTAAAAAGGGATAATTGAGACAAAAATAAACAAAAGTAATCAAATTCATCTCCTTCACCCAAATCAGCTGAAACACGTTCCACACCCAAACCACCATTGAAAGCATATCAAAGCTTCAATTCCCACCTTAAACCACCTCAAAACCCTAACTTGCCTTCATTAAAAATTATCCCTACCACTAGAGCAAGCCTTGGGCAGCAATTTGAAAGGAAGAAAGTGAAGTTTTTAAGTCTTGGAAAGTGACTAAGTGAAGGTTAGTGCCACTTTTGTTTATTTTTCTCTTATATTCTTTGTTACAGCATTAATCTAAACTAGAAAATATGAAAATGGAACAAATTGAAATTGTGGAGTTAGGGTTTGGGAGAAACCTAGGGTTTGCTCATGTGTTGGTGAATGAAAGTTTAAATAGTCAATTAGTGACCATTTTGCTGTGTATGATGAAGAAATAAAGTGAGTTGTGGTTTGGTATTTGAATTTGGGTGAGCTGCCTTGGTTGACCTGCAGGACTGAGTATGAGTCCAGCAGGTTTGGGCAGCTATAAATGGAGTTGTAGAGGTTTAATTGGTGCAAGGCCAATTAAACATGAAACTAGACACATAATGGCACAACTTTGGTGAAGAAACCCTGCCCAGAAAACCAAACCAAGTTGATCTAAAAATTGCCCTAATCTGGGTGACTTGCATTCTGCCTGGGCAAAAAGACTAAATGAACAGTATTTATTCATTTGGTCATAACTCAGTGTATAAAGGTCCAATTGACCTGAAATTTTACCAACTGAAAGCTGAGACATAGACCTAAAACTTTCATGAAGAACACAAATCCAAATTCTGACCATAACCTAGTCAAATTGCCAACCAAACTTAGGTTACCAAATTTGGCAGAACCAGTTTTGCCCAGAATTTTAGTTTCTATCCAATCCGGCCAGTTATGGTGCTTAGGCCATAACTTGAGCTACAAAACTCCAAATGGAGTGATTCAAAAAAGAAAATGTAACTAGACACAATAAGGAAAAACTTTCATGAAGATAATTTTGCCAAATTCCTACTGTATAAATGACTAATGGAATAGTAAACTTAGTGCTTGAAATCTAAAAATTGTGAATAACCAACACTTAGCTTTGAAATGGTATTGGCAACCAATACCAACAATTTTAGAATGAAAAATGTGGTATGTTGGGAGCATTAGAACCAATGTACCTATTGTCTATGCAAAAGTGAACATTTTAGTTGACTAAGGAAATGAATAGTAACACCTAGACCTAAATTTCAAGAATTGTAAAGTTTAAAAGTGTAACATGCCCTAGTACACCTAGTAAGATTGATTTGGATAGGTTGGCATGCCAATAGGGTTCAGTTAGTAATACTGCATATGGCATTATGCCATTCTGTGATTTTATGGCTTTTAGCCATTTTGACATTGTGATGTTACTTGGCCTTATGCCTAATATTTATTACAGCTCATTAGCTGTTTTGTAGCACACCGGGAGATACATATGTGACCGATGGTGTGACGGCCCAAGGTACTTGATACCCAGTGCCAGTTTACCCGTTTATCCAGTCCAGTCATCCAGTATACGTTACTTGGGCAACCAAAAATGAAAGCGAATAAATTTAATGAAATAATGAATATAACAAGTACAAAACAAATAAGACTACAAATAATTATCGAAAAATGGTCTGCATAAGATATCAGAACATTTACTGCATATTTATTTTCTGTTATTTCTTTTATTTCTATTATTGGCACCACTAAGCATTATTCCTTAGCGCGTTGCTTTTTGCCACATGTAGGTTCTGGAGAGACTAATAGAGAGCTCAGTAGACCACAGACTGGGTGAGATCATCTGCAGCTCTGCATAGTGTCCGTGTCACCTCACCGTCTTCAGTGCATTGATAGGACACTAGGTTTCATTTTGGTATATTGTAATTAACTTTTATTTTTTCATATGTAATTGAGACTTAGGTAATGTATTTTGGTATTAATGTAAATAGTGGAAATTGTGTTTATGAATGGAAAATTGAGTATTTATTTATGATTTGTATATGAATATCATGAGGAATGAATGAATGAGAAATGGAATTTTTGTTGAAAAATATTGAGACTTTATTGATGAAATGAAGTTTGGGAATGATTGAAAATATATTGGAAGTGTTTTTCACATGTTCCAAAGAACTGTTTTCTCCGGTTTTAGCCGGTACTCTGCCGGATTTTCTGTAAAATTTGCGGAACCTCAAATGAATTTATGTTTCAATAAATGACTTAAATGAATGATATTTCACAAATTGTACTTCATACTATGAAAAAAAATAAATAAGGAAAAATAAAAATAATTGAAATAAAATAGGATGTTTCGGTACACGGTATGACATATCTTACTCGGTTATATTGTAGATGGGTAAGGGGTGTCACATTTATGGTTTTCACTCGATGATTCCTCTCCTCTCTTGTTCTCTACTCCCCTTTTCCTTTCTTTTCCAGAAGGTCCTACAAAATGAAATACTAATGAGTATGAAACAAAAATTAATATGAAAGAGGAAAAGAAAAAAAGTTTAGAAAAGTTTTGGGTTGCCTCCCAAAAAGCGCTTGTTTATAGTCTTTAGCTAGACTTTGCTTGTTTATGGTCTGTCAATAGGATGGTCGAGGGTACAATTGACTCCCATTTCTATGGGTTCTACCCTTAAAGTAAGGCTTCAGCCTCTGCCCTTTGATCTTAAATGCTCCTGAGGTTTTGCTCCACACTTCTACTGCTCCATGTGGAAAGACTTGAGTGACCTTAAAAGGTCCAGACCATCTTGATTTCAGCTTCCCTGGAAAGAGTTTTAATCTAGAGTTGAATAACAGGACAAAATCTCCTTCTTTTATTTTTTTCCTTGCTATGCGCCTGTCATGCCATCTTTTGGTTTTATCCTTGAAGATTTTGGCATTTTCGTATGCAACCTGTCGGATTTCTTCCAACTCATTTAGTTGTAGGAGCCTTTTTTCACCAGTAGCTTTGAGGTCAAAGTTTAGGATCTGAATTTCCTAGTAAGCTTTATGCTCAAGTTCAACAGGGAGATGGTATGATTTTCCATAAACCAGTCGGAAGGGTTTTGTGCCAATTGGGATTTTATATGCAGTGCGGTATGCCCACAGTGCATCATCTAACTTCATGCACCAGTCCTTCCTGGATCTGTTTACATTTTTCTCTAGAATCTGCTTCAGTTTCCTATTTGAGATTTCTATTTGGCTGCTGATTTGAGGATGATAAGGTGTGGTCACCTTGTGAGTCACTCCATACTTTTTCAGCAGTGTTTCGAATTATTGGTTGCAGAAGTGACTTCCTCTATCGCTGATTATTACTTGTGGTGTGCCAAATCTTGTAAAGATATTCTTCTTAAGGAACCTTATGACCACTTTAGCATCATTAGTTGGTGTGGCTATTGCTTCTACCCATTTTGACACATAATCAACACCAACCAGAATATACTTATTTCCATGGGAAGAGGGGAATGAGCCTATGAAGTCTATCCCCCATACATCAAACAACTCTACCTCAAGTATACCATGCAGTGGCATTTCATTCCTACTTGAAGTGTTACTTGTTCTTTGGCATTGATCATAAGCTAGGACAAAGGATCTCACATCTTTAAACAAATGTGGCCAGTAATGTGACATCCTCCCTGTACCAATTCTGTATGTTTTGTTGCTCCAGTAACCTAATATCAGTCCAGGCAAGTCAGGATGTCTGGAACTACACTTTGGTGATAGTGAACAGACATATATTGGTGAAATAAATAAAAAGAAAATACAAAAAAAATTAAAGAAAAATAAAAGAGAGAAAATGAAACTAAGTTAAACGAGCCGGCACCGTAGTGATGAGTGATCGCATCGGAAAGTTACGGCGAAGGCAATTGCCGACCCCAGAACTGCGGAGAACACTTGGAATTATATTTTGGGACATAATTAAAGGTTTATTGAAATGTAATTCACACTAGAAATATCAAAGAAAAATTAATAAATTAGTACAAAGAAAAACGAAAAATTAAGAAACAGACAAAAAACAGTGTTACCGAAAAATCGGGAATATAACCCGAAGAAGGGCATTTTGGTCATTTGACACCTAGAGTTGCCTTTTGACCTTAATGTCCATTAAAAATAAATGATATTACACTTTGGAAATATCATGAAAAATTAAAATGAGGTACATTATATGAATTGTGAAAGAAATGGGGCTTAAAATCCAAATTATGAAACTTTGAATAAATAAGCAATAAAGGTAAGTACTCCACTAACTGCTAATTTGGGACGCCTATATAGGACTTTGGGACAACAGATCCCACTAACTTGGTCTTCTTCTTCTTCATTCTTCTTCTTGCCGAAATGGAGCTCCCAAACCAAAACCTCCATGGATGCACATATTGAAGCTTTCTCTCTCCATCATCAAGCCATAATTTCTGCAATTGTTCTTCATTAAAGTTGACCTACACATCTTGGGAAACCTTTAGGCAGCAAAAAGTAGAGTAAATTCCAAGGTTTTATCAAGGTCAAGTTGAGGTAAGTGTCCAAATCCCCTCCCTTGCTTTAGTAAACTTCATGTTTAGGTTAAGGTGAGTTGAATGGTGAAGAGAATGGAAGAATTTATTGAGTTATAGTGTTGTTCAATTTTGGCAACCATGAGAACCTATGTTGCTTGAGTTTTTCTTACCTCTAATGGATGGAAAATAATGTTGATTTAGTCATTTTAATGTTGTAGTAATTTAGTTTTCATGTATATGTACATTGAGCACTTGAATTTGAGGGTTTGGAAAGCAATTTGTATATCTTAGCAAACTGCCACTTTTGGTAGCCTTTAAATTCATGAATTAGTGTTTGGTTTCATGAATTTTCTTGATGAATTATGGTGAAGATGAATTGAGAGCAGTGTATGTGAAGTAATGGTTGGGAGGTATATGTTATAATCAAGTGTTTTCATGTATATATTATGTTGAATTGAACTTTGCAAATTAGGGTTGTATAATGTACATGGAACACTTGTATATTCTGCCCAAATGGACATGATTGAGATATGATGAATGGTATATAAGTGTTATGAATGTATATTTGTAGTTTTGAGAGGAGGAGAAGTGTCATTTGGAAGTGTTCTTTATGTGCAGATTGTGTTGTGAAGGCAGTAGGTAAATTGAACCATAAGTAACAATTGGTGACCCCAATTGGTATGAGGTCAATGGGAGGTGAAACTAGACACAAAATAGGCCAACTTTCATGTAGAAATGTTGCCAAAATTCTGCCTAGAAACTTACCTTAAAAATGACCTAATCCAGAATTGGTAAGTGCAGCCCCAGATTTTTGACTATATAAACAGTAGTCACTAAGATGACCATAACTCACTCAAAACAGGTTTAAATGATCTGAAATTTTTACCATGGCTTCTTAGACATAGAGCTACAATTCTTATGAAGACACCAAAGCCCAGAAATGGGCAGAACCAAGTCAAATTGCTTGCACAAGTTCAGGTACAAAAACTGCCAGAACTGAATGTGACCTAAAATTGACCAAATTTTGCACTAAAGATGCAATCTGTCCAACTTTAGTAAATTGACCATATCTTGGTCTATACAACTCAGAATGACCTGAAATTTGTGCCAAAAGTTCAATAAGACATAGAACTATAATTTTGCTTCTTTGACTAGAAGCTAAAAACTAAGAGAAAAAGGACATTAAGCTAGACAAATCTAGCACACTAAAAATGAAAATTTGACATTTACATACAATGATGCTTGAAGTAATTTGGCAATGAATGCCAACTTGTAAAAAGGGTAAATTGCACTATATTGGCAGCATATTGAATTACAAATTGTGACATGTTGATGCTAGAATCAACTTATCCATATTACCTAAAAAGGTCAACATTTACATTGACTTGTGAATTACATGTTAACTAGTAAACTCAAAAAAATGAAGAATTAAACAATTAATTTATAATGTGCCCTAGTTTGCCTAGTTGACTAGTTTGGATAGGTTGGCATGCCAATAGGATTCTGATAGCTGTTCTGTAAATGGTTTTATGCCATACTGTGTTTTTACGGCATATTATGCAGCACTGTGACTTTAATAGCCTACGGCTATACATATTGTATTATTATACTTAGCTCATTGCCAAATTGACTATATGGCTTTTTAGTCACACTGTTTGCATACCGGGAGACACTTTGTGACCGATGGTGTGACGGCCCGAGGTACTAGGCACCCAGTGCTAGTATATCCATTTATCCAGTCTGGTCAGTGTATAGGCTACACGGGCAGTTAATTTAAGCATTATTAAATTCAAATAGTTAAATTCAGTTTATTAACATACAACACCACCAAAATTAGCAAAAAAAAAAAAAATGAAAAGTTAGCAAATAAAAGTAGAATCAGCAACTGCAAAGAATATCGATGTTATAAATTCATAAACAATTCATTTATTTTATTTTAGTATATATTTCTTTATATTGGCACCACTAAGCAGAATTGCTTAGCGTGTTGCTTTTGCTACACGTAGGTATTGGAGACACAGCTGGGGAGCCCAACAAACCTATGACAGGGTGAGACATCAGATCTGCACAGGAGTCCAGAGTCATCCACACTACACTGCATACATGGTCGGACTTAGGATTATGTGTAATGACTATCAGTTATATTTTGACATTTTGTTATGTAATTTTATGTATTCTAAAACTTTAAGGTTTGTAATAATTTGTACATATTAAACTCCTATGGAGAGTGTTTTAATGAATGTAAATTATGATGGATTGTGTTTTGAAACTATGAAATAGTTGAGATTTTGAGAATATTATCATATTGAACTGTTTTTAACAGGTTTAGAAGGACAGTTTGTCCGAAATACAGACGGCACCTTGCCGGATTTTTATTACCATTTTTGAAACACTAATTTTATTAAAGTATGAAAATAGAATCAGCATGATATAAATTTTACATAAAAGACTTTTTAAAATCAAATTGAGTTCAAGAAATGAGATGATTATAGACCAGGTGCTCCGGCACGCCGTGTAGCACGCCTTGCTCGGCTATACTGTAGACGGGTGAGGAGTGTTACAAGTAAAATCCTGCTTGCAAGATCTTGGCTGCTGTTTTTGAGGTGCCAAAATATCCTCCATATAGTGATGAATGGCATTGATGAATGATACTTTCCATATCTTCCTCTGGTATGCATCTTCTTATCAGCCCATTATTACATTTCTTGTACTGTAGAGGTTCCTCCCATGTGTAATATCTCACATCATATAGAAATTTCTTCCTTTGCTGATAAGTCATGTTTGGAGGCAATACCCTGCATACAAGAAAATTAACAAAGTCAGCATACCAAGGAGTCTGGGAGAATCTAGTAATTGCTCATCAGGAAATGAGTCATCAATTGGCAAATCCTCGAAGTCTCCTGTGTACTCCAATTTTAGCTTGGAAAGATGGTCAGCCACTACATTTTCAAATCCCTTTTTATCCTTGATTTCAAGGTCAAATTCTTGTAGGAGTAGAATCCATCAAATCAGCTTTGGTTTTGCTTCCTTCTTATTCAAAAGGTATCGGATTGCAGCATGATCTATGAAAACGATGACTTTTGACCCAATTAGGTAAGATCTGAATTTATCCATTGCAAACACCACTGCTAGGAATTCCTTCTCTGTGATAGCATAATTGATTTGCGCGTCATCGAGTGTCTTGCTAGCATAATAAATGGCATGGAGCTTTTTATCTTTTCTTTGCTCGGGCACCACTCCAACTGCAAAGTCACTTGCATCATACATCACCTCCAATGGTAGCTCTGTAACACCCCGAACCTCCGAGTTATGAATAGTACCATTTTTGGTCCGTGACTAATACTATTCAAAGACACCTTGAGGACTAAAAATAAATAGAAAATTAATTGAGATAGACACAATAAAAATTCTAGTGAATAAAAAAAAATAAGGACTCATCGGGTATTATAAAAAGAAGGATTATGACCCGATGAGGGGCATTTTGGTCAATTTACCTTAAGAGTTGACTTTTGACCAAAATGTCAATTAAATTAAATGAAATTAATGAATTGAATTATGGGATAAAAATTGAAGAAAAATTCAAGTAAAAATATGTAAGGGAAAATTTAAGAAATGAAAACTTAAACTTTCATTTCCATTATGACAAAATTAAAATGAAAGACTTATGGGCTTTTGATAGTTAAATTTAATTATTTAATTAAAAGGAAAAAAATTAAGTGTAAATGTAAAAAAAAAAAGGAATAAAAATTTAAGTTTAATTATCCTTATGACACAATTAAAATTTATAATTTTAATAAGCTAATTTTGGGGATAAATATATATATATATATATATATATATATATATATATATAAGAAGACAAATGTCTTCTTCATTTCTTTTTTTTCATAAGAGGCCACCACCCTCTCCTCTCTCTTCCTCTCTCTCTCTCTCTCTCTCTCTCTCTTTCTCTTCTTCTTCCACTTCTTCCCCTCATTGATTTCCCCTCCCAAGTTTTAATTCCCTTAAATTCCCTTCATAAATTCCATAGCCCACTAAAAAAAAAACATCAAAGAGATCTTTGATTGAGAGATTAAAAACAAGGAGAACAAGAATTGGAAGAAAAGTGAAGTTGGAAAGAAATCAACAAGAGGTAATTTTCTTTTCATGTTAGATTAGTTGTATAAGCATGGAATGAAGTTAATTTATGATAAAATTTCATAAAAAAATGAAAGAAAACATATATGGAACCTAAACTAGGGTTTTGGCCAAATAGGAGAAAAATTAGGGTTTTGAACATTAGGGTTTAGAGACCAAAAATGTGAAAAAGTGCTAAATGATGTCTTTGACATAGTTTAAGGAAAGAAATGGCCATTTGTGACCTAATTAAGTGTGTTAGAAGTGTCACACCTTACCCCTCTGTAAGGCATAACATGATCCCATAGAATACCTAATGAACTACCGAACTTCACCTACCGATAACTCATTAAGTACCCCACAAGGGATTTTAAACAATTTTTGTTACTTTTGACAAGTGGTGAGCATTTTCTAATAGGTATTTAAAACATATGATTAAAAGTAAATCTAATTAATATTTTTGGTCCATTTTAGTTTTCCGTAAATTTTATAAAAATTTTGACAGAGTTCTGTCTGTATTTTGAGAAACCAGTTCTTCAAATACCTGTAAAAAGCACTTCTAAAAGTTTTTCTCAACCACTACTTCGATTTCACAATCAAACTCAATCAATTTCACAATCACTTCAATAAATTTCTCAAGTTCAAAATTCAATCATCCTCAGCATACTAGCAATATATTTCATTTAAATTAAATAAAATAGTTGTACTCATATTTCATTAGAGACAACACAATTTATGTACATTCTTACAAAAATTTACATCAAAAGAAATACAAACTAAACTTTATTACAAACTTCATACAAATTTTTGTACAAGCTGCTCAATACCCATTTGCACGTCCATACATTTATATGCAATACATACATGAAAAGAAATATTTACAATTAGGGTATAAATTATACCTGATGACTTTAAGCTGATAGCTCTTCACACCTCAAGAAATTCGACTGCTGCTCCTCTAGTCTCTCAGACTGCGACAAAGAATAAGCCATCGCTGAGTACTAGGACTCAGTGGTGCACAACATACTAAAATAATCTTTATGCAAAACTTAAATCACATTTATTCAAAAATTTGACTGAACATGAGAATTAAGTACAAATCACGCATTGTGAGATTTTAAATGCAAATCAAGTTCATTTCAAAATATCAAAACATATTTCATAAAACCCACAGTTAGATCATGCCATTCGAAACAAATAGAATCTCAATAGCCAGAGGCTAAGAGAAATCACATCACAAGGCTAGCTAGCTCAAATATATGGATATCCATTCACATCCTCTTCTACTGGCACACCTCAACACTTCTCCAGAGAAGGAATCAAAATTCGAAACTAATTACCCCCACTAGTCGTGCTAGTGAGGTGTTCAAATATATGGTCATGACACTGTGGTTTCAAAACTTATCTTAACAATTTGCTAAACATTGTCATTTCAAATATACATAATAACATTTCAACAATTTAGATCAAACATCATAAGAATGCCATAATTCAATATTTCACATTATTCAAAACAGTATACAAAAGATGATTATAAAAAGTATACGTTGTGCACAAACCTCAAGCGAGTCGCCTCTTGGCCTTCACTCGGTTCCTCGGTTTTTTTCCGGTATTCTTTTCAACTGAAACACACAATTTTACAATGTTTCAGTACTAGAACTTAACATAAATGCAAAATAAATTTAGCTTCATATTTACCTTGTGACACCCCTTACCCGACTACAGTGTAGCCGAGCAAGTTATGCCACTCAGTGTGCCGGAGCACTCTATTTTATCTTAATTCATTTTTATCATGGTTTTGAATACAATTTGTGAAATATAATTCATTTAAGCCATTTATCGAAATTATTATTTATTTGAGGTTCTGAAAATTTTAAAGAAAATCCTGCAGAGTACCGGCTAAAAATGGAGAAAACAGTTCTTCGGAACCTGTGAAAAACACTTCCTATGATCATATTTAATCAATCCCAACTCCAATTATCAACAAAGTCTCAGAATAATTTCAGCAATTTCATTTATTTCTCAATCATTCATCTCATAGTACTCATATACAATTCACATTTTGTATCACATCAAGTTACAGCAATTTCTTAACGATTCCTCTATTTGTCATTTCACATCATCATTAGACTCAAATCATAAATAAATTCTCACATGTGATTTATAATCACAATTTACAAGTACTTACATTAATACAAAATTATATTACATTTGTTTCAAATACACATGATAAAATAAGAGTTTAATTACAAAATTTACAAAAACCTCAAAATACAAAATGGGACCTAGTGTCCTACCAATGCTTGTGGATGGTGAGGTGACACGGACACTATGCGTAATCGTGAACCGCCTTACCGAACTGTGGTCTACTGGGCCCTCTGTCCAAATCTTGATCGCACTACGCGTTGCAAAAGCGACGCGCTAAGCATAAAGCTTAGTGGTGCCAATAATACAAGAAAATATAATATGCAAATAAAAATAATAATTTCCTTGCTATTGTGTTCATAAGAAATGAATAATTACTAACTTATTGTTTAGTCGAGGGCTAATCATGTTTTATGATATTAACTTCTTCATGCATTTCGTTAATTATTTTCTTCATGATCTTGAGCTTCTTTGTATTTTTGTAATCATTCCTGATACTTAATTTTCGTATTTTCTTTAATAATCAGTTCAATCACAGTTATACTTTTCCATGCCCAAGTAACCTATACTGGACGACTGGACTGGATAACGGGTCGTTGGCACTGGACACCGCGGTGCCTCGGGCCGTCATACTATGGGACGCAGAACGTCAACCATGTATGCAGTCAGTATGGCTAAAAAGCCATGATATCACATAATCGGGCATAAAAGCCATGCATACGGGCATAAAAGCCATGAATACGGGCATAAAAGCCATGAATACAGGCATAAAGCCTTTCACAGTACTGCTAAAACAATACCCTATTGGCATGCCAAACTATCCAAACCAATCTTGTTAGGAATACTAGGGCATTTAATACTTTAAAATGTTAATATATTGTGCTTTATGACTTCATTATTTCATGATAAATTTCAATCATAATTCATACATTCATTTGATCATTTATATGATCACAATTCACATCAATTATTCTTTTATACCATTGTACTCAAAATACTTCTCCTCTTTACAATAATGAGAACTAATGTCTCATTCATACAATAATATGGTTTATTTATCCATTCATTATGTTATTCATATTGATCACAATTCTAAACAATGGTTCACATGTACCATTGTATTCAAAACATTTTTCCTTTCTCATTTATACATTCAAGAATCTACTTATGCAATTACAAATTTTATATTTCAAGTTGAGTTACTAATATTTTATGAATTCCATTTGTGATGGGCATATATGCCCTAACTATCTATTCACATCAATTAGGTGACTTATTTTTCATGTTTCAAGTAATCCATGAATATTTCATGGATTTCAAATTTATGGCCTAATTTCTTTTTAACAATTTTGACTAGGATGCATAGTCCATATTTGTCATACAATTCTAAGCATTTAAGCTTAGAATTGGTTCTAGGTCTTCATCTTAATTCACTAATCATTTTGATTACTATTCACCATACTAGTCAACCAAAATGTTGACCTTTTTATACTTAATGGATATATTAATTCTAATTACACCAAGATCCCACATTTTGAGTTTTACATTTACTAGTATTAATTGCCAATTGCAATTTAAAGTCCCCTAGATGCATTTCTAATTTCAAATTTTGAATTTCAAGTTTTGGTGTCACTATTCACCTCATTGGTCAACAAAAATCTTGACTTTTGCATTGACAATAGGTACATTGGTTTTAACACTCCCGATGTACCACATTTTGCATTTAAAACTTGTTGGAATCAATTACCAAATCCATTTCCAAGCTTATTTCAAGTTTTCATATCACTATTCACTTTATTAGTCAACTAAAATGTTGACTTTTGCATAGAAAATATGTACATTGACTTTGGCACTTCAAACATACTACATTTTTCATTTAAAACTTGTTGGTTTTGGTCACTTTCTCAAAGCTTAGGTCATTTTGGCAAAATTGCCAATTTTTGGTTTTGGTGCTCCGAAGTTGCACTGTTTCATTGGTCAATTTACTGTTGGAATTTGACAAAACTTCCTTCATAGAAAATGTTCCTTATTTTGTCTAGTTGAATTTCTTTTTTTGAATCACTCCATTTGGAGTTTTGTAGCTCAAGTTATGGCCAAAATAAGTTTATTGTTCACATGTACTGTTCCTGCTGAAATTTTGGGTTTTGGCAGATTTTGGTCCAACTTTGGTCAGTAATTTGACCAAGTTAAGTTCATAATTTGGTCTAACTTTCTTCATATGAAATGTTTTACCATGCCTTAGGTTTCCATCGGTTCAAGAATCGCCTAAATCCGAGTTTTCTAGAGAGAGTTATAGCCATCCAAACATTACTGCTCAAATGAAAATTCTGGAAATCTCAGTACAGTAAACTTCACTTTGCTCAATGATTTGATTAGGTTCTGGTCATAATTTAGGGTAGGTTTCTTCATGAAAGTTGCTCAATGTCTTAACTTGTTGCTGTAAAAATTTCAGATCAATTGACCATTTCTACAGTGAATTATGGCCAAATGAACAGTTACTGTTCATTTGGTCATTCTGCAGGGGCTGTTTGTAGGGTATCCGGATTGGGGCCAACTTTTGGTCCTCTTGCTTTGGTCTTTTGGGCATGGTTTCTTCAGAAAAAATGTGCCATTATAAGCCTAGTTTCATGTCCAATTGGCCAAACACTAATTGGACCAACACAGCCCAAGCTATGGTAGTCCAAGTGGACTGAAATTTTAGTCACCCTGCTGCACTCACAAGGAAGCATGCTCCTTCACTTTGCCATGCTACATTTCAGTCCAATTTATGGCCAACTTACCTAAAATGGTCACTAATTGACCATTAAAATGTTCTCTAATAATTTCCCAAGCTAAATCCAAGTTTCACTCCCAAACCCTAGCTCATTTTCAAGGATTACACCAATTACCTTAGTTAGCACACCAATTCATCATACATATATATATATACCTTAAACATCATCTTTAGTCCACTCTAAGTCAATCAAAAACACTTAATCTTGTTCCTCCCTAGGGCTGCCAAAATTCATTGTATACATACACATAAATTCCATTCATTTAATTCACAAATTCTTGCTTATTTTAGGTCTCTAATCATGGAAAGAGAAAGATGTATGCATAATAGGCACTAACCTCTTGTAGGGCAGAATTTTCCCAAGCTTGACTTCACTTTCTTTCACTTTCTTCTCTTCTAATGGCTGCCCAAATTTAGCTCTAGTGATAAGGAAAATTTTTTGTGAAGAGAGGGTGAGGTTTTGGTGTAGTTGGCTATGGAATCAAGCTCATTTGGAGCTTTAATGGTGGTTTTCCTCTTGTTTCTCTCTTTGGTGCGTGAATAAGAAGAAGGGCTGCTGGAATTTTTCTATTTTTACCTCATTTTTTTATGTCATTTTAATCTCTTTTAATTTGCTTGTCAAATAGTGATTGGTTGGAGAGTGTTGGATGACATCATATGATGTCATAATTTGCTTTTTATTTCATTTTTCTTTTCTTTTCATCACTACTCATTTTCAATTCAATTTTTAGTAATATTTATTCATATTTTAGATCATAATAATTATTTACTCAACTGGACAAGTCGGCCAAAAATTGTCTCTGAAGGCGAAATGACCAAAATGCCCTCCGTTTGGCTTAACGGGTCAAAATTGGTTGTACCAATTGAAAAATTTTTCTAAATATTTTCTTGGCATTCTAATGCCATAGGAACCTCAATGACCCTTCTCTGGAGTCCCAAAAATTATTTTATGAATTTTTCCCCTGGTCTAGGGCTCCTCGTTGCGAGAACCGCAACTTCCCTCCGGTTACCCATCGCTTGGGCACCGGCTCATTTGACTTGATTGTATTTTATTTCTAAAATTTTTACTAAATTTTTCTTATTAATATTTGAGTTAATTATGGTCCCTCACTTTAGTTTAAATATTTTTCCGGACGTTCTAGCTGTCCGGACCGACACCGGTCACCGGAACAGTAGACTGTGCGGAATTGCTACCGGGAGGATGTTACATACCTAATTCTAACGTGTTAAATTCGACGTTCACGAAATTTTTGTGTTTCGGGTTACTATTCACTATACTATTCAAGTCAAATAGATGACTTTCTAAGGCTTAATAGGTATGGGAACTCCAACTTCACCCACATACTACATTTTGGTCACTAAACTTGTTTGTTTTGGTTGTTTACTCAAATCCTAAGTCTTTTAGGTAAATTTGGTAAATTTCAGTTTTGGAGTCCTAAGTTGCACTGTTCCATTGGTCACTTTATTATTGGAATTTGGCAAAACTTTCTTCATAGAAAATGTTCTCCATTGTCTTAAGTTTATTCTCCTTTTTGAATCACCCCAATTGGAGTTTTGTAGCTCAAGTTATGGCCAAAATACAGTTACTGTTTACGTGCACTGTTCATACTGCAATTTTGGTTCTAGCAGATTTTTTATCCAACTTTGTTCAATAATTTGATCAAGTTAAGTCCATAATTTGGTCTAATTTCCTTCATACGGAATGTTCTACTATGTCTTAGGTTTCCATCGGTTCAAGATTCACCTAAATCGGAGTTTTCTAGAAAGAGTTATAGCCATTGAAACTTTACTGTTCAAATGACAATCCTGCAGTTTTGCAGGTTCAGTAACTCAACTTTGCTCAATAATTTGATTAGGTTAATGGCATAATTTGGGTTGGTGTTCTTCATGAAAGTTTTAGATCTATATCTTATCTAATTACTGGTAAAATTTCAGGTCATTTTGACCTTCCTAGCTCGAGTTATGACCAAATGAACAATTACTGTTCATTTGGTCAGTTTGTGCAGTGGCAGACTGCTCTTAACTAACTTTGGTCAATTGGTTCACTAGGTTTTGGTCATTTTTTGAGCATGATTCCTTAATGAAAATTGTGTCATTTTATGTCTATTTTCATTCCCAATTGGTGGCATATCAATTGGACTTGTAAAATTCCCGTTTTGGTCTTTCAAAGTTGGCTTGGTCATGCTGCCAGCAGCATGACCATTTACCCTATGAATTTGACTTCCATTCTAACAATTCCCACACATCTCCTTTGGTCATTATTGACCATTTTTTCACTTCACAATAGGTCAAACATGCCATTTACTCATTTTTCCAAATTTCGCCTCAAAACCCTAGGCCTCCAAACCCTAATCACACTAAAATGTTGCATTTATTCACATTTATGCATTTCCATCTTACTACCATTCTCATGCAAGTTTACTAACACATTTAAATCCATCAAACCATACAAAATCATACTCCCCTTCAACAAGCCAAAATTTCAGTTTGGTCCTCCCCCCATATTTTTATTTCATTTTAAGTTTATTTACAAGCTCTTGATGCCATAGAAACACTAATTAAACAAAAAAAAAAAAAAATTGAAGTTTATATTACTAACCTTGAGCAGAATTTTCTTCCTCCTTTTCTTCAAAATTTTCTTCTTTCTTTTCCTTGAATCCTCTTTCCTAGTTGCCCAAAAAAAGTCTAGTTATGGAAGGACAATTTTCTATGGTTGGATTTTGGTTCTTCAAGCTCAAAAATGAGCTTTAATGGTGGTTTAAGTGAGGGAGAGGGTGAGGGAGAGAGAGTGACGTTTTGAAAAAGAAGAAAATTTGTGTTTTTTTTTTTTTTTTCTTTCTTTTTATCTATTTTGCTTATGGAAGACCACAAAATCTAATTTAATAAATAAATTAATTAATTTATTTATGGCATCATGCATGAGGTCATGCATGATGTCATCACCTTTTTACTTTTTCATTTTCCTCTCTTTTTTTTTATTTTTCTATTAGTTCTTTAATTTAATTCTCGATTCCAAAATTTTCTTTTCTCCGTTTTTATTTGTGATTAGGTCGAAGTCACTCGGGTCAATTGACCAAATTGCCCCTCGCCGGTTCATCCCGGTTTGCAATTAATTCCATATTTCTTCCGGCTCCCTGACCTAATTATTTGACTGGCTTAACAGTTCTTTTTCGTGATTTTCTCTTTTCCACTGTGTTCATAAGGGTCCTAAGGACCGCGGCATCACATTTTACGGTTCGAAATTTGAGTTTAAAATGACTTCGCAGTCATTCCCGAGAAGGTCACCCATCGCTGTGACTCTCGTTTCGTTTAACTTCTTATGTTCTATTTTTCTTGTTTATACTTAACTAATTGGACATTACTAATTATTTGTGTTTATAGCTTCTCTAGTTGTCTTGAGTGTGGTTCTAATCCCCTTAATTGTCTGGACCGACACCGGTCACCGGAACAGTGAAATATACCAGGCTATACAAATGGGGTGTTACAAGAAGTGTTTGAATCAAAGCCAAATTCGGATTGGGTATGAAGCATGACCAAAAGTCAACTTTGAGGGATCAAAAATGAAATTTTACAAGTCCAATTGGTATGGGACCAATTGGGACTGAAAATAGGCACTAAATGACATAATTTTCATTTAGGAAGCATGCCCAAAAAGTGACCAAAACCTAGTGAACAAACTGCCAAACTTGAAAAACTGCAGTATGAACAGTACACATAAACAGTAATCGTGTTTGGGTCATAACTCGAGCTAAGCAGGTCAAAATGACCTGAAATTTTACCAGTAGTTAGATGAGATATATACCTAAAACTTTCATGAAGAACACAAACCCAAATTATGCCATTAACTCAACCCAAATTCTTGAACCGATGGAAACCTAAGACATAGTAGAATATTTCATATGAAGAATGTTAGGCCAAATTATGAACTTAACTCAATCAAATTGCGAAACGAATTCGGGTCACCGAATCTGCCAGAATCTGGGCACCTAAAATTGACTAAATGAACAGTAAACTTTGCAAGGCTATAACTCTCTCTAGAAAACTCCGATTTAGGCGATTCTTAAACCGATGGAAACCTAAGACATAGTAGAACATTTCATATGAAGAACATTAGACCAAATTATGGACTTAACTTGGTCAAACTGCTGAATGAAGTTGGATCAATAAATCTGCCAGAACAAAATCTGCAGCATGAACAGTGGCATAAACAGTAATGGTTTTTGGGCATAACTTGAGCTACACAGCTCTGAATTAGGCGATTCAAAAAGGAAAATAAAGTTAAGACCTAAGTGAACAATTTTTATGAAGAACACCTCATCAAATTATGATCGAAACTAGGTACAAATTGGGTTCAAAGATTGGGGCACCAAGCTGTCCCAAAACCAAAATATTCTAAAATTTTCAAAGCTAACTTGGGATGCATTAGACATGCATGTAATGAGTTCTTGGCAGTAATTGAGATTGGTATTGAGGTATTCTATTTGTGTACTTTCAGTAGAAAAAGAAGTTGGAACGGACAAGGAGAAGTAAGTAACAAGGAAGGAGAATTATTGAAGGTTTGTGCACAACCAACATTTTCTTCGTTTTTAAACTTGTAAATTGCTTGGAATGTGTTAAATTGAATGAGTTTGCTTTGAACAAGTTTACTTTGACTGAAATATAGTTTTTCTCTTGCATTTAAGAAATTTAGGTGTTGCCACCTTTATTTGGATATTATGATGCATTTAAATGTGTTTATTAGTTTATAAATGTGATTGTTGAATGGAAAATTTTGAAAACTGTTTTGAAACCACAGTTAGCATGACAGTCCCTTTCAGAACTCCCCAGTAGTAACGGCTACTTGGGATTTTATAATTGATATTGATTATGTCTCCCATTAATAATGGTTAGTGGGGTAAGACTACATGAGTACTCATTAGCTAGCTAGCCCTTCCCTCATTAATAACGATTAGTGAGGTTGAGATTGCTTTGTCGTGGTGTACAACACGGCATTGATCGTGAAATTTTGTGTCATGGCCTAAACTGTGTGTTGATATTGGCAACACTAATGCTTTGTGAATTGTGATTTATAAAATGTGATTTCTCATTTGAAATGTTATTCCAATAAATGGTTCTTATGAACTTAGAACTATTGTGATGTTTTCATGCTTAAGAAGGATGTGATTTGTTATGCTTTGACAAATTGTGTTTTTACCTTAAGTTTTGAAATTTTAGTTGTGCACCACTGAGTGATATACTCAGCGATAGCTTCTTTATGCTGTCACAGGTAAGGGAAAGGAGAAGGCTGCCGAGTGAGAGACTTGAAAGCAGCATTTTGGTATTGTTTGTAGGTATTTACATTCGGACCCTTGTGATTCCTTTGGATGTATTTTGTACCTATATGTATGGATGTACGAATATTGAGCAGTTTGTATTTAAAAGCACTGCATTGCTATCACATTTTGAGTTTGTAACTATTTTGTATTTCACTTTGAGACTTATGAAAATGTAACTTTTGCAATATTTATTCTATTACTATTTCCAATGAATGTTTACATGGAATTTTAACTATTCTCATGCAATTTTTCGCAACAGAATTGATAAGAAAAAAAGCTATGATTTGTTTTAAAATCCCTTGTAGCATAACTAATGGGTTATCGGTAGGTGTAGTTCGGTAATTCATTAGGTATGCTACGGGAACATGTCATGCCTTACCAGGGATAAGGTGTGACAAGCTCCCAATCTGGTGGCTGCATTATTGGTGCTGAGATTAGGGCTTCTTTGATTCTGTTAAAAGAAATAAGGCAATTTTCATCAAAATGAAAGGGAACATCTTGGCTTAACAGGTTGGTAAGTGGCTTACCTATTTTGAAAAAAATTTTAATGAATCTTCTGTAAAACCCCTGCATGTCCCAAAAAGCTTCGCACTCCCTTGACTGATGTTGGTGTTGGCATGTTTTCAATGATCTCAATTTTTTCCTTATCAACCTCAATTCCTCTTTCTGATATCAAATGTCCCAGAACTATACCTTCCCTTACCATGAAGTGGCATTTTTCCCAATTTAGGACTAGGTTTGATTCTTCGCATCTTTGCAACACCTTAGATAAATTAGCTAGGCAATCATCAAAAGTAGTTCCATAGATAGAAAAATCATCCATAAAAACTTCCATGATATTTTCAATATAATCAGAAAAAATGGCCATCATGCATCTTTGAAAGGTAACAGGGGCATTACAAAGACCAAAAGGCATTCTCCTATATGCAAATATTCCATAAGGGCAAGTGAATGTGGTCTTTTCTTGGTCTTCTGGGTGAATAAGAATTTGAAAGAATCCTGAATACCCATCTAGATAACAGAAATAAGAGTGTTTTGCTAGCCTCTCTAACATTTGGCCAATGAAAGGGAGAGGAAAATGGTCTTTTCTGGTAGCACTGTTCAATTTCTTATAATATATACACATTCGCCAACCAGTGACTACCCTAGTAGGGATCAGTTCATTGCTTGCATTTTGGATAATAGTTATCCCACCCTTCTTAGGAACTACATGTACTGGACTAACCCATTTACTATCAGAAATTGGGTATATGATAACTGCATCTAATAGTTTCAGAATTTCCTTCTTGACTACTTCTTTCATGTTTGGGTTAAGTCTTCTTTGGTGCTCGATAGTGGGTTTACTGTTTTCTTCCATGGCTATCCTATGCATGCAAATTGAGGGGCTTATCCCTTTCAGGTCTTCTATTTTATACCCTATGGCCTTGTTATGGATCCTAAGTTCTCTAAACAATTTTTCCTCTTCTAACTTAGACAGGCTAGCATTGATTATAACAGGATATTTAGAGTTTGAGTCCAGAAATGTGTACCTTAGTGAGAAGGGGAGAGGTTTAAGCTCTACTTATTTGGCATTTTCCTAAGGCTTACCCTTGGTTTGTTCCTCCTTCAACTTCTCAATCTCGGAAGCCTTAGCTAAGGGTAGGGGTGGATGAGTTGCTAACTGTTGTACACAGGCTACTATTTTTGTGTTTTCATCATTCACTGTGTGGCTATGCACAATACATGCTTCAAGAGGATCTTTAGGATGCGTCTTATGAAATTCCTCTTCAATTTGTTTGTCAATTATGTCAACCTTGAAGCATTCACCATGTTCGAATTTGTGTTTCATTGTGTCGAACAAATTGAATTCCACTTCTTCTTCTCCTACCTTGAAGGTTAGTTGCCCATTTTTGATGTCTATGATGGGTCCAGCGATTGCCAAGAATGGTCTTCCCAAGATGATAGGGATCTGAACATCTTCTTGCATTTCAAGGACAATAAAGTCTACTAGAATGAAGAATTTGCCCACTTTGATAGGGATGTTCTCAATTATGCCCACTGGATATTTAATAGATCGATCAGCCAATTGCAATGAGATTGTTGTGGGCCTCAGTTCTCCGATCTCCAGCTTTTTGCATATTGATAAAGATATTAAACTCACGCTTGCCCCAAGATTGCAGATGGGCTTGTCTATTTTCTTGTTGCCAATGAGGCAGGGTATGGAGAAGCTTCCTGGATCTTTCAACTTTGGAGGTAGTTTGTTTTGCAGTATGGCACTGCATTCCTCTATTAGAGCTACTGTCCCATAGTCTTCCAACTTTCTTTTCTTTGACAGAATTTCCTTAAGAAATTTGGCATAGGATGGCATCTGAGAGAGTGCTTTAGTGAAGGGGATGTTGATATAAAGTTTCTGTAAAACTTCTAAAAACTTCCCAAACTGCTTGTCCAATTTGGCTTTCTGAAATCTCTGAGGAAAAGGTAGGGGAGGCTAGTATGGCTCTGGTAACTTCTTTTTCTTCCCTGCTTCCTCTTCCTGATCTTTCTTGGCTTCTCCCTCCTTTTTCTCTGCTTGGCTTTCAGATTTTTCTAAGGTCTCATCTGTTGGTTCTTTCTCTGATTATACTAGAGTTCTCCCACTCCTCAATGTAACTGTCTTATAATGCTCCCTTGGGTTCATCTCTGGTTGACTAGGCAGTTTACCAGTAGCCTTACTTGAAGACCTTACTTGCTGAGTAATTTGATTTTCTAGCATCTTGTTATGGGTAGCAAGTTGATCCATTCTAGAAGTTAGTTGTTTAATCAATTCATTCTATTGTTGTTGAGCTACAAGGAAACCTTCCATCATGGATTCCATGGTTATCTTCGGTTCAGGTTGCTGAGGCTGAGGAGGCGGTGGTGGCTGTGCAAAGTTTTAGCCTCTATTCTGAAATCTAGGAGATGCTAGTGGTTTGTACCCCTGTTTCTTGTTTATTGGCTGGTTCTACTGATTGGACCATGAGAAATTTAGGTGGTTCCTCCATCCAGGGTTGTAAGTGTTTGAATATGGATTGTTGGGCTGCCTCTGGTTAAAGTTTCCTCCATTATTCACATAGTTCATTTGTTCTGTGGAGGGTTCATTGAAGCTGTTATATTCTAAACTCATGTACCCTCCTCCATAGCTGTCCTCATGTTGACTATTCATCCCTACTGCATTGGCTTGCATTTTATCAAGCCTTCTAGTGAGCTAATCAAATTGGGCATTTATCATGCTTAAGGCATCCACTTCCAGGACCCCTGTTGTTCTCCTTGCATTTCCTCTTTCATTTGACCACTCATAATTATGGTATGCAACCCTCTCTAGAAGTTCAAGTGCTTGTATCACTGTTTTCTCCATTAGGTCACCTTCTGCAGCTGAATCAACTGTGCTCCTTGTAGAAAGTAGTAACCCATTATAGAAATTTTACACTAATATCCAATCCTCTATGCCATGGTGTGGACATTCCCTCTGTAGGTCTATATATCTTTCCCATGCGTCATAGAGTGATTCACCTTCCTTTTGACTAAAAGTGTTGAGCTCAAGTCTCAGTCTTACAGTCTTTGCAGGTGGAAAATACCTTGCTAGAAAAGCTTGTGAGAGGTTTTCCCAAGTAGTGAATGTTCTAGCTGGTTGAGAAAGTAACCACTTCCTTGCTTTGTCTCGAAGGGAGAATGGGAATGCTCTGAGTCTTATGGCTTAATCAGACACTCCATTCATCTTAAATGTGTCACAAAGGGCAAAAAAGCACTGGAGGTGATAATGTGGATCTTCTATTGGTGAACCTACAAACTGGGTTTGTTGAATCATTTGAAGCCATACTGGTTTCAATTCAAAGTTGTTGTCTTCCACTGTGGGTCTAGTGACACTAGGCTGAAATCCTTGGACAGATGGAGCTCCATAGTCTCTCAAGAGTCTTGGTCTGTCATTATTATCGGCCATGGTTGGAATTTTAGGATCTTCTTGATCGTGCTCTTGATGTTTCCTTTCCCTTCTGATAGCTCTCAGAGTTCTGTCTATCTCCGGATCGTAGTCCAAATTTTCTTCTTCTGGCCTTGTTCTGGTCATATACCAGATCGGGTACCTGAGAGAAAAGAAAAGAAATAAAACAAATCAAATAAAATTGGATGATAAAGATAATTGCATAAATTAGCTAAATTGCCTATCGCTAGATATTACTAAAGCCAAAATCGTCGGCAACAGCGCCAAAAACTTGTTTGCTGGTTTTTCAACCATCGCAAGTGCACGGATCGTTAACAAGTAATAAAGTGATGAGTAAAGTATCGTTCCCATGAGGAATTTGATTGGTAAGTACTAATCTACACAGTAATTTTGACTGTTTAGACTATCGAACAATGAGGGAATGAAAGTTGTCTATTTTAAACACTAAAATGATAAACTTAAAATGAAGTAATCTATTTTGGAACAATTTCAGAATTAAGATTTCACACTTGAATCTTACTATGAATGTTATCTTGTTTATTTACTGGATTGAGAATCATTTGTCTTAACAGAAATCAGTCCTAAGGGATCCTAACTCCTCTCTCAAGGCACCTAGGGTGTATCCTAATTAACTTAAACCCGACTTTTGTGGCGATCAAATTAATTAAAATCCTTTAAGGTCTTTGACCAATTTTGAAATTCCACAAAGGTATCAGCCTATGTATAGGTCAGAATTTCTAGGTTCAAGATCTTGATTTTCTAATATTAATATTCACCTTTCAGTCCTTCAATTAATATCTACAATCAATACTAAGTGGTTACCGGCATATAGCATGAATTAAGTTCACAAGAAATTAAATCAAGGAACAAATCTCAAATCCAATAAATAAAACTTAATGTTTATCCATAGCAATGATTACAAGCATTACTCTCCCAATTCCAGAATATAAAAACTACTCACTCATGAGTTCAGCAAACATCATGATAAAAAGGTAAAGACAGTAAAAAGAAATCATATAGAAGAAATAAAACAATAAAAATCCATTTAAGGAGATGGAATGAAGGAATTAAAGAGAGTTTGCAACGTTGATCTTATGGAACTTCAGCTGGAAAACTCCTCTTGATACTGATATTCTTCTCCTCAAGGCAGCTGCAGAATGCCAGTTTCTTTAAAACTCCTAAAAAGTACTATCAAAGGATCCCTCTCCTTTGATTTGATGTTTTCTGCTTCTATTTATAATAGTTGTTCTAGGGTTAGGTCATTTTGAGTCCAAAAAGCCTTAGGAGTCTGATTTGAATGTGTAAACAAGAGTGGGAACTTAGGTTTAAAAACTAGTTACTGCATGGTGCACGGCCTGTGTGTCACTACATGGACCCAGGCCGTGTAACTTACTGGAGTGGAATTGTGGAATCTTGCTGTGACACCCCTTACCCGTCTACAGTGTAGCCGAGCAAGATATGCCACACAGTGTGCCGGAGCACCAAATCATATTTCAATTCAATTTACCCATTTTACTTATTTATTTACAATTTTTTTGATTAATCTAAATTTTTCCGTAAATTTTATAGAAAATCCGGCAGAGTGCCGGCTGTAAATTGGAAAAACAGTTCTTCTCAATCTATTAAAAACACTTCCAATAAAATCATCACATCATTCTCAGTCAATCACCAATATTTTCTCAGCAATTTCTCAATTGACTTAAGTATCTCAAAATTAAATTCAATTCATATCACAGTCAACTCAATGAGAAATGCTCACATTTATTATTGAACATAATTCATAGATAGTTACATCAAAAACATAATTACATGAATTTATAATATTCATTACAGAAGTTTACAAAATACAAAATATCAAAATACCAAAAGTGGCCTAATGTCCTTCCTAATGCACTGCAATGTGAGGTGACTCTGAACTCCGTGTGCAGATCTGAAGGCTCACCCTATATGAGGCCTGCTGAACTCCCCAGCTATGTCTCCAGTACCTGCGCGTGGCAAAAGCAATGCGCTAAGCAATTTTGCTTAGTGGTGACAATATAAAATAAAATAACTAAATAAAGTAAATATGCAGAATGTATGTTTACATTTTTTGTAGACTTTATTTCTGATATTGTTCGATTAAATTTTGGTAAGGTTTATTATCATTGCCCGAGTAATCCATACTAGTTGACTGGACAGGATAAATGGGTAAACTAGCACTGGGTACTAAGTACCTCGGACCATCACACCATCAGTCACATTGTGTCTCCCGGTGTGCAACAGAACAACTAACAAGCTGTAATAATTATTAGGGATGAAACCCAAGTATAATATCTCAATCAACATAGCCAAAGGCTATTTTATTACAAAATGGCATGTGAGGCCATAAAACTCAGAATGGCATGAAGCTATATGCAGTATTGCTAACAGAACCCTATTGGCATACCAACCTATCCAAACCAATCTTGCTAGGTATACTAGGGCATATTATACTTCTAAGTTTCACAATTCTTGAAATTCAAATTTTGGTGTTACTATTCAATTCATTAGTCAACAAAATGTTGACTTTTACATGGACAATATGTACATTGGTTTTAATACTCTCAACATACCACATTTTGCATTATAAAATTGTTGGTATTGGTTGCCAATACCATTTCTAAGCTTAATGTTAATTGTTCAAAATTTTTAGTTTTTACGCTTTGTGCTTACTGTTTCATTAGTCATTTTTGTAGTGAGAATTTGGCAAAATGATCAACATGAAAGTTGTTCCTTATTTTGTCTAGTTACATTTCCTTTTTTGAATCACTCCATTTAGAGTTTTGTACCTCAAGTTATAGCACAAAAATCACAATTGGCCGAATTATAATTTTTCCAGAATTTCTGGACTGACCAAATCTACAATAATTGGAGCAGTGACTGTAGGTCACTTTTTGAATATGTTATGGTTATAATTTGGGTTAGGTTTCTTCATGAAATTTGTAGGTCTACATCTCAGCTTATTGCTGGTAAAATTTTAGGTCAACTGCACCTTTCTATACTGAGTTATGGCCAAATGACTAAATACTGTTCATTTGGTCATTTTGCCCAGGTAGAATGCAGGTCACCCGGATTAGGGCAATCTTTTGGTCAACTTGGTTTGGTTTTCTAGGCATGGTTTCTTCACCATTATGTGTCTAGTTTCATATCCAATTGGCCTTGCACCAATTGAACCTCTACAACTCAAGTTATTACTGTCCAAACCTATTGGACTCATGCCCAGTCTTACAGGTCACCAAGGGCAGCCACACTAAACTCAATTCTCACTACACAAACCACTTCATTTTTTATTCATACATAGCCAAATGGTCAATAATTGACCATTAAAACCTACTTTCATCATCACATGATCAAAGTCTCATTTTTATCCCAAACCCTAACTTAACTATCTCAACCATGCATTATCACTTACATTTCATTACTCCACTTAAGAGATTCATATTAAGGGCAGCCATACTACCATTTTAGCTCCATAAAAATCATCACAATCTTAGCCCAACCAAGGCTGCCGAAAATATGGGATGGCATACACATGGTATTTAATAAATTTCTTTGTAATTTGCACTCATTCATAGTCCTTTAACATGAAATTAAAGTGAAAATCAAGGTTAGGTCACAAACCTCTAATGGAGTGAAATTTCCAACTTGCTAGGATTCTTCTTTTTCTTTTCTTTTTGCTCCCAAAAGACTCACCAAGATGTAAGAACAACTTTTTGTGTTGGGAATATAGGGTTTAGTTGGGTAAAAGCTAGGAAAATCAAGCTTTAAAAAGCTTGGCAATGGTGGCTATGGAGGGAGAGGGTGACGGCAAGGAAGAAGGGTTGGGAGTGTTCTGATTTTTTTTCTTCATTTTTCTGTCCATTTAGTCCTTTTATATAAACTTATGCCATGTGTCAATATTGGATTGGGTGGGAGAATTTTAATGACATCATTATGATGTCAAAATTCCAATTTCTTTCATTTTCTATCCTTTTCTTGTCTATTTAATTTCAATTAAATTTTTAACAATATTTGTTCACATTTTATGTCATATAAATTATTTATTTAATTGGACAAGTTGGCCAAAAATCATCTCTGAAGATGAAATGACCAAAATGCCTTCCGTTTGGCTTAACGAGCCAAAATTATGTGTACCGATAGAAAAATTTTTCTAAGCATTTTCTTGGCATTCTAATGCCATAAGAACCTCAATGACCCTTCTTTGGAGTCTTAAAAATTATTTTATAATTTTTCCCCCCGGTCTAGGGTTATTAACGGCCTTCACCGTCACTTCCCCTTTGGGTTACTCATCACTAGGGTTTCGGCTCGTTTAACCTTAGTGTATTTCATTTCTAAAAAATTTTCCTTGATTGTTATGAGCATTATTTAGTTTCTTTATAACTCCTCACTCTAGTCTATTTATAATTTCAAACATTCTAGCTGCCGGGACTGACATTGGTCACCAGAACAGTAGACTGTACAGACTAGCTAAAGTGAGGATGTTACACTTGCATTGGCATAGGGACTTATATGGGTTTGCGCTGGCTACATGGGCCTAGTTACACGGGCCGTGCTCTTTTGTTCTCAAAAAGTGCTTCAAACTTATGCCCGGCAGAGATTTACACGGGTCCCTGCAGATTACACAAGTCCAATTACACGACCCGTGTACTTGTGTTTCTCCATTGATTTTCTTGGCTTTCTTCTGGCAGAGAGTTACATGGGTCTGTAGCTTTGCTTGAACGGCCCATGTACTTTGTATCAGTAGAAATTCTAAGTCTTTTGACCTCTCCAAGCTTTCCTTTTGCACTCCTATACTCTGGGGCTTCACCCAAACACCTGAAATGATGCAGAAAACATGGAATTAAGGGCTTGACAATAAAAATTACAAAAACTAATGAAATCAACTACTATGCATGAGATTACTCACCGAAATGCTATGAGATAGTATACAAATGTGCTTAAAAACATCTATACAATTTGTAACACCCCTAAGTTCGGTAGTGCGTTCTGCTGCTCCAGTGACCAGTGTTGTCCGGACAGCTAGGATGCCTAGAACCACACTTCAATGAGAGTGAGGAGACATAAAATAATGAAATAAAAGAAAAGAAAGTACAAGAAAAACAAAGGAAAAATGATTGCAAAGAAATGTGATCAAGTTAAACGAAATGAAACCTAACGATGGGTGATCAGACTGGAAGTCACGGCGTGGACCGTTGGATCTGCCTCGATCGCGGGAACCTGGAAAACATTTTTGGGACATAAATAGACCCTTGTTGAAGAATAAATATCATTAGAAATATCAAAGAAAAATTAAATAATTAGTACAAAGAAAAGTGAGAAATCGAAAAACAGACAAAACCCTGAATATCTGAAAAATCTGAACGTAACGAGCAGGGCATTATGGTCATTTGACATCCCGAAGTGTCTTTTGACCTAAATGTCCATTAAAAATAAATAGTATTACACTTAGAAAATAAAATGAAAAATTAAATTGGTGGTACCTAAAATAAATAGTGGAAATTATGGGTTAAATGTGGAATAAATGAACAATTACCTTATTATATGATTTAATCTTTGTTAGTGGACCACTAAAGATTTAATTAAACATAAAAAGGTGCTGATGCAAGTCCACTAACCAGCTGAACTTCATCTTCCTCAAAGTTATCTCAACATTGCCGTGAATGAAGGTGAGAGGAAACACCATGGCCATTTTTCATGCAAGCTCTCTTAACTCTCCATTTTCAACTCCAATCTCTTAGGTTCCTTCATGAAACTTTGTCTACTCATCACAAGGAAGAGTTTGATACTAAATTTGAGAAGTTTAAGCAAGGTTTAACAAGCTCCAAGCATAAGGTAAGTTCATAATTTTGAAGATAGCTTTGTTAAGTTTTGTGTGCATGTTATGGGTGTTGGTTTTGTGAAGGAAAATTTTGAGTTTGAAGAGTTATTGTTGTTTTCATTTTGGACAGCCATGGAGTCACGTTTTTGATGAGATATTTATGCATATAATTGATGAGAAATAATGTTGATCATGGTGATTTAATATCCTAGAGGATTATTTCACATATATATGGTGATTTATGCACTTGGATGGGAATTGGTAAATTGTAGGGCACTTTGATGTTGAAGAACAATTTTCGGCAGCTTGGGAACCCTTGAATAATTGTATGTATTGATGGAAGTGTTGGCAGAATGTTGACATAGAAGAATTGATGAATGTATATGTAAATTAGTAGTGGAGATTATATGTAATGATTAGGTGTATTTATGTACATATATTGCTAAATTTGGACTTGGTGGTTTAGGGTTGTAATTGATGTATTGAGAATGGTTGTATTCTGTCCAAATTGACCATAGTAAGAAGTGATAAATGAATATGGAATGGTATAACATCAGAATTGGGTATGGGGATTTAAGGTAGAGCAAGTTAAATGTGTGTTTGAATTGGGGTTTGAAAGACACATAGAGGACAGTGTGCAAATAGACCTATAACTTTAAATGTGTAACCTCAATTGGTATGAGACCAATTGGAGGTGAAACTAGGCACAAAATGTGCCAACTTTCATTGAGAGAACATACCAAAATTCTGCTTGCAAGGTGATGTGAAAAATGACCAATTCGGATTAGGTACACTTGAGACCTAAAAACTGACCATTTGGGCAGCAGTGAGTGTTTAGGCCATAACTCACTCAAAACAGGTCCAATTGACCTGAAATTTTAACCATGAATAGTTAAGACCCATACCTACAAGTCTTATGAAGACACCAAAGCCCAGAAATGACCATAAGCAAGTCAAAAAGCTTGCACAAGTTCGGGTCCAAAAACTGGCCGAACCAGAGTTGACCAAATTGACCAAAAATTGACCTAAATTGATACCATTTGACCAGCAATAGTGTAATGACCATAACTTGGTCTACTTAACTCGGATTGACCTAAAATTTTGCCCCGCGTGCAATAAGACATAGATCTACAAGTTTGTAGTTTTGACCGAAGCCCGAAAACTGAGAGAACTAGGCCGTCCGGCTAGGTCAAACCAGTATCCTGGAATCCAGCAAGTTGCATTAAAATGCACTAAACAAGGAAACGAGTTTGGCAAAACGTACCAAACCTAAAACCCTATCGAATGTGACATATTAACGACACTAAAACCTAATTTACCTAAAACGCAACGAGGGTCGGTATACTAGGTGATTAAGTGAATAATTGAGTTCAGTGCATTATTTACCAAACACCATCGATAGAGACAATTTAATTTGGTACTGAAACACTTCGACTTGTGTTTCTCGGATTAACAAGGACTCAAAGAAAAGGGAAAGAAATCTTGAGTCGGGACCAGGAGACAAATATCAGAGGTTTGTGCACAACAACTGTTTCTTTTGAATTATTTTCAATTGAAATAAATATTGACTATTGTATATTATTGTTTTAAATTGTGGAAATGTGTTTGGTGGACACTTATTGATTGAAAAACATTGTGAATGGTTTGAAACTGTGAAAAATTGTTTGAATGATATTGATGGATACTTATTGATTGAAAAGCACTGTAAATGGTTTTTGTGGAAATTGAAGTGAATTACGAATTGTGTTGCCATTTTGTGAATGAAATTATAACTTTGGAAATTTATTGGATTCTTACGGATCATTTGAATAAAATGTTTGGAATTGTTTTGACTCACAATTGGCATGACACTGATAATATGTTCCTCCTCCATTAATGGGGTGAGTGTGATTATTCCTCCCTCTTTGACTTATCAGTCTGGGGTGAGTATGATTATGTTCCTCCCTCTTTGACTTGTCAGTCAGAGGTGAGTGTGGATGAGTACTCATTAGATAGCTAGCTTCCTCCCTCATTGATTTCGATTATTGGGGTGAGTATGTCTTGTCGTGGTGTACAACACGGCATTTATGGAAAAATTTGTGTCATGGCCTAAATTGTGTTATAGATTGGCAACACTGTATTCTTCAGTTATTTGATCGAATTGTGTTATTATGTATTGTGAGATTGTGAAATTGATTTAAACTCTTATTGACATATACTGTCTATTGAATTCAACCATGATCTGACTTATTGAAAATTATTGTGATATTAACAAATGGAGTTTAAATTCTTGTTGACATTTATTGTCTTGAATTTAACTATGGTTTTAAGTATCCACTATTGATATGATTTATGAATTGTGATTTAAAAATTGTATTTGGTAAATGTTGTGCACCACTGAGACATTGTCTCGTGATAGCTTTTATCATGTCGCAGTAGAGAGAGACAGATGTGAGACTAGGTCGCTAGTATCGCCAGCGAGAGATTTTGGGTATAGTGAGTATACCATATGTGGCATTTTGTACTGTAATGTATATTCACTGTATGTATATTTTGTTCTTGGTTTTGAGCAGTTGTAAATTTAAGTTGTACAGTAAAGTTGTAAAATAATTATGAGTTATTTGGCTTGTAAAAATTGTGTTATATCTTTGTATCTTAGTCTTTGAAAATCACTGTGGATTTGACTTGAGAAATGTGTTGTGTTGATAAAAATGTTGGAGTTGAGATTTGAAAATATATTGAAGTGCTTTTTACAGGTTTTCTGAAGAACTATTTTGTTCAAAATACAAATGGCACCTTGCCAAAATTTTTACAGATATTCCAAATAAATCAAATGAGTTAGTTGTTTCACTTCAGTTCACCAAAGTCTTTCACACCTGTAAATAGTGCTCACCACTGTAAAAGAAGTAAGAAAAGTTTTTAAAATCCCTTGTAGTGTATTTAATGGATTATCGTGAGACGGAGTTGTTACTTTATTTGGTATACTAGGGGATCATTTTATGGCTTACAGGGGTAGGGTGTGACATGTTTTAGTGGTATCGAGCAATGGTTTTAAAGTGAATTTGAATCGTGAATTTGAAATCTTTTTGTCGGTAACTACAACTTCTCAAATTTTTGATACATACATTACATTACATTATAAATATGCACTAACGTGAGGAAATCTCCTTGTATTATTGTACAGAAGGTCATGGAAATAAATTTTGATGCATTAGTGACTAGTCCTTTAGGATAAGGATTGTGATAACAAGTGAAATTAGTTTTGGAAGAGTTTATCGTGAAAAGTATTTGTGACACACCATAAAATTATAAGCTAATTGGCGAGCCTACTTAATGTAAGGCAAGAGGACGTAAATGTAAGATGCAAGAATGGAATTGCTCTAGATGAGGGCAAGGAGGTTATGTTAGAAATTGCTAATGGATATTGTAATCGAATAAGATTCGAATATCGTGAATTCAAAAGAATAAAAGATAACAAAGTTTGATCTATTGGGATGTATCGTAGTAACTATGCAATGTTCTTGATGTTTATAATCGTAGTCGCAGATTACATTCTTGACTTGAGATTATTGTGTAGAGCTACGCATCACCCGATAGTACACCTAGATAAGAATAGTTGCCAACGGCATCTGCTTTGGTATAGTTATGCCATGACAGAATTTAATTGTTAGAAATAAGTTTGAAAATCCTACTTAGGATCTAAAACTCAAAAGTTAAAATATCGAAAGGTTATAGTTCAGATAAAAGGAAGTAAGTTATAGAACATTGACAGATAAAAAGAGTTATGGAAGTAGAGACTTGAGCAGTTGATTCATATGTAACAAAGAAATATTCAATGTGAGGAAGACTATGGACTAGAATGGTCGAGGACCAATGCACGATGAATGATTCTAATATGACCTCAAGGGTCATTCAAGAAGGAACGTGAGTGAAATATTAGACAACATAATAGTAAGAGGAGATTGGTGTCATCCAAACAAAGTAAACATTGTATTAGATTGTTATAAGTCTTACGATCATATAGAAAGGAGAAAATAAACGTATGACTATTGTAAGATGATTACTGGGTAAAATTTCGTGGATGAAATTTATTTAAGGGGGAGAATTGTAACACCCTAAGTTCGGTAGTGCGTTAATTTGCTCCGGTGACCGGTGTTGTCCTGGACAGCTAGGATGCCTAGAACCACACTTCAATGAGAGTGAGGAGACATAAAATAATGAAATAAAAGAAAAGAAAGTACAAGAAAAACAAAGGAAAAATGATTGCAAAGAAATGTGATCAAGTTAAACGCAATGAAACCTAACGATGGGTGATCAGACTTGGAAGTCACGGCGTGGACCGTTGATCGCCTGGATCATGGAACCCTGGAAAACATTTTTGGGACATAAATAGACCCTTGTTGAAGAATAAATATCATTAGAAATATCAAAGAAAAATTAAATAATTAGTACAAAGAAAAGTGAGAAATCGAAAAACAGACAAAACCCAGACACAGAAAAATCGAACGAATCGAGCAGGGCATTATGGTCATTTGACATCCCGAAGTGTCTTTTGACCTAAATGTCCATTAAAAATAAATAGTATTACACTTAGAAAATAAAATGAAAATTAAATTGGTGGTACCTAAAATAAATAGTGGAAATTATGGGTTAAATGTGGAATAAATGAACAATTACCTTATTATATGATTTAATCTTTGTTAGTGGACCACTAAAGATTTAATTAAACATAAAAAGGTGCTGATGCAAGTCCACTAACCAGCTGAATTTCATCTTCCTCAAAGTTATCTCAACATTGCCGTGAATGAAGGTGAGAGGAAACACCATGGCCATTTTTCATGCAAGCTCTCTTAACTCTCCATTTTCAACTCCAATCTCTTAGGTTCCTTCATGAAACTTTGTCTACTCATCACAAGGAAGAGTTTGATACTAAATTTGAGAAGTTTAAGCAAGGTTTAACAAGCTCCAAGCATAAGGTAAGTTCATAATTTTGAAGATAGCTTTGTTAAGTTTTGTGTGCATGTTATGGGTGTTGGTTTTGTGAAGGAAAATTTTGAGTTTGAAGAGTTATTGTTGTTTTCATTTTGGACAGCCATGGAGTCACGTTTTTGATGAGATATTTATGCATATAATTGATGAGAAATAATGTTGATCATGGTGATTTAATATCCTAGAGGATTATTTCACATATATATGGTGATTTATGCACTTGGATGGGAATTGGTAAATTGTAGGGCACTTTGATGTTGAAGAACAATTTTCGGCAGCTTGGGAACCCTTGAATAATTGTATGTATTGATGGAAGTGTTGGCAGAATGTTGACATAGAAGAATTGATGAATGTATATGTAAATTAGTAGTGGAGATTATATGTAATGATTAGGTGTATTTATGTACATATATTGCTAAATTTGGACTTGGTGGTTTAGGGTTGTAATTGATGTATTGAGAATGGTTGTATTCTGTCCAAATTGACCATAGTAAGAAGTGATAAATGAATATGGAATGGTATAACATCAGAATTGGGTATGGGGATTTAAGGTAGAGCAAGTTAAATGTGTGTTTGAATTGGGGTTTGAAAGACACATAGAGGACAGTGTGCAAATAGACCTATAACTTTAAATGTGTAACCTCAATTGGTATGAGACCAATTGAGGTGAAACTAGGCACAAAATGTGCCAACTTTCATTGAGAGAACATACCAAAATTCTGCTTGCAAGGTGATGTGAAAATGACCAATTCGGATTAGTTACACTTGAGACCTAAAATCTGACCATTTGGGCAGCAGTGAGTGTTTAGGCCATAACTCACTCAAAACAGGTCCAATTGACCTGAAATTTTAACCATGAATATTTAAGACCCATACCTACAAGTCTTATGAAGACACCAAAGCCCAGAAATGACCATAAGCAAGTCAAAAAGCTTGCACAAGTTCGGGTCCAAAAACTGGCCGAACCAGAGTTGACCAAATTGACCAAAAATTGACCTAAATTGATACCATTTGACCAGCAATAGTGTAATGACCATAACTTGGTCTACTTAACTCGGATTGACCTAAAATTTTGACCAGCGTGCAATAAGACATAGATCTACAATTTTGTAGTTTTGACCGAAGCCCAAAAACTGAGGGAACTAGGCCGTCCGGCTAGGTCAAACCAGTATCCCGGAATCCAGCAAGTTGCATTAAAATGCACTAAACAAGGAAACGAGTTTGGCAAAACGTACCAAACCTAAAACCCTATCGAATGTGACATATTAACGACACTAAAACCTAATTTACCTAAAACGCAACGAGGGTCGGTATATTAGGTGATTAAGTGAATAATTGAGTTCAGTGCATTATTTACCAAACACCATCGATAGAGACAATTTAATTTGATCTGAAACACTTGAATTGTGTTTCTCGATTAACAAGGACTCGAAAAGGGAAAGAAATCGAGTCGGACCAGGAGACAAATATCATATGTTTGTGAACAACATCTGTTTATTTTGAATTATTTTCAATTGAAATAAATATTGACTATTTGTATATTATTGTTTTAAATTTTGGAAATTTGTTTGATGGTAACTTATTGATTGAAAAACTTTGTGAATGGTTTGAAAATGTGAAAATTATATTGTTTGAATGATATTGATGGATACTTATTGATTGAAAAGCATCAGAAATGGTTTTTGTGGAAATTGAAGTGAATTACGAATTGTGTTGCCATTTTGTGAATGAAATTATAACTTTGGAAATTTATTGGATTCTTACGGATCATTTGAATAAAATGTTTGGAATTGTTTTGACTCACAATTGGCATGACACTGATAATATGTTCCTCCTCCATTAATGGGGTGAGTGTGATTATTCCTCCCTCTTTGACTTATCAGTCTGGGGTGAGTATGATTATGTTCCTCCCTCTTTGACTTGTCAGTCAGAGGTGAGTGTGGATGAGTACTCATTAGATAGCTAGCTTCCTCCCTCATTGATTTCGATTATTGGGGTGAGTATGTCTTGTCGTGGTGTACAACACGGCATATATGGAAAAATTTGTGTCATGGCCTAAATTGTGTTATAGATTGGCGACCTTGTATTCTTGATTATTTGATCGAATTGTGTTATTATGTATTGTGAGATTGTGAAATTGATTTAAACTCTTATTGACATATACTGTCTATTGAATTCAACCATGATCTGACTTATTGAAAATTATTGTGATATTAACAAATGGAGTTTAAATTCTTGTTGACATTTATTGTCTTGAATTTAACTATGGTTTTAAGTATCCACTATTGATATGATTTATGAATTGTGATTTAAAAATTGTATTTGGTAAATGTTGTGCACCACTGAGACATTGTCTCAGCGATAGCTTTTTATTGCTGTCGCAGGTAGAGAGACAGACAGGGCAGCAGGCTAGGCTGCTAGTATCGCCAGCGAGAGATTTTGGGTATAGTGAGTATACCATATGTGGCATTTTGTACTGTAATGTATATTCACTGTATGTATATTTTGTTCTTGGTTTTGAGCAGTTGTAAATTTAAGTTATACAGTAAAGTTGTAAAATAATTATGAGTTATTTGGCTTGTAAAAATTGTGTTATATCTTTGTATCTTAGTCTTTGAAAATCACTGTGGATTTGACTTGAGAAATGTGTTGTGTTGATAAAAATGTTGGAGTTGAGATTTGAAAATATATTGAAGTGCTTTTTACAGGTTTTCTGAAGAACTGTTTTGTTCAAAATACAAATGGCACCTTGCCAAAATTTTTACAGATATTCCAAATAAATCAAATGAGTTAGTTGTTTCACTTCAGTTCACCAAAGTCTTTCACACCTGTAAATAGTGCTCACCACTGTAAAAGAAGTAAGAAAAGTTTTTAAAATCCCTTTTAGTGTATTTAATGGATTATCAGTAGACGGAGTTGGTAATTCATTAGGTATACTACGGGATCATGTTATGCCTTACAGAGGGGTAGGGTGTGACACAATTCAAGTGTATCACCTAGTGAGTCACACACACACACAAGATAATCACCAAGTAAAATGTAATTTAATTGATTAATTAAAGAGTTTAATTATTTAATTAAATAGGTTTGGTTTGCAATGAGATTACAATGTCCCTAGCGTGGCTTGAACCAAATCTAGGTTATTGGATGTATAGTATAAGTTAAATTTATATTTAAAGTGTTTAAATATAAATTTAATCGTGAGAAATTAATTAATGGAGATTAATTAATTAATTAATTAATATTTGATTTAAATTGATTAGAAGAGGAGAAATAATGATTTTGGGTTGAGAACTCAAAATTACAACATAAGGGCAATTTGGTCATTTCACATGGTGACATGTGGCACCATGAGATGGTGACATGTGGCACCATGAGATGGTGACACATGGCATCATATAAGTTTGCCATTTGTCTTCCTATCATGCAAGGTGATCAAAGTCAAGATTAAGTCTAGCTTTGACACTTGGCTTAATGTGATTAAGTCAATTAAAAATAAAATGCAATGTGGTGGTGACATGTGACAAAGGGTTTAAGTGATTACTTGACCTAATTATAAAAGGAAAAAGAAAGAAGAGTAAAACATAACATTCTCTCTTCCTCAAGGTGGCGGCACACTTTTCCTTCTTTTCCTCTTCTTGCTTTCTCATCAATTCAAAGGGAATCACTCCATTCCCTTTGAATTAAAATTGTTAGAAATTATTTCTAGTGTCCCATACATACATACAACCTCTCTAAAAGCAAAAACCCAAATTATAATTGGTTGGCAAGGTTTGAGAAACTAATTTAGGGGCTACCCATTGGTGATCTTTGTGTGGACAAGCTAGAGGGACAATACTTGGGGTCCTAGGTGCTTCCTAAAGGTGCCAATTGCATCCATAGTGCATCAAAGAGGTTAAGTGCTCAAACTCCTCTTTTAAACTAGGGTTTAATTGAATTAATTTGTTAATTCATAATCTTGAATGGCAAACATAGATCCTAATACATATTAAAAGTGTTTTAATATACAATTGAGCATTGAAATTAATTAAGCATATAAGAGATGTGGCTTGATGCATGAAACCCTAGAAGAAAATTTTTTAAATTCAATGCTCCTATGAACTAATCACCGTGCTTCTACTCTTTCAATTGGTATCAGAGCCACTATATTTGCCATTAGGATTGAATATGAGATTTAATTGTGTGATTTGATTAAATTATGATTGATTCAAAGCTATTTGGATTCACCATGGTGGCGGCATCAATTAGATTGTGCTCATATGTGTGGCGGCTTAGTTGTGAATCACACCGTAATGGTGTGTTTTGGTTTTGGGCTTGGGTTTTGGGCTTCTTTATGTAATTGTTGTATATCTTAAGGCCCATAATTAGACCCATACCTAATTAAATTGTTTAATTAGAAATTTTAATCACACAATTAATTTTGAAAATTATTTTCAAGGTATTAAATTTGGAAAGGGTTCCTGAATTTAAATTTGTTTGAATGAGATTCAAATCTAAATTTTTTTGTTGAATATGTGATATTCAATTTAATTTTTTGAGTATGTATGTTTTATTTAATTGTTAAATTTTAATATGCATGATGGATGATCATGGACAATAAAAGACCAATGTGATTGGATTTATCTCTTTTGTTTTTCTTTTGGTTGTAAAATATTTAATTTTATTTTAGTGGCATGTATTATAAGTGTTGAAATAATTTGGATTATAATTTCATTTATTTGAGGATTTTAAAGTCCATGATCTTGTAAATTCGCCTTGGTATGCTAAGGATTACAATGTAATTGGATTGCAAGAAGATCAAGGAGGTTAAGAGCATTGGTGGGACCAGTGGGAGGAAATCAAGATCAAGTGTTGATTATGTACTCCTTCAGCAACTCTTATAAAATGATTGAATGAAATACACCTAGGAATGCGTTGATTCAATTCTTGGTGGCTCAGAATTGAATCCCTTAGGAAGTCCATGATCATACCATATTAATTGTTTATCCATGTATGCATGAGATGTATGGGAATGTATGCAAGTATATGATATATGCATGCTAATTGGATAATGTGCAAAGTGAGACCATAATAATAATTAAGCTGACCATTAAATCTTCCAAACAAATGATTAAGTTGAAAATGGTATAATTAAAGTAATTACATCATGGGCCCTCCATTGAGGCAATTATTTTAAGAAATTTTAAATACTTGCATGTGATGCATTTAATTTAAGAGATTTTCTTAAAAATAATTGTTAATGTAACACCCCGTTTGCATAGCCTGATAGATTTCACTGTTCCGGTGACCGGTGTCGGTCCGGATAATTAAGGGGATTAGAACCACACTTAAGACAATTAGAGAAGCCATAAACACAAATAATTAGTAATGTTCAATTAGTTAAGTATAAACAAGAAAAACAGAACATAAGAAGTTAAACGAGCCGAGAGTCACAGCGATGGGTAACCTCCTCGGGAACGACTGCGAAGTCATTTTAAACTCAAATTTCGAACCGTAAAAAGTGACGCTGCGGTCCTTAGGACCCTTATGGACACAATGGAAAAGAGAAAATCACGAAAAAGAACTGTTAAGTCAGTCAAATAATTAGGTTAAGGAACCGAAAGAAATATGGAATTATTTGCAAACCGAGATGAACCGGCGAGGAGCAATTTGGTCAATTGACCCCGAGAGCTGACTCCTGACCTAACTGTCAAATAAAATCGGAGAAAAGAAAATTTCGGAATCAAGAATGAAATTAAAGAACTAATAGAAAAATAAAAAAAAAAGAAAAGAGAAGAAGAAGATGGAAAAGTCAAAGGTGATGACATCATGTATGATGTCATCAAGAAATTAATTAATTTATTTAGTAATTAGGATTTTTGGTCTTCTAAAAGGGATAATTACTAACAATTAAAAAGAAAAAAGAGAAAAGAAAAAAAATTTGTCTTCTTCTTTAACTTCAAGCCGTCCACTCTCTCTCCCATCCCTTCCATTTACTTCATGAAAACCTCCATTGAAGCCACCTAAAGCTTCCTTTAAACCCTAAATCTTGCCATGAAATCTTTACATCCCATAACTAAAACTTGTGTTTGAACTTTGATAAGAAGGTTGGGAGTAAATAAATCAAGCAAAGTTTGAAGAATTGGATAGACAAATTCTGCTCACTTAAGGTAAGCTAATCCAACTTTTCTTTTAGTATATATGATGGATTTAGGGTAGAAATGAATGAGATTATATGAAGAAATTGAAAAATATTGCATGATTAGGAAGAGAGGGAATTTTCGGCCAGCCATGGATGTATGAGAGTGGATGTATTTTAAATGAATTAAAGGTGTTAGTAAACTTGCATGAGTATGGTAGTAAGGTGGAAATGCATAAATGTGATTAATTGTAACAATTAAGTGAGATTAGGGTTTGGAGGCCTAGGGTTTTGAGGCAAATTTTGGAGAAATGCATAAATGATGACTTTGACCTATTGTGAAGTGAAAAATGGTCAATAATGACCAAAGGAGATGTGTGGGAATTATTAGAATGGAAGTCAAATTCGTAGGTTGAATGGTCATGCTGCTGGCAGCATGACCAAGTCAACTTTGAAGGACCAAAACGGAAATTTTACAAGTCCAATTGATATGCCACCAATTGGGGATGAAAATAGACATAAAATAGCACAATTTTCATTAAGGAACCATGGCCAAAAACTGACCAAAACTTAGTGAACCAATTGACCAAAGTGAAATGAGAGCAGGCTGCCACTGCACAAACTGACCAAATGAACAGTAATTGTTCATTTGGTCATAACTCGAGCTAGGAAGGTCAAAATGACCTGAAATTTTACCAGTAATTAGATAAGATATAGATCTAAAACTTTCATGAAGAACACCAACCCAAATTATGCCATTAACCTAATCAAATGATTGAGCAAAGTTGAGTTACTGAACCTGCAAAACTGCAGATTTCCATTTGAACAGTAAAGTTCCAATGGCTATAACTCTCTCTAGAAAACTCTGATTTAGGCGATTCTTGAACCAATGGAAACCTAATACATAGTAGAACATTTCATATGAAGGAAATTAGACCAAATTATGGACTTAACTTGATCAAATTATTGAATGAAGTTGGATAAAAAATCTGCCAGAACCTAAATTGCAGCATAAACAGTGCACGTGAACAGTAATTATATTTTGGCTATAACTTGAGCTACAAAACTGCAATTGGGGTGATCCAAAAATGAGAATACACTTAAGACAATAAGGAACATTTTCTATGAAGGAAGTTTTGCCAAATTCCAACAGTAAAAGGGCCAATGAAATAGTGCAACTTAAGACTCCAAAACCGAAAATTGGCAATTTTGCCTAAAAGACCTAAGTTTTGAGAAAATGACCAAAACCAACAAATTGAATGACCAAAATGTGGTATGTGGGTGAAGTTAGAGTTCCCATACCTATTAAGCCTTAGAAAGTTAACAAATTGACTTGAATAGTGTAGTGAATAGTAACCCGAAGCACAAAATTTCAAGAACGTCGAGTTTAGCACGTTAGAGCTAGGTAAAAATGAGGCTAAATTTATTTTGGATTTATGTTAAGTTCTAGTACTAAACATTATAAAATTGTGTGTTTCAGTTGAAAAGAATATCGGGAAGGAACCCGAGGAACCGAGTCGAGGCTAAGGGACGACTCGCTTGAGGTTTATGCACAACATCTCCATGCTTTAAAATTCATTGATAAAGTGAATGAAATATGTATTTTTCTTGTGCTTTGGAATTGTTGAAAGTTCAATTGTGACATTATTTATGATGTTTTGATTTAAACTGTGAAAGTTATTGTGTATATTTGAAATGATAATGTTTAGCAAATTGTTAAGATAAGTTTTGAAACCACAGTGTCATGACCATATATTTGAACACCTCACTAGCACGACTAGTGGGGGTAATTAGTTTCGAATTTTGATTTCTTCTCTGGAAAAGTGTTGAGGTGTGCCAGTATAAGAGGATGTGAATGGATATCCATATATTTGAGCTAGCTAGCCTTGTGATGTGATTTCTCTTTAGCCTCTGGCTATTGAGATTCTATTTGTTTCGAATGGCATGATTTAACTGTGGGTTTTATGAAATGTGTTTTGATTCTTCGAAATGAACTTAGTTTGCATTAAAATTTCATAATTCGTGTTTTGTGTTTAATGCTCATGTTTAGTTAAATTTTTGAATAAAT